>NW_023596448.1:10552487-10557487 GCF_011947565.3 Pollicipes pollicipes | reverse complement strand
CCAATAGGTGTAGAATCGGGCTGTGGTGACATACCATCGAGGCCGCGGCTCCCCAATAGGTGTAGAATCGGGCTGTGGTGACATACCATCGAGGCCGCGGCACCCCAATAGGTGTAGAAATCGGGCTGTGGTGACATACCATCGAGGCCGCGGGCACCCCAATAGGTGTAGAATCGGGCTGTGGGTGACATAACCATCGAGGCCGCGGCTCCCCAATAGGTGTAGAATCGGGCTGGGGTGACATACCATCGAGGCCGCGGCTCCCAATAGGTGTAGAATCGGGCTGTGGTGACATACCATCGAGGCCGCGGCACCCCAATAGGTGTAGAATCGGGCTGTGGTGACTACCATCGAGGCCGCGGCACCCCAATAGGTGTAGAATCGGGCTGTGGTGACATACCATCGAGGCCGCGGCACCCCAATAGGTGTAAGAATCGGGCTGTGGTGACATACCATCGAGGCCGCGGCACCCCAATAGGTGTAGAATCGGGCTGGGGTGACATACCATCGAGGCCGCGGCACCCCAATAAGGTGTAGAATCGGGCCTGTGGTGACATACCATCGAGGCCGCGGGCACCCCAATAGGTGTAGAATCGGGCTGTGGTGACATACCAATCGAGGCCGCGGCACCCCATAGGTGTTAGAATCCGGGGCTGTGGTGACATACCATCGAGGGCCGCGGCACCCCAATAGGTGTAGAATCGGGCTGTTGGTGATATACCATCGAGGCCGCGGCACCCCAGTAGGCGTGGCATCGCGCTGTGGTGACATACCATCGAGGCCGCGGCTCCCCAGTAGGTGGGAATCGCGCTGTGGTGACATACCATCGGGGCCGCGGCACTTCAATAGGCACAGAATCGGGCTGTGGTGGACATACCGTCGAGGCCGCGGCACCCCAATAGGTGTAGAAATCGGGCTGTGGTGACATATCATCGAGGCCGCGGCTCCCAATAGGTGTAGAATCGGGCTGTGGTGACATACCATCGAGGCCGCGGCACCCCAATAGGCACAGAATCGGGCTATGGTGACTATCGTTGGGATTTTAGAAAATTCAAAGCGCTTTCACCCGCGGCAAAAGAGCTTTAATGAACTCAGGATGAAGCAAGCACGAACCCAAAGTGATGAAAAGTTAGCAAAGCGGCTTTTTATTTTGACCCCAAGGATTCGTCATTGGTTGATCCTGAATCCGCCCCGCCTCTGCTCACCTATAGCCAGCGCCTCCAATCCCTCTCTCCGTGAGTAGTAGTCCACGAAGAGCACGTCTGGGTCTTCATCGTCCTCCGTACAGGCGAACGACGGCATGACGATGCCGGGGAACGCTGTCGTCATCAGGTAACTGGAAAACAGCACAGTCGCTCTCATTGCTACCAATGGCGGGTTATTCGTAGGCGCCCATAGCTAAAGCGTTGAGCTCACCGTAAAAAGGACCGGGTCAATTGCCATGACGAGAAGCACTCTGTCACGGTTCAAGGATCAGATCACGCAGTACCAAAGGCTGCAACGCCTGCATGCGTCAGTATAGAGCCCGACAGCATCGTTGGCCCAGAATAAAACCGACAACAGTCAAACTTTCGAGCCGCACGATTTAAGCCAGGCCTTCATCTCGGCTGCCGGGTCCTTAGCTCAGAATGCTAACACCTTTTCCTATTCAACCACTCACGGCGCAGAGTTCCAGCTTTAGGCTTCCACGCCCAAACGCAGGCTAAGTTTTGTCAGTCTCAGCGGATCTGAATCCGACCGCCAAACACAAGTGGTTTGTTATGGAGTTCCATCTTTAGATTTATGCATAAGGCACCACGAATAGTGATTTTGGCTGTATAGAGCTCGCAGATGGCTTAGCAGGTTGTAGGGGATACGAGACGGACAAACCCTGAAGAGGCTCAAGTGAGCGTGAGATTCAAAATGCTCCGGCCTCCTTTCGTGTGCGATGACCTATGCCAACTGGATTTAAGCGAAGTGTTTTGTTTTCATGTCTACGCGTGGCTAAATCAGCAGTCTCTGGTCCCGTACTTGCTCAGCCAATTCATAACTCTTGTTCACATATTCACACATTTAGCAACAAAAAGGGCAATGGGTCACCCAAGGTGAAGCAACGGACGATCCCTAGCCGGTCGACCGAGGGCAGCACACTGTCGCCCGGAGCGACTTTGGCTGCGTCCCCGCGCTCACTGCGTTCAGACATCAGTATTTTGACCGTCCTTATATGATAACGCTGACCGTTTTCATGTGAGTGCTTCACCAAACCCCAGAAATACGGAACCCGCCGAAGTCGTCTTTCACTTGCGCTGTGTCTCGAAGAGAATCATTAACATGCACCATGCATGGGAGTGCTCTGCTAACTCTGCCACGCCATGACATTGGCGTGGGACATTGACATGACATGGGACTGAGCATGTATATATATATATATATATATATATATATATATATAAAGATATAGACAGATATAGATATAGATAGATAGATAGATAGATGGATATATATATATATATAAATATGCAAATATATATAAAGATATAGACAGATATAGATATACATAGATAGATAGATAGATGGATATATATATATATATAAAATATGCAAATATATATATATATATATATATATATATATATATATATATGTATGTATGTATGTATGTATGTATGTTATGTATGACAGGAGGGCGATGGTTGACGGTCCTCTCTCTGGAAAATAAATGCATATTAGCCATGCGCTCTGCAAGGTCGTCATCGCGTCCTAAACCATGTTGCTTACACAGCCTTATTTCTGCATATTCCTTGGTCGCGATGTTTACAGCTCGCTCCTATTTAGTGAACAGCTCGTTATAACACGGCCTGTTGCACGTTATAATTAAAGCAAAGATCATGAACAGCGTTTAATCGAGTCAGGGTCAGAGTCAGAGCATCAAACCGAGCCAGAGCGCCGGCCCGAATCAGGATGCGCAGCTGATAACAACGCATGTTTCAAACTTGTCGATCCGACCCATAGGAGCCCGCCACCGGACCTGAACCCGAAGGACAGACTGAGCCAGAATCAGGATGCGCAGCTGGATAGCTACGGATGGTTTCAAACACGTCCGCCTGACCCATAGGAGCCTCCTGCCACCGGTCCTGAACCCGAAGGCCATCTCACCATGCAGATAGTCGAGGTTGTCCAGGAAGGCGTGAAACGTCCTGCCCAGCGTGTGCAGCATCTCGCCGTACCCCTTCTCGATGGTGAAGTCAACAAAGTGCATGCCGACCCCCTCGAGGAAATACTCGAGACTGATTTCTGGAAGACCCAGGAGAATATGATTGTTCTGAGCATCGCCATCTATGGAACGTGGCTCGCTTACAATCGTTCCGTGTTTGGCAGCCCAGTGCGCGATCCTGACATACAAATTGGTAAATAAAATTACGTATTGAAAGTAATGCCTGTGCACAACACACGCACTATGCATACACTTAAGTGCATTATTCATATGCCCTTGCATGCTACCGGAAAATCGACACGGGAAGCGCGCGCTCAGTCTCAGAGATGGAGAATAGTAAGCACAATTGGTACGCCAGCATAATCACATGGGAATAGTGAGCACAATTGGTACGCCAGCACACTCCAACATGCATCATTCAAAATCAAATAATAGAAGCATAATTATTTCAATGCGAGATGGTTTACCTATCGAACGCTTGCCATGCTGCGCTCTCAACCAGACACGCGCTTAATATTAGACGCATACTTTTATATACATGGAAAGGTGGCACAATTCGCCAGTGAAACTCATCCTTTTTAGAAGCCTCTCACCCGGCGAGTTAATATTTTCTGTCTGCGCTCTTTGGGTGCATGGACATATATCAACACACATAGATATGCCTTCCGCATGTGCTTTTGCGACTCTACTGTAATCACCGAAACATTCACCAAAGGAGCTGGCCCGCGCCGCGTACCGAGATGCTTGACGACGATGACGATGAAGTCCAGTGTCGCCTTGTCGGGATAGCACTGGAAGTTCAGGAACGTCTGTTCGTCGTCAGCGCCCGATATATCCCTGCCAGTTGGATAAACAGCTAACGTTACACCTGTAGCGCCCCTGTGGCAGGTCTCATGGGCGATCGCGGGTCGGGATCCGTGTGAGTATAACGCGGCGCGTGATGAAGCTGGTAGGTTCGTAACGAATGAGGAACCTTAGCAAGACTGAACCGCGTGATGTGTTTTGATCCTTGAATCGTAAATGAATGAATGAATGAATGAATGAATGCGTGAACGCAATTCAGAATGCGTGAATATCCCACGTTCACAGATTGCGTGCAGCTATGAGGGCAAAGCGTGATGAAATGTTATAACGCCTCGATAGGTGTAAACTGATGCGATTAGCACATTGTTACTACCTCAACGGCAACGAAATGCCACAACAAGAGTGATACGCACAATCGCCAGACAAATAACTGCCATAATATTTGCCGTCTCCCAAAGGCTTCCCACGCCTAGAATGCTTCGCAACTTCATCACTTACATATCCTTCCATTTGTCCTTTCCGTAGTTTTGAGCACCCACTCTTCACGCAGCTGTGATAAGTCCGTACTGAAAGAGGACAGAGAACAAGAAGTGCGAATTTATAAAAAATGATAGGTCAATTCAACTGCCGACTTTTGCAGTGTCGGGAGGGAGCCAACAACGCTCTGCTCTCACCTGCTCTCGTCCCCGTCCGTCCCCCCCCCCCCCCCCCGTCCGCCCCCAGAGGTTCGTCATCAGGGCAGGCGTAAAACACGATTACACATTCTAGTACACGGCATCTGGTCTCGGTATGTAACAACATTGGGGTGCAATCTGCCGAGGCATCATACAGACATGTTCAGATGAGAAAACCACTGGACACTGAAATGACTGACGATTCGCAATTGAATCGGACTGTAAAACAATTCCGTAAGATTACAGTGCACTGTGAAACAGTTTGCATCACATCTGGTCGTTTTGGGCGTGACATTTCGTGTTCAAGGTATGACTTGTAAAAGAGCTTA
>NW_023596448.1:10538480-10551537 GCF_011947565.3 Pollicipes pollicipes | reverse complement strand
ATCGTGCATGGCTCCTGATAGAAAGTTAATATTCCCTGTACCAATAACAGTCGTTCATTTCTTCTGACGTCATTCATACCCGTAAGTTGCAGAGTTCATTCTGACCAACACGGCTCAGGTGTACCGAAGACCCAATTGTCGGCGTTCTCAGTGACCTTTTTGTCTTCACTGTGCCAATGTCCATGTCAATTTTGAACAAACCGACGAGTAGTTTCCGCGCACACTCGCAAAGGCTGCAGCGAATGACTCACTTACGTGTCTTGTAAGCACTTAGACCGAATCTTTGAAATGAACGGATGATGGAGATTAGAACTGGCGCTAAGCAGTGCTTGTTGCGTGAGCCGTGACCCTTACCATGCTATCGTGACATTCCAGGTCAACGGCAAAACATGGTGGCGAAAGTTTAAGATTCGGGAATCTGAGGCCACAAAGAAATAACAGTACCAATAAAGTGCTGCGATGAACCGTTGATAGTGAAATTTGTCATTGAAATAATCCAAATAAGTTTGTTTGCTCATATCTTGTTCATTGAATAGTGACACTAGTAGCGCACACAGCCAACAGACTATAACGGATACAGATGGTCCTAAAGTCTTTACCCGGGCACTTCCAAGACTGGTTGGCGGTTGGTGGGCAGGCTTGCGACGCAATCACTCAAACTGTGGAACGGAAACAGAAGCGTCTGAAGCGTCTAAAAAAACTACAACTGGTTTTAAACTAAAAACTACTGCAACACTCGTAAGACCTATTAGGGTTCGCCGCTGGGTAGTAAGTTTTGTTTTTGTGGGACCCTTTCCCACCCGCCTATGTTCTGAGTCGCGGGAGAATTGGGCCCCGCACTGAGAGCATTTATTTGTTGTACTGCTTCTAACGAAACCACGCTTGGCTGGCGTCGGACCCGGTGATGGCGACCGCCGGTGAGTAGTGGCCGGGCGACACGGTCCTCCTCGCCCAACTGTAATTGTGGGCAGGTTAAACTGGTGCGCCCGTCGATGGATGTTTACCACGCGCAGCTCCAGCGGCGGGGCGGGAGGCGGCAGCAACAGGACGAGCAGGCGGCAGCTGCAACAGCGACTTGCGCTCCAGGGCTTTTGCCCGGGCGTGGTACCTGGAGAGACCACAGATTGTCCGTGAACGTAGGCATCGTGTATGTAATAATTACTTGGGGGTCTACAGTGGGTGATTGTCGGACGCCTACCCAGATTGCAATAGGTGTAGACAGTCATGTCGGTGTCAGTATCTTCAAATGCGAAGCATTCTCTTAAATGTGAAAATGTGAAGGGTGTGAAACAGCATCGGGCCAACACGTTGTATAGCCCAATGCAAATTATCGACCCCGTCTCGATCTGCAAGGTATGCAATCCGCGGGTCCTGAATCCTCATTATTTTTGTAGAACCCCGGGAAATCCAGTCTCGCCTTGAATGGGTCGGAAAACAAAGTGCCGAATGGGCTATTGTAAAGCAAGAAGCGTCCGCGTTTTCGTACGATGCAGCCAATACAAGGGGGTTTTTCCAATTGAAATGTACCAAATCTAGCGAATTAGCTGGAGAGGGGGGTGGTGGAACTTCCACAGGTCTCCGATCCTTGGCAGGGGGGTAGGAATCGTGCTTGATGACTGGCATTCACCGCTCGGTGGTCGCAGCAGAACCGGACTCCTCCGTCCTTCCTCCTGATCATCACAACAGGTGACGACCACGGTGACTTGGAATCCTCGATCACTCCTTGCTCCTTGCAGCACATTCAGCTTCTCCTTCAGCTGTCCTCGAAGATGCAGTGGCGTGCGATACGCCCGCTGATGGACAGGGGGGGGGGGGGGGGCTGTCGTGGGTGATGACCAGCTGGTGGGTCCCTTGGTATTTTCCGATGTCTTCAACTGACTGGGAGAACACATCCCGATACTCCTCCAGAAGATTCTGGAACGGCTTCTTCTCCTCTTCACTCAGGTGACCCAATGAAGGCAGCTTTGGTGAAGATGGTGTGCCACCCCCACGATCTCCAGCTGCGGCAGTCACCTCCACCGAAGACGATGTGCCGCCCACAGCAGCTCCAGCCGTGGCAGTCACCTCCACTGGATCACAGCTTCCTAGTTTTGTGCCTGCTAGAATGACCACACTCTCATCTCCATGGTCGATCACACGCACAGGGACACCTGAGCCTGACATGTGAAAAGCAGGAGCAATCTATACACCCCTCAACTTCCTCAGGTTCAAACAGCATGGGTCTGATGAGGCCAACCCGGTACACCCTCATGAAGGTCTCTGAGCGGCCTGAACATGTGACAGGGGCTGACATTCTAATACTCCTGTCCCATGGGAACATCAGGCCATCAAGTATTACCTCTTCTCTCCCACAGTCAGCCATAGCACCCAGCTTGCGAAGAACATCTAGCCCACGAGAGCAGAATCCAGCATGTCCTCCACCACGATAAAACTGTGCACTATCTTCTTGCTCCCAATCCCAACTTCCAGACTTGTCGTGTCTAGAGTTCGGACTGCTGTCCCATTAGCAGCCCTCAAGTCTTCCTGTGATGAGGTCCACCCCTCTCCTACCTGAGCAGCTAGAGTCTCACTGACCAGACTGATAGGACTGCCCGTGTCTGCGATAACAGGGACCTCAATTCCCTGTAGTGTGGCTAGCATCCTCGCCTCCGCTGGGGCAGAGTTCTCAACCCTCCTGACTGGCTGCTGATCTGGTCTCTTCTCTGGCACTACCCGTGTTCCTCTGGGACTCGGACACTGCCTGCTGATGTGCCCCACTCCTCCACATTGGGAACATTTCAGTGCCTGTCCTTCCACCTTCTTCTGCCCATCAGTTGTCTGTCCTCTTGAAGAGTTGGCCCTACTGTAACATTGAGCCGCAAAATGACCCATCTTCCCGCACACGAAACATGGCCCACTGCTCCTCCGAACATCTCTGCTCACTGCACCTTGCCTGGTCTGGCGAACAGGATGGGTTTCTGCAGAGCCAGGACCATGGAGCTCCTTCTGCATCCTCTCAGCTGACTGTATTCTCTCCAACTTGCGGATGTAAGCTTCTATCGAGTATGTGTCCATGTCCAGCGTTTGGAGCGGCTCCTTTTCAGGGACGGCCTTGGGTATCCTTTCAATCACTAGATTTTCTCTTGTCTCTTTGTCCACATCTGGCAAGGCTGCACGTATCAGCTCTTGTAGCTTACTCACAAACGCCCTGGGTTCATCAGTCTCTTTCATTTTTATCTCCCCGAAGAATGTAGCATTTCCCTGCGTTTCTCCCCTGGACATAACTTCTCTACAGTCATCTTGCCACTTCTTCCACACTCACAGGTCGGGTCTCGTCTAAATAAACTACTATCCACTCATAGCTACCCACGAATAGAGCCGGTAGCACATCATGCTGATGAGTTTCATTCCATCCATTGGCTCTCGCGATTCTCTTGAATTGCCTAAAAAATGCTTCAGGATCACCTCCAGAAAATGTCGGCGGCCTGAACGTGCTTGATGAACGCTCTTTACGGCCTGAATCGGGCTTTTCCTCCACCATCGGCATTTCTGGCGCGTATCAGCACGTGGCCCAACTGATAAAAGCCAAATATCCCACCGCTGATGTCACGCTTCGTTAACTAACTTTGTTGGTACCTGCCGTCATGCGGTTCCCTTCCGAGAAGAGAGGTGTACCGAAGACCCAATTGTCGGCGTTCTCAGTGACCTTTTTGTCTTCACCGTACCAATGTCCATGTCAATTTTGAACAAACCGACGAGTAGTTTCCGCGCACAGTCGCAAAGGCTGCGACGAATGACTCACTTCAGTGTCTTGTAAGCACCCAGATCGAACCTTTGAAATGAACGGATGATAGAGATTAGAACTGGCGCTTAGCAGTGCTTGTTGCGTGAGCCGTGACCCTTACCATGCTATCGTGACATTCCAGGTCAACGGCAAAACATGGTGGCGAAAGTTTAAGATTCGGGAATCTGAGGCCACAAAGAAATAACAGTCAAGTGCTGCGATGAATCGTTGATAGTGAAATTTGTCACTGAAATAATTCAAATAAGTTTGTTTGCTCATATCTTGTTCATTGAGTAGTGACACTAGTAGTGCACACAGCCAACAGGACTATATGCAGATGGTCCTAAAGTCTTTACCCGGGTACTTCTAAGACTGGTTGGCGGTTGGCGGGCGGGCTTGCGAAGCAATCATTCAAACTGTGGAACGAAGACAGAAGCGTCTAAAAAAAAACCACAACTGGTCAAACCGCTCGTCGTAAGACCTATTCGGCTTTGCCGCTGGACAGTAATTTTTTTGCGGGACTCTTTCCCACCCGCCTATGTTCTGAGTCGCGGGAGACTTGGGCCCCGCACCGAGAGCATTTATTTGTTGTGCTGCTTCTAACGTAACCACGCTTGGCTGGCGTCGGCCCCGGTGATGGCGACCGCCGGTGAGTAGTGGCCGGGCGACACGGTCCTCCTCGTCCAACTGTAGTTGTGGGCAAGATAAACTGGTGCGCCCGTCGATGGATGTTTACCACGCGCAGCTCCAGCGGCGGGGCGGGAGGCGGCAGCAACAGGCCGAGCAGGCGGCAGCTGCACCCCCTGCAACAGCGACTTGCGCTCCAGGGCTTTCGCCCGGGCGTTGTACCTGGAGAGACCACAGGTTGTCCGTGAACGTGGGCATCGTGTATGTAATAATTACTTGGGATCTGCAGTGGGTGATTGTCGGACGCCTACCCAGATTGCAATGGGTTCATAGTTATGTTGGTGTGCCGCATGGGCGCAAGACGGTTCATTAGCGGCTTTGGTGGCAAGGGTGCACGGGCACCGATAAAATTGCCATCTGTCCATCCGATCGGGAGGCCATCTGAGAATGTAGCGAACAGGATTAGTTGCAGATACATACGCAGGTCTGCGGAATTGGTAGCAATCGCGTATGCAACGTCGCAACTACTGAATGTTTCATATTTGAACACTGACCACGACGGCTGTGTATGCTGGTTCAGATGTGCAAGCACGATGCCCGTGTGGGCTTCCACTGCTGGATATTTAGGAGGGCTTCTCGGAGCTCGGCCAGGTGGCCCGACACCACCCTCCAGCGCGGCACAACAACGCCATCCACACGCCGCGGGTTTCGGTAGCAGCAGCATAGGTCTTCAACGAGACGCTCGCTGAGCCGGTTGATATTTGGCTGTTGGGCTGGAACAGCCCCGCTCTTAAGCGAGACGCTGTGAAATGGAGCAACAGACATGAACAGCGCACAACTGATGCCCTGCGTTTCGCGATGTTCCGCATTTAACAATGGGACACAGTGTACGATGGCAATCCATCGTCTAGCGGCGTACGCCACTGGCATGACACATATCGCCATTGGTCACCGTAATTTCGGTGTGTTTAGACAGACCTCGACAGACAGACGAACCCCGTCCGCGCGCGTTGGCCCATCACACTGGGAAACTTAAATAACAACACACAGATGGATGCAACATTGAATTTTGGGCACTCCCAGGTGGCCGCCTCCCCTGAAGTCTCGCTTTGCTCAAGCGTACGAAGCACCCGTTCAGCTCCTTCGACGTTGTATAAGCGAGTTGCAGTAGAGCAAAATGTTTGCGGCCGGTATTTCTCAGGGACACACGGATAGAAGTGTGATCTTTTGATGACGTTGTCATTAGATTCAGGTTGCATTCTGACTTGCGGAAGTAAAAGGAGATGGTGTGTCTTCAACAATGAAAGCGGACTCAAACCGCAACGGTTTGTCCACCTGCCGTTATTCCAATAAACAGTTTCTCGAATTGTTCAGTCGGCGCGGCCGGGCTTCTGCTGACTGCATCCACGGTGTAGAACATCTCGCGGCGTTGTGCTTGCATCATAAAATTAACACCTACATGTGTTCTCTTCGAATATTGCTTTGCAACCGACTTGCAAGTCATGTTGGTTACGAGGCAAAAGTGTGGTGGCATTGAACAGCATGCTAGGACCCGTTTGTGGTACTTCACTTTCAGTCCGCGGTAAGAACAACATTGTCCATGGAACCCGCGTACCAGCATGGGTTGTTGAGGTCGGACCCGGTGGAACAAGCATCAATTAGCGGTGTTGTTAACTTAGACCGAGAACTACCTAATTAAGGAACCCCACCCTCAGTGACCTGGGGCCAGCGCTCAAAACAAAGGGACGGGATACAACGCATTCCACAATATTTCTTTCCCTCACCAAATCGTTCTAAAGTCGAAACAGGCTGGTTTGTTTTGCACTCGATTTGACGTCGAGCGCGTTTAAGGATGAACATTCCTTCGCAAGATCAAAAACTTACACGCATCGACCAGGGCTCCTCGTCGACCTCTTGTCTCCCCGGGGGCAGTTCCGGAGCGCCCTCAGCATCTGTCTGAGAACGATTCGTCTTTTTAAGTGTGCATGAGGTTCGATACAAGGCGGGAGAGAAGGCCACGGTGGCGGATCCGACAGCCGCGGCAGGCGGCAGGCCGAAATTAGGGTTACCGTTCACCAGACCGGGAAGTGTGATCGAGAGGCCTTGGGGCGATGCTTGGGTGGTGTATCGCATGCGGTTACCGCGGCGGGGTGAGGTTGTTCTCCGCCACAACAGGCTGAAAACCTATACCGATAAACATGATCCGGGACCACAGAGAGCAAACGACACGGGAACCCGGAATCAGGAGCAGGTTCCCCGCGCCGCGATGAATTATCCGAGGCGGACAGCGGAGCCGAGGAGCTACTGCTGCTGGGGTGGGTAGACCAACAGCCGGACATACTGTATCGTACTCACAGTGAACAAATTGTTAAGCCCCCGAACGGTACACCGCCCAGATGAGAAAAGTGTCTGCCGCTGTTATTATCGGTTTTCAGGTGCCATGTCTTACATGGAGGAGATCGACACGGACCTGGAGCTGATCGGCGGCGACCGAGCGGCCTGGGTGGGGAAGACGCTTCAGCTGCACGCCCGCATCGCCCTGCTCGAGGCGCGCCTGGAAGCCGCGGCTGACGTTCCTCCAGCCTGGGAGAACCAGTCGCTGGAGGGGAGGCTGACCAGTCTGGAGAGACGGGTGTGTCACCTGGACCGTCAGCTGGAGAGCGGCGGCCCGTCGGGTCCCGGCCCGGCTGCGGCGCTGGCGCACGGCCCGCCGCCGGCCGCCGGCTCGGGGCCTGGTATCGCTCGAACGGCCTCGGCCGCTGGTGGACAGCCTTACCTCGGACCATGCAACAAAGGCCATACCCGTGAACGGGTTCCACCTGATCATCGGCGATTCCCACGCCAGGAGGGTGTTTAGGACCGCCAGGGCCATGAACGTGGCCACAGGCGGCAACACCTGGACACGCCAGGCCGGCCTCCTGCAGGGGACCGTGGGCCTGTGGGAGGAGGTCCCATCGAAGTGGGGGGTCCCGACCGGACTGGTCGTTTTCTAGCCTGGCCAGAATTGCATCTACGCCCGGAACGACAAGATCAGCGCGGCCCCGGTGAACCTGATCAGGGCAGCGGTGTCGGGACCGCCCAAAGACACCACGTGGTCGTTCTTGGGCCCGTGCCACGTCCCCGGGTCGACGCGACGGCGGCGTGGGAGGAGACGGCGGCGTTCGGACCCGACCGCCAGCTGGCGTCGCTGTCTGGATCTCGAGTGGGCACACATCTGTTGAATCACAAGAAAGATATTGGCGTCATATGGCTATTGTAGTCGGTACGCCCCAAAGCCCAAATCATCATCAGAGTGCGGTAGGGAAAGAGAAGTGCTGTCGTTAAAACCTCCAAAACCATATATTTTCGAGAGGCCAGAGACTATACGAGTCTGCCTAAGCCCTCGTACGCGTCTGAAGTAAAAACTGTTTTGCCGCACAACAATGTTGTCACACAAATGACTGTCATCCAGTTCGTGGACTCCAGAGGTCGTTTGGTCTCTCATTCTCACCCTCGGCTCGTACACCGGACTCCCAGCAGGCAGTCCGAGCTCCCTCCGTGCCGGCCGACCAGTCTGCGGCGGGCGGTAGCGTCCGGCTTAAACCCTCTGCTCCCTCCCCGGCGCCGGGCCGGTCGGCAACTATCATGGTGCCGAATCTATGCCAACCAACCACAAGAAGGGCCAGATCTGTTGCAGAACCTCGTACATGGTTTTTGAGCTGTCTGGCAGCACTGGATTGGGCCGGAAAGGAAGTTACATGTTTTTTTATTCCTGGCCACGCTGGAATTGCGAAGAACGTGTTGATTGACGCTGCTATGTAGCGGTCAGCACAGGCGCCATGCATACGCGATTTATCAATCCCTGCCGAAGGCTTTTACTCGGCAATAAAGTTTTTTGTATAACATACGATGGCGCTGCTGGGGTGCAACGGCCAGCAACAAGCTCAAACAATGCAACCTCAGCTCGGGCTTTGGCCCTCTTGCTTCTGCAAGGTGCGGATCATCTGCAAACTGTGCATCGGCCATATGCATGCGACCCTCAGCTATCCGCGGATCTCGGTCGTTGGGCCTGCCCGTCAGCGATGTGATGCACATCCTATAGCATACCACGTGCTCGGCTCGTGTCAACATTTTGCGGAGAAACGACTGCGACACTTAAGGTACCACATTTGGTCCCTGAGCCTCTGCGAGGGAATGTGTCACACTTCTGGCTCTCGGAACTAAAACAGTTATTTCTTTGCCGAAAGATGTTGACTTTTCAATTTTATGTACACCCCACTAATAAGGTAATGTCGTTACTCTGGGTGCAAGATGACCGCAGCAGTCGACGCACCCGAAAATTCCAATGACCAATCAACCGCAGCCAAAGCGTGGCCTACGCAGCGGCTCACCCGCCGCTCGTCTGGCGATTCTCCGCCCGGTTCCGAAGCGGCTGGGCCCGCCAAAGCCGCAGAGTCAGGCGGCCGGGGAATCCCTGGGCGGCCGCGACCCGTGCCTCTGACTCTGGCTCGCGGAGGCTGGGACCGTATTTGGCAAAAGCGACTTTATCAGTGGAAAACTCGGGGTAAGAGACACGGTTCTGGGTACGCAGCGGTGTCGTCAGACATAAACCACGGTCAGTGGTGGATCCAGCAAAACAACGTGTTTTGTTACAGGCTATTTCCGTGGAGGGACACAAGCCGCGCTTCCCCCACACCTCCTCATCCCTGGATCCGCCCCTGGCCACGTACGTAGTTGTGCAGCCTCTGCCGCTGGAGGTGACTGCACGCCACTACGTCACGTGTGGGGAGGAGCACCAGGACTTAAGGGACCTGCCTGCGCAGTAGCCACTCACTCCAACCATGAAGACTATCCTGGCTGTACTGGTGCTGGTCGCGAGCGCGGCAGCACAGTCCGGAGGTACGTTGTGTTCTCAGCTTTGATCTCATGTGATCTCATGTGATCTCAGTTCGGAGGTACGTTGTGATTTCAGCATGTTACCGTTGTTGGCATCGTGTGCTTTCATGAGGCGGCTATGTGCACGCTCCACTTATGAAGGGTCGAGTTGTGCTGTCACGTGCGAGATAAAAGCAATGCCCTAAATACTTGCGATGTGCATGTCCTTAGTGATATATAAATAACAGCCGTAACTTCAGTGTTGCCATAAGTGATCGCGAGCAATGACGGTGATGTTGACAAGGTTTGCACTATCGCGAAAGTGACACGCTCATATCATTTTTTTAAACGGCGGTTTTGCTATTTATCAAGGTGTGTATTACAGCGCCAGTCGCGATCGCGTTTAAAATCATCCAGACTGTTATATTGAGTATTCTGCAACGTGAGCGCTCACACTGCAGTTTCGCCTGATTTTGGTTGTTATCCGTAGGCAAGAGCAAAATTCTGCTGTGAGCCATCCAAAATAAGCGCAAAATCGGTCTAGTGTTCTGCACAATGCCCAGTGATAGATTGTACCAGCCATCGCGGTTTGCTATCTCAAGTACCTCAGCGTGCAGAATCATAACAGGAGACGAAACTTGCGCCGTTGAATGGGTCGGACCACCAGCACCGTCTGGAGAAAGAGAGTATTCAAACCTTACCTGAAAACCCACGTCAGAGACTGCAAGTTATGCTACACCTTGCAAAGGAGATAAAACTTCTGGTCCAGGGTGGTTTTAAGAGATTGGCTACGCAACAAGCACTCATAACAAACCCCTCACCATCATTACAGACTGACTGAAAAGGAAGGTCACTAAGAGAATGCCTCAGTTCCCCCACTGCACTGCCAAGGAAACAACTGAGCATTGGCGAATGTAGCACTTTATATAAGGACGTCATGTTGGCGACCGAAGGCAACGCCCGGGCACTGTTGCGTCCCGTCAAGAGCATGGCGGATGCGTCAGGTGCAAAACGACTTGTGGGAACCTTTTTTCCGGTATTAAGCTGGCAGTTACCGACCTTCTGCATACCTGAAGGCAGTGGTTAAACGACGTTATCAAGCAAACAATGGTGTTATTGTTAAAGGGACTAATCCACTTTTAAAGGTATTGAGGCAGGCATCCCATGTCAAGTTATGCAGGCAACAACTTACATGGAAATGTTATTTCTCAAGCTCAAGGGACTGCATAAATATGCATAATTCTAAGAATTATTGAATATAGTTCCCGTTACTTCATCCTTTCATTACATTATGGAACATTTTATGACCCAGACTGACTGACAGAGTTGCCGCGTAAGATTCGTTGCTGTAGCGGACGGCATGACTGACTTTTGGTACTTCCACGCGTCGCAAGGTGGTGTTATTGATGTAAATGTGGGAATTCCTCGACAGGGCTTGTGTGCGCGCTTGTTGGCCTTTTCTCATGGCGTTCTTTTACGTTTTTGCTCAATGACATTTTCCTTACATTCATTTGCATTTTCGGTTATGGTCCGATCCTTAAAGCATACGTTCGCCTCTCACCGATTCCTTCCATGAGAGGAAGATCAACCGCGATGCCTTCGCTGTGGGGTCCTTTCATGCGGCACGCGCTTTGGGCATTTTGAACCAGCGTCCGTGGGCCAGACGGTCTCTGGTATCCTGAAGATGATTTAGTGTTCCTGGTGTTGTGATGAACATATTTTCCATTGCCTTTAAGACGTGTAATTTCATGTCATCTATGTAACGAAACCTTGTCTCCTTGCTTTATCATTGATCTGTTGAATGTAAGGCTATGGGCTATATGACTTACGTAGTCGGCACGTTCTGAAGCCCAAATTAGCATCATCTGAAAGATGGCACAATCTGTATGATGAGAGCCTGTCACAGCTTTTTGCCATTCAGCTCAGGTACGATACTTTTCCAAGCCAAATCGCGCGATGGTCCTCTGGTTTAGTACCGCCCACTTTAAGCGTCACCGTTGCGAGCGTCTACTCACACCACCTTTTCGCGTCTGGACGATGTAGCTCCTGGCGGCGCCGGCGGTGGATTCGGAGGCGGTGCCGGCGGCAATGGTGGTGGACCAGGAGGCGGCGGCGGCGGATTGGGCGGTGGCGGCGGTGGATTCGGCGGTGCTGACGGTGCACCGGGCGGCAGCGGCGGTGGATTCGGAGGTGCCGGCGGTGCACCGGGCGGCAGCGGCGGTGGATTCGGAGGTGCCGGCGGTGCACCGGGCGGCAGCGGCGGCGGATTCGGCGGTGGCGGCGGTGCTGACGGTGCACCGGGCGGCAGCGGCGGCAGCGGCGGTGGATTCGGCGGTGCCGGCGGTGCACCGGGCGGCAGCGGCGGTGGATTCGGAGGTGCCGGCGGTGCACCGGGCGGCAGCGGCGGTGGATTCGGCGGTGCCAGCGGCGCGCCGGGGGAACAGCGGTGGACCCGCTGGCAGCCACGGAGCACCTGGCGCCACTGCCGCCGGGTCTACGCTTCGGCTGGACGAGCGGATGGCGTTCGTGTTTCTATCTGGTCCTCTGTCTCACCGGGCTGACCCATTTTTACATGGCCTGAGTAGCCGACTGCCGGCGAGCGTGTGTGAGTGACGAGCTTCCGACGGCGTCGAAGTGCTCCCTCACCTCTGCCCACAGCGCTGCACGGTGTCTCTAACTTCTGAGTGCGCTTGTTGTGATGTGGGAACAGCGGTGGCTAGGGACCGTGGGAACAGCGGTGGCTAGAGACCGTCCCTGGCGCGATCGCCCGCGCGGTTGTTTTGTAACCCGGGTGTGGCTGTTCATGTGGTGTGTCCGCCCCCTGCCTGTTCTTCATGCTTCTTGTTTGCCGGCCCATTTTCGTCCAACTACCCGTTACGTGCCATGTTTCACGGCTATCTCAGTTGCTTTCGCTGAGACACTGCCACGCTATTTGTGCGTTGTATAAAGTTATTCCCCTGTTTTACTTTGCATAAATTATCGAAGTCATTCAATTGGTTTCATCTCCATGGCTAACAGTTAGGGCTCTTTACAATCTGAAGAAATATACGGATATATATATATATATATATACATATATATATATGTATATATATACATATATACATATATATATACATATATAAATATATATATATATATATATATATATATATATACATAGACCCGTGGATATATGCGTGTACCTATATATAGGTGTATATATATGCACATATATATGTATGTATATATATCTATATATATATATATATATATATATATATAGTATATATTATATATATATACGTTTAATACATTGATTGTACTGGAACGGATGGCACAATTTCTGAAGCACGTCAGTTAGGGATGGATTGCAGCAGGGGAATCGGCACAGCTCGTATGAATTAGAATGCGCTGAAAGTAGATTGTCGCGGTTAGAAAGTGGTGACTTGCCAAGCGCGCTTCATTCGGCACGTTCTGTTTGAACTCGTGAAATGAGATGGACTAACACGATTTATGATGTGGAATATATTTGCTTTGATGAATTGAACTGGGCACCATTTGGAATTCGTGAAATTGACGGTTTCGCGGTCCGGTGTAATTCAACAATGGCCGAGCGGCCCGTGCTAATGCAGAATCCTTGAGATATAATGCGGCGAGGCCTACACTGACCGCATCGCCATCTTCCTCACACTCGCTGCGCACGCGGCGTGATGTTCTCATTACTGACCCGCAGACCGCAATCGAGGCCACCGATCTCTGTCATGAGATACGGGGTTCGATCCCCCGCGGTGCCCTTTCCCTCCAGGATGAGAGTCAGGTCTCAGCGATTTG
>NW_023596448.1:10473999-10538380 GCF_011947565.3 Pollicipes pollicipes | reverse complement strand
TACACCTTCCCAGACAGCAGACAATGTCGCCTCAAATCAAAGTCACCATAACGGATTCAGCGACCTTTGGGGAGTCTCGATACAGCTGCGAAGAATTCCTTGTTTCATTGTTTTTGCTTTTCGATATGTATTTATATCAATATAATGTAACATATATATGCAATGCATAAATAATATTAATATATATTATATCTATATATATTATATAAACTTATATGAGCTGAGACAGCATTTCATAGCAAAGTTGTGTGCCAAACATAGCGTGTCGCTTTGCAACGACGAGTTTCTGAACGGACTGTAGTACCTCCGATGGGGCATGTCTATGCATATGTTCAGTGCCCTCCAACAAACATGTGCATGTATGGTGACACATTTTTCAAAGTATCATAAGTAGAACATGCAGGCTGCTGCGAGTTGTCACCCTTACAATGAATGCGAATTGACGACAGACGGCACATATCGATGAAAAGAGAGGATTTTGGTGATCTATAATCATGTTTGAACTTTGATTTTCAATTTCGCCAGATGAATTTAGAATAACCGCATAAAGGGGCTGCCACTTATCGAAAATCCCTATAAAACGGTATCAATTGGCCCTCCAAGCCGTCAATGTAAAGCTTTGAACCTAAACCAACAACCAAGATGGCGGCGGCAGCCGCCTGGAGTTATGAGAAATGCCCAAAGTTGCGTACGTAGCAACCAAGCTAATTTGGCTCTCCTAGCTACGTAAAGCTGGTTACGTATAGCATTCCCACCAAAAGTTCGCCACAGTTTGCATTGCATATTGGCACACAAGAAGCATAAAGATGGCAACACAACTAAACGTACCTATCCAGGTGAAAAGCGTCTTCTATAGTGCATGCGTTGTGTATGTAGAACAGTTCATACGATAATAATGTATAACACATGCAGCTTCTGTGAATGGTACCTTATAACGAGTACGAGAAGACAACAAACGACACATGTCGATCAAAAGGATGGATTTTTGTGATTCATGACCAAGTTGACCTTTGGCCCCGATTTGACCTTGACTTGACCACAGACATTGCAAATTAATTGCAAAACTAGAATCTCTTCCATAGGAAAACCCTTCAAAAAAACGGTGTCACATGAACCTCCGAGTCATCGAGAAAACGTGTTGCTCCCAGCATGGAAGGTTTACGCGCGCACTGTCATCTGCTGTCATAAATTTGACTGGTGACTGGATCGATGCCCGAGACACTGTCATCTAAACGGAGTGTTCCACATTTGTATGGAGCTTTGAAATGAAATGGCCATCTTGAAGGTCATCCAGTGTAGTTCACAATATAGCACGGTGCAGTCTATAACTTCGTAACATTTGATGCTTGCTTTAATATTTTCAAATGTTGAACATTCTTCTTAGCTCTAAGAAGTTTCGTCACCTTTGGTGGAATTTTAATTTGCAGCAGCTTCAGCAGCGGTTATGACTTCATGGTGCGTTGGGAAATAAATACATTTTGCTGTACATGGCTGATATATTTTCTAGGCACATACATCAAGCTCCACTCAACAACGCAAAATATGATTTGTTAAATTAGTGGTGGTTGTTGGCAAGTAAAAGAGAACAAGAAAACCCTTGACATCACTATTTGCGTCGCACACAAAATGCGGGTAATGACGCTGCAAGTGCGTGTATCTAATGATCCTGGTCACCACAGCGCTGAAGCAGTCAGCCTTGGAACTCTTTTAAATCCCATCAAGCAAACGTCACGAATTGTGCGGCCAGAGCTGTCGTTTTCTGAGCGGATCAAATACTTCGGCCCTGGATTACCCAGCTCATTGCCCTTTACAGGAAATACAAGACTGATGGAGAACCATAAGCTGCCGCGCTGATAGAACTAGCCGCAAGGCATGATATGATGGATGCTCCTCCATTCTGTTACGGTGCTCAGCTGGCAAATTTAACATGGAAGCGTCGCTGTTGCATGGTTCGTTTCATTTTTCTATTGCCGCCCAACTTGGGCGCTTTACCTTTGCTGAATGACAATATGGATGAAGATATACAAAGACATCAATAGATGACAGCCCTATCGTGGCTACGCCACAAACACAATTGTCATAGAACCCGTGCTTAAAGTGCCATTTAGTTGACGCACTGGAGCCGGATCACCGTATTGGCTCATATTGACTGACGACCTGTATGCACGGCAAAACTTCTTTTGATCGCGCAGAACATTTTATAAGCATGGAAGTGCATTCTGCGCAGTTGGTCGTGGTGGCTCGACGTGATCGGTAGTGGCTGACGCACTCTGCAAAGTCAGATACAACATAGCGTATGTAAAACCTCGTCGTCGCAAAAAATTAATCAAAGGTTTTAAAAAGATTTAGCACACGGTAAGCTGCTAATTAAACTGAGGCAGCAAGCATAAGTTTTAATGTTTCAAATTTAATAAACGTTTGATTCTTTGTTTCAAGCTACTTGTCTGAGTTTAAGAAATCTTGCAAAATGATGGTTGGAAACCCTGTGATATATGCACGTGAACAATTCACTGATGAGCCTATTTTTGGGGTCCAAACTACCCATGCCTCTCAGTTTTAACATGGTCTATGGATATTGAGTACAATGAACCGGCCCTAATGCGTCTACTCCTACTACAATGACTGGGTCAAGTGCGTACAAAGTCAGACGATCTCCTCAATATTGTGAATTTATATTTGCGAGACGCTTGCATTTTACTCAGGAAAGTCCCACAGATGTTTTGGTTTTAAATGAGACTCTTTAACTGAATGTTGACACTTTCAGTTAACATGGCAGCACTTTTGGTAATGCCGTCCGACATGGCGGAACTTTCGGTCATGTGCTGCGGCCAGATTAACCGGACTTCCAGGATTTTCTTAAGGGTGGAATTGGGGGGGGGGGGGGAGCGGAGCTCAAAGACGACACATCACCTATGTTTAACCCTCTGTCAAAAGTTACCATATCGTGAAAAAGCTGTGGGTCTAAGCGGGTCTCCTTGGCTGTGTCTGTGTTGCGAAATAGTAGTGACACCTGATTGGCGTGCTGGAGCTGGTAGTGCTTTTTCATCATGAGATTTTCTTTTCGTTAGGACTAGAAAGTAACGAGCCTAAATTTCCTGAAAGCGTAAAATTGGTAGGGATTCTGAAAAACACAGACCAGGTGAAATTTAACTCAGAGAAACCAGTGACGTGGGCTCTTCTGTGGCAGATGTCATATAATCATGATAAGTTTAAGGGATGCATATGAGTAGTTCTGGGAATGAGGGAATTAGCTATAAAATGAGAAGCCGAGAGTTGGACGACAGTGAGGACGAAAGGACTTAGGGACTTAGGGATTCCAGGGATTTAAATGCTGAAAAGCAATGCGAGGCAGCTAGGAGCAAGCTGGGATTTATTAACAGAAATCTCCATTGCAGGAGTAGAATGCTCGAAGAGTTGCACTTATCTTACGACCACGCCGAGAGTGTTGTGTACAGGCTTGGTCTCCATGCCTCCAAAAATATGTAGATTGGCTGGAGAGAGACCAGCGAAAGGCAGCTGGAATGATAAGTGAGGTTGGCAGCTTAGAATGTGAGGATAGCGTTAAGGCCTTGCATTTGCATTCACTAAAATATCGCTGACTTCGTAGACAGCAAGCGTAAGTTTTAATGTTTCAAATTTAATAAATGAGGAGATCTGATAAAGGCATTCAAGATTATAAAAGTCATACATAAGCAGACCTACAAGCAGCATTGGAAATTAGGTCAAAAGTTAAAGGAAACTAGTTTCAATTAGCAAAAGGCAGGAGTAGAACTATAAAGAGGCAGATGTAATTTAATCAAAGAGAAGTGTATGATTGGAACGGGCTGTCAAACAAAGTTGCAGAGAGTCCCTCCCAAGGAACATTTAAAAGTCGTTTGGACAAATTCTATTGGTCCAAAAATCTCATTCATAAATAAATTCAGGCAGGTCAGGTGATAACATTAGTGTCAAGGGTGAGTGAGGAACCTGGGGTAGGTTAATCTTAATGACCCCTTGTGGCTCTTTGTTGATGTGGTGTCTACATGCCTACATACCTGTTCCGGGGAAAATTTGGAAGTTTGGGGAAGCGGGCTACACCTCCTTAAAGGCGCTATTCCATACTTGCAATGGGTTTTGAACTGAGACAGCACTCGTTATGATCATTCCCTGCAGCTCGTAGCCATGTCATTTTTAAGCCTCCATTTTTTCTTCCGAGCTTGATGCAAATGAGCTAGTGCTGCCTTTTACGACCGTCTATGACAAAGTCACCAAGACATGTATGACGCCATATCTATGTCACGCGAGCACCACAACACATTGGTGGTGTTGTGCTCATGGTCAAGAAAATATAGCCACTCTCAAATTCGTGTATGCCGTGAGACTGTGCCAAGTGTCCATTCGACGGAAGGCAATTGGCTAACAGCCAGATTGTGGAGCTGATTGCATGTTTCGGTCACGAACAACGTTTCACCATAATGACACATCCATTGGGCAGCAACTAGATGTGACCGACATGAGGCTGACAACCAACTAAAGACCTAAGATTAGCTCCGTGGCCGAAAAGCAAAAGCAAGTAAAGAAGATGGTATCACGAAAAAAAACGCAAGAACACCACAGGAAAAGGCCGGAACGCATCCCCATCAAGCTCGGGCAGTCATACGCACAAAAAGGCCGGAACGCATCCCCATCAAGCTCGGGCAGTCATACGCACAAAAAGCGATGCCCCCTTAAGGCGCGTACAAGTGATTTAGGCCGTCCGCTACAGCGACAAGTGTGGCGCAGCAACTTTGGCAGCAATTCCGACATAAAATCTACTGACGTAATCAAACGAGGACGTAATTAAACGATGACGCATTGAGGACCACATTTACTTATTAGTAAATGTTATTCGTAGTAGTTTTTACACTTAAAACATACCAGTACTTAGCATACATAGTGAAACTTTCTACGTTATTTTCGATACTGGCCTTAATAGGTGCCGCATGTGCTAGCCGGCTTCTGGCACCTCCATCCCGCAGATGACGTCTCTAGCCGACGCGATCGCCGGCTGGCTGTCCACGTGGGAGTCGGCTGAGCCTGCTGGGCGTGCTGCAGTGCCCGCCCGGCCGGCGCGCGCCGTTGGGGCTGGGCTGCTGCTGCGGCTGCTGCTGGGTGCCAGCCTGCTGGCGCAGACGGCCACCCTCGGCGCTGTCGCTGAGACAACTGCGCCCAGGCGCCGACTTCTTCCCAGCAGTGCAGGCGTGGCAGCACTTCAGCCTGCTGTCACTGATGATGGCAGCGCTGGTGCTACGCGCCTGCGCCTTCAGGCGCTCGCTGCGCCTGATGCGCCGCATCCAGGCGCTACCGGTGCTCGCCGCCGCGCCCCAAGGCCCGCCGCGGCGCTGGCTCCGGCTCGTGCAGGTCGTGGCTTGCCCAGCTTCTCTGCTCCTTCATGGTCGTCCATACGCTCCGCGGGTGTTGTTGACATGCGGGCTGGGCTCAGCAGCCCGCAAGGCGGCAGCAAGTTCTACTTTTTCACCCCGATTCTGCGGTCGGAGAGCGTGCTGGTGTATTTCGGAGTGCTGGCCCTGCAGGTGGAGATAATCGTATGGCGAGTCAATCCGCCTGCGGACCTGTTCCAGGAGCTGGGCGTGGACACACTGGGGTTGGCATTGGAGCCATGCACACCGTTTTTCTCCGTTCAATCTGCCACGACACATGACCTGAACGTTCGGCATTATATGCCCGCAAATGCTGCTGTTATCGCGTAATGTTTTCGACCAGTTACTTCTCTGGGCCGTCGTCAGGCGTTGCTTTGTCTGAGAGCACCAGAAATGTTTGCCATGCAGCCATGGGCACATTTCAGTTTGCAAAATGTGTGGCAGCTATTCCCCGACGATGCTCTAACCACTACACTCAGGAGGATGCAATGGTTGGTGCATTGGTCCTCACATTGTAGGACCGTGGATTCGAGGCACAGAGCAATCAGGAACACCCGAGGCTGAAAACCCGTACTGCGATAAAGCTATGCGCTAGACATCCTCAGATTCTTCAAAGAGTTGACTAACATCTGAGGCCAGCCGGGGAGGTGACCGGCCAATGCGACAAATATCACCATTGAACCGTACCTGAGTTAAAAAATTGTCTCATCTATGCTGACATCTCTTTAAAACAGCTGTGCAACGTTGCGACTATGCGACGTTTGTATGTATGTATGGCTCGTTTCGTCGACGTTAATCACCCTATAGTTACCACCTGTAGCCGAACAATCATCGAAAAACCAAGAATTCAAGGGACACAAAGTCAAATGAGATAAAGCCAAGTAGCAAAAAGTCTAACAGGATAAAAGTCAAATTCCAAAACGACAAAAGTCAGAGAAGTCAAAGGACAAAAAAGTCAAGCGGGCCAAAAGCCCCAAAAATAAAAGTAAAACGCAAAGTCAGAGTAGGTAAAAGCCAAAAATTATAAAAGTCATCGAGCAAAAGTCAAAGGGATATGAAGCCAACTGGCAAAAAAATTAAATGAGTTTAAGTCAAAAGATAAAAATAATATGCAATCTTTGACTCGCAATCTTTTTCATTCTATCATTTCGTGCTTTCAATTTTGTCTTCTTTGACTTTTTGAACGTTTACTTTTGCATTTGACTTCTTTCCTGTTTGGCTTCTTGCCATCTGATTTTTTGCCATTTAGCTTTTTGTCCCTTGACTTTTGTTTTTACTATTCATCCTATAATTAGTTAACACCATATATCAGTCGAAACACAGGGTCGGAGGAGGATCGCGTCAGCATCAATTTGTTGTCAGCAGGCTGGAAAAGACAGATTTAAAGGGACATCTCAACTTTTTGTTCTTTTCGCTCATTCTTGCGTCAGACGCGAACGATTTGATCAACAATAGTAATTTTCTTGAAATTATTCTGGATAGGTCAGAATTTCGACTTGATGTAGATGATTCTGCGGAAGCAATTTCATTTCATTCCATGCTCACCATTACGACAGTGACGAACTTAATTTGCCTGGCTTTACCAACATGTGTGCCATGTAATCATTGTAAAACACTTGTGTGTGAAACTGTTTTTGTAATGACTGCTACGAAAGCATGAAACACTCTGTATAGACAACGAGATATGCGGCATAAAGCTATTATCCTGTGAATTTAACGAAGCTTTATACTATGACATTGAAATCTCCCCTTTAGCGCTTACCCCAGTGGCCCTTTGCGAGGCGCACTTTGACTTTGAGAATGGGAGTATCACATGACCCATGTGACACATTGGCTCAAACTTCAACCAACCAACTTCTCGGTGGCAGGCCCTTATCCGCTGGGCCAATCACAAACGTTGTTTTATTTGTACCAGTGTAAGTGCACGCGATGTTGTCAAGACGACGGTGGTCGCGACTGCAGGGGAGAAGCGTAGTAGTACTAGGTAGTGTTGTTACAAAGCGCGGATAAGGTAAGTTGGACCTGAAAGTACTTGAAACTGATATTCTTATTATGCCTTGACGGTGCTGCAGTAGCACTATCCGGTGCTGTTTTAGACGCAACTAGTCATAAGTTTTCACTAGAGTATGTTTTTGAAACATTCCCTAAGGAAAGGACAACGGTTTTAAAAAGCTTCTCAGTATTTTTTTTTACGGGGACACCACCGCCATTCAAAAGACATTTAGAAACCGACAAACCAAGAACAACCCAATGCTGCTATTTTTCTCACTCTGCCGCGGCCTTCAGCACTGTCGCAATCCTACACCGCTGTAGAATATCGGACCCTTATAAATTCACATAAAACCCACACCATGCTCAAATGTCGCGGAGTAAATGCCCTCTCAATCTGGACGTGTCTCAACTTTCCACACTACGTAT
Organism: Pollicipes pollicipes; assembly: GCF_011947565.3. NCBI lineage: Eukaryota > Metazoa > Arthropoda > Thecostraca > Pollicipedomorpha > Pollicipedidae > Pollicipes > Pollicipes pollicipes. The sequence continues at coordinate 10,530,563 of NW_023596448.1, read as the reverse complement.
GAAGATACCAAATATTTTCAACAGGCCTCGCTCCTTTCCACACACCGATCAACCAATAACGCTGCCTTTCTGGCAAGACCAAACAATATCAGCCGTGTTTAGTGCGTGACAGACCCCCTACTATGCATTCTCATCTCTTCTCCACAGGGGATCCACCTGTTTCTGTATGTACGCGGCGGTCGTTCTCAGCGTGACGCACGTGCATTGTACCTGCGTGTTCCTCTACTGTTACCTGAGGCACTTGTCACGGGTCGTGGGAATGACACTCGACCGGAAGCGAGCCGCCTCCGGTGGCGTTTGGAGCTCGGCGTGGAAGGATTCCGGCGAAGGGCATTCGGCTATGGTCGGACATTCTGGATGCGCACTCAAAACTTTACCAGTAAGTGGTTGTACATCTCCAGTGGCAGTCTTTGGAGATGAGTCTGAGCCCGAAGTTGCTGGAGTGGCCTGTAGAGCGTCTTGAGCGAGAGCGGGAGGAACAGAGAAGAAATGGAGAAATTGCGACCGCAACGACGGCTGCAAGATCGTACCGCTTTTAACTAGTTCTCGAATGCCGCAGCCTCTGTATTCGAGGACAGAGCTTACATTGCGTAAAATCGGCATTCAACCAAACGCAGTGCCAGACAGTGACAACTTGCAATTTACGCATTTGCTGGCGAATTCGTTTAGTTTTGCGTGCCAACTTGAAAAGACACGTACGTATGTGGTGTGCACACACCTATCAATTACCTCTTTGATTTTTGTCCGCAACGTAGTGGTGCAAACATTTGTTGGCTGTCGTTGCAGACTGCACGGAGAGCTACAGAAGTGCTTTGGCGAGTGTGGTGTCTTCACTCACACGGTCAGCTTCATGAACATGTGCCTCATTGCCTATATCTTCACTCGGGTAAGATTGTTTTGCCATGGTTAATGGTTGTTGGGCCGGTCGTTTGGACTGTTCAAAAAATATTCGTGTGTGCGCACCTATGTACTAAAAGCCTTAGTACAGCTATCACGCAGGTCATCTGGCACCAAGTAGGCAACCTGGTCCCACGTAGATCATCTAACAATGTTTTTAAGGGGGTGCAGATTATTTTGATAACTAGTGGCAAGCAAATTGTGCAAGTAGGGTGGCGACCCATATTTTGTTAACCCTTTTTTCTTGCATCATGCAACAGCCAGAGTAGATTTGGACAGAGAAATTCACTCTATCTGCTTCATTACAAGGCTCCTATACCATACGGCTCCCTATCTCTGTGTTTTGAACTAGCATGCACTCATGAAAAACGACATTTAGCTCCATGCTTCATGTGCAGAATGTGTTTATACGTTTTAATAATGGCCCCTAGCCCTTTCTGAATATTGTATTGTTGACGCCAGTTTCTTGCCAAACTTTTAACGGGGATTAAGCAATCAAGGTACGGGACGCGCACATCAAGCTTACTTAGAAATATTGGCAGGCGTAAAAAAGCATTTCATGTTTTGGGAAGGTTGCTCATGCACAAAGCCTTATTTTATTTCCTCATGCTTTATTCCAGTTTCTTTAAAATGTGTTTCGCCGCAATGTCAGAAGCTACAACGACGTAGATCCTCAATATCTATCGTAATCGTTTAAGTTCACGTTCGGTATGCCTTTAACGCCTTGTTCAAGCAGGTTTGGCTATCTGAGATTTGACGTTAGGGTTGCATATGCCCATATGTTCTCTTTCTAAAATATATCTATGATCTCTCTCGCACATTTGTGAATTGATCTATTGTACTGATGCCTGAGAACGCCCCCAATGCTATACAAGATTCAATAAATGCTTCCTATTTAAGCTCGTGTTGTCTCCAGCAAACGGTTGTTGGGTCATCGGGTGACTGTTTTTCTTAATCTGGCTTCCACATACTTGAGCTGTGTTTAAATATTGCCGCTATTTTTACCAGTCCTGTCCCTTCGAGTTTTACCCTCGCGATTTGAGGAGGGTGATAAGCAAATCGGGCTACCGCTTTGTCCACGCACACTGCGTACAGGCCTGGTCGTGATCACAGCTGCCTGTCGCAGCTCGGGACGCAGCACAAAATGACGTCATGTGACGTGACAAGGGACGCCGTCGCGCTGTTTCAGATGAGACCAGTGAGCGATATGGACTGGATGTCATGCGGGATTGGCATCTCTCTCCTGACATTGTCCACGTTGTGCATACTGTTTGAAGCCTTGTCTCTGGACGCCGTCCGCTCCGCCGTGAGTATACGTGCAGTGTATGACGCACAACACTTGTTTACATAGGAAATTTAAGATGCTGCCAGATTGGCAACCAAAGCTGACAAGCTTCAGGTGTTTTCAAGTTTCGTGCATCTACGGTGCTAGTAACGTGACGCTTTGGATTTAAGTTTTGCGAGGGCGGATCCAGGATCAAGGAAGGGGGGGGGGGGTACGCAACATTATCGGGCCCCCTAGAGTTTGGAGCTCCTCCAAAAATATATTCGTATTTCGGCCATCAAATTTTAAGATGAGTAGAATTTGACATATCTATATCTATACATGTATATATGTATGTATATATATATATATATACATATATATATCATATATACACACATATATATATGTGTGCATATATATATATATATATATATATATATATATATACATGCTAATAATAGTAAATATGTGAAACCCCTCTTCCTGTGTGTAGCCCTATAAAGCCACGCGTGCTACGTATGCATATATATGAAGCTCATTCATTTTCCACACATCGTGTTGAACCCCGTGATTTGAGGTTAAAAGCTTCCAAAACACAGACAAAATCAATTCAAGTAGGATACTAAATGCCACCAAAACCAAGCAAAAGCCTGATTCCTAGCTTAATTACGGCCGGTCATCTGAGCGATGTAACCAGCTAATGGCTGATGACTTATGCATACTTTGCCCTTTGTTATAAAGAAGTGCAAAATACCCTAGCAGTTAGAATATGTTAAGAACGTGATCCACAACCATCATAAGCGTGACACACTCAATAGCCAAGGGAAATGACACAGACGGCATCGGCGGCACATCAAATTACGTTCGACAATTGCGCGTAAAAATTCATCGGCACATATACGACTCTTAAACTAAAGCTGAGGTACCAGGACTTAAAGGGACGGGACCTGAACGATTTGGGGTGCTTCAGAAGGCCAGCAAAAAGGCTCCCGTCAACAAGTATAGGGTTCTTAAGGCAAGCGAAAGGAGCCCAAGACGAACGTGGTGGGTCTCTAAATGATTCGTAGTGCCCCCGTAGGCTAACATATAAGGACCCGGCCAGAGCACAGGACCCTCGGAACAAACGGGCATTACCCAGGACCGCAAATGAATACCGCTGCGACCAGGAGTGCTCGGGCAGGTTAACAGGACGAACCTCGATAGAAGTGAGGAGTCCTCCGCAAATGACATCGAAGGGAAAGAGCCCTCAATCAAAGCCCCAGCAATAGCACAAGGCCCTCCGAGCAGGTGAAAATACTGAGACTTGTGTGAAGGGCCCCTGAGCAACTGAGCTGACCTTGGCAGACGGGGCCCTGGAAAAAACATATAGAGCCTTTCGAACGAATGGGAAGAAACCGCAAGGGAAAACCTGATCAAGCAGAAAAGTGTCCAAGCAGAAAAGCCGATGGTGTTCCAACAGCAGTGTTTGGCCCTACGAGAAAATGTAAAGAGATCAAGGCAGCGTGGGAAGCTCCTCAGCGATGATATTGGTTCGGCAAGTGAACATGTAGGGCGCGGGCAGCAGCGTGATGCCTCTAAACAGTGCAATAAGCCCCCAAATTTCCTCCAAGCAACACTTTTCAATCAGCGAAGATTTACTCTGTATGCTAATGATGATCTCTACTTTTGCTGCTGGCTGCTCTTGGTCGTTTGCGGGGGCAAAGGCGTCTAATGTTGTGTTTTTGTTTTGTTAGAAAACTGTGTTCGTTCGTCCGGTTATGAGCCCCCTCGAAGCCTACGGGCCCCTCGACATGGTTCATGTGGGCATGGTCCTGTGCCTCCCTCCACCCTACCCCTGTATCCGCCACCGGCCCGATAAGTTTTTTTGAATTCGTCCCACCAAGAACATTCAGGGCCATCCATTCATATAAGGAGTATCCAAGACAGCATGGAGGGGCCCCGGAATGATCGAGTGTGTCCGAACAAGTTAACATGTGGGGACCCCGATGAGAGCTCAGAGCCTTTCGTTAAAGTAAGAAATACTCGCGACACAATGTGGAAGGCCCCCGAATGATCAAGTGCGCCAGAGCACTTTAAGGAATAGGGTACTCGTCAAGAGCGTGGGAACCTCCATTCAAATAGGAAATACCCAAGGGCCGCTATAGAGGTCCCCCAAACGATCGAATGTTCCCGAGGAGCTTCTCACGAGGGAACCCGACAAGAGCGTAAAGGCCCTCCATTCCGATCATTTGTCCCCCAAACCCAGTGCAGAGGGTCACCGAAAGATAAAGCACACCCGAGCAGGTTATCAGATGGCCTCGATAGGAGCGTACGGCCCTAAATTTAAACACCAAGGTCCCATGTGCAGGATCCCGAACAATCCAGTGTGGCTGAGGAGGCGAGCGGAGCGGGGGGGGGGGGGGGAGCGGGGGACCGACGTACGTAGCGTTCCATTCAAATATAAAGTCCTCAGACCTACTGTAGAGAGCCCCCGAACTATTAAATGTGCCCGAGCAGGTTATCAGACAAACTCTCGACAAGAGCGCAGGGCCCCCATTGAAATAAGAAGTACCCAAAATGGCCAATTTGTGCTAGCGAGACCGAGTGCGTGTTAAGCAAATCATTTTTTTTTGTCTTTTCGTGGGTTCTTTACTTTTCCTTGCAGCTATACTTAGTCGCCTGGAAATCCAAAAATGTCCAATTCCGTTGCGTTCTGTATTTTTAAAAACTGCACTTGTTCGCCCGGCTATCGGCCTCTTTGGAGCCAATGGGCCCCTTCAGAGCCCAAGGGGGGCCATGGCCTCGTGGCCGTCCCTCTGGATTCGCCCCTGAGTTGCACGACCTTTTGGCACCGCTGCTAGCCACCTTTGACGGTGTGAGCTGTGGGGGGGGGGGTAAATGTAATCGCAAGTGGTGCGTTGAAAGCCGCCCATATTGTACTTGGTTTCATTCGTTTGGTACCGTAACTGATGCTAAAGCATAAGTGTGATGTGTGTTGTTTTGTCACTTGATTTGGTCATTAAAACACACCGTTATTATTATTGTGTGTGATGATCCCTTCACACGCCGCTGCGAAGCACCGCATTGTGTAGCGGACTTGCATGTATATGATGCTGATCTGACAGACTCTGAAAGATCAACCTTATTAGGGAATTAAGCCCCGGGCCCTTTGAAAGTCATACACATATACTCTAACCATTTGAACAAATGAAGGTTTAAGGAACCAAAACCAAAAATGGTAACCGATCTCTGGTGTAGGTGATATCCACTGGGATGTTTTGCCTCCCAAAGAAGCTCAAACTTAAAAGGTCACTCATCTTGTCTCCAATGCATACGATATAACCAGTAGCAAAGCGATGGAATGTTGAATGTTCGCTAACAAAATTCGTAAAGTATTTATACGTAAGTTGAAGCTCCATAATTCGATTATATGACGTGCTTCACATTTCCAATGCCAGTCAGAAAGGCAATATCATCACATGCAAAATTGCAACACTCTGCGGTATTTCACAGCCGAGCTATGGAGAAAACGACACATGATAATAACGTCCTTTATACTTACACACACACACACCACACACACACACACACACATATATATATATATATATATATATATATATATATATATATATATATATATATATATATATGTACATATATTACATATATATACATGTTGATTACAAATGGCTGTTACTCAGCATTGACGAGTTTTATGTGTCGTTCGAGTTTCCGGCTTGTATGTTTTGCATTATCGTCTAGTTTAAAGATGGCTCGTGCAACTTCACTCATATATTCATCAATCCTTACGTTTGATCCTTCAAGATCTTATGTTGTCTTCAGAGAAGACTGAATTTCAGAAGAAACACGTTTCAAGTTTTAAATGACGAGAATTGTTCATTGCTACTGAAAGGTATCTTTTGGCACGGAAGATGCCAGAAGCACTGCCCATTGAAATAGGACAGAACCCTGTTTTACCTTTTATACCATAGAAAATAAGGCTGCAAACTTCGTTCCTCACACTACATTGTTGTGACCACAAACGATATTCTCACGACGACTCTGGCAATGCACTTACGTGATTTGCTTACGACACTTACCTCTGGATCACATGCGACACGAACACGACAGGTCAGTGACACAACACTGACGGACAATACGGACATTCCACAGACGCGCAATGACAGAAGACCCCTTCAATTTTTGAAGTATATTTATCGACGAACTCTCTCCATCTTTAAACAGGCAAATAATTCTTGTATAACCCTTGAATTATTAGGTGGGCTGCGGTGAACACCCTAATGCGACTGAGGCAAGGTGTTTCGTGTCATGTAGCATTTCCATTATGGGTGTGCTTTATGTACCGAAGTTATAATAGGATTCTGTCTTACTGCAATTGGCCATGCCTATTTGTCTTTCACGCACCAACAGATGTTTGCTAATAATAATGAACCATTTGCAGCGCTTTTAACTCAAAGCTCCTTTATTGTGCCATATAATCTTCCCCGATCATGAGATAAGGTCTCGGAACGTAAGAATGTGAGGATAGACGAATATTTGAGTGTTTTTGCACGAACCATCTTTAAAACAAACGATAATGATAGGTGAAAAGCCGGGAAACTCGAACGATGCATAAAAGTAGTGAATGCTGAGTCGGCGGTTACTTTTAACCCAACATGCACAACAGAAACGATTCTGCCAAGATATGTGAACTGTATAAATATGCATATGTACACGCTTTTATACATGTACATATGCATATAATATATATATATATATATATATATATATACGTATATGTATATATATGTATATGTATATATATATATATATATATATAACAAGATAAAGAGCGTCTGCTGCACCAGAACCAACATATTAACTGCCGCCACTGCCAGGCGAGGCAGCATGGGCTTGAAACGAACCGGGCTGCTGCCAGGTTGTGCACCTAAGCCGTTTTTAACCGGTAATGCCTAGGACGCATACGGGAACAAAGCAGGTGCTTCCAGCTGGTATGATGTACACTAATGTTTTCAGAACGACACCCATGTTTGATTCCAACTACGGATCGGAGTTGGCCCAGCTTGGCGCACAAGAGATCGCTATCGCCAACAGCATTGTCCGAAGATGCAAGACGCCAATGCAACTAACAGCAATGAACATGTTCGAGATATCTTTGAAGACATTTGGCACGGTGAGCATTTTTGTTGGATGGACCGTACTGATGCGACATTTGTTTCATTCATGAGTGTAGTTTAAGCAGTCTGTCGTGACAACTACGTGACACTTGCGCGACGATTCAGTGGCGCAACCACATGGCAATATGTGTCAGTTTTCATCTCACACCATTTTTCTTCCTTGCACGGATCATTTGGCTTGTCCCCAATCATGTCATGAACCTAGACGTCTAGAGCATAAGTAGCATGTAAATGAGGAAATGATATCGCCTGGGATCTATTTTTCCCAAATTCTGGAGTATGAATGGTGGGCAAAGCCGGCTTTCCTGTTGCTTCTCACTCGCTTTTTGTTACCCTTGTACCTTATCCGCATTTTTACCCAATCGTTGTCATCCATATCCGCATTTTTGGCCAAGCCATTCTGCACATATGTCAAGAAACGTAACGCTCACTATCTGGCTTGGTGGTGACTGATGATTCACGCAGTACGTGGCATGCGTTAATGTATTCACGCGTTATGACGCATTCTAGGTGGTGAGTACGTCCATCACGTACCTCATCATCCTGATGCAGTTTGACGCCGCAGAGGATACGCCCCCCGAGCACACTAGCGAGCTGCCGTGAAGAGCACAGGCCGACTTACGTGGGCAGTCCAAGGGTTCCACGATGACTTACAGATTGCACCATCCGTGTAGAGCGCGTTTAAGTAGTGCCCTACACAAAAATAAGAAGCAAACAACATAGTGGTAACGTGCACGTAGCACCATGCTGTGTGTGGCCCGATATTGAAAAAGAACGTCTATATTTAACCCAACATGTGCTTAAGTACATTCTGCGGCAACTTGCGCGTTTTTTTCTACTTGTGTGCCGCAAGGCACCATGCTTACCCGGTTTATGGAATGTGCGACACCTGCCACATAATGTCTTGACTGCGTGGGAACAGGTGGCGCCGCTCTGTCGGTACGCGCGACAACCTGTCCGCACATCTCACCACGCGGGGGCAGCGACGTGCCCGTTTATTCATGTTTGCGTGTACTCTAGTGGATCCATACTGTTATTGGCATGGAGCATGCGTTTCTTGAGTGCCCGAAAGTGCAGCCTGTGCTTGGATACCATCCTTTTCGCCTGTCTGTAATGCGGTGCACGGCCGCAGGCTGCACTGCATTTGGAATGTGCAGTCCTGCACTGCTGGTTTTATGGAATATGCGACAACGGCCCATAATGCTCTCACCGCGCGTGAAGCTGCTGTTTCCAGCACAACGTCGAAATGTTTGAAACCGGGTGTATTTAGACAAAAACTCGACGGTGGGAACCCAAATACAGCGACTCCCCAAGTGGTGCGAGATACAAATATCGGATCTAGAGATAGCAGCGCGCCCAGCGCCGACGTCGGGGTTTTTGTTCCAATATTTGTCAGGGCGCGTGGTCAAAGTCATCCTGTGCAATTATTCCACCCTTCGCATTTGAAAAGGACGAAAATTCCCAGACAAGAAAGGGTGAGCCATGTCAATGCAAATGTATCACACCATTTCTGTCCACAGTCTGCGTTCACCATCATCTGCGTTCACAAATCACAATGTCCTTGTGCAACTAATAAAAACTCCGACACAACCTCTGACTGCTATCTGCTTGAAAACAGTTCACTGAAAAATGAATAACCCAGGTGGATTTACTCTACGCAAGTATTTAATGCCTGGCTGTTTTCAGTTTAATGACTTCAAAATTCAAACCGAATGGTATATTTCGGTGCCTTCTGGCTTCTGTTACAGTTTAAAGAACATAATATTGAAATAAAGCGAGGGAAACTGCGCCATTCGTAATAAAGTTTTGGGGGGAATGGCAGTTTCTCTCTTACAAGTAGGGGGGTCTTTTATTAAATGCATGCCTCTCTCCTGACCTCCCCTGCGCTCCTGCTTCGGTAAGCTCACTGAGTACTGAGAATACGTTTCAAGTAAAAATCGCGTGGTCGCTGAAGAGCCAACTCAACTAGCAACGCTCCTACCATCAACCCTGCGTCGCGCATGGCATCAGCATGGAGGTGTTTCCCTTGTAGTACGTTTGAACTGCAGCGGATGAGGTTCGTTTTCCGCACAGAGGCAACAACAGCTTGGAACAGTGGTCCTTCTGAAGCTCAGCAAGCTTGCAATGCGTGATTATCGAAACGAGCGGGGAAAAGGCATTCGTATCAGGAGGATATCTGCCTAAGCGTATTTGAAAAAAGGGTGAAGGCCATGTTCTGAAGCAATCGGCGGAGAGCGGTGCTCATGTTACTTACATTAAGTGAAATGCATACGTTTTATCCATAAGATTTAGATGTGTGGAGATCCCTCGTGAAAAACGGGTTAAGGTAGTCACAAGTATTGTGGACACTCTATTGTTGTGAATGCATGAATAGATCAGCAACACACAGCCAAGGCATTGAATAGTAACTATGCTCAGATAATACTTTTTGACATCAAGAAAAAAGACACAACGGTACCACTTCAGTTACACAAAGCAAGTGCATTTATATGAATGTTATGCCAGCTGCTAGGCTTCCAAATCTGATTGCTGTGCCTTTGCACAACAGCCTTAAAAATATGGGATAAGCAGAACATACGTGGACGAAGTCCACCATTGTTTCGCCCCCGTTCCCTACTCGCGACTCCCACTTTATTGGCCCGACCAATTATTTAGAGAAATCGACACCCCTTTTGTTGTCATACTGATGTTTGTGAACTATCAGAACAACACACAGATAGTTTGGAATAGGCTCAGGCTTAACTCCACCACGCCTTGGTAGCCTTATTAAGCGTGCTCTTCCGATGCGTCTGCCTCGCATGGTCTCCTGACCGCTTCTCTCGCTCCGTTGGCCGGCCAGGTCTGTTAAACGCGCGGGCGGGCCTACGGTCACAGAGGCGGACTCAGTTTCCGGTCACCACACCGCGGCACCCAATCCCGCTTCCAATAAATATATCATGTGCACTGCCAATGACATTTCAGCTTAAGCCACGCACGGCCGAGGTCTGAGAACAACCACGCCCGGTCGGGGGAGGCAGCTTCGCCCCCCGTCCCCGAGATCTCCAACTTCAAAACGCCGAGAAAAACAAGATGCTGTCTTGAGGGTCTTGTCATACCATGAAGAATGCATGCAAAATTTTTTCTACTGGTTAAATACGATGTCACCGGAGGCCACGAAAGATAAAAAAAAACGGTTGTCTTGATGGATGCTGTTAAAACCTTAACGTATCTAGTGGTTAACGTGTTAACCGTGTCACGACGCATGTTAAGGGCACGGAAATAAGCGTTAATACTGTGGGAGCTCATTCCGGATATTCGTGTTGCCCGATATGGGTCAGGTCAGATCAGGTCAGCGTTCAAAATTGATCTACCGGGAGCCTACAAGGACGATACTTTTCTTCACAATGTGCTTCTGACTAAGTTTATTTTATTAGGTAAAGCTGCAGGAAAAAGTATTTCGACACGAAATTAGCATAGCAGGGAAACCTAGAAATCATTTGAGGTCAACTTAGGGAAAATTTATAACCCATCCAAATGACAACTTGGACACATACAGCTATAACCCATCCAAATGACAATGACTCCAAACAGGTGCTAGCTGCGTACGTGCGACTCCAGCACCATACTTTTTTGTGATAAAAAATAGTGTATTTGACATTTGCAGGCACTGGAGATAGTATAGCTGTTGTTTACAATGTGCATAATCAATTCCGACGATTGGCAATGCGTTTGTAACACGATGAGAACATGTACGTTGGTACATGAAACTGGACCTTGTCAGCTTCCAAACACGGAAAAAGAGGTAGATACACGCATCGCGCTCGTTCTTTTAGCCTCTCCGCTACTGAGAACATAGGTCATTGACCATTGGATACCTCACATGACGTTACATAGCCTATTGCGACCTCATTATGCGTTGTGATTGTGTCTAAAAAATTAGCTGGTTAACTCCGATTCTGCGTCATAAGTTACCTAATGAAACTGCTTATGCTGAGTTCAGCATGTGCTTTGCAGAAGGTACCCATGCCAATCATAAAATGTGTATGTTCATCTACATCATATTCACATCACATCACCATCATCACATCATGTCCTACTACTCTCCCAAGTTCAGAAAATGGCAAATGACCCAGAAAAAGTTATGTGTGGTCAAAGCTTTTTAGAGGTTGACCCATGGCCTACGCCACTGATTCTGTTAGACCAAAACTTGAAATTTGCATAAAGGATGTTAAATTGATCAAAAATCAGGTACTAAACTGAAAACTCCGTGTCGCTGCGAGGTTCACTTTGACCTATGCTTGAAAAACCGTGGGGAAGTCAACTCCCCCCCCCCCCCCCCAGCCGGGGCGCGGGTTAAGCAATATCTTCACTCATGCGGTGCCCCTTTCTTGAAGTACGCCCTTTGAGCTAACAGGCGGCGAATTCCGAAGTTCGTCTGGCAAACCCCATCGTGACGTCACCGCAGGTTTCCTTGTCAAACCGGAACATTGTATGCTCATAGGAAGGATCTTTTCAGCGGTCAGTTTTTGGGCAGATGAGAAGGTACAGACGGCTGAAACGCTTCTGGTACCAGTCAAACATGCTTCGTCTCGTCCGCCAGGTGTGCTCTTCGCAACTCAATGCCTTTGCTTCGAATTGCAAGGCATTTCGCACGGGCGTTGCAATGCTGACTTAGGTGACGCCATTGACACCACCTAAGATTTATAGATGACGCTAGTGTTGTCCATGGGCCTATGATGTTCATTTATTTTTTTCCCAGACACCTGCCGCTTGTCTCCCGAACGTTCTGCGTGTTTGAATGCAAGCAGTGCTTGCCGGGTTTGAAAATATATCAACATCTGATTGCAGATGCCTTTTTTAATTTGTTCTATCACCAGTGCATACTCTGGTTCCAACGACCTGCTATTCCAATCTAAATGTCACAGAATGTTGTGTCACTTTCTTGGTCACCTCCTGTATACCTGCCAAGTTTGACGTCTAATTCAAAATTTGACAATTTTCTTGGTTTTATGGACGGTATTAACCCTGTTCAAATCTCCTAAAAATTGATCGCGTGAAATCGACATTTGGAATGTTGAACTCAGCATCGATATCAGGCGAGCGGAATGGTAGAAAAATAGCTTCACCCCCCGGGGGACGTCGATTTATTGCCCGCGTGCGAAACGCAAGACCATATGCAGACAGGTTACAAACCCCGAGCAAGCTGATCATTTTGGTGCATATGTTGCAATGCACCGGTTGTAATGCATATGTGAATAGAAATACGATACAGGAATACAACACCGATATCAGCAATGATACAAAAGGGATCGATGTCTGGGGGCAACCAAGGAGTCGTTGTTGTCTGCAGCGAGGACACGCAGAACTGCCCTGGAGCTTTTGCGTCAGGTCGACTGATAGTAGCACGATATAGTCGGGAAGGCGTCACCCGCCTTCTGCGCATCAGCACCATGTGTCACAGAAGCGTGGTCACCAGCTCCAAGGACAGGAATCGTGCTGGACATGCAACATGATCAGCCCCTCCCTCCGTCCAACCAGCGCACAGCGATGAGCTGGGTCGGTCGGTCCGAAAGTGCTTCTGGCGGTCAAAGGGGTAAACATTAATTACTTGGTGGCAGTGCTTCTTTAAAGGCACCTTAGGTATCACCTAACCATATTTTAAGAAACACTGGAGCATCTTTCCAAAAGCTTTTAATTACTTCAGGCGGATGCAATAGCGTGAACTCATCTTGACCTAGTTTCTTTCATTATTTCATACCAAGATTTGTGGCGAGTTTTTCATAATAGCGAGGAATATCCGTAATAAGCATATCCCAGTAGAAGTACGGCCTGGCGGCGCGTCGAGACCTTGGGCACCATGGCCTGCCTGGCCCGGCCTAAGCAATGTTCTGAGACGGTTGTCAAACTAGCAGTATTTCAGGTCAAGCTGTGCATCAATATTCAGGACTATTCAATACTCAGAGCGAGGACTCTCACAATCTGATTAAAGTTTGTGGACTAATAGCATTGGGCCTACGCATTTTAAAACCTGAAAAGGTAAGGGGGACATGGGGAACTACTCGAAATATTGCAGGTTGAAGTTCAAGGTCAATCGGAGCGAAGCGTTTCGATGGAGTTCAAAATATGAACTCGTTGACTAATGCGCAAGCTTTCGAAAACCTCATGTTGGGCATATATCTCGCGAGGTTTTGGTTGCTCAGCTTAGCCTTTGTGTAGTTTGAGTTGCATGGGCCAAGTTTTACTAACCTGCCACTTCTTTGCTAAATCATGGCCGTCCGGAATATTGACCGGCAGCTTGGTGGAGATATCCTGCTAGCTTGACATGCATACTCTTGGGGCTAAAAGTATTTGCCGTGACCAAGACTCCGCCGATATCTTGGCAAGGGATTGCACTTTAAGCCTATTTATTTGGCATTATCACCCGCAGTTGAAATAGGCGCTTGCCCTGCTTTTTGGCGTCCATACATGTAGGCAGGGTACGCCATTCATGTGTTTGAACGCCAATTGAGAGCTCAACCCTGGCCCTGATTCTCTGTTTTTTATAACACGAAGTCATGGAGAATGGGGTTTGGTATGTTTTGAGCATATCTTTATGACGTGGAGCTCTCTTAATGTATAAGTTGGCGTCCCGCCGCCGCGATCGGCGGCGCTGTCGGTTGCCGCCTACCGCCCGCGCCGGCCAAAGATTGGTGTGCGGTGTTCCTATAAAAAGGCCTATTTCAGACGCCACCCTTAATGAATGCCCCAGATAATACAAAAAACACCGGCACAATTGCACGAATGCTGGAAAAATATCATAAGAAAACCTTAGAGAACGGGGCGGGGGAGGGCGCATCAATTTGAGAGCACGTAGAGGGAAAGCATGTAAAGCGATGGCCATTCATCTGTCTGGATAGCCAGCTCCCGCTCCAGCGCCTAAGCTGCCCAGGGGGCTGGTGCCGCCACTGGAAGTGCTTCCCTTTGCATTGTCCACGTCGGGCTTGCGCGCAGGGATCGAACCTGGGTCCTTCGCGGATTGAATGGCTCCAGCTTCAATTCGTGTTTGGACCCCTTTTGAAATAAAATGCTCCGAACAAACCTCAGGTCCTACAATCTTAAACAGACATTTTATGTCAGCAGTAGATACGAAACACTGCCGTACTGCGCATCTTGTCTGATTTCATTGAAAACAAAATGAAAAACGAGGCGGTGGCCGCCGTATTCTCGGTTCACGGCGCACCGCGACACGATGCTGCACAGTAAATCTTGTGGAGAGCGCTCCACTTTTATATGGGTTTTTGAACCGAATATTCGAACACTCGCATGTAAAACCACATTTGACACATGTGAAACCAATTTTCTATTAAACAAGCAGCTGAAAACCGTTTCAAACAGTAATTTTCACAAGTGTGGCCGTCTGGCGCCACCGTCCGCAAACGGATCCAACCACACGCCAGGTGCCGCGTGACCGAAGTTGTACTGGCCAGCCGACCTCAGCCCTCATCGCTGACCTCAGTACCTCTGGCCATCACGCGACCGGGGGTTAGTAGTGGCGGACACGGCCAGCCGAACAGGGAGAGTCTGACGCCCCTGCCGCTCTGCTAGGCCATTGTTAAGGGGATTTGAGATGTGCCGGCTGTTACTGCCGAAGGAAGCGAGAACTACTTTTCAGCCATGGAAGTTATTGTTTCTTTAGTCGGTGGGAACCGCGAGTGAGGAAAACGGAGAGAAATGCAGCACCTACATATACGGGCCTATTATGCATAATTGTCGGAGAAATAATGTTAACGGATGATATGACAACCAGAATATTTATTACCCTCTTCTTGGCTGACCAGACAATATGTTGTGCATTGCATAAGCCGCCATCCTTAACTGCAAAGTCACGTTTGCTTTGAAAAGGAAACGCCATAGTAAAATATAAATCAGATGCATGCCAACCGCACTTAAGTCGAATGCCAAAAAAACCTACAGATAAGTTTGTCAGGCTGGCAAAAATTCTTGTACCGACTGATATCATGGAGCGAGTTCCTATCCACTTTCACCAAAATAGAACAGTAAGGGCGAGAAAGATGTATCGCTCTATTGAAACTATTATACTGGAGCCACGTGAAGATGCACACTGAGGAAGATATGCTAGTCATTCAAAAAAGGAACTCCATACTATCATGGATATGTCGTTCCTTAAAACTGGGTTAAACGCTCCTATCGAATAAATTGCCAACTGAACTGACATGTGATCGATCGGTGACAATTCGACGTGGCCAAAATGGTGAATTGTGACCATTTATTTAAAGTTGATATTGAACGGAATACGACACAGTATGAATAAATGAGCGGCAAAGGCAGCCGACGAATCCGTGCACGCGTTGCTTGTAAATTTCGCCACGATTCTGACTATGGTTTCTCTTCCTTCTGCCCCTGCATGCTCAATGGTGGCGACTGGCGCTGTAAATGGACTTAAACCTAAGTGCTCGAAGCCCGGATAGCTCAGTTGGTTAGAGCGTTAGGCTTTTAACCTAACGGTCCAGGGTTCGAGTCCCTGTTCGGGCGGGGTTTTGGCAGCCATAACTCGTTAGCACCATATGCTGCACTGGAAAGCATTGAGGATTCCGGTAGCGGGAGTCACCCATGCGCGAAGTATTTGCTATCACATCTTCTGGCGCTCAGTGCTTTGTCCTCGTGTTGCGTCGGGAATGGTATCGCATACACTTCAGCCCGGCATAGATGTTAAGACTTATTACCCGACGAGGATTTACGGATCCAAAAATTATCTTTAAAGAGCACTGGCTTTAATACTTTCGTGACGGCAACCGAATTCATTGTTCTGTACACCAAGTACACTCAGTCCTTTTACGCCGAGAATAAATGACATCTTCTGATCAAAGTTGTTCGCGCTGGTACTCCACGCGACGATCACATCTAGACACAAGTGATAACACTATTACCACTCAGCACCACCACACAGCAGTCCACGTTCACATCCCTGATATACCGCGGCGCTAGATCAGCACCCTCGCCCGAAAATCCCCAGCCCTCCTGGAGCATCGCCGCTGTCCGGAGTGACCACATCTCTCACTCCGGTAATGCATCGTCCGAACTGTGCGATGCGGTGTGGTCAAGACCGGTTTCTACATGCATTGGGTCTCAACCTGACTGAGACATTGCTCTTCCGAGGTCCGCTTGACGTCGGCAGCTCCAGAGTGAGCAGCCGATCTGTTCATTGTGTCGCTGGAAATGAAAAACAAGAATGCATTGTACAGCAAAACACTGCTGCCGTGAATTTCTTGGTGCAGGAATTCGGCTGCAGCAGCTTCGCAACGCAAACCGGTATTCAGCCTGCACTCGCCCATCGCCATATGGGGTCGTGCATGGCATTGGTTACTCGCCCTCGACTCAACCGCTGCCGGGAATGGCCAGGCCCGGTGGCGGACCGTAATGCTGTACTTCAGACGGTCACGTGCCTCCGTGGGCTGGTCAGCTGATCGAACGCTGATTCAGTGGCATGGGGGACTATTTCGTTTCCGAGTCCTTTCGTGGATGATCTGAGACTGCAGTGCAAAACTTCTGGAGATTCTATGATACCGTTTATCCATGATTTTTTTAGTTCAAAGCTTACTTTTGGTCTGCACTCGTCAACGCTTGCAGTGTGAGCATGTGTAGAGCGCACGTCATAAAGTTGACGTTTCGCTGCATGAGCGAGTTGAGTCACAGGCATTGCCAAACATAGCAGCTTCAATCAGGATAGTTTTTAGCAGGTGGCTGAAATGTACTACAAATCATAGGATATCAGTGCTGACAGCACAGATCAGTGGTGACACAGGGCTTTTTCAACACCCCTCAGAGCAGGGCTTCTCACAGACTTTTCGGCAAATTCATGCTACATACTTAACAGCATAACATACCAAATAACTAGGCTTATTACTAGTCGTAGAAGAATCGTGGCGGGCTACAGCATCTTGCGACGAACATGATCAGTTTGTTGCACGGCGTTTTAAAGTGCTGTGCTATTTGAGACAGATGGACTCAAATGCTCGCCACACGGTAATAAATTGGGTTCAGTGCAAGGCTGTGGGTACGAGGGGAACAGGGAGGGGATGGGGGGGGGGGAGGTACGAACAAAAAAATGGCTGGGTCTGCTTTCGAGATTAACTTGTACGGTTTTCTATCTAGATCTGGCGCATATTCTTTTCACGGTTGGAAGCAGAAAATTAGTTTCTCAAAATCAGTTTTGGGTGGCTGAACCTTAAAAGACTATGATAACAGAAAATCAATGGATAAATATAATAGATAAGAATGGGAAACCACATCCCTGGCTTGAAGGCTCGACCTCCCCTAACTGAAAAGGAAGCTGCATGCCTCTGGGCTGGTTATGTTACATATGCCTGTGCTTGATTTTTAAGTGAAGTCTCGTTCATCATTCAGTGTTTGATGGCAGGCAAATAATATTTTAGTGCAAATGAACTACCGAAGCAAAACTGTTCCATGGTTGTGCCACGCTGCACTTCAGTTCCACTTGTTTTTTGTGCCGCATCGCATTTAGAGTTATGTTGCATTTTTTTCTGAAAGATCTTGCCCCAGGTAACAACTTAGACGATTCCAACTTTCGTCGGTGACAGAAAAGGCACTTTTCATCGCTGGCCGGCCACTCCATCCTGGTTCGTGTAGGTATTCGTGTTGTTAACGTTAACGTGAGAGGACGTCACAAGAGAAGGAATGTTGTCAAAAGGCTATACTTCAGACTAACGGACTATCTCGGACGAAATAAGAAAACAAAAGCATACGCGAGGATAAGAACTAATAAGAAAACACGCCCAGCAGGCAATAGCCCGGTTTTTAATGCACTTTTGACATTTTTGCTGGGAGTTGGATGACGCTACCACCGTGGCCGTCGCTATTCGTGGATATATTAGGCATCGCATGCCGGGCAGATGATCGGTACTGTTACTAGCAAATAGCCACCGGCCCCGCACATCATTCACGGCTCCAACCAGCAAAGGCGACGGCCGCGACATTCTCAGCGCCCAGGAACTACAAACGCTAAGCTAGCCCACATGGCTAGTGATGACCAAAAGCATTATACACCAGGGCATGTTAATTGCTGCAATTAGTCCATGTCGTTCAGCATGGTTGAAGTACGCCAACTGACGTAAATTGAAACGCAACCCGCTGGGGACGTGCTGAAAATTTCACAGGTAGTGAAGGCTATGCGTAAAAATTCACTAAAACTCAAACGTAATGCGTTGCAGGTGTACAGCAGCTCTAGCGGGGCATAAGGAAAACAGCATCGGTTATTCTCCATGCCCTTCATTTTACACGTGCTCTCGCTTTTTTAACTGTCAACGTTAGGTCTGTCTTAATTTTAAGACACTAAAAAGTTTTGTTCCATTTAAATGCAGTTCCGCCTTAACTGTTGCTCCTGATTGTAGGTTGTTGTGTACAACATTGTGCACTTCACTTCAAAATACAGTAAGGTATTGTGGGTTTCTTGCATGCTATGACTTGCATCCAGCAAATGATTTAACCAGAGATACATTACATCTCCTTGGGGGTAGCAGATAAACAGCTTGCAAAACTCACGATATGGCATTCACCAAATCATGCAAATCAGAGGACATAGATTGAGCTTCGAACTACCCATGATGCACTGCATTGCATACAAACTCGGATTGCAAACAAATCTGCAGCTGCAGTCAGCTTGGACTGCATTTGGGGTTGGGATCACATCCTGTGCAATATACTGGCCACAAAAAATTAAGTTTCCATTCCATAAAGCTATGCTACAGGCTTAACAGATGCCAACATGGAAAATGCATTGAACATGACGTCGTAAGTGGAGGAAATCTCGCCTCCTGTCACGCCAACACAAGAAAGTCTTCAGCAGCATGAATAAATAAAAACAGCACTTAAACACGCCTTAAACTTTAATCCGCCCAATTGCTGCCGTGCCAGTATGTGGAGACTCGTATCCATGACAACGACAACAATGGATTTTGTTATCGCATCAAATCAAGGGCGTCTGAAAGGTACAAAGTTAATTGGACTACTGGAATATCCACTTCCATCACCAAAATGGACACTTTAATCACCAACTGAATCAACAAGCCGTAACGGCCAATTTACCACCAGAAGACTGATTCATCACCAATGGCGCCAGTTAAAATCTGGTCATCACCGCAATAAGCCAAATCGTAACCTAAAGAACAGCTGGTAGCCCTTCGTTGCCTAATTTGTATCAGCTTCCAGCGATGCCAACGCACCCGTGGCGGTATGGGAGTTCAAGTCGCTATGTACGCCCTCGCAGGGGCACATCCATGATAACGAAACACGGAGGGCGACGTGGAACCTAGTGAGAACTCATAACGTAAACGTGGTGGCGAGGTGGAGGTGGGCTTCCGCATTTTCGATCTTGGCTGCGTCTACATGCGCTCGCTATTTGACTTCTGACTTGGATGGTCCTGCGACCGGTGGCAGCGGCTGTCCAATGTCAGGGGGACAAAGGGCAGCGTACCGTGCCAAGCGCTACGGTGCATGCAAGGTTTTTTCATGAAGTTTTGCGGTGGAATTGAAATTTCACAATTTAATAAGTGGGGTCCTAGGGCACACACAATAACCCTGCTTTTGGGTGAGCTCTGATCCCAAAATCCACAAATAAAAAAGCCTCTTAAGACGATTATGACAACAATCAAATGCACCAACCAAGCACGTGTGTGGAACGCAGCACGTACCGCAGGTAAGGTTCTCAGAAAACCGGCTCAAACGGGGTCCTGAGTCCATTTTGGAGCTCGGGCCCAGGGGCTCTTTAGGGTCCCTGTTCGGCATCATAGCCCGTGACTGGCCAGGTCCTTCACTGTCTCATTGTGGATCATTTCATGGCCATTTCCTGTATTTCAATCCCATGGCAGGCAAAAGGAACTCGTCCAACGTAAGTGGATCTCTGAAATGTAGGGTCCCGTCCTATCGCCATTCCGCAAAATGTACCTCTGGTCGACAAGGAGCCCCTTGCCAGCACAGCCGCCCTTGCTAAGCACTCTGTGCCTAGATACAGGGAGCCACCTTGTTTCAGCGCCCCCCCCCCCCCCCCCGACACACACACACACACCAACTAGCTGCACCCCTGGATCTGAAGGTGTGTTCGATAGAACGTAGCTCCAGTGTGAATAATGGCATCCGTGCCCCAAAACATTCGCAGGTTAATGCCGACTTGGCTCGGAATATGGTTGTTTTTACTGATGGCTGAGTATCTGAGCTTCTGGTACAAAGTTTTGGTTTCCTGCCAGTTCTTGGTGATTTGTTTCACTTATTTGGTGAAACCTCAGCCGATTTGGCGGATTATGTTTTTCCGGACATATTTTCCGTGCCTTTGGTGACATGATAACTTGCAGTTTTGCAGTTAATGACTTCCTAAAACTGGTGGTGGAAACGTTTGCAGTAGTGGCAATAATCCAATCGGTGGTGAAGTGCTGATTTTAGTTGTGGGGTATCAAATTTGGTACAAGTGTTCATTTGGTTTATTTCAGCTGCATTTTTGGTGATCAGTTAAAACAAAGTCCTACTGAAATGCATGGCATACAACAGAAAAGTAGACTAAGTTGTTCCAATTTACCTTCATTATATATTGAAGTAGCAAAATTAGATCCAGATCTCACAGCAAAAGCTACATTCTTGGATTTCATGACGTCGATTTTTATAGGAAGCCATGTTATTGAGAAAAGCTGCATTGGCCCAACAAAATAGGCGATGAAACGTCGTATTCAGTAGGAAATCTAGTCCTCGAGTGCGTCACTTGGCTGTCAGGTTCGCGTAACCAAAAGTTTAAGTAATCATGCGGGTTGGTAAGGAAATAATTTCTGATCTATCCCACTTCCACTTCCTCTGTACCGGTAATAAGCCGTGAGATTTATTCTGTTACCTTGTGAACTGCCTGCTCGGCTGCCTATGAGCGTGTAGTCTCGTCGTTCACTCACAGACTATGCCACGGCGCCAATTGTGCGGCTATTAGAAGCGCACCATTCTTTGCACGACAAAACTGAAGTCCGGGCAAACCTGAGGCATACAAGTCATGACAGTCGCGACCGAGTAACACATTCCGGGAGACTGTGCCGCATGTGACAGGGGATCTGTCACGAAACACCTGGCGAATGTTGAACAGGCAGTAAACGATCCCGCGGAGACGCCATACGACCCCTGCAGCGACCAGCCGTAGCTTACTCGGCGACCCCAGCGACGTCTCCAGGCGCGGTGGACGAACGGTAAGTGCGGTAGGCGAAAACGTGTGCCGCGAGTTCGCTGTTGGAACCGCCGCTGCCTGAGCTCGCCCTCCACCTCCTGTCAGCTGCAGCCGCCGTCGGTGGCCCCGCCTCGCCCGGCGTGCCTCGTCGCCGTCTCTCCTAGCCAACGTCATCCGTTTGCCTTCAGCGGCGACCGCTGTCAGACCGCTCCACGCTCGCCGTCTCTGCAGTTGACCTCCACGCTCCCGCGCCGCCGTCCTAACCATGCTGGAGGAGGTGCTGCCCAAGGACCTGGTCGTGCCACCGGCGCTGCTGGCAACGCTGGTGGTCGCCGCCGCGTTGCTCCTGCTCTGGCCGCGTCGGCCACCGGGCGGCCCGCCGGGACCGACAACCGCTGCCAATCGTCGGCACGCTCGCCTTCGTCGGCGCTTCGACGCGTGACGCCCTCTTCGACACGCTGCGGGCGCTTCCGCGTCGCTTCGGCAGCGTCGTCGGCTTCTACGCCGGCGGGCTCTACAACGTGTACATGGAGGGCCTGGAGCTGAGCCAAGCCGCCATGACGCAAGAGGCGGCCAACGGCCGGTTCGCTGGCTCAGCGCAGCTGGCCGTCTCGTTCGGCCGGCGTCGTCGGGCGTCATCGTCTCCGAAGGCGCGCGCTGGAGCCGCAACTCGCGCCTCGTTCGCGCCTCGCTGCACCACATGCTCACCTCGTCCTCCGAGCTGGAGGCGATGATCGGCGCCGAGGTGGCCGCGCTGGTGAGCGAGCTGCGGGCGGCCCGCGGCCCGGTGCAGGTGAAGAGTCTCTTCCGTCCGCGGTACTTGAGCCTGTGCTGGCACGTCATTACAGGCCACAGGCTGCCGGAGGCGGAGACGCGGCGCCTGACGGCACTGTTCAGTGCCGAGATGACCGCGCTGCAGAACCCCTGGGTCGACAACCGGCTGCTGCGCACGCTCTTCCACGAGCGCAGCGGCTTCGGCGCCGTGCTGCGCTACCGCGATGCCGTGCGCGAGAAGTTCGCGGAGGCCGTGCGCGGCGGCGGCGGCCGGCGCGAGGGCACGTTCATCGCACGGCTTCGTGCCAGCAAGCGGGACCCACTCTGGCGGCCCGAGACGGACGAGGACTTGGTCATGTTCTTCTTCGATTTCCTCAACGCCGGCTGCGAGACGACAAGCGCCTTCTGCGAGTGGGCGCTCACCTACCTGCTGCGCCACCCAGACGTACAGCAGCGGCTGCGCGCCGAGTTCGCCGGCGCCGCGCCGCTGGCGCTGGCGCAGCGGCCGCATGCGCACCTGGCGCGAGCCTTCGAGGCCGAGGTACTGCGCCGCTCGTCGCTGACACCGGCCGGCGTGCCGCACCGGAGCCTGGCCGAGTTCCTGGTGGGCGGCTACCGCGTGCCGTCCGGCGCCGTGCTGCGCTACGACATCGTCGGCACGCAGTGGAACGAGCAGCTATGGCACGAACCGGACCGCTTCAGGCCGGAGCGTTTCTTGCGCAACGGTGTGTTCGCTTCCAGCGAGAACCTGGTGCCGTATGGGATCGGCCTGCGTCGCTGCACCGGCGAGGAGTACGCCCAGGCGTACCACTTCCTGATGATGGGCGGCCTGCTGCGCGAGTTCACCGTCGCGCTGCCGCCCGGCCGGCTGCCGCCCACGGAGGAGGCCACCATGGGCCTCACGCGCAACTGCCTGCCGTTCGAGGCGGTCTTCACCTCACTGCCGCAGTCCTCGGCTTGACGGGCGGTGCGCGACTCACGTGTCACTGAAGACCCGTACAGGGTAGGCGGTGGGCATCCGAGCCTACCTGCGTGGAGGGGATAGGGACGGGGGTGTTCTAGGGGCTTACACGCATCTGGCGTCCTTTACAGATTGCATCGTTACTTTCAGCCACTATGTTATCTAAGGGCACCGTTTTCTTTTCTTGTTTAAGTCACCCAGCACGACTGTCATAGGAATGAAACTTGGCCGCAGTTCGTCCTTTATGCCTGCTTCTTCTCCAACCTGGAGCCTTCAGTGTGGGATGCTGGTTAAAGCAGCACAGGGATGTTAGTGCACAGCTGCATGCTTAAGCCAACAGTCAGTCTACTGTCAGTTAGTGCGATTCAGTTTTCCCAGCGGTTTCATTCTCGGGCTTAGATGAAGCACAGAGGATCGGACGTCGCTTGACCCCAAGCACTGTCCAGACTACAGTTTGTGTTGTTTTGCTGTTTTTATTAATGCGACACGAGTTTCGGAACAACTGGGAGCTTGGCACGTGGGGACAACTGTGTGGGAGTCTGTGAAATCAAACGGGTTTTGTTGCACGTGCAGTCAGTGGCCACGACCGAACTAAATAGAGTGAATCACCTTCGACGATGGAATGTACGTTATTTGTGTCGCAGTTCCATGATATGGCGTTCCAATAAACAACAAGCAGAACAGGTTGTGGGTTGAGTGACATCCAAAATATGGCTGAATCATCGTCACACGCTCGAGTGACGGGGTCTGCAATAACCCCAGGCCGAGGTCGGGAATAGGAGCCTCGCGCGTTTTCAACATGGGACAACGTGGGTATCAGACGGCTTCGCAGTAATCTCATGTGTTATGAGATGCCGGCTGATAGCTTTAATTCAAGCAGCAGTAGTTTTAATTGTGTTATAAATCTACTTGACGGAACTTATTGGGACCAAACCTAACTAAACCAACTTTACTGGCTGTTACGCTACTGGTCAGTTATGCCGAGTGAACCATGAAACTGTCAAAGTGGGGGTGAAAGGTCCCGTCTAGGCCGCTATGCACGGAAATCTGCCAAT
The DNA here is from genome assembly GCF_011947565.3 of Pollicipes pollicipes. Lineage (NCBI taxonomy): Eukaryota > Metazoa > Arthropoda > Thecostraca > Pollicipedomorpha > Pollicipedidae > Pollicipes > Pollicipes pollicipes. The sequence goes on along the minus strand of NW_023596448.1, from coordinate 10,506,241 downwards.
ATAGCCCTCAGCTAGAGTGAGACAGGGACACCTAATTGGCGGTTTTTTGCGCATCATTTTCATGTGGTGGACAACATAGATAGGGAAACGTCTTGCGCTCTCATGTACTCGTGAGTAACGTACAGTTTATCCCATCAAAACCATAACAAGGAAAGCAGACAGGGAACTCCAAGCACAAGTAAACACTCGAGCTTGACAAAAATCAATAACGCCATATTTCAACTAAATTAGAGGATTTTGTGTTCGTCTAGGTGTTGGTGGGTGGCCAGCTTGCTCCTGTTTATTATGTACAAGTCACGCCCCGAGGACGAATCGACGCGTGTAATCGTGTACCAGCCGTCGACGCCGGCAGATGGCGTACATACGCAACAAATTCGAACCAGCGACGAATGACGTGACTGCTACCAGTCGCGGTCTCCCATTAACGTATCAGCTTCACCCGTACAAACCAAGGAGGATCGTGTTTGAAACTCAATCCGAGGTGTGTTTGCGGAGTGCTGCATGACCCCCTGCAAGGGAATGGGGCAATAGCACTTATATGATTGTAGAAAAACATACAAAGAAATACAGGTTTCACTCGAAAAAGAGTGACCTTCCCAATACACCTTCGATGTCCAAACTTTTATCAACCACAGTTTCACTTCCCCACAATGATTCGTGATTGGCTAGTCGGAGTTTCCAGCACTGTCAGCAGGGCGTAAGACCAACGTAAGACGCAAACACTTAGAGACCGAGCAAAGCATGTATTGCCGCAAATTACAATGCAATCAATGCCAACAAGGCGAGAAAAAAACATGATGAGAATATGAACGAACGCATATTTTGGTCGGTGCTTTGCTTGAACTTCGCCATCCCGTCGGCTCAACACACCACGAAACACAAGCCTGCTGTGATCGCAGAACCCATATCGGTGCGCCACATTTTCAGCCCATGGCAGCGCAGCCATCCTATTAGAGCTCCAGCATCGTCCTGGACACCTCCTCTACATTGGACTAATCCCCTTCGATCGGACCCACCTTATTCTTGATCAAGGCCACCTTTCGCGGCATAGCATTCAGTTGGACCTCTTGAGGGGGACACGCTCATCTGGGAGGACTTGGAGCACTACAGTTCCGATCTTTAGGACACCTCGAGCCCACACAGTATGGCTGCCGCGGTTGTTGGGCAGCCCAAGCCAGCTCAGGTTAACCCGAGATATCATGTGGCGGCCAGCCACCTCAGCGCGGCTGCAATCCTGCTAACACCGAAGGTGTCCCACTGGTGGGCCAACCCCCTGACCACCCTGCACGCAGAACAGTCACCTCCCTGGCATGACTCTAGGACACCTTGACCTTCACCTTGCTGGCCATCTTTTTCTGCTGGCTCTGCACCTTCTCCATGACGTCGTGGTCGAAGGTAGAGTGCAGCATCAGCGCCAGCACGCCGGCCCTGTTGGCCATGCTCTGCCGGCACTGCCGCTCCTGCTCCAGCAGCTCGTCCATCTTCATCGCCCAGCGAACCTGACGACGGGGCAGGCGAGGTCGGGGGAGGTCAGACGCCTGGTGCAGACCAAGCACACTTACAACGCCACAGATGTGCTGTAGCGTAATGGCTTCGAACAGCGCGAAGGGCGCCGCTTACTGCAGCCGATGATGCAGAAAGCCAGAGATTCATATGCTCTCAACTGGCTCGCAGTAGCCGCATTTCAGTACGACAGCGGCATTGCAGACAGTTTTCCTAAATGGTAAGGGTAACCATCTTTTACAGAGGATGCTTGTCACGAAAAGGTAACGGGACGTGCGGTAATGCACGCCGTGAGGGATATAATTTCATTATTGATCAAAAATGCCATCAAAGGATGGATATTAATGTACAAGCACATGTAAAGCAAAAATCCCTGCTTGAGCAGCAGCCTAGACAAAGCCCCTGCCGTCCACGTTAAAATATTTCGCACTCCTCTCATAATTCCTATTCAAGCCGTCACAGCAAGCAAGCATGAGCCATCCAAACCAGAGCGCAGTCTCACGTAAGTACGTATCACTGCTGACATCTTTGGACCACAATGTAACCGTTACTTCCATCTCATCCGCATCGGGTCCTCTCATCATCAGCTCCACAGCCGCGCTCCCAGCGGTCCAATACACACGTGTGGCATCGGCTCTCGCCAGGCCTGCGTGACCCGAGCGTCCCCCGCCCCCCCCCCCCCCCCCGGCCGTACCCACCCGCTCCATGTCGAGCTCGGCTCGGCGCAGCTTCTCCCAGCTGAAGTGTTTTAGACACTTCTTCTTCGGGGCGCGGCAGAACTGGCCTATTGACGTGAAGACGTCCGCCACCAGGGGGCAGCCGCACACCTCGTCATCAGACACCTGCGGACAGGGACGACACCGGATCAGGGGACACACCGGCACACGTGAGCTGCGGGGGGCCGGGGATGGGCAGACGACGGGTAATAGACACATGCGAACAGGGAAAAGCTGGGATGAGAGGCACGGGACACAAGCGAGGATAATTTAGGAAACCGCGGACATTTGGGAGCCTCGTCATTCGGCGGCAATGAGCGCGGAGTCAAACTGTGCCAGAGAAAACCCGGGCATGCGCTGGGGGCTGTTGTGTCGGGTACCCAGTCTATGACGTCAAAGCCAACAAACGCCCAGATGACTTATCCTCGGGCAGGAATTGGTGCAATAGTGGCACGATCAATGCCGTCGCTCCTGGCGGCCACCTCCTGACACGGTCTTGATTAAAACCCCGTTATTCCCGGCGATGCCCTCGCCCTTTCAAACTGAGTCGTGCATGTCACTGCACCCACCCGCAGCTCCCACTTTGCTCGCGCAAGACATCCCCGCCAGTGCTGACCATTGGGAGGTCGGGAGGTATTACTCTCCCACTTCTTCATCGAATGTCAAAGGCATAACATTAGCTTTCACCCTCAAGGCTGCTGAAGTAAAACTGTCCAGTCTGTGGGCGCGCCACCCTTGCCTTCCCCAACCTACCTTCGGGTTCTTGCTGTGCTCGGGGCATAGCACGCGCAGCCGCTTGCAGTACGTCCTGTTGGCCGCGTTGGTAGAAGTCGCAGAACATGTTGAAACCCCTCCACGCGCGTCTGGTAGAGCGAGCCGAACGACGTCTGACTCTCGTACTTGCCGAAGCACTTCTCCATGTGGCGCACGGCGTTCCTGGTGGCCACCTCGTGGCCACACGTGACGCAGTGGACAGCTGTGCTGCTCCTCCTCGGTGTCGTCCTCCAGCGCCGAGGGGTCGACCGTGCCGCGCCGACCGCGGTCCACCACACGGTCCAGCTCGTGGTGCGAGCGCGTCAGCCGCTCCAGCTGCGTCTGCGCCTCCAGCTGCTCGCGCCGGATGCGCTCCAGGGTGCGCATGTTGCGGTCCTCGGCCACGCAGCGTGTCATGTTCCACTCTTGGATGCGCTGAGGCAGCACCTGGCGGCGCGGCCCCGGCGCTGGGTCAGAGCCACGAGCGCGTGTCGGCACCATGGTAATGGTTGGTACGAAAGTGCAGTTCGGCCGCTACAGCCATTTCACGCTCTCACATGACAAGCAACTGCTCAGACAGGAGAGTGGAGCCGTATCGCACAGGTAGCGCCAAAGCGCCATTGTGCGGGTAGGGAGAACGCCCAAGCATGCGTTGCTGGTGGACGCAGTGAGACATGTCACTGCAAAATGGGGGTGCGACGATGCATGTTGCGGGAGGTAGCTGGCGAGAGATGACTGGCGATATGAGTTGAACAAAACAGCGGATGATGTAGAGACGGGTAAAACATGAGCAGCTGACGTCATTGCCCGGCGCATGCCCTCCGGCACAGACTAATTACAGTTCCGACACAGGTATGTTAGTCACCCGGTGCTGCAAACCCTTACACCGAGCGACCTTGAGACAGCTCCCACCCCGTCGCGGCCACCCACCTGAAAGATCCTGTTCCTGGCCAGGTTAAGACCGCACTGATCGGAGCAGTAGCGGCTTCCCTGCCGGCTGGGCTTGACACACTGCGGCCCGTAGCACTGCTTGCCCGATCCGTCCGCCTCGTCCTCGTCATCTGACAGCTCGCGCTTGCGCCGACGCGCGCCGGCAGCGCGGCGCGGCTCACTCGATCGCCGGCGCGGCGCCGGCGCCGGCGCCGCCTCCTCGGGCCGCGGCGCCGGCCGGTTCGTCTCGCGCAGCGGCGGCGACGTCGGCGGCGGCGGCGAGGCTGGCGGGCCGGCGCACAGTCGCCGCCTGCACGGCCGCGACTGGAGGCCAGCGCCGCCGAAGGCCGGCGCGTCGCGGCAGGCGGCGCAGCGGCCGCAGTCGGCCGCGCGCTGACAAGGCGCGCAGCGGCCGCACCCTGGCGGCGGCGCCACCGACGCCGGCGGAGGTGGGGGCGGCGGCTGCGGCGGCGGCACCGACTCACGCTCAGCGCGCGCCGCCTTCTTCGAGTCGCGGTGCTTGTCGCGCTCTTCCCGGGGTCGCTTCTCAGCCTTGTCGCTCTTGTCACTTCTCTCGCTCTTCTCAGCCTTCTCGCCCCGGTCGGCCTTCTCGCTCTTGTCCGCCTTCTCGCTCTTGTCGACCTTTTCGCTCTTGTCGGCCTTTTCACTTCTTTCAGCCTTCTCGCTCCTGTCGCTCTTCTCGCTGCGCTCCGTCTTCTCGCCGCGCTCGTCGCCGTGTCGGCCGCCGCGGCTCTTGTCTTTGTAGCGGATCTTCAGCTCGGGATCCCGCTTACGACAGCGGTGGCAGTAGAAGCGCTTGATGTGCTTGGCCTCGCGCTCGGTGACGGATATGCAGTCGCCGTGGTACCACTCCTCGCAATTGTCGCAGGCAATCATGAAGCGAGTGCTGTCGGCTGAGCGGCAGACGCAGTACACCTCCTCCTCCTCCTCCTCCTCTCCCTCCTCATGCTCTCTGACTTTCGACTGCCGCTCCAGTGGCGCTAGCTCACCCTTCTTCATTCTGTGGCAGGCTGAGGGGGTACGCAGCAGGATGGTGTCAGCCAATGGCATGGACCAGCTGCATGGCTTCTTCCCCTAGGGTGGATTGTTTGCCAGCCCGAGCTAGTGGTTCAGACATGTCGTCACATTGAAAACAACAGTTGCTGTGGAATGGATGCATATGGAATTGATTTGGAATTGCATTGCATATGGAATGAATGCAAACCTGCACAGTTCATAGATAAGACAATAGTAATAGCCTTATTCATCATAGAAAAAAAAACAAGAGAATGGAGATAAAGACGTGTTGACGTGGTGGCCTCATGCCTATGTCAATACAACTGGCAGAAAATTTACTTATGCCATTTGTTTTGATCCAGGCAAATTGCCAAAATATCAATGAATCTACATCTCCATTTTCCTGGTCTTTCTATAAGGAATAAGGCTACCACTACTGCCTTATTTATGTGCACAATGTTCCTTGCAAATGCACTCAGCAATCTAAACAGTTCGGTTGCACCATCTTTAGATGATGGAAACATCCCTCATATGGGCAGGCTTATGCACTTCAGGGCAGGCTTGTGGGATTACACACTGAGAATGAACAAAGTCATTCAAGTTTTTCATATGGCTAACCAGTGACAGTGCATGCACTGATGAGCTAAGGGTAAATATTTTTACCCTAATCAAATCTTGCCAGAGGTAAGGACAACCATCAATCACCATCTCTGATTGCTGCATGTCCCTACAACAGACATGCCAACATCTAACATGTGGTAACAAAGATACCTGTTCAATTTGTTCCTTGCCAGAGCCAAGTTTAAGTGCAGCTACACATGGCATCAAGGTGGTGTTGTTTACCAAAATACTGATGGCCTACCAATTCTGGTAATTGGAAACAACACATGCCACCGGATCTGAGCTGATTCCTGTCAGAAAAAAAATATTGATAACAAATGCCTAGACTATGGGCAAAATTCAATTTAAGTTTAACAAGATGACATTAAAAATCCAGACCAAAATGACAATGTTGGGAGGAGCATATCTGGCAATGTTTCAAGCAATCATGGCATGCATCAATATGGAAATTTTCAAAATTCATTTTAAACAGCTAAAAGCTGGATATTTGTCACAGTAATGGTTTGAAAATCAAGCATAAATTGGCAAGGCCTGAGTTCAGCACATACCAAGGTGAGGTTCAGCACATTCATAACATGTAGGCCTCTGGCACAGTGGATGGATTTTTTTCAGGCTGCCAGAGGATATATGAATTGCTTTTGCAGCATATTTTTTTAACCACACCTGTCTCTGTGACAACTGTGCCATTCAATAAATGTCTGATTATAGGAAATGTCAACATGGACTGTTCATATCCATTTGAAAAGTGAAACCAGCACAGCCTCACAAGGGCGGCTTCAGGGGGATGGTGGTGGGGGGAGGGGGGGGGGGGGGCAAATGGCAAGAGGTACTAAGGTACTGAAACCATAATTTAGTCCCCAAAATGGTTTGATGTATGCTGTTATGTGCATACTATGCAATATTTCCAGCAGTAAATTCTGTGGGTTTCTTCTCCTGATACTGTTGGAGCAGTTAAATGTGTCAACAGCATAAAATACCATTTCAAGCAGTAGCTTTGCCCACTATTCTGTCGACTGGGTTCCCACTGACCTGTTAATTCCATCGTGACACCCAAATTATCAGATTACTGATATCTGCACACAGCCATTCCATGAGCAGCACAGCAACATGAGTCTGAACCCCCCCCCCCCCCCTGGTAATGTCAAAATACTATGTGTATCTGTATATATACACATGCATTTTGCTGTATATATATATATATATATATATATATATATATATATATACAGCCATATCTGTGTGCGTGAGATTCACCACCAGGCACTTTGAATGACATTCTACAATAACGATCAGCCCCCCCAAAGTCCTGATCAGCCCCTGCTGTCCTAACGGGAACCGAACATTCCATCTAAACGCAAGCATCAAACCCACCTAGTGCGCTGAAGGATATTAGACGTGCCGATAATTTGAAACACAGCTACCCAGCCGAAGGGCTAACCTCGCGCGAAGCGCCCCGATCCAATACAATGCCCCGACCCGCGTCGCGTCCCCCAGAGAGGATATCCGGCACAAAACACGCGGCACAAACGTCTCAAATTCGGCTACGAGGGCTATGAAGTTGCGATCATAAGGTATGTCTGGTTGTACAACAACCACTATGATATGACGCTAGTTTTCGTTCCGACTGCGGAATGCATTAGGAATGTTCTTAGCGCGGAATCGAATGTTATCCTGAATGACCCGGTTCCCAACTCAATTGGAGCGGCGCCATCCTCCCACTACATTAGGATTTACCCCCATTAGCTCAAATCTGGAGAGAAAGCCGATTGCTGGCGCATTTCTATGGATGGGTTTCGTCATTTTTCACCGTTCATCCCTCCCCCAACCTTTTCGGCGAAGCTACATCCTGGTTTCCAGGAATGGTGTTCAGCGGCCATACTCCTCCGTAACTTTTACCAGCGGAAAGCCATGATCCTGCCTTACGGTGGGAAAACGGGAAAGGTGTGCGCGGGCGGGAAAGATGTGCGCAGATACGCTGTGAAGTGAATACCAGCAAGGTACCCTCGCAGGCCCGTCCGCAGTGTGTAACCTTTTCAAGGGAGGAGGTCCCGTCGACAGCATCGCAGCTCCAGATCAGATCGGAGCAGTCGAAGCTGAACGTGGAGAAGTTGTCCTTGGCGCCGGTAAGACAGGCGGTGACTATGAAGGTGGAGCCAGCCTTCCAGAGGTCGCAGTCGTACGTTTTGGGCAGACCAGTGCTAGAAAGCTCAGCGCGAGGCGGGGGAGTAGGTGAACATGCCGTATTCTGGCCCGTCGACACCGTGCAGTTAATCCCTTTGTTTCCGGGTAGCATTCGGTGTATGGACAAACGTGCCGTCACCGATGGGGACGATGTCGTTTGTGCCTGCTTGTGGTACACCCTGTCGTTCAGAACGGTGTGGCTAATGTCCTAGACGATGCTCTTCCAGAAGACCAAATACACGGCCTGCCCAGAGTGGGAAATACCACCTGTTTGTACATGGTCCTGCGCCCCACGTGCTCCCGAACCTCATGGACGATGGGTGCGTATATCTCGTGCAACTCCGGTTCGTCCTCATCCTCGACCCTGACGTCGAGGAGTATCGAAGCTTCGAGGACCGTCACGCAGGCGGCCACGACCAGCTCCAATGTCACGCTGATACCCGTTCGGTGCTTAGACGATCCTGCTAAACTTATAGAAATGGCCTTTCATAGCGCCCCGGCCTCTTCACGCGCCACCTGGGCCACAGCTGACAGTATGCTACAACTCAAGCAAGTGCGCACCTTCCTGCGTCGATAACTTTTTCCCGAGCGACTCACATGTGGTATTGGCTGCCATCAGACGTTCGCCAGGCATCCAGTGACTTGGCCTTTGGGAACGGTCTAGTCGCTTACCTGTAGGCAAGATGACTGCACGCGACTGCATGTGATCGAGATGAATCTATAGTGCCGTTAATTAATCACCATATGTAATGTCCTTGTGTTTTTGGCTTCGAGGTCCAATGTGTGTGAAGCGGATGCGAGAAAACTATATTACGGAGGATCCTAAATGAAAATATTTATATCTGTTTATGCCATCCATCAAAACTGCGGCCATAGCATGGTCGTAATATGTCGCGCAAACACCACCGGCCACCCCTCATCTCTGCTAGCCTCGCGAGCGCTCGCTCCGAGAGAGCGAGCCTAGCTCGATCGACGCATTGCGAGGGCGAGCGAGAGAGCGCTGAGAGGCAAGAGCGAGCAGAGAAGCAAGCGAGCGAGATCTTCGAGGATGAGCGCGAGAGAGGAGGAGAGAGCGCGAGAGAGTTTAGAGAGCAGGACGAGATGAGCTCCGAGAAGGAGAAAGAGGGAGAGATGAGAGAGAGAGATCTCTCGAGAAGAGATCTGGAGGAGCGATCCTCGAAGCGAGAGAGAGAGAGAGGAGCGAGAGAGACGGCGATGCTCGGAGAGCGAGAGGCTCGAGGAGAGAAGATCAGAGCGCGGATCTCTAGAGAGAGATAAAGAAGAATAGAGCAGCTCTCGCGGTCTCTCTCTCTCTCCCTCTCTATATCTCTCTCTCCTCTCTCGCTCTCTTCTCGGCTATCTATCTCTGACGCTCTCTCTCTCTCTCTCTCTCTCTCCTCTCTCTCTCTCTCGCTCTCTCTATATTTTCTTCACCTCACTTACGCTCTCCTGGCTCCGTCATAGCTCAGTTATAGCTCATTCCCCACAACATTTTTGTTGGGTTTCATCTGCGTGCAAGAACAAGATGGCCTTGCGCATGACGGCACAAGTTGGAGAGGCAGAAACTTGGGAAATGTGAGACTAGAATTCGTTTTGTGGATGCGGTCACGTCGTTCGGAAGCTCCACCACAAAGTCCTTATAAAAATGTCCGGTGTCAAACCCCAGAAGTCTTTATGCTACGTCACAAGCCATCTGGAAGCATGGCGCCGGGGCTAGATCGTTTTTAAAAAGTATTACACTAAATGTTCCTGCTCAAATCATTCTTATGAGCCAATGACCATGCAAGTCACATTCATTGTCATACCCAGCTAAGGCGCAGACGTTTGTAAAATACATCATGCCATGCCGAAACTATCGGTCATCTGTAATCGTCCTAATACGCCCGAGAGACTTGCATGCGCTCTGTTTGCTCTGACGTCATAGAGATACCAAAATTGTTAAACCTTAGCTAATCTTTGTGAAACCTTGCCGACCCGTATGGGGGCAGGGCCGGGTACGCAAGGGTCTCCCCAATTTGGTGTTGACGTTGATGGCTCGAGGGTTTGCTTTTAGTTGATCTATTCCCACAAACTATAATATTCCGACGCAATTTATAACTGAAAACATGAAGAAAGCCAACACCGACAGCAAGACGGATCTGCCCTCGGCTCCTGGGGCCATCGCCAATGTAAATCGTCGCCACCTCACCAGGGAAGTGGAGAGGGGCCGGCGAGCCAGGTGAGTTGCACCTGTTGTAAATACAGCTGCTCCAACACCAACCTTCAGGGCGGCTCAAGACCGCATAAGAGGGACGGCCCTCGCTTCCGAGCAGCAGGACGCAGCCTATTAACAAGCAGGCTGACAAGGGCTTGGTGGCAATGACTGCCACGGGACGAAACATTGCGAAAATGTGTATGTTGGGGGCGTTTTTCCATTGAAGACAATGGGAATAATGCCAAAATTTCACAAATTTGCAGGGAACGCCCCCTCCCTTGCGCTGGATGGCCCTAGGCCCGACGTGCAGCCAGAACCTGGCAAGGGAGGCAGAGTTGACAAAGCCCCCCCCCCCCAAAAAAACCGCTGGATGTGACCCTGTTGTTAATTAAGACATGCTTTTCTTTGATATATATATATATATATATATATATATATGTATATATATACATGTATGTGTGTGTGTGGGTTTGTATATGAGCGTGATTGCCTTTCATAACTGGAATAGAAGACACGTGCTACCGCGAGATCAATTCTGCCCGACATTGATGTCGGTAAACTGAAAAAGCCACGCTGCACGGAATCAATCGCCGGCGCTCTTCATTTTACAATGGTCCATTTGACTATTTGTATACCGATAGAACTCAGAAACTGCCAAATTTTTATCTTGGTATTAACGACACCAAGCCATGTGTGCCTGGGAACGTTCAACATTCAGCCAGAATCGATTAGTGATTTAAATTACGTAGCGGGGTTTTTAACACGCGCGTTCGCATATTTTGGCAATAAAAGCCTTGACGCCGGGCATTGTAGTCTCCATAGGCCGCGCAGCGTCGGCGCCACGGCTAACATAGTTCGTGATCAATGCGTGGTGAAAATGAGGACACATTTGAAATCAGTAGCTTTGAAGGCCTTAGGTCATAAACTCGTGCAGTTAGAGATATTCCAGTTGCATATTTCACCTGTGCGATTTTTAGATTGATGCTTGTTACGGATTGCCCTTACAACACGGAGAAGAGGTGCTGGAATCTGGTGGTGGAACTGGAACAGTAAATGCAGGACCTCTGTTACAAATTAATTTTGAAGGACATTCAGAAACATTATTTTACAATGGGCGTTGCTGCATGCACGGCGCCCGCCGCTTGGCGCTACTGGCATTGGCCAACGCCTTTCGGTCTGAGGGAAACCAGGCCATCGTCGTCTTTGCTTCCCGAGACTGCGGATGTGTCATTGGGGCTTTAAGACGCACTCAGCTGCTGATGCCTATGACGTCGCCTACCTCTCACTCTGACAGGAAGGGTGGGCGCCGCGGGGAATCTAACCCCGCACCTCTGGTTTCCTAGACGCACAGTTGTTCACGCAGGTTACACTATCGGCGTGCGACGCGCAGGCTCAAACCCTTTGATGTTATTTCTTTCACTAGTTGATTCTGCAAAATAATGTTCTCGAGCAAACATGGCATGGCCTTGTGCATTTTCTTGGCCTTGTGCAACTCTTTTCGACCCACTCCATTGAACACTAATGATACCCCCCATCTCTTTCCGGGAAAGCGGCCCCCGTATGTAGAACACTGCGGGACATATTATTGCTCCCAGCGAAGGGCTGAACGGCCACTCTGTCCTGCCGTCGCGTGCCTTCCGGCCGTCATTCTGGCGACACGGGGCGGGACCCCTTACCGATCCGGAGCCGCTCGGAGAGACACATCATATCACATTGGTCCGCTCCGTGGCGCGGGAGGCCTTCCGAGCCGTACCAGTGACCCCGGATCGATACATGGGTGCTTATTGATGCAACAACATCCCTGATGGCTGCAAGTGGCCAAATAACTGGCACAGGAGCCCTTCGTTGAATCAGAGACCTCGAACATTGTAAATCGCGCGCCCCGGTCTCGTTCCTCCTTGAGAAATGGCTCTCACGGGCTCAAACGAGCATGGAGTTGATTGTTCGGTGTTCGTGGTCTGTGACCGACTTAGATATCCGCATTGTCTCAGGGGTTCTTCAAGCGGTGGACGAGGACCTCTAACTAATATTTCAGGTCACGACCCTACGGGACGCGATTTTTATGTAACCTTCAGCCAGTCCATCGGGCCCTTATGCCCTGCGGCCCAGCCCTTGATCGTCGGTTGCGGTGGACCGCCCGTGCCCTTCTTTGGGCGCCATCGAACACCTCCCTTGGTCGGCTCGGGGCCCTTGCGAGCACAGGATCCTCTGTTAGGTGCTGTGGGCCCGTGGCAGATGCAATGCCCCGACCAGTGTAAATTACTGGCACCGGCTATATAGCTGATTGGGAAGTGGGTCCTCGAGCCCATACCGACTCGGAGCACCTTGATGCCTGAGCCCCTGAATGCGACCTCCGGCCGGCCTTTCAGACTCTGTGGGCCCCAGTTGGGTCATTAATGGTACGTTCCAAGGGGCCCAAAGGACCCGTGGAACCTAGGACGGGGCGGGGGACGTGCCCCCTGTGCCTTCCCCTGCCTGCACCACAGCCCTAGGCTTCAGAGGTGTTCTCAACAGAACAATATTGGGAACATTCCAGAGTTGCCCGATCAAATGACATTCAACTCATTCGCAGCGTGTCCGTGCCGCGACATGCCTTCCTGAGAAATGCCTCGTTTCCTGACGTGTTGCTGACTTTCCTTCGTAATGATTGCGTTTTCCAGCTTCGCAATTATCCGTGCTTGCCCCCCCCCCCCCCCATCTTGCGTTCAATTCCACCGCCATTGAGAAGACGCGGCTTGTCTTTTTGAGCTTAAAGTATTGCGTTGTGGAGACCATATGACGTAATTGGAGACGTTCTCCCGTGCCCCAGGATTTCATTTTGTTCCGTTTCCCGCCATAAGCCCGGCTATGTTTAAGTTGCTGGATGGAATGTCCCAAAGGCCCACCCCGGCCAAGATGAAGCTTCGCGCCTGTGCACCGGAGATGGGAACCACTTGCCTATGCTAACGGATGCTTCTGGTATAATTTTCCAGACACTTATAGCATTGGGAACCTCTGCATGCGACGGGCGATCGGTCGCGACTTTATTCAGGTCGCACATTTGCTGATGAGATGCCTCTGCCGTCTTCAGCCTGGCTCCAGAGGAGAGCGCCCGCCGCGCCTCGACTGCCCAGGAGCAGGATCAGGATGTGGAGGCGGCCCGACAGGCGCGCGGTAGGCGTTTCCGGCCGGGGAAGGCGCGACAGGCGCCCTCCCCTCCCCCGCACGCCGCTCTCGCACGAGGATGTGTGTGCTGGGATGGGGTGACAGGGATATTGTACGTTACCTATCAGCGTTTCTAAAGCTGCTTGGGCCGAAGCGAAACACGTGTGTGGCGATTCTTCGCCAGTGTCGGGCTACGAACTTTTCCAATGAGGTCGCGTCAGATGAGTGTGCATGTAACCGTACATACATGGCAGCTAACGTATGTGGTATGTGGCGAGTGGCGCGTTTGATGGATAAGCTACGCTGGAAGATGTGACATGTGAGGCGCATTCTAGACCCAGAGATATAGCTTATGCTTAAGATATAGCTTAAGTCATGGGTCATGTTATGCAAAGCGAACTTTTCGTGCTGAGTTAAACATGACCTTTTCAAGCAAGCATTTGATTAGACATGAACCTACCTTGATAGTCTAATCTAATCTGAAATGCACGATACAAATTCAGGAGCGAAACACAAGGCTTGTTGTCAGGGCAAAAGAAGCTACGGCTTGTTACATCGGAGACGTTTTCATTTCATCGTCATATTCGAGTTTATTAGTTCACGTTTATGGTACATTACGACTGGGTTCCATGGAACCAAAGCGCAAACGTAGAATGGCGACCTGCTACATGAGAACGAAGCGAAAATGCTTCTACGGTGACGGTTACTGAACATTTGAATACAAGCCACGGATATCATCATTGTTTGTCCTGTTTCCGAGCATTTTAGAATGAGATTTCTTTGTAATGCGGCGGGGCTAAATTAAGCGCGGGTCGAACAAGTGCAAACGTGCAAAAGGGTTCAACGTACCTATGGGGACACGACGTGGCGGTCGATTGCAGTGTGACGGCCGTGTGTCACGTGACAACCGGTGTGACGTGCGACGGTCACGCAGCTTGTGCAGCTATCACCCTGCACTGTGACTCAGGGGGCACTGACCGTGTGACGTCATGGCAGGCTGCGTTGGACTTGCATGATGGCAACGTGACAGCTCGCATGTGGCGTGACGGATGATGCTATGTGACGTAACGCCTGATGTGACGCGACGGCTGATGCGGCATAATGGCTGATGTGACGGCTGATGTGGCGTGACGTGATGGTCTGCTGACGTCCACAGGCGGGTCGATATCTGGCAACTCTGGCCACGTGCAGGGCCAGCAGCAGCCCAATCTGGAGAACTGCGGCTTTGCGCGCGCCATGATGAAGCAGATGCCGTCCAAAATGGCGCTCTCCGCCAGCAAAATAGGTGTGCTGCCGTGAGAATAAGACGTTTGTGTTTTTAGGGCAGCAGATGTTTCTCGGGACGTGGAACAGTGCACATTTGAGTTCGAAGGCACGTTTGCAGAACGGCCGCGTGGTAAATGCCACCGAGTTCGTGTCAGCCGTTTAGAACGTCTCAAAGCTCATTCAGAACGTGAGGACTGGCAGAGAGCACAAAACTCCCGTCACTAGGCAGAGCTTCGTCATGTTCGCCGTCACAAAAAATCCTTCGTGGAAGTGGCCATCGGCAAATTCCAAAAAGAAAGTTTCCGCTTTGCGAGGCGGTGTCACGTTTTAAAACACGGTGCAATTCTATTTTACTTTCCATGTTGGAATACATGTTCTGCGCGTTTATCAACAACGCTGTACTGTCTCTGTTTCTGGTAGCATCCCACGGTACTGAGCCGGTAACCTGCCGCCTCCCCTCCTCCACCCGGCAGCGACGCTGGCGTACGGCAAGACGTCGTCGACGGGCGGCGGCGGCGGCCCGTCGGCGCCCGACGAGCTGGTGACCGTTTCTAGCAGTCACGTCCACACGGCGCCCTCGCTACTCAGGTGCGGGGAGGTGTGCCGGGTGGGGGGATGTCCCTTGTTAGCTGGACACTGGGCGCCCTCGCTCCTCAGGTGGGATGCGGTCCCTCGTGAGCTGGATGCCGGGCGCCCTCGCTCCTCAGGTGCGGGGAGGTGGCGCGCCAGGTGGGGTAGGGTCCCTTGTTAGCTGGACGCTGGGCCCCCTCGCTCCTCAGGTGCGGGGAGGTGGCGCGTCAGGTGGGGTGGGGTCCCTTGTTAGCTGGACACTGGGTGCCCTCGCTCCTCAGGTGCGGGGAGGTGGCGTGTCAGGTGGGATGCGGTCCCTCGTGAGCTGGATGCCGGGTTTAGCTGTCATGCCGCACCTCGCGCGGTGGGACGCTCCGCTTCGTCAGGCGGACTCAGACTCATCGTGGTTGTGGCTGAGTGTTGAGTTGGATTTGTGGCTGGGTTCGTAGCCGGGGTCAATTTTCAGGTATGAAAAGGATGTGTCCAGCCTCGTGGACGTCATCGAGATGGAACTGCAATCGCATGGCAAGTCCGTTTTAACTGAGATGCGAAAAAAGTGAGTAAAGAACGGCAGACGAACCATAAGAAGGGTGCCATATTCATCACATGTTGCGGTGTTGTCAACTAAAACGCATAATGAACTGTTTCAATGTCACCCGGTTGTGCAGAATCGTTATTTGCATACAACTATTAACCACACGATCAAATACTCACGACTTTGTGCATTTGATGGTGCTGTGATCAGCTGACCGGCCGTCACATAACCGGCTGACCGGCAGACCATAACCAGCTGACGTGATCAGCTGACGGGCCGGCCGTCGGTATCGATCCTCTCCCCTGGCCCGCGGCAGTTCCGCCCTGATCGCGCCCTGATCCGCGATGATGCCGCCCTGACCTTACCCTAACCCGCAGTGGCCCCGCCCTGACAGTGCCGTGACCCCACTCTGGTCCCGCCCTGGCCGCGCTCTGACCTTGCCCTGACCTTGCCCTAACCCGCGGTGACCCCCACCCTGACCGTGCCGTGACCCCGCTCTCATCCCGCCTGACCGCGTCCTGACCTTGCCCTAACCCATGATGACCCCGCCCTGACCCCGCCGCGACCCCGCTCTGACCCCGCCCCAGCAAGCGGCTGCGCGAGCTGACCGTCAGTCTGACGGTGAAGCGGCTGGTGCGCCAGCGGCTGGAGCAGAACCTGGAGTACCAGCGCAGCGTGCAGAGCCGCACCCGGCTCCAGGTGCTAACGGACAGACTCGGACGCGGTCTGGTGCTGGTGAGCCGGCGGCGCTCGCCGCGGCCCCTCTGGCGGCCACCCGGGCTCTCCGTGGGGATGGCGCGGCGACGGGCTCTGTGCTGGGGTGCTGAGCGAAGCGGCTACATGTGACCATGGTCACAACAGAGGGCATTGGGGGGGGGGGGGGGGGAGGGGGAGGGGTAAAGATAGCATAGGCAGCGTGGAAACGGTCACGTCAGTTCTCGTCAAATGTTTATTTCATTCTGTTATGTTTTTTCCGTTATGCTTTACTGGAGCTGTCCAGACGGCCACACCAGCTGTTTCCAGCAGCTGCCACCTGAAGGTACGGCGGCCGCGGTCAGCCGTGTTCGGACACTGCAGCTGTCCAGGCATCCGTCTCCCCGTAGACGAAGCGGCATCTGGCGGATGTCCACGACCTGGTGCACATCTGGCACGAACAGCTGAAGAGCATCGAGGGCAACTTTGGCCAGAACGTGGGTCTCTATTTCCGCTTCATGCGCTGGCTGCTGGTGGTGAACCTGGAGGTGCTGCTGGTCAGGTCAGTAGCGCCCGGGTGCACAGCTGTTTAGACGAGCGAGATCTGGCTTAAGTGTTAATCTGAGATCGTCGTAATCAAATGCTAGTGCTGCTGTCGTATTTTCATACCGACTAGGTATTTTGTGAGCATGGTATGCCCGCAAAAGATATATGTGTATGTATATATACATATATTATATATGTACATATAAACACACACACATATATATATATATATATATATATATATACATATAGATAGATATACATATAACCCTTGCGGTAATGAGCCCAGAGTACCAAAGCCGCCTCACCCCTCCGCCCACCTGAGCCGCCGCCGCGGACACATACCCCACTCCCGGCAGCGTGCTGTTCCTGGTGCTGCCGCAGCTGGTGCTGGACTTCAACGACCCGGACGAGGCTCGACGTAGCGCCATGGGCGGTGGGTACTACCATCGGCGGTGGGCGCTGCCGGGGGCGGTGGTTCCGGCTCCGGCCTCTCGGACGGTCCTCTCTGTAGTCACGTGGTCGGCCGAGGCCGCTGTTCTCAGCTGTGGTCTGTGGTCACGTGGTCCGCTGTGGTCGCTGTCCCCGGCTGCGGCGAGATGCTAGGCTGTCCCCGGCTGTGGACGCGCGGCTCTGCCGGACTTTTCGTGTCGCCTCCTCTGTTGCACTTCGGCCTTGCTTTGTCTCCTTGACTTGTTGTGTCGCATTATCATCTGTCTTTTGTGTGGTGCTCTTTGATTCTGTCCGTTTGCGATCTTCTGACTGCTGTTGTGGGAGTTTGGAATGTCAAGCTTCTGTATTTTTCACATTGTGTGCGTGCTTTCGATCTTTTCCGATGATACGTTTCGTCTTGCTATCCTCTCCTTTTCGGCGTGTTCTCGTTTTCTTGAGCAGTTCCTTCAACTCTACCTTCAAATCTTAGCTCTTAGCTCTTAGACGCAGTTCATGTAATCCTCTTCCCGCTATTTATCTTCTTTCTCTTCTTGGAACCTCCTCGGTAGGTGTTGTTTTTTTTGTCGCAGATATTTCTCGCCTTCAGTTTTCACTCATGAGCCTGTTATTTCAAGCATCTCGGTAGCCCCAAATCTACAGTACTGTGAAATACAACGGCATTGCCAGTGATGCATGCACGCGTTCCCTTTTATGCTTGGTGTGAATAATTATATTTCAAGCATGCGAACGAATTGCGACCGAGCACGAAATAGAACAGTGCGCTTGATCCTCAGTTCTATCGTTGTGTTCTTCTATGTTGTCCAGCCGTTGTCGCATCCATTTGGTCCATGCACATCCTCAAAGTGGCTCATTACGTATTGACATGAAGTGTTAGTGTGTCGTCAACACGAGCCGTCATGTGCAGTGCCCTAGTTCGTGCCCTAGTCCGTGCCCCGTGCCCCAGCTGGGTGCTCACTGTGTCGCGCGGCCGGGTGTGGTGTGTCGCAGTGGGAACGCCGTCCCATCGTCTGGGCACCATGGCCCGTCCGGCTCCGTCGTTTTCACCTGGCAACCTGCTCACCGGCCAGGTAAGAAACGCTGTCAGAAGGTGGGAAACCCGGTGAGAAGGTGGAAGACGCGGTCAGACGGAGACCGCCCCTCCCCCCGCGCCGCCCTTCGTCAGCTGTGCGTCTGCCTGTTCTCGTCTCACTCACTGTCCGGCGTGTGTGCTGCGTATGCTCCGATCGCGTCGCCCGCTGGTCCCATCCGTGCTGTATTCCGCCGCAGCTGGTCAGCCGAGCCGTTCTCATGGATCTCTGCAGCACCACACTTGTTTCGGCTGTCGCCTTTGTCAAGGTTCTCTGCTCGTCGGAGAACTACGGCGCCTTATGCGGGAGTCGAACCCACATGAGGAAGTGCTCGCTGTTCCGTTGTGTGTGCCACGCGCCGCGGCATGTCGTGTCGTAACCCGAGACTGTCACCCGATCATGGCAGCAGCTCGCCTGGCGTCTGCGCGGCAGGGCTGGTTCCTCACGACCCCCATGTACTACGGCAACTACTACCGCGGCCGCATCCCGATGGCTGGCGGCAGCTCGTACTACATGCCGTCAGCCTACCTCAACATCACCACCTTATGCATCACTTTCCAGCTCATCATGCTGGCCAGCAGGTGGGTGGTGTGCGCTTCAGTCACCCGTCGGTAAGGTTAACCAGCCCAGAGTATATCGTGATGGTTCGTGTAATTTTTGGCTGTCCGTTGGCACTGTGATGCTCTTTTATTGTTCGTCTGCTTGCATTTTAGAAGTTTGAGTTCAAAGTCTGCCTCACGTGGAACGTCATTCATTGAGATAAAAAGGAGCTGACTTTTGAAAACATGGCCTGGGGCGAGGCCCTTCAGTTTGCCTCAACGTGTCGGAGTAACGCAACTCCACCTTAGGTCGGCCTTGGTCATGCCAACCAGTTCTAGGTTAGGGTGGGTCGGGTAAGCCGTGCAGTGCTCTATTGCTTATACTTCGATCCAACCGCTGTGTATCAGGGCTTGTCTCGTGCTTGCATCAGAAACAATGTGAGAAGAGAGAAGTGATGCACTTGACATAAGCAAAAAAGGCTTGAACTCCTGGTTTTTCGGCATTGCAAGTTCAGAGTTCCCATGCTGAGGTATCGACCTTCAATAGGTCAGGAGGTACTGATTAAACGTCACGTGTTGTGTCATTTGATGGCACTCGGCGTATCAAGCTGTGCTTAGGATCACGCTGCGGTTATCAAGTTTAGGATGATCACGGTGATCACTTTGGTGAATACGCTTAGGATGAGGCCATGGTTGCCATGCTGAGGATGATCAGGGTGATCACTTCGGTGGACACTCTTAGGATCACGCCATTGTTATCATGATAAGGGTTACAACGGTGATCACTTCAGTGAGCACGCTTAGGATCACGTCATGATTATCACGCTTAAGATGCTCACGGTGACAACGCCAGTGAACACGGTAAGGATCACGTCCTGGTTGTCACACGTAGGATGATCACGGAAATCCCGTCAGTGATTACGCGTCGCTGCGTCCCGCTCCTGGCCGCTGCTGCCCCACGCCGTCTGTTTTCAGCACGGCCCGCTCCTACCGCAAGAACTTCATCGATGTGTCGACCGACACCAGCGGCACCACCGCCAACCTGATACTGGCTGGCTGGGACGCCCGGGTCACCTCCCAACAGCTGGCCGAGCTCAAACGGAACGGCATCTACAGCTCCCTCCAGGTGAGCTCAACAGACACGGCGTCTACAGCTGCCTCCAGGTGAACTCAGCAGACACGGCGTCTACAGCTGCCTCCAGGTGAGCTCAACAGACACGGCGTCTACAGCTCCCTCCAGGTGAGCTCAACAGACACGGCGTCTACAGCTCCCTCCAGGTGAGCTCTACAGACACAGCGTCTACAGCTCCCTCCAGGTGAGCTCAACAGACACGGCATCTACAGCTCCCTCCTACAGACACGGCATCTACAGCTCCCTCCAGGTGAGCTCAACAGACACGGCGTCTACAGCTCCCTCCAGGTGAACTCAACAGACACGGCGTCCACAGCTGCCTCCAGGTGAACTCAACAGACACGGCGTCTACAGCTCCCTCCAGGTGAGCTCAACAGACACGGCGTCTACAGCTCCCTCCAGGTGAGCTCAACAGACACGGCGTCTACAGCTCCCTCCAGGTGAGCTCTACAGACACAGCGTCTACAGCTCCCTCAAGGTGAGCTCAACAGACACGGCATCTACAGCTCCCTCCCACAGACACGGCATCTACAGCTCCCTCCAGGTGAGCTCAACAGACACGGCGTCTACAGCTCCCTCCAGGTGAGCTCAACAGACACGGCGTCTACAGCTCCCTCCAGGTGAGCTCTACAGACATGGCGTCTACAGCTCCCTCCAGGTGAGATCAATTGATACGGCACCTACAGCTCCCTGCCGTTGAGCAAGAGACACGGCATCCACTGCTCCCTCCAGGCGAACAATGGTGGTGGTGGTGGCAGTGTTGATCATGGTGTTGTCATCGCCATCATCACCACCATCATCGTGACGGTAGCGGGGATGGCGCGTGCGCGTGAATCGGGGCTTTTCGCGGCTGACGCGATGCGAGCCTTTGATCACGAGACCACAGAGTCTCAGTGGTGCAGTGGTTAATCAGCGCGTCTGAGAAGTCGGAGGTACGGGGTTCGACTGCCCGCTGTGCCAGGGGAGGGGCGGGCGTCGCCACACAGCCTCAGCGTGCAGACAGCTCAGCGCTTCGCAAAGCCCTAACAGTAACAACAGCGTGACGGGATCATGGTCACATCCAGGTTATCTCTGGTCATCTGTCTCAAGTCCGCCTCCCCCCCCCCCCCCCCCGATATCTAAAAACATGACGGTTCCAGACTCCGATCGTCCGAGTTCCATTGTTCGCCTGTATTAGCATGCCTGGCGGCGGTGTCGGCCTTCCCTTGCCGACGTTTCTCGTTGCTCTCACCTGTTCAAAGCCCGCGGTGTGTTCACGGGACGCATGCAGACACTGTAGCCAGCTCCACGAGTAGGTCCCGAACCCACTCCCGACGCCCACGAGCTCACGACACCACCTCAGACACCACAGCGTCCTCGCCGACGTCCCCTGACCTGGCCACCGCAGACAAGGGCGTAGTTCTGTGACCTGACCGCCGCAGGCAGGGACGTAGTCCCCTGACCAGGCCACCGCAGACAGGGGCGTAGTCTCGTGACCTGACCGCTGCAGACAGGGGCGTAGTCCCCTGACCTGACCGCCGCAGGCAGGGCCGTAGTCCCCTGACCTGACCGCCGCAGACAGGGGCGTAGTCCCCTGACCTGACCGCCGCAGACAGGGGCGTAGTCTCGTGACCTGACCACCGCAGACAGGGGCGTAGTCCCCTGACCTGACCACCGCAGACAGGGGCGTAGTCTCGTGACCTGACCACCGCAGACAGGGGCGTAGTCTCGTGACCTGACCGCCGCAGGCAGGGACGTAGTCCCCTGACCTGACCACCGCAGACAGGGGCGTAGTCCCCTGACCTGACCGCCGCAGGCAGGGGCGTAGTCCCCTGACCTGACCGCCGCAGACAGGGGCGTAGTCCCCTGACATGACCGCCGCAGACAGGGGCGTAGCCCCCTGACCTGACCGCCGCAGGCAGGGGCGTAGTCTCGTGACCTGACCGCCGCAGACAGGGGCGTAGCCTCGTGACCTGACCGCCGCAGACAGGGGCGTAGTCCCCTGACCTGACCGCCGCAGGCAGGGGCGTAGTCTCGTGACCTGACCACCGCAGACAGGGACGTAGTCCCCTGACCTGACCGCCGCAGGCAGGGGCGTAGTCTCGTGACCTGACCACCGCAGACAGGGGCGTAGTCTCGTGACCTCACCACCGCAGACAGGGGCGTAGTCTCGTGACCTGACCGCCGCAGGCAGGGACGTAGTCTCGTGACCTGACCGCCGCAGTCAGGGGCGTAGTCTCGTGACCTGACCACCGCAGGCAGGGACGTAGTCCCCTGACCTGACCGCCGCAGGCAGGGGCGTAGTCTCGTGACCTGACCACCGCAGACAGGGGCGTAGTCTCGTGACCTGACCGCCGCAGGCAGGGGCGTAGTCTCGTGACCTGACCGCCGCAGACAGGGGCGTAGCCTCGTGACCTGACCGCCGCAGACAGGGGCGTAGTCTCGTGACCTCACCACCGCAGACAGGGGCGTAGTCTCGTGACCTGACCGCCGCAGGCAGGGACGTAGTCTCGTGACCTGACCACCGCAGACAGGGGCGTAGTCTCGTGACCTCACCACCGCAGACAGGGGTGTAGTCTCGTGACCCGACCGTCGCAGGCAGGGACGTAGTCCCCTGACCTGACCGCCGCAGTCAGGCGCATAGTCTCGCAAAATGAGTTGAGGGAAGGGGATGAGCCGTGAAAAATAAGGCAACCTACCTTCAAAACATGCAAACGAGCGGGTTTCTTCACGGATTTGACTCACTTTCCTCGTAAATGGAAGTGGGGTGAGTGGTTACAGCCCACCCCCACTCCAAACTGAGGAAGAAACCGCACCCTGTCCGCAGAAGAAGCTAAAGAAGAAGGAGGCGGCGGCGGAGGCGGCGGCGACTCCGGAGGACGAGGAGGCGGCAGCGCGCCGCCGCCGGGCCAGCCTCTACACGGCGCTGGGTCGCACGGCCAGCAACCTGCTGGTGCTGGGCGTGCTGGCCGCCATCTCGGCCCTCACCTGGCTGGTCATGAGCATGGATGCGGTGCGTGACGCCCCGGCCGTTTTGTTTGGCGGCGTTGGGCTGTTTGGCGGCTCTCGTGGTGGTTCACTGACGCCGCCAGGTGACAGCTGGGCGAGGGGGCTCCGTGAGGCGGAGACTGTACCCCGGCACTTGTTCAGGTTACAGGCTGTGTTGTTGGTCAGTGTTGTCGCGTGAGTGGCTTGCTATCGTGGCGTCAGAGCCGTGGTGACCTCGCTGCTCGCGCGTTTGGTACGTGAACCCTGACCCCGCCACCCGACTGTTGCGGGCACTGGGAGGATTTTCTCGTAGCCTGCTAGCCATATACATGCTACTGAGCAATTCTTATCGTGTCATGCAAAGTCGTTATATACCACCAATGACCGTGGTAGATTTCTCTACTTGTGAAGTTCCGTGGTAGGTTTCCCTCCGTGTGGAGCTCCATGGTAGACTTACCTTCCTGTGAAGCTCTGTGGTAGATTCTCCTCCATGTGGAGCTCCGTGGTGGATTTCCCTCCCTGTGCAGCTCTATGGTAGGTTTCTCTCCCCATGGAGTTCTGTGGTAGATTTCTCTCCCCATGGGGCCCTGTGGTAGGTTCCCCTTCCCGTGGAGCTCCATGGTAGATTTCCCTCCCTGTGGAGCTCTGTGCGTTTGGTGTGTCCGAAGCCGCACGGTAAGCTGCCTCGAGGCGACTGTATCTTCCACGGGCTGTGAGACGGAGCTGATGTCACACGCGCTAGGCAACAGGTCCGTTGGCTTGCCGTGTTGGTCCGCCAGCTAGTCGGTCACTGATGTATCCATGGCTGACTGAGGTAGCTGGTTGTGCCTGGTACACGCGGGATGACGCACGCAATTTCTCTCGGCTCGCAGCGGCACGGCTCCCTGTCGCTGTGTGTGTGTGTGTGACGGCAAAGTGCTGGGAAGGTCTCGCACGCCGGTCGATCACTATTCTGTGCGGTGCGACTCCGCGGATCTAGTTGGCACCCGACCGAAGCCGAGCGCACGCCGCGTGACGTCGCTACGAGCCGTCAACATCGTTAACCGCAGTTGGTAGTCCGCCCCAGTGGGAATGGTCTGGTCTGGGTGTGGCCTGCCAAACACTATCCGAGGAGCGCGGCTTTAAGACCAAGCTGTTTCTTTTCGAGGAATCATGGAGCCAGCATCACAGGACGCATTTGACGGTGAAACAAATGTGCTGCATCGAGTGTCACGACTACTCACAACAACTCCATTTGGCTGAAAATAGCAGCATCAACCGGTCGCTCTAGGGGCGTAGTTACCTATCCATCACCATCATCTACCCCATTTAGGTTCCAACCCCCCCCCCCCCCCCCTCCTTCCCAAGTCTGAGAAAAAATGGACAAAACCAGTGCAAGGAACTCGCTTGTTAGGGATTGTTGGTGAAGGTTTCGTGACTTTTTACTGCTAATTTTACAACCCGAACCCATGCCAAACTCGCGCCTGTGTCGATCGAAACTATACCTCAAGACGTCGGGCCACGCACCGTCTCTCTCCTCCGACAGAGTGAGGGACAGGAGGGCAACACGATATCTCTGTTGGCGTCGGCGCTCATGATCAGCAGCTCGATGGCGTTGTTCCCGCTGCTCTTCCAGCTGCTCGGCCAGCTGGAAAACTTCACGCACGCGCGCGCCCTTATGTTTATCACGCTTATCAGGTCAGGCTGGGCTCATCAGGTCAGGTCTGGTCAGTGAGTCATGCCGCTTAGCCAGACCACGGTTGCATTTTCCAGTGGTCTGCCCTCAGGAAATGTGGAATGTTGAGCAGTGAATTCCCGTGACCCGCAAAACATATCGCGTGATTGGCTGAAGTAGCTGGAGTGCATGCGCTACAAACTACTGAACGTTTACTATTATGCAGGCTCCCTGCTCGTGCCATGACGTCAGGTTATTTGGATGCATCTCCAGGACTGCGGATGCAGCCTGACAAGTGACAGTGTTTG
This sequence comes from Pollicipes pollicipes, assembly GCF_011947565.3. Taxonomy (NCBI): domain Eukaryota; kingdom Metazoa; phylum Arthropoda; class Thecostraca; order Pollicipedomorpha; family Pollicipedidae; genus Pollicipes; species Pollicipes pollicipes. The sequence continues at coordinate 10,481,452 of NW_023596448.1, read as the reverse complement.
TTTGATTGGCCCTAAATGCTTATAATGTTGCTGTTATTCAGCGAGCCGTTCTCGCGCCGACCTAGGCCTTTTGCATGCCGTGTGATGCCACCGCGTGTCTCGGCTGACGCCCGGCCACCGCTGCCAGGATGGTGGTGATGGCCATCATCATCCTCGGCACCATCGTCATCTACTGGGTGCACAAGGTCAACACGGAGGCGGCCGACAAGAGCCGGGTGCGCCAGCGGGTACGTGTCCGCCGAGGCTCGACCTCCGGTCACGTGACTGGCCTCTCAGCTGACTCCTTTCCGGCTGACCACCCCCACCTTGACCTTGGTTAACGTGCCCGGTCGCTAGTCTCGCTTCGCGCCCGGCCAACTGTGCCTCCCTGACATAGGATCACTCTGTCCTTGGCCGGGCTTCTCCCGCGGCCAAACCTGACAGGCCTCACCTCCGGTCACTCGCGTGCCTCCCGATCCTGCCCCCTCTTGGCCGACCGCACGTGCGTGCCTTCCGGTTGCACCCTTGCTGGATCTGTGCGATGTTCACAGAAGTTTCCGGCCTGGGGATGAATGTGGCGATATCATGGACGTGATACGAAACATGTCACGTGATAGAGACGCTGTGCGAAAACATGGCTGTCTCTTTGTGTTAAGCTTGGAAAGAATTTTCTTGAAATCAAAGCCAATGGCAGTGCTTGATGTGAATACTGCATTGTTTTAGGTAAGTTGCAAGGTGATGTTGCAACTGTGATCATATTGTGAACCATGGCGGATAGTCATTCAACTAAAGCCTTCTCACCGTTTGTTGAGTCCTGATCAGCCGCCCCTGGTGCCCACTCGTGGCACCTGGCGCCTGTTCTCTGTGACAGCCCAGTTCTGACGTTTGTGTCTGGTGGCCAGCGCTGGGGATGCGCTGGTCCGTGTTGGCTGGCTTGAGCGCGCCGGCCGTGTGCTGAGCTGATCGTGCCGTCCCTGCGGCCAGTGCTGGGAGGACCAGGTGGGCTCGGAGCTGTACCAGCTCATGCTCGTGGACCTCATCTTCACGCTGGTCGTCGAGATCGGGCTGGAGGGCGTCAGGAAGCTCTCGTTCCAGTGAGTGGGCGGCGCGTTACTACTGCGCGCGGGACGCGGGGCAGCGGCACGGCAACGCTGCCATTGGCCGCGGCGGTCAGCTGGTCGACCAGCTGACGAACTGCCAGCTGGCCAGCCAGCTGGCAGCTGGCTTAACAACTACTCAGGCGGCCTGAGCGTGTTTGGCCCCCCGTGATGCACCGCCTTCCCGTGGTGGGGGGATTGTGTACTCCACAGATCCTGCTGGTCGTTGGAGAGACTTGTAAAACACCCTTCCGGCCAAAGGAAGGGGCCAGATTAAATGTGCCTCCCGCAGGGGCCCTGACTTGTTCCGTGTATGGATAAGCAGCCCCTCGGCCCCACCTTCCCAGCCTTACCTGGGTCTCGCCTTACCCCGCTGGATCCGCAGGTAGCGGTGAACGGATCCTGGTCATTGTGGAGGCTGCCCCGCGGATCAGTCGGGGCAGCCTGCCAACATATGGCTTGGGCCCGGATCTGTGATCCTACGGACGCCTCGTGAGGACTCCACACGAGAAAGCCGGCCGGTCACGTGTCCTATCTTCGCGGCACTGGCTTGGAGCCAGACGGGCCACGTGACGGACGTTGAGAAGGAGCTGTCGGGTGCAGTGTCTGCCTCCTGACACCATCAAGGGGCCGGGCCTCGGCTGGTCACCAGGGCGCCTGGTTAGCCCCTGCGAGCCGAGGCACTGGCGCCCGCAGATCCTTGGCCGGCGGCCCCTGTAACAACCCCTAGCACTGCAATACAAAACAATAAGACACAGCTGTCATCAGCAGTCCCTGTGCAAGCCTCGGCCTTTCCTGCTCGCCCTCTCTTCCATCACCACGTCCGACGCCTCCCCTAATCCTCGCCACGTCCTCCTCCCCCTCTCCCTCCTGCATGACCATGCGCCTCTGACCTGCTCCCCGGCTCCTGTCCCTCAGGAAAGGCCTGATGTGGGCGGAGGAGCCGCACTTTGACATTCCGCGCAGCACCATGTTCCTGATTTACGGCCAGACCCTGGTGTGGACGGGCACCTACTTCAGCCCCGTCCTCTCCCTCATGGGCTCCCTCAAGCTCATCATCACCTTCTACGCTCGGAAGGTGAGCCCGCTGGGAGCTGGCGGCCCAAGTTTTTCGTGAAATCCTTGGGTGTATTCGCATGTAAAGATCTCTCGCTGGTGTGGCGGGGGGGGGGGGGGGGATTGGTAGCGCTTATTCTCTGTTTGAAAGGAATATTTGTCTGAAGCACAAGACTATCTGCATTTTCTACAAAGGTATTGTTAGGGGCAAGTGTACGACGTAGGCCATGTACTGCATGGGATATATGAAATCCCTTCGACTTCATAGATGCTGTCGCAGTGCTTTCTGTGTTATTTTGTATCCTTGGGGTCTTCCTTGCTGTGGGACTGAAGATTTGATTGTTCATCTGGCGTGGTCTTTAAAACTTGCTCCGTGTGAAATATGTGCACAAGAAACAAAATATGATGCGCTGCATATTTTTATTTTGCATTCAAGTTATGGGAGATTTCGTTCTAAGCGGTTCCAGTGTATCACTCTCACATTCGTTGTTATTTTTTGCTCTTTAGTAGCGATGCCTGACGCAATGCATGCGTCGCCTCGTCTCCATCCCCGTGCCGTGGCAAATCCCAGCGTTTCTGTGTATCCGTTGCCCGATGCTCGCCCCCGCCGCTCTGGCGTTCCGTGCTTTCCCCTCCCCAAACGTTAGGGCTTGCTCTCTGCGCTGCCGCTAGTGTGTCCCTGCGTGACCCCGCGCCGTGACGTCACAGTGGTCGCTGGAGCACAACTGCCAGCCCCAGGCCCGCTCCGTTCGAGCCTCGCAGACCCAGACCGTGTTCCGGGTGGTGGCCTTCATCGTCTGCTTCCTCGCCGCCTGCTTCACCGGCTACATCATCTTCAAGTGAGCCGTCGTCGTCACCACCGCTAACCGTCCTGAGCATCTACGGCTTCAGCTGGCCACCGGCCGCCCGGCAGCTGCTTCAGGAAATAGCCTTGACGGCCCCGCTCTGTGGGGGCTAGAGGCGGGCCGAGTGCGTGTTCGTGTGCCGGAGCTCTTTTGAGAGGGTACCGCTGCGTTGGCTGGTACCGATCCCGGAACGCCATTGGGCATCACCTAGTATGGTCATCGGCATGCAAATAAGAGGTTTAGGTGAGGGAGCTGGGTGTTGATAGCGGCCGAGTGTGCCAAGCTGGGAAACGTGTGGTGCCGAACTTCAGTTAAACTACGTCTTCGTAATTTTAGAACTGGACCGGTCGCCTGCCATTGGGGCGCGTGCGGTACATTTAGTGCGCACATAAGTGTTTCTCTGCCTGTTGCGCTTCCCTGGCCACCGCCACGGAAGTAAACGTTTCCCCACGGCGCGGGGTCGCCGTACGCCCTCCCTGCCATCTGCCGTCTGTCCGGAGTGACTCAGTTGTCTGTGCCGTCCGCTAGTGTGCACCCTTCGGAGAAGTGCGGCCCGTTCCAGGGGCGATCGGCGCCGTGGGTGGTCGTCAATGACACGCTGAACAAGTACGTTGCTCTGAGCAGGTCTAGTAAGGCATCTGAACCGTTATTATGTTGCATATCTTGACTTGTTCTAAGGTCTAACAGCATAGCTTTGCGGAGTTTTCAATGCTTTAAAAGCCGCTGTGCCGAATCGAGTACCATCGCAGCCTTGGTACAGATGGTAGAAAGTGATTCCAAAGATGCCCGAGAACAGGTTATTACAAAGCCGGCTGTTGCTAAGCTTGGCCACATCAGGTACGGAGAACTGTAGCTCAGGGTCGTACTTAGCCGTGCCTTAGGACTAATCAGCAGGCAGCGCACCATGGCGGGTATCCCCCGGCCGCCATCTGAGCGATACTCCGGCCCCTGGCATGGTGTCCCTGTGGACTGGACGCAGGCCGCTCGGCCCTGCGGGGCCGGCAGGCTTTACCGCGGTCTTGAGCAGCATCTCTCCGCGCCGCAGGTGGCGGGACGAGGGCCACACGTTCGTGTACGGCCTGGCCGTCTGGTCCAACCGACCCGGTGTGGTGATCGTCTGGATGCTCGTGTTCAGGTCAGGCCAGGGGGGCGGGCTGAATCAACTGAGGTCAGGTTGGTTCGCCCAGGAGGTGGCGAGGCGGTTCAGGGCTGGGTGAGGTCACACCTGAAGCGGCTCAGGGCTGGATGAGGTCACAGCTGAAGCGGCTCAGGTCTGGGTGAGGTCACAACTGAAGCGGCTCAGGGCTGGATGAGGTCACAGCTGAAGCGGTTCAGGGCTGGGTGAGGTCACAACTGAAGCGGCTCAGGTCTGGGTGAGGTCGCAACTGAAGCGGCTCAGGGCTGGATGAGGTCGCAGCTGGAGCGGCTCAGGGCTGGGTGAGGTCACAACTGAGGCAGTTCAGGGTCGGATGAGGTTGCAGCTGGAGCGGCTCAGGGCTGGGTGAGGTCGCAGCTGGAGCGTGGGGCTCGACCAGTGCGGGGTGGTGCGGTGGGGCAATCTGTGGCCGTGACAGGCTGGGAAAGACATCGGATGAGTGGCGCATTAATGTCGAATAGTGCCCCTGTGCTCGACAGTGCTGGAATTGCGTCGCATACACTTCCCCCTCCCCCCCCCCCTCCGGTCGCCCGATTTGATGGCGCTGCGTCTGCAGCCCGTTAGCCCTGTCTTCGCTGCACACGTGTGCAGAGGGACGCGCGACACACTTCCCCGCTCTCTGCCAGAGGGACGCGCGACACAGCCTGCTGCCGCCTCCGCTCTCTGTCAGAGGGACACGCGACACAGCCTGTTGCTTCACCGCTCTCTGCCAGAGGGATGCGCGACACAGCCTGCTGCCGCCTCCGCTCTCTGCCAGAGGGACGCGCGACACAACCTGTTGCTTCTCCGCTCTCTTCCAGAGGGATGCGCGACACAGCCTGCTGCCGCCTCCGCTCTCTGCCAGAGGGACGCGCGACACACTTCCCCGCTCTCTGCCAGAGGGATGCGCGACACAGCCTGCTGCCGCCTCCGCTCTCTGTCAGAGGGACACGCGACACAGCCTGTTGCTTCTCCGCTCTCTGCCAGAGGGATGCGCGACACAGGCTGCTGCCGCCTCCGCTCTCTGTCAGAGGGACACGCGACACAGCCTGTTGCTTCTCCGCTCTCTGCCAGAGGGATGCGCGACACAGCCTGCTGCCGCCTCCGCTCTCTGTCAGAGGGACACGCGACACAGCCTGTTGCTTCCCCGCTCTCCGCCAGAGGGACACGCGGTGCAGCCTGCTGCTGCCTCCGCTCTCTGCCAAAGGGACGCGCGACACATCCTGCTGCTTCTCCGCTCTCTGTCTAATATTAGCATTCTGTCCGTCATTACCACGCCATTTCATCATGCCATGTCATCATCATCTCGTGTCGTTATCACGTCACGTCATCATCATGACATGCCGCCTGAGCCCGCCCCTGGCCGGCTCCTCAGTGTGGTGGCCTACTACCTACGCTCGCTGGCGCTGGCGCGCGAGGAGATGATCGTCCTACTGCGTGGTCAGCTCGCGCTGGAGGGACAGGACAAGGTGGTGCTGCTCCAGCTCATCGACGATGCCGCCAGCAGTGAGTGTGACGTCACGAGACTGGCCGCCAATGGCCACGGCGATGTGTGGGGGATGTTCTGTTGTTCTGCTGTGATGCATGAGTTAGTATGTTAAGAGGTGAAACAACCTGCTCACTTGACTACCAGGATGGAAGACAGAAAATATGAGCATCGAATTGCTCAGGTGCCGCCCGCACAGACTGCAACTTTTTTGTGCTAAGTCAGTTTTCCATGTTTCAACGATAAAACGATTTTGCTGTGGAAACATGGACAACAATGGTGTCCTACACGATGACGTTAAATTTAGTATTGGTTTCTTTATCAGTGAGGAGACAGACACTAATGGCCAGAAGGTATCACCTGGCGAGACGGAGTCAATTTCTATAAGGGTCTGCCTCGCTCAGGTTTCGGAGCGATTTTAACCTTTACCGCTTGTCTTCTTGAGCCGTCTGTTTACAAACTGTATGCTGGTGATCAGCGATCTGTTTTCAATCCGCAGAAACGTTTTAGCAGGATCCATGTTTCAACGGCGGTGCTTCGGCGCGTGTGCCGGTAATTATTGCTAAATCACTGATTTCCTTGAACACCACGGTGCCCCTATGTGGTCAAGCGCAGTACACAATGTTCGGATCGAATCAGCGCTATGTAGGGATCAACATAATGCCAGAGCCTAACTATCACTGCGCTGAGGCTAAACTATCCGACATGGTTCGCAGCATGCGACAATTTTGGAACACATTCGCCCGGCAATGTGCCGAGAGACGGGAGGTTCTCAAGCCGACCCGGCGATATGCCGAGAGACGGGAGGTTCTCGGGTCGGCCCGGCAATGTACCGAGAGACGGGAGGTTCTCGAGCCTGCCCGGCAGTGTGCCGAGAGACGGGAGGTTCTCGGGCCGGCCCGGCAATGTGCCGAGAGATGGGAGGTTCTCGAGCCGGCCCGGCAATGTGCCGAGAGACGGGAGGTTCTCGAGCCTGCCCGGCAGTGTGCCGAGAGACGGGAGGTTCTCGGGCCGGCCCGGCAATGTGCCGAGAGACGGGAGGTTCTCAAGCCGACCCGGCGATGTGCCGATAGACGGGAGGTTCTCGAGCCTGCCCGGCAATGTGCCGAGAGACGGGAGGTTCTCAAGCCGACCCGGCGATGTGCCGAGAGACGGGAGGTTCTCGGGTCGGCCCGGCAATGTACCGAGAGACGGGAGGTTCTCGAGCCGGCCCGGCAATGTGCCGAGAGACGGGAGGTTCTCGGGTCGGCCCGGCAATGTGCCGAGAGACGGGAGGTTCTCGGGCCGGCCCGGCAATGTGCCGAGAGACGGGAGGTTCTCGAGCCGGCTCGGCAATATGTCCATAGACGAGAGGTTCTCGGGCCGTCCCGGCAATGTGCCGAGAGACGGGAGGTTCTCGAGCCTGCCGCTGATGGTTCAGCGAACCGTGAACCGCCCCGCAGCTGCTGCCCCCCACCCTGCCTCGGCCGCCAGGACTGGACGAAATGAGGAAGGGCCAGCAGGAGGAGCCGGAGGAGGAGCTGCGCGTGCTGCTGGAGCCGGGGGAGGTGGCTGGCGACAGGCGCGAGTCTCTGCCGCCCGGTGAGCAGCGCCGCCGACTGGACCGAGCCGGCGCGGCGGTCGTGGGGCTCTCCTGCCTGTGTTCAGATTGATGTCCTTGTGTCTGAGTTCAGGTCGGTGTCCTCGTGTCTGAGTTCAGGTCGGTGCCGTTGTGTCTGTGTTCAGGTTGGTGTCCTTGTGTCCGAGTTCAGGTCGGTGTCCTTGTGTCTGTGTTCAGGTCGGTGTCCTTGTGTCTGTGTTCTGGTCGGTGTCCTTGTGTCTGTGTTCTGGTCGGTATCCTTGTGTCTGAGTTCAG
>NW_023596448.1:10453999-10471499 GCF_011947565.3 Pollicipes pollicipes | reverse complement strand
TGACCAATCACGGGGAAAAATTACCTGCTTGCAATTGGCCGACACGTCAGCTCACGGTCTGTGATTGGCCAACACATCCGCGCTGCAGCGGTGATTGGCGAGTGGCAGAGTGTGCTCCAGCGCCCCGATTGATGCAGGCTTGCATAAATTCTCCCTGGTCTACGCAGAGTTCTAAAAGCGGTCGAATCGCCTTGCTTAAAATATGCTCGCCAGCAGCATTACCTTGAGCTCCCTCTTCTCGTTCCCCTCCGCCTGGGTCAGGCCCATGAGTTATCACCACTTACACGTGTGGCCCTGAACGTTCACCGAGCATAGTTCTGTTTTGAAGTCGTTGGGAAGAGGCGTTTTGAAAAAGCGATAACCCGTGCTGAAGCTTATAAATTGGTCTCGGGCGCCAAAACATGTGGGAGCTTTGCCCATGATGGTGACGAAGCGTTCACTGACCGCTTCTCATGGCCGGGGTACTGCCGCGCCAATCACGCCCCTCCTGCCGCTGTTGCAGGGAGCTCGCTTTGGTCACAATTCCAGGACTTCGTCCGAGAGTCTTCTGACGAGGCTTCGGAGTCGGACTCGTGAGTGCCACCCTCCCCCTCCCCCTCTGGGGTCTTCCGGTTTGGTCCCAGCCTCCCCGGCACTGCTCCTGGCCCGGCCCGGCTCGTGCCTGTGTGAGGGCGGACCCAGCGTCGAATCTTGGGCACGGTCCAAATGCTGTAGCAGATAGTCGAAAACACGCAAAAGAACCGCTCTGCTTTTTGCCGTCTTGGGGAAGGGGGCATGTACCGTTCCCCCTCCCTTGCCCCCTCACGCCAGAACTGCCGATGCACCGTTCTTCTCGCATGATCTCCGAGGATAGTGTTCTGTGGCTGATTCTGCTCCGCTTACAGCTTCTTTGGTTATCCTGTCCCGCTAGTGCACTCGCGCCTCGCTTTCATTGGCTCCTAGACTGCTTTCCGGTGCATCTAACGTGTCGTCATTGCCGTTGCTGGGAAGTTTGCATACTCGTGCTATTTCCTCGTGTCTGAGACTGTTCGCATAGGCGTGAGGTTCCTAGTCCCAGTCGGTTGCTATGCAAAGCGTCACGTACATCCAACACGTTTTTAAAGTGGGATGATCGTTGAGAACGACAGTAATGTGCCAGTACAAACGCGCCCAATGCGCGCACGTACCTGACGCCATCATAATATAATTTATCGCTTCAGGCAAAGTACAGTCACCCAACTACCTTTACGTGCGGCGTACAGCGATCTGTCGCGAAACAGTCTCATTTCGGCCTGGTCGAATCCGAGACAAGGTACTGTTCGAGTGTCCTTGCAGATAGATGTGTGGCGTTTTATGCTCAGGCCTCATGTCCCCAGGACACACTCACTGGGGCGTACCAAGTGTTCACCTATGACCGACGACATTATTTTATATGAGGCGCCGTGTAAGACCAACGGGACGGGCATGGAGACGGGCGCCGAGGGTGAGGTCGCACTCCACCACAGCTGTGGGCTTTCGCCCCGCCTCCCCCGGTCCCACCCCACCAAAACTGCGGGCTTTCACACTGCCTCCCCCGGTCCCACCCCAGCAAAGCTGCGGGCCTTCACACTGCCCCCCCGGTCCCACCCCACCAAAGCTGCGGGCCTTCGCCCCGCCTCCCCCGGTCCCACCCCACCACAACTGTGGGCTTTCACACTGCCTCCTCCAGTCCCGGCCCACCAAGTCCACAGGCTAGGGAGCCGCCGCGCCTGGGCCAACACTGGGGCGCGCTGTCCCGTAGACGTGCAGTCGAGGCCTGCAGTCGGGGCATGCGGCAGCCGAGGCCTGCAGTCGGGGCATGCAGCAGCCGAGGCGTGCGGTGGGAGCATGCGGCAGCCGAGGCCTGCAGTCGGGGCATGCGGCATCCGAGGCCTGCAGTCGGGGCGTGCGGCAGCCGGGGCATGCAATGGGAGCATGCGGCAGCCGAGGCCTGCAGTTGGGGCATGCATTCGGCGCTTGCGTCAGACACACGTGATGGCCGTTGCGAACCGTTGACCGTGCTGTTGCCCCGCTTCGCTGCGCCCGAGCCTGCGCTGGCACTGCGGGACTCGGCCCGGGACTACGCAGCGAAGTCGTAGCTTACCGCTGTCTCGCTGCGCTGCTGGGCCGACGGTGGCGTCCTCCGACACAGGGTGGCCGTCAGAGGTGCCCTAACGGTGGCGTCCTCCGACACAGGATGGCCGTCAGAGGCACCCTAACGGTGGTGCCCCTGTTGCATGCTTCTGTCGAAGACCTCGCGGCTGTGCTGTTAGCGTCAGGTCCCCAGCTGCTCACTACAGACGTCAGAGCGCACCAGCATGGTAGCCGGCTTATAGTCTGGCCGTGGTCGTGGTGCACCCGTGAGCTGGCGTCTGTCCGGCTGAGCTGGCGTCTGTCCAGCTGAGCTGGCGTCTGTCCGGCTGAGCTGGCGTCTGTCCGGCTGAGCTGGCGTCTGTCCGGCTGAGCTGGCGTCTGTCCGGCTGAGCTGGCGTCTGTCCGATTGAGCTGGCGTCTGCACGACTGAGCTGGCGTCTGTCCGGCTGAGCTGGCGTCCGCACGACTGAGCTGGCGTCTGTCCGGCTGAGCTGGCGTCTGTCCGGCTGAGCTGCCGTCTGTTCAGCTGAGCTGGCGTCTGCCCGACTGAGCTGGCGTCTGTCCAGCTGAGCTGGCGTCTGCACGACTGAGCTGGCGTCTGTCCGGCTGAGCTGGCGTCTGCACGACTGAGCTGGCGTCTGTCCGGCTGAGCTGGCGTCTGTCCAGCTGAGCTGGCGTCTGTCCGGCTGAGCTGGCGTCTGTCCAGCTGAGCTGGCGTCTGTCCGGCTGAGCTGGCGTCTGTCCGGCTGAGCTGGCGTCTGTCCAGCTGAGCTGGCGTCTGTTCAGCTGAGCTGGCGTCTGTCCAGCTGAGCTGGCGTCTGCACGGCTGAGCTGGCGTCTGTCCGGCTGAGCTGGCGTCTGTTCGGCCGTGTCTACACTTGATGGCGTGTCGCTTTGCGATGGACATGCCATCGGCCAGCGTCCTCGGTGTCGCCCTCGGTGTCGCCCTCGGTGTCGTCCTCGGTGTCGCCCTCGGTGTCGTCCTCGGTGTCGCCCTCGGTGTCGTCCTCGGTGTCGCCCTCGGTGTCGCCCGCGATATCGGCCTGGGTGTCGTCCTCGGTGTCGCCCTCGGTGTCGCCCGCGATATCGGCCTGGGTGTCGCCCTCGGTGTCCCCGTCGGTGTCGGCATCGGCGTGGTGTTCTCAGTTCTCGGCACTCGGTGTTGTTGTTGAATGGGGTTTTAGGGCGCGCCGACTACTGTGGTCATTTTGCGCCCAGAACAGGTAAATGACTACCTACGGTGGTAAATGGCCAAGAAATGCATATTAGTCAGAAATGAAGACGGCGGAGTTTTGACAGGAACACGTCACCAATGATGTCCGAATACGCGAGCCCATAATAACATATTGAAATTGCCGGCCACCTCGCTGCCCGCGGTGGCGACGCCGAATTTCAGATGGGTGCGGCCAATGGATTGTCTCCCGGCGGGGCGCGGCGGCGAGACGGGTGCATGCTGGCCGGCGAGGATGGGCGCGCCCATCGGCGCATCCGCGTGGGGGGGAGGCGGCGCTCGAGGAATGCGTATAGATCATGTGAGCGTTGGAGATTGCTGTGCTGGTGCATGGCGATGAGCCGTTTGCGACGGCACGCGCCGCTGATTGGTGTGCCCATAGAGCAGTGCGGATATTCTGGGCGCGTCCGAGGTGCCGACACGGTCATGACACGCCTCCAGCCGCGGCCGCCCGCCGCGCGGTGACGGCAGTCATGACACGCCTCCAGCTGCGGCCGCGCCTCCAGCCGCGGTCGCCCGTCGCGCGGTGACGGCAGTCATGACACGCCTCCAGCTGCGGCCGCCCGTCGCGCGGTGACGGCAGTCATGACACGCCTCCAGCTGCGGCCGTCTGTCGCGCGGTGACGGCAGTCATGACACGCCTCCAGCTGCGGCCGTCTGTCGCGCGGTGACGGCAGTCATGACACGCCTCCAGCTGCGGCCGTCTGTCGCGCGGTGACGGCAGTCATGACACGCCTCCAGCTGCGGCCGTCTGTCGCGCGGTGACGGCAGTCATGACACGCCTCCAGCCGCGGCCGTCTGTCGCGCGGTGACGGCAGTCATGACACGCCTCCAGCCGCGGCCGTCTGTCGCGCGGTGACGGCAGTCATGACACGCCTCCAGCTGCGGCCGTCTGTCGCGCGGTGACGGCAGTCATGACACGCCTCCAGCTGCGGCCGCCCGTCGCGCGGTGACGGCAGTCATGACACGCCTCCAGCCGCGGCCGTCTGTCGCGCGGTGACGGCAGTCATGACACGCCTCCAGCCGCGGCCGTCTGTCGCGCGGTGACGGCAGTCATGACACGCCTCCAGCTGCGGCCGCCCGCCGCGCGGTGACGGCAGTCATGACACGCCTCCAGCCGCGGCCGTCTGTCGCGCGGTGACGGCAGTCATGACACGCCTCCAGCCGCGGCCGTCTGTCGCGCGGTGACGGCAGTCATGACACGCCTCCAGCTGCGGCCGTCTGTCGCGCGGTGACGGCAGTCATGACACGCCTTCAGCTGCGGCCGTCTGTCGCGCGGTGACGGCAGTCATGACACGCCTCCAGCTGCGGCCGTCTGTCGCGCGGTGACGGCAGTCATGACACGCCTCCAGCTGCGGCCGTCTGTCGCGCGGTGACGGCAGTCATGACACGCCTCCAGCTGCGGCCGCCCGCCGCGCGGTGACGGCAGTCATGACACGCCTCCAGCTGCGGCCGCCCGTCGCGCGGTGACGGCAGTCATGACACGCCTCCAGCCGCGGCCGCCCGCCGCGCGGTGACGGCAGTCATGACACGCCTCCAGCCGCGGCCGTCTGTCGCGCGGTGACGGCAGTCATGACACGCCTCCAGCTGCGGCCGTCTGTCGCGCGGTGACGGCAGTCATGACACGCCTCCAGCTGCGGCCGCCCGCCGCGCGGTGACGGCAGTCATGACACGCCTCATGTTACGACCTCTCCGCTTATGAAGGCGTCTGCCTTGTGCGCGTGCTTCTAGCACCTTGACGTTCAAATTATTCCTCAGAAACAGTGGCGGAGCCAGAATTTGCGACAAGATTTAAGGGGCGTGCCACCGTAATTTCCGATGGGGCTAACCTTTACCGAGGTAGTCCCGACCCCACTGACAGAGCCTTCACACTGCGAACAGACTAACAGGCTCCACAAACGCTGATAGGTACAGTACCTAGCGTATCAATGAGCTATCGATGCTGGTTGTCCCTGCTGTCTCAATATTTGTTTCAGCTGCACGCTGCGCATGTTCGCAAGACTATATACCTTGCCTATACAAGCCTTGGTACCGAATTACGGATGTTGGGCTCTATATGTCCCTGCCCGCGGCAGTGTCTGTGCGATTTAAGACCAAAATAGTGTTGGTGATCGCCAAATCCCGGAATTATCTTTAGAAGTGTCGTGATGAAGAACTGTGCTCCAACCTGATGCGGGGGAGGGGCAAAGCTCCGTGGAGCTCCCTCCCCCATAGGCTGCGTCACCGCTCAGTAGCAAGTTTGCGATGCGTTTAACCATGGCAACGCCTCCGTCTGGCCCTGTCGCTAACCGGGGTGGTCTTTTCCAGCAATATCAGCGGCTAAGTACTGGTCTCGCCACGGGCACCCCAGCAAGAAGTAAACATGCTGACGCGAGCCGCATCAGCTGACTTCGAACACCGTCAGCGGCCATCCAAGGTCTTCGCAATGCCTGCAGACAAAATCTGGCGTTCCAGTACCCGGGCGATTTTCAAGTACGATGCCTGTTTAGTGTGACGTTGCGGGCTGATCGCACGGTTGGCCGTCTGCGATGACGTTTTCAGCGTGAAACATCCGGCAGTAGTCAAACGTTCGAATGCTCAGTTAATATCATCAGAGTGTGCTGAGCGGCGTGCGTCGAAGGCAAGGACGATTAGTGGAGGGCTTCTCACACATCAGTGTGGTGCACTGAATTTTACTGTACAAACGCTTCCATTCGTAGAGGCATGCGTCGTTACATGCATGCTGCGCGCGCCATGGACTTTCAGTGGTTGTTCAGTTCGGTTCGCTCATCTCGTGTTGCGTTGAACGGTTGCCAGTTTTCTGTTTCACAGTATTGCTCGGGATGTCATGGCCGTGATTTGATGTTTTGTTTCGAGCTCGCTGTGCTGTGTCTGCCGCATTCATGTGCCATTCTGCGTCACGTGCACATTACCACCTAACTCCTGTGTTGTCTTATAGGAGTCCTGCTTTGTTGCGGGGAGCTCCCGTTCAGGTGGTTGTTGTACCGAATCCATGTCGTCATCGTTTTCTATCGATTTTGTTCTCTTTTCCTTTCCTTAATAAACCAGCAGACCTGCGTCGAGTCCGCAGCTGATCTTTGATTTAACTGAAAATGACTACCTGAAATTACATTTGGCAACGTCAGACGAATCATGCTGGCCACTGGATGTGCGTTTGCAAGCCAGTGTTAACAGTCAGCACAATACGACGTCACTGCACGTAAACAAGAGTCAACAGGCTCTAGCCGTGGGTGTAATTTGACACCTTGAGTGCTTTACGAATATGCAATGTTCTCCACTGGCGTTTTCGGCGAGTTAACCGCAGCGTCCACGGGATTGCTTTGTCCAGTCTGGTCCGCTTTGTCTAGTTTGGTACGCTTTGTCCAGTCTGGTCCGCTCCCTTCGTTGCACTCGAGTCACCAGTGCTGGGACGAGGACATTCCGTGTCTGAAGGGAACTGTCTGACCCTAAGACAAATATGTAAGTACTAAGATGCTAGGACGCGTTTAGTTAACCGGCAAATAAACGTTTGCAACCAGGCAGATGCGGAAAGTGTTTAGTTTACAACTATCATTGAGGACAAGAGCCCCTTGTCAGAATTTCGGTACATACCGTTCCAGAATATCCCCCCCCCCCCATCCCTCCCTGACAGGTTACACCCATGGCCATCCCGTTAGCGCCATGGGGAGCCCACCTCGGTAACGCCTTGGGGAGTCCACCCCGGTAACGCCTTGGGGAGAACATCGCGGTAACGCCTTGGGGAGTCCATCCCGGTAACGCCTTGGAGAGCCCATCGCGGTAACGCCTTGGGGAGTCCACCCCGGTAACGCCTTGGAGAGTCCATCGTGGTAACGCCTTGGGGAGTCCATTCCGGTAACGCCTTGGAGAGTCCATCCCGGAAACACCGAGGGGAGTCTATCCCGGAAACACCGAGGGGAGTCCATCCCGGAAACACCGAGGGGAGTCCATCCCGGAAACACCGAGGGGAGTCCATCCCGGAAACACCGAGGGGAGTCCATCCCGGAGACACCGAGGGGAATCCATCCCGGCAACGCCATGGGGAGTCCAACCCGGTAGCGTCTTGGGGAGGCCATCGCGGCACCGCTTTGGGGAGTCCACCCCGGCAACGCCTTGGGGAGTCCATCGCGGTAACGCCTTGGGGAGTCCATCCCGGTAACGCCTTGGGGAGTCCATCGCGGTAGCGCCTTGGGGAGACCACCTCGGCAACGCCATGGGGAGTCCATCCCGATGACTCTATGGCCATCCCGGTAACGCTATGTTCATCCCAATAACGTTATGTCCATCCGGGTAACGCCATATCCATCCCGGTAACGCTATATCTATCCCAGTAGCGCTATACCTATCCCAGTAATGCTACGTCCATCCCGATGATGCTATGTCCATCCTAATGACGTTATGTCCATCCCGGTAACGCTATATTCATCCCGATAATGCTATGCCCATTCCGGTAACTCTATGTCGATCTAGGTGACGCTATGGGAAGTCAATCCCGGTAGCGCTGTGGGCAGTCCACTGCAATGTCGCTCTGGGGTCCCTGACGTAGTATGCTGCCGGTAGCCAACAGCGCAGACGTCTCAAGTGCCGGGCTTATGACATCTGCATTCGCGGGCGGAGGCTAAGCATGTCACTCAGCTCAGTCCAATCGGCCGATCGACATACTAACACGCGGGTGGGAGGCTCACGATACCAATTACACATGTCAGCATGCAGCCCTGTTCCGCCTCCGTTCATCCAGCGCCTACAGAAAATCAATGCCGACCGGCCTGTGCGGACGTGCGCGGGGTGGACGTCGTAGTTTGCCGGCTTCGTGTCCGACCGCTGACGGGTGACAGCTGTGGCGCACGTGGGCGGGGCGTGACGTTCTGCGTGAGGTGCCTCTGGGCGGCGGTCCCGCCCACGTCGAGCATAAAACATGGTTCCTGGGTGGGCGGGGCCGCCGTCAGCTGGGACCGGGCGGTGGCCGCCGACCGCAACAGAGGGCGACACCATGGCAGACACCTTCAGTATGTAGGGAGAACTGTTAGGGAGGCACCATAGCAGCCGCCTTCAGTATGTAGAGAGAACTGTTAGGGAGGCACCATAGCAGCCACCTTCAGTATGTAGGGAGAACTGTTAGGGAGGCACCATAGCAGACACCTTCAGTATGTAGGGAGAACTGTTAGGGAGGCACCATAGCAGACACCTTCAGTATGTAGGGAGAACTGTTAGGGAGGCACCATGGCAGCCGCCTTCAGTATGTAGAGAGGACTGTTAGGGAGGCACCATAGCAGACACCTTCAGTATGTAGGGAGAACTGTTAGGGAGGCACCATGGCAGCCGCCTTCAGTATGTAGAGAGGACTGTTAGGGAGGCACCATAGCAGACACCTTCAGTATGTAGGGAGAACTGTTGGAGTTGTCACCAGGGTAGGCAAACGGCGAAGGTTTCAGAAGCTTCGGTGTGAAGTCTGATACTTCCTCCAGTTCGAGCATAATCTCTGCCTCTAAAAATGTGTCCCGTGCTTGGGAAATGGGCTGCGCTGGGACTGGGATCGAGACGGAATGATCAGGTGTTCAACGCGACCTGTTTAGCGCAGTGCTATCCCCGATCGTGGAAAAAGACCCTTTCCCGATTTCCCGAGGGTTATTTCGCCTCATTGTCCACAGCAGTAGTGGTGCGAGGGGATCTACAGCACACCGCTGTGGACTCCATCCAGATCGACAGGAGCATCCTCGACGAAGGTTATCCTATAAGTGCTGGGGAAGTCGTATTGTAGCGCTCAAGCCATGCGACCACTGGGACGACAATTGTCTTGAAATAATCAATGTTCTTGGATGCCGTTAGATTGCGCAGCTGCAACGCATAACAAAGGTAGATAGACGTTTTTATCACACGTTTTGTACCTGACAAAAGCAATAATGGAAGTGGTAAACACAATGTCCACTGCACCCGCAGGCCTTTTAGATGGACAACAAGCCGTTTGACAAAAACTAAGGTTCCAGGTCTTCCCACGCTGTGTGATGCTCCTCCTCGCCCACAAACAAGTAGCATGGCGGTACAAGTAACTCGGCAAACTAGCAACCAAGCATATCACGCGTGAGCAGGCACCAAGCCGGCATTGGGTGCAGGCGTCCAATTCGTCCCCTGTCCGCACGGCCGGCCTGACATCTGACCAACAGGCACCAGGATAAACCGCGGAGGCGGCCACGGTGATGTGATGGTGAGGGATTCGAACCCGGCGCCGCTGCTCCACCTCCATCTCTGACGCGAGGTGTGTGTCGGTGCGGTGGCACGGGGCACCAGGCGTGCTGGTCTTGTAGCACGGGGTACCAGGCGTGTTGGTCTTGTAGCACGGGGCATCAGGCGTGTTGGTCTCGTGGCACGGGGCATCAGGCATGTTGGTCTTGTGGCACATACGTATCAGGTGTGTGGGTGTCATGACACGTGCGGCCTCGAATACGCTCGTGTCGTGGCAGATACAGCCTCATTTGTGTCAAAGTCTGCAGCTTCAGGTGTGCTGGTGCCGTGGCACGTGCAGCAAGCGTATCCAGCCGTCGCCGCCGGCCGCCACCAGGGTCCGGCCGTAGCTGTCTACGGTGTGGAATGGCTTCTCCGTGGTGCCAGTACCGAGCACCTGCGGACAGGTGACGTCATAGGTCAGGGTTATGACGTCATTACACGCAGATCGGCCGCGATGCTGTGTGTGAGAAGCGCGATGCAGTGTGGTGCACAGCAGACTCTTCATGCGGTCTTCTGTGGTGTCTGCATCAAACGCAGGCATGTCAGTGACGTCATCCCCAAGGGTGATGCCGCTGGCAGAGGTCACTTGTGTACCCGACGCTGTAGAACCTCATTCCAATGTTGCTGTTTCGATGCTTGAAATAGCCCGCAAGATCCGCTGCGTGCTGTTCTTGTGCTGATGTCCATAGTCTATGGCCTTCCCAGTACCACAATCCCCTTCCCAAAATGATCCTACACGTGTTCGCCCTGCACGGCTTACCAAACTTCAGTGCGTATTCCGCGACGCTCGGTACAGCGTCGCAGACAGCACGCTAACACCGCATGGATCCTTGCACCTCACCTTGTCTCTCTCATTCTCAGCCATGTGCCTGGATCCAACAAACAAATATCGGAACCCAGGTCAAGACCCACCGTCAAGTGTCACACGTGATCTGGTATCCGCCACACGGATGCAGGGTCATGCCCGATTCCCACGCTCTGGCTGTACGGGATCACTGGCGCCGCGCGGCGCCGTACCTTCTCGGTGCGGTGGTTGATGTACTGGAAGCTGTTGGTGCCCGAACCAGCCGCGATCACGTGGTTGCCGTCCGGATCGGTGCGGGCGAACTGCCGGCATGGCAACGGCGTCAGCTGTGGCAGCCGCGGCGGCGCCGAGGAGCGCGCGCGGCACCGAGGTGGGCACTACGGCCTCGCAGCAGTGGGACGGCAGCTGCACCGATGCCATCTTAGGCTATCACATTTTTGACGAGCTGGGAGGGTGAGACAAGTATATTTCTGTGACGTGCTCTCCTCGCCAGGTCCGTCAGGGTGGACTGGGTGAACATTGCCCACCTATGCATGCAGCTGTCCGGGACCTATGTCGTCCGTGGTTCATGAACACAGTCTGTGAGTGGACCAGCGGCATGCGCGGTGTCGAGGAATCGGTCACGCGTACAGCGTTCTGCTTCGCTCTGAACCGAGCCATCAGTCTTTGGCCGCACTCCTCGCGGCCTCCTCGAGCATGACAAACACCACTTGATCATGGCCATCGATGAGAAGCTGAAGCCGGCTGGGTGTGGCGCCATCGGCTCGCTCTGTTTTGGGTAGTGTCACGTGACGTCTGTCTCTCCGTAGGGGTAAGTGGTTGATATCCGGCTCCTGGCCGGCAACCCGGGTTCATTTCAGAAGCGGGTGTGCGCGTGTGATTGAGGCTTTACAACGTTCTCATATACTCATGAGGTCTTAGGGAAAGGTTTTACGTAACTCTGCCGCTGATCTGCAATTTCATGATCGGATTATAGTGTCAAGGCTTTCCATAATAAGCACTGCCTATCGCGGGCTATGATTCATAGTATATATTCTCTCCAAAATGTTGGATTTAACCTTAAAATTTTATGGAAACATGGTAGCAAGTAAAACAAATCGCATGAAAATAAAAGGGACACGTAGCGCTCTCGCGGTAGGCCGGGACTGCCATCTGCGGCTATTGCCATCTGGACTTCGCCCGGCTGGCCTTGCTGTTGTCACTGCCTGGGACAGACAGTAGCCGGCATCTGCTGTAACCTCGACCGAGGACAAGTTATCCCCGGGCAGCTGCTGCTCTTGGACCGAGCACAGGTTATCCCCCTGCAGCTGCCGTCACCTGGACCGAGTACAGGTTATCCCCAGGCAGCTGCTGTTACCTGGACCCAGTGCAGGTTATCCGCGGGCAGCTGCTGTTACCTGGACCGAGTACAGGTTATCCCCCTGCAGCTGCCGTTACCTGGACCGAGTACAGGTTATCCCCCTGCAGTTGTCGTTACCTGGACCGAGTACAGGTTATCCCCCTGCAGCTTGGTGTCGTGTGAGGTGCCGAGAGACTTGATGGGTCGCCGTTCGCGTAGGTCCCACAGTTGGATGGCTTGCTCCGCCTGCCACGAACCGCTCACCACCGTCTCTCCCTGCCGCGCATCCCCCGTCAGTCGCCGCCAGGGCGGCGCCACATGCGAGGAGGGCACGCCATTGCGAGTCATCAAATATCTGGTGCAGATTTTCGCGGGCATATAACTTTAGTCAGATAACTGCGTCTAGCAACTTGTGGACTGGATGTACATCATAAATGACATTGACTCCTGGTTACCTGTTGTTGGGTAACGGCATAGAAAAATAATTATATAAAAGTTGAAATGACCTTTCTCGCCGGCAGTTTTGCAGTGTTTTACCACATAGCCGTGCCAGCAGCGCCCCTAGATAGTGCTCAAAGAGAGACCAAGTGTCCGGCCGTAGTTACTCTCATTGTTAGACGGTTGAGGTCCTACATCTACGCTTCACGCATAGACATGAAATTTTTAAACTTGAAATTCTTGAAAATTCCCTCAGATTCCCTATGCGTTTTATGTTGTGTACTTCGCTCTACCGTCATCACCTTATCCTGGCGAGCACAAGACGCCGTCCACAAGGCTGTGCCAGCCAATTGTATACTGAGTAGTAATGGCTTCACCCCATTGTTGCTTGACGTGCACGACTCATCATGCTCTGCTGCTACATACGACCACTCTTGGCTGTCAGCAAGCAACACATCTCGACTGTGTAAGCGTGTCTCGGAGCTCTCGGACTCCTCTCGAGCCTACCAGACGCTTGCCCAGCCACTCCAGCGGATGCTCCAGCTCAGCGTGTTACCCGGGCCGGAGGGCGGTCTCTGCACCCAGTGTAGCGGGCGTTTGGACCGGAGGGTAGGTCTCTGCACCTAGTGTGGCGGGCGCCCAGGCCGGAGGGCGGGTCTCTGCACCCAGTGTAGCGGGCGTTTGGACCGGAGGGTAGGTCTCTGCACCTAGTGTGGCGGGCGTCTGGACCGGAGGGTAGGTCTCTGCACCTAGTGTGGCGGGCGCCCGGCCCGGAGGGCGGGTCTTTGTCCCCAGTGTGACGGGGTTAACCCCGCGGCCGCGTCTCACCCTGATGTCGATGGCCTCGCCGCAGATGTGAGGCCCTCCCAGCGAGCCGACCAGCCCCGGCTCCGTCCGCATGTCCCATATCTGACGACAGGGCACGTGCATCTCACGCGGGCGCCCTGCGCTACTAGGTCAAGACATCTGGTTACTAACCGCTTTACAGAATGCTCTGGAAGTGTCATCTTTATGCTTGCCGATGGTGAAGTATCCTACCACGGTAAGTCTCCGCCGTATGCATGCTAATGTCATTCTTAATGCTGATTAAATTGTACTTTTTCATTGCTGCACCGCCAAATGTAGTGAACCCCGATGGAGCACTTGCAATTTAATGGACAGGCAGTTATTTTGGATCATGTGCCATCGTTGAAGATCCTACACAGTGATGTTCTAGAACCAGTGTCTGAGCGCACGGCGGGGCTCCCGCTGCTGCAGTAGCTGCACCTTGATGGTGTCGTCCCAGCCGCCAGTGAGGAGGACCTCCCGTTGGTCCGGGTGGAACTTGATGCAGTACACGCTGAGCGCGTGCCCTCCTGAGTCCTTGTCGACGCTGTGTATGTGGAAGCCAGTGTACTCCTGCTTAAGCTAGAGCAGTGAAACGTGTGATGCGCAGTGAGTACATCACCCATTGCAGACCATGTAGTACATCTGCACCAGGGGACCGTCCATATGTTACGTTGCGCTTGGAGCGGGAAGGGGGTATGATGGAGCGCGATTGGAGCGTAACCAGGGGGATGAGGGGGGGGGGGGGCTGGACAGCGTAACATTAAGCTCGGGCGTTAATGTGAATCATACCAAGTTTTTCAACCTTTAGCAGCCTTAAAACGCTGGCTTCCTCTGATGGCAAGCGACACGGCCGTCCCTGTTTCGCTGCTCTGCCTCATTCGGGGGCCAAACGGACGTTACCTTTTTGGGACTCAACACTTAACACAACGTAGCCATGGCGAGGGGGTTTCGCCCAGCTTAACAATTGCGTAACGGTAGGGAGAGGGGGAATGCATAACGTAATGGATAAACGGCCCAAAGTGTAACTTGGGCCCACAACACATCGCATGCAGCTCGAATGATCAAATGTGTATCATTTAGGAGTCACTAATGTTCGCGACCCGCTGGCTCAGGTCGCCTCCCGCTCACCTCCTGTGTTTTGGTGTCGTATATACGAATATTGAGGTCCTTTCCTCCGGAGGCCAGAAATTCACCGGTCATGTTTAAGTCGATGGCGTTGATCCGGTTGTTGTTCTCTGCATCAGGCATGCTTTTTTAAAATGTTACCCATGGAATAACAGCAAAAGAAAACTGATAAGCCAAGTGAAATCAACCAATAAGCTCATGCAGAGTGACAGCGATTACAGCCGGCCAGTCTGGTGTTGAATACTGGGCTGATTCTGCTGCATGTACGCCAGCGACGGGACGCGGTTATCCAGGCAAGTGACGTCACTTGTTTGGTGTGCAGCAAGTGGGCTCTCAAGATCACCAAAGAGGCCGCGTTCATTAACCTGGAGTGTAGATACGCCCATTCAGTTGAGACAATGTGCGCAACGGGGTAAGGCATCAGCGTGGCTGCAATGAGAGCAGTCATTTAATGTTAATGTGGAGTCTCTGAAATTTTAAGAGAGCTCTCAGTCTAAACGATCTGAGGGCGTCGTCGAGGAATGTCTTCCACTGAAATTCCACTGAGCCAATCAGAAATATGCGGAACGACCGCTGCTGTGAAACAAAAACTGAAATGCCGATGGTTTTCATCAGGCCCTCTGGCTTGGATCTCTCCCTGTGGCAAAATTTCTGATATCCAGCTCTATGCAGCGTGAAGTAGACATGGTCTTACCGTCACAGAACTTCGTGCACTTCTCGTCCGCGCCACCTGCCAGATTATGCTTGAATACCGTGCCAACCACCGCACACGAGTAGAGGTACTGCGGGCACGCAAAGGGCATAGGCCAAGCCGTGGACTGGGCCGGATTACCATCACCCCAGCGAGTCATCATGTTCTCGCATGCAGGTGAATATAGCCCCTACACCCCAGCCAGCACTAACTTAGACGTGGCGCTTATCCTACGCCAGTTTCAAACTTTCCACCTGGCTTCAACGATGGCCAACATGTGCTGAGCACCCAAAGAGAAGAGCTGGCCTAAAGCTACGAGGCCCAGCCGCAGAGAATCTCTGATGAACTTGCAAGCATAACAGAATGTAAGCGGGACACAGGATACAGGCCACTGTAAATTGTACAGATTTAATCCAGAGCATGAACCCACCCCAATAGATTGCTTCACCCAGCCGGATCTAGCTCCGACCGAATCCTCGGATTATCGCCTCGTGGCAATGGACGGTGATTTCGTGCCTTCCCGCTGGGCACCTGCGTCTGCTTGGGATGCAAGTGCCCTCCCCGCTGGGCATCTGCGTCTCCTTAGGATGGAAGTGCCCTCCCCGCTGGGCACATGCATTTCTTTGGGATGGAAGTGCCCTCCCCGCTGGGCACACACGTTTCCCTGGGATGGAAGTACCCTCCCCGCTGGGCACATGCGTTTCATTGGGATGGAAGTGCCCTCTCCGTTGCGCATCTGCGTCTCCTTAGGATGGAAGTGCCCCCCCCCCCCGCTGGGCACATGCGTTTCCTTGGGATGAAAGTACCCTCCCTGCTGGGCATCTGCGTCTCCTTGGGATGGGAGTGTCCTCCCCGCTGGGCATCTGCGTCTCCTTGGGATGGAAGTGCCCTTTCCGCTAGGCACATGCGTTTCCTTGGGATGGAAGTGCCCTCCCCGCTGCCCACCTGCGTCTCTCTGGGATGGAAGTGCCCTTCCCGCCAGGCACATGCTTTTCCTTGGGATGGAAGTGCCCTCCCCACTGCGCACCTGCGTCTCCTTGGGATGGAAGCGTACAGCCATGACCGTGTCATCCGCGTAGCGCGAGCCTTTGCGCAACGTGCTCTGCCTCGTGTACAGGCCCTCGTCGTCCTTCTCATACAGCTGAGGCACATGCGATAAGTACCAGCAGAATGGCGCGTGGTTCCGATATAACGGTGCACAAGGTTTCAGTGGCAACAAGATCTGCAATATTCTTAATCGGGTTGACGATTTCAAGCAGGTATTGACAATTGCAATATGTTCCGATACATGCAGTCTCCTAGCGCAATTGTTATGTGTCTTTGCAATGACATTCATGCTCCGTCCATTTACGACCATACGCAAAGCGCAAGAAACACCGGGTTTGCAGTGTATGAATGCGTCATAAAGTACATACCGCATCACGGGCCATAACCTATGCAACTCAAAACTCAGCCACCGGGAGCCTGGCAGGGCCTAAATATGGTCCATTGACAGAATTGTCCATGGCATCGATATCGTAACATGCATCGTAAATCGCACGTCAAAACATCGTCATTTTCTTTTTCTGGAATAACATGCTAAATTACTTAAGCTCGTCGTTGTTTCGTGGTGACAGCTGCTGAAACATCCTACTGCGATGTAAACCTAAGCCTATAGCTGCGCACACTTACCAGGACGGCCCCGTTGCCAAATCCTCCTGCGAGAACGTCTCCCTTTGGAGAAAATCGGGCAGAGTAGCAGCCGGTGGCGTGCCTGTAAATCGTACAGACGGGCAAATCTGACCACCCACCGCCTTAATTTCGGATCAAGGCTCAGACTTCTCGGAATGCACACCTGCGACTATGACACGCCAAATACAGTCATGAATGGAGACGCTCAAGCACTCAAAGACGATTTGTGGATGAAAGCAATCGCACGGAGCTGTTTTGTACGCCCACGTTCAGCTGCCGAAGGAGCCTCGCGGGTGACTTCCGAAACTATGTTGTCCACATGTGCTGCACCGGGTGGAACAAATGGGCTGATGCTAAATGTTGTAGATTAATGCGTTGGGTGGACGTCATTAGCCGTTTCTCGAAGGTGTGTTATGTGCGTTATCTCGAAGCGTTTGCAGTGCTCTGAGAAATGAGTCATTCATATTTATGTCACGTTGGTTTCACACCGGATTTACTTCGAATACTATTGCTCAGTAGGGCAAAGTTCTCCTGATGAAATACATGTATCACACTTATGTTTACAAGACCTTCTCAAAACATTTCAAAATGTCTCGACAGCCCGTAGAGTGAAGGTTTGTGAAATTATGGCTGAAGAGAGGCGAAGTGCGGTCTTGACGTGGTGCCACCGATAAGTGATAGCGTCTGACCTGCGCTGCTGGAGCATCAGCAGCGCGCTCACCTGGCAGGCATGAGCGCCTTCAGAGGCTTGATGGCTCCTTTCAGCACCAACTCTGGCTCCTGGAGCTTCACGACTGGAAAGCAGAGGAACTCCTGCTGTCATGCCCCCAGCGACCCGATGAGGAAGACCTTCAGGTTAAAGCAGGCCGTCGGTGAGCCAGACATGAACCCTGATGAGGCAGGTCCAAGCCCTGGATCAGCCTGATACACAGAACCATTCATGGTAGCACGGACGAAACAGTGCATCCTTGCGGGGATGGGCGATGGTGTCAGCTGGGCGACAATAAAATAATAATGCATAACGGCAACACGGAGCGACTAAGACACGATAGCATGAACTTT
>NW_023596448.1:10426499-10448999 GCF_011947565.3 Pollicipes pollicipes | reverse complement strand
GCGTCTAATATTAAGCGCGTGCCTGGTTGAAAGCGCAGCATGGCAAGCGTTTCGATAGGTAAACCATCTCGCATTGAAATAATTATGATTCTATTATTTGGTTTTCAATGATGCATGTTGTGATTATGCTGGCGTACCAATTGTGCTCACTATTCCCCATGTGATTATGCTGGCGTACCAATTGTGCTCACTATTCCCCATGTGATTATGCTGGCGTACCAATTGTGCTCACTATTCCCCATCTCTGAGGACTGAGCGCGCGCTTCCCGTGTCGATTTTCCGGTAGCATGCAAGGGCATATGAATAATGCACTTAAGTGTATGCATAGTGCGTGTGTTGTACACAGGCATTACTTTCAATATGTAATTCTATTTACCATTTTGTATGTCAGGATCGCGCACTGGGCTGCCAAACACGGAACGATTGTAAGCGAGCCACGTTCCATAGATGGCGATGCTCAGAACAATTCATATTCTCCTGGGTCTTCCAGAAATCAGTCTCGAGTATTTCCTCGAGGGGGTCGGCATGCACTTTGTCGACTTCACCATCGAGAAGGGGTACGGTGAGATGCTGCACACGCTGGGCAGGACGTTTCATGCCTTCCTGGACAACCTGGACTATCTGCACTGGTGAGATGGCCTTCGCGTTCAGGTCCGGTGGCAGGCTCGTACGGGTCAGGTGGACGCGTTTGAAACCACGCGTAGTTATCCAGCTGCGCATCCTGATTCGGGCGGACACTCTGGCTCGGTTTGACGCTCTGACACTGACTCGATTAAACACTGTTCATGAGCCTTGCTTCAATTATAACGTGTAATGGGCCGTATCATAACGAGCTGTCCACTAAAGAGGAGCCAGCTGTAAACAGCGCGACCAAGGAATATGCAGAAATAAGACTGTAAGCAAACATGGTTATGGACGCGATGACGACTTTGCAGGGCGCATGGCTAATATGTATTTATTCCTTAGCTGGGAGGGTCGTCAACCATTGCGCTCCTGTCATATATATATATATATATATATATATATATATATATATATATATACATGCTCAGTCCCATGTCATGGCGCGGCAGAGTTTGGGGCGTGATGTCGGGGACCCTGCGCGCCATGCCCAGGCACCTCTGACGATCGTTGCCGGCTCGATGCGGGCGCTAAACGACATGTCTGGAATATACGACAGGCCATGATTATACGACACGTCCGGATTATACAGCAGGTTTGCATTATACGACAGGCTGGGATTATACAACAGGTTCGCATTATACTATAAGTTCCGATCACACGCTTCTGTACTTGGTCATTTCAACTGAGCAGAGAACCCCCATGTATGTTGCATGTTGATGAATCTCTTCGAGACACAGTGCAAGTGAAAGACGACTTCGGCGGGTTTCGTATTTCTGGGGTTTGGTGAAGCACTCACCTGAAAACGGTCAGCGTTGTCATATAAGGACGGTCAAAATGCTGATGTCTGAGCGCAGTGAGCGCGGAGGCGCAGCCAGAGCCGCTTCGGGCGACAGTGTGGCGCCCTCGGTCGACCGGCTAGGTATCGTCCGTTGCTTTACCTTGGGTGACCCATTGCCCTCCTTTGTTGCTAAGTGTGTGAATATGTGAACTGGAGTTATGGATTGGCTGAGCAAATACGGGATCGGAGACTGCTGATTTAGTCACGCGTAGACATGAAAACAAGACACCTCGCTTAAATTCATTTGGCATGGGTCATCGCACACGAAAGGAGGCCAGAGCATTTTTATTCGGGCGGGCGCTCTGGCTCGATTTGACGCTCTGACTCTGACCCTGACTCGAGTAAACGCTGTTCACGAGCTTTGCTTTAATTATAACGTGTAGCGGGCCGTGTTATAACGAGCTGTCCACTAAAGAGGAGCGAGCTGTAAACAGCACGACCAAGAGATATGCAGAAATAAGGCTGTAAGCAAACATGGTTTAGGACGCGATGACGACCTTGCAAAGCGCATGGCTGATAAGTGTTTTTTTTCTAGCTGAGAGGACCGTCAACCATCGCCCTCCTGTCATGCATACATACATACATACATACATACATATATATATATATATATATATATACATATATATACATATATATATATATATATATCTATATATCTATATATCTATATATATATATATATATATATCTATCTATCTATCTATCTATCTATCTATCTATCTATCTATCTATCTATCTATCTATCCATCTATCTATCTGTCTATCTATCTATCTATATATTTATCTATCTATCTATATATATATATATATATCTATCTATCTATCTATCTATCTATCTATCTATATCTATATCTATATCTATATCTATATCTATATCTATATCTATATATATATATATATATATATCTGTCTATCTATCTATCTATATCTATATCTATCTATACCTTTATCTATATATATATATATATATATATATATATACATGCTCAGTCCCATGTCATGTCAATGTCCCACGCCAATGTCATGGCGTGGCAGAGTTAGCAGAGCACTCCCATGTATGTTGCATGTTGATGAATCTCTTCGAGACACAGTGCAAGTGAAAGACGACTTCGGCGGGTTCCGTATTTCTGAGGTTTGGTGAAGCACTCACCTGAAAACGGTCAGCGTTGTCGTATAAGGACGGTCAAAATGCTGATGTCTGAGCGCAGTGAGCGCGGAGACGCAGCCAGAGCCGCTTCGGGCAACAGTGTGGCGCCCTCGGTCGACCGGCTAGGTATCGTCCGTTGCTTCACCTTGGGTGACCCATTGCCCTCCTTTGTTGCTAAATGTGTGAATATGTGAACAAGAGTTATGAATTGGCTGAGCAAGTACGGGGCCAGAGACTGCTGATTTAGCCACGCGTAGACATGAAAACAAAACACTTCGCTTAAATCCAGTTGGCATAGGTCATCGCACACGAAAGGAGGCCAGAGCATTTTGAATCTCACGCTCACTTAAGCCACTTCAGGGTTTGTCCGTCTCGTATCCCCTACAACCTGCTAAGCCATCTGCGAGCTCTATACAGCCAAAATCACTATTTGTGGTGCCTTATGCATAAATCTAAAGACGGAACTCCATAACAAACCACTTGTGTTTGGCGGTCGGATTCAGATCCGCTGAGACTGGCAAAACTTAGCCTGCGTTTGAGCGTGGAAGCCTAAAGCTGGAACTCCGCGCTGTGAGTGGTTGAATAGGAAAAGGTGTTAGCATTCTGAGCTAAGGACCCGGCAGCCGAGATGAAGGTCTGGCTTAAATCGTGCGGCTCGAAAGTTTGACTGTTGTCGGTTTTATTCTGGGCCAACGATGCTGTCGGGCTCTATACTGACGCATGCAGGCGTTGCAGCCTTTGGTACTGCGTGATCTGATCCTTGAACCGTGACAGAGTGCTTCTCGTCATGGCAATTGACCCGGTCCTTTTTACGGTGGGCTCAACGCTTTAGCTATGGGCGCCTACGAATAACCCGCCATTGGTAGCAATGTGAGCGACCTGTGCTGTTTTCCAGCTACCTGATGACGACAGCGTTCCCCGGCATCGTCATGCCTTCGTTCGCCTGTACGGAGGACGATGAGGACCCAGACGTGCTCTTCGTGGACTACTACTCACGGAGAGAAGGATTGGAGGCGCTGGCTATAGGTGAGCAGAGGCGAGGCGGATTCAGGATCAGCCAATGACGAATCCTTGGGATCAAAATAAAAAGCCGCTGGACTAACTTTTCATTACTTTTGGGATCTTGCTTGCTTTCATCCTGAGCTCATTAAAACTCCTTTGCCGCGGTGAAAGCTGCCTGAATTTTCTAAAATCCCAACGATATGTCACCATAGCCCGATTCTGTGCCTATTGAGGTGCCGCGGCCTCGATGGTATGTCACCACAGCGCGATTCCACACCTACTGGGGAGCCGCGGCCTCGATGGTATGTCACCACAGCGCGATTCCACACCTACTGGGGAGCCGCGGCCTCGATGGTATGTCACCACAGCGCGATGCCACACCTACCGGGGTGCCGCGGCCTCGATGGTATATCACCACAGCCCGATTCTACACCTATTGGGGTGCCGCGGCCTCGATGGTATGTCACCACAGCCCGATTCTACACCTATTAGGGAGCCGCGGCCTCGATGGTATGTCACCACAGCGCGATTCTACACCTATTGGGGTGCCGCGGCCTCGATGGTATGTCACCACAGCCCGATTCTACACCTATTAGGGAGCCGCGGCCTCGATGGTATGTCACCACAGCGCGATTCTACACCTATTGGGGTGCCGCGGCCTCGATGGTATGTCACCACAGCCCGATTCTACACCTACTGGGGTGCCGCGGCCTCGATGGTATGTCACCACAGCGCAATTCTACACCTATTGGGGTGCCGCGGCCTCGATGGTATGTCACCACAGCCCGATTCTACACCTATTGGGGAGCCGCGGCCTCGATGAGCCCCTGGAGTTTCCCCTGCGTGATGGAACTGTTGGAGGGCTGGGTGGTATGAACAAGGTCGCTTGTACTCACCAATTATTTGGGATTTTCCAAAGCTCGCAGTAACGAACAAACCTTATGGCCGTTTCTCATATGTCACCAGCTACCACCTGGCTCGTACCATAAAACGATAAAGCGGTGAGAGGGTAGCAGAAATCATGTCGGGTACTTTCGTCAGTATGTTGACCATCCCCAGCATCGAGCAAATATTCGCCGGTATGCTGACCATCCCCAGCATCAAGCAAATATTCGCCAGTATGTTGACCATCCCCAGCATCGAGCGAATATTCGCCAGTATGTTGACCATCCCCAGCATCCAGCGAATATTCGCCAGTATGTTGACCATCCCCAGCATCCAGCGAATATTCGCCGGTATGTTGACCATCCCCAGCATCCAGCGAATATTCGCCAGTATGTTGACCATCACCAGCATCGAGCAAATATTCGCCAGTATGTTGACCATCCCCAGCATCCAGCGAATATTCGCCAATATGTTGACCATCCCCAGCATCCAGCGAATATTCGCCGGTATGTTGACCATCCCCAGCATCCAGCGAATATTCGCCAGTATGTTGACCATCACCAGCATCGAGCAAATATTCGCCAGTATGTTGACCATCCCCAGCATCCAGCGAATATTCGCCAGTATGTTGACCATCCCCAGCATCCAGCGAATATTCGCCAGTATGTTGACCATCCCCAGCATCGAGCAAATATTCGCCAGTATGCTCACCATCCACGGCATCGAGTGAATATCAGCATGCGTTTGATGAATTGGATGATACGCTCCCGGTGTTAACTTCGCTTGCTATGGCACTTGCTGTTTTTTAGGGGCGCTAAGAGGCTGTGCAAAGAATTTCTACAACCTGTCCGTCCGGTTTGAAGTGATGTGGACAAAGGCGGAGAAAATAAACGAAACAGAGGTGGTGAATCACGTGCGGTTCAAGTGAGTGTGGTCCGACCAGCTACATCAGGTGACTCGGTGTGGTCTCTTCAGCGTGAATCTGCATCTGAAGGTCGTAACGCTCCCGCATGGTTAAGGGCTGATAATGTTTGCAGACGCTGCTGCGAAAAACTCGCAAACCAAATAGCTACAGGAGCCAACGCAACTTCATAATGCTTCTGTGAAAGATTTCGCGTACAAAGCATTCGTGGAAAAATGTCTTGCCGCACCTGCAGTATTGGAGCCGTGGCTTCTAAGCTGGAGGTCCGGCAGGTCATCGCCCATTCCGCTGACGCTACCAGTGCGGCAGGGTGACCCAAGTGGGTCAGATTGACTCTCCGACCCTGGACCTGGTGACGATGGAGCGGGCCAAGTCGGCCATGACGGTGGCATTACCGGCCTCGCTGGCGCCGGCAGCCGTCAACTTCGTCAGCACCAACGAGTTCTCCGAAATCCATCCCTACCACTTCATCTTCGACAAGTAAGGATCCGCCTCTGATCACGCCTCAGACTCGCCACTGGGGGACGGCGACCTGGCACTGGCACGTTCTGCCTATCACGGTAGGACGCTCGTGACTGCGTGCACCTATGCGTGGTCCAATGCGTAAGCATCGCAGCACAGTTATCTAAACGTTCGGACAATGGTGTGGCAGGTCTAACGCGGTATTCGCGATGTTTTAAATGTTTATCTGTAACTTCCTAAAATTCGTTGACGAATCCCCACAGACGTTACGGCTGTTACGAACGACCGCCGACTTTAATGCGTGCCATTTAGAATCCGTTGTCGTGTCATGCACGGTGCAATACCTGACGACAGCTTCGACCCAAGTTTGATCAGTATAAGTTCAATATGTCCTCTCATTAGCTTATACACAATGTCTGATCGCTGCCGGTGAACTCCAGTTCGCCTGTCCTTCCTGCTCTCCGAATGGCAGTTTGCTAGCCAATAATTTTTCTACGTAGCAAACATTTGCAATTGTCTGTCAGAATAGGCAGTATGACAGCTCAAACAAAAGACAGTAGTAATAGCTTTATTTCCCGAAGAAAGACCAGGAGAATGGAGATATAGATGCATTGACGCATCTATATCCCCATTCTCCTGGTTTTTCTCCGATAACTGAAGCTAAGCTTCTGTCTTACCTATATGACATATGTTCCTCGCAGATGCACTTAACAAGTTACAGGATGACAACTCCTCTCAAATAACTCACCGCCAAAGCACCGGTCGTGGGATTCCCCCGGTGGCGTATCTGCCAGCCAGATCATTTGACGACGGTTGGCTCTGCGACCCTAACGCTGTTCCAACGTAGTCAGACCCACCCCAAAGCCGGCCAGGTCATCAGACAGCTAACCAGCCACGCCCAGGTCAGCAGGCAGCTGACGCAGCGGCGCTTCCAGGTCGCTGACCGTGCAGCAGTACGGCTTCGGCATCAGCGTACTCTGTCCAGAAGTGACGTCATTCCCGGCCGTCGATCAGCTGCTGGAGCTGGTCTGGCCGTACACCACCTTCAACTACGAGAACGTCGAGCGCTTCAAGAACCTGGTGTTCCAGTTCGCCGTGACCAAGGGCACGGCCAAGACACGGGGGACTGTACTGAGAGGTAACGCGACGGCATCGGCTGGCGACGCGTGTCTGGCGCTGCCGCCGTGGTAATTATTCCGACCGTCGTAATGATGCGACGGTCCGTGGCTGAGTCAGAGAGTCTATGGCGGCTGGACAGGCGTGCTGGGTACTTTGAGGCAAACTGGAGATAAGGTGTTGGATTTTATACGGTGCCTGTCCTTCCTACCAGCGTAAAAGGCAGACGACGCTGTATAGTCTCAGAAGCCGACTGAGTCGTTCAGCCCCAACGGCGTGCGATATCACAGGCTGGCTCGGCGGACTACTCAGGAGATGATATAAATTGGTGGTGCATAATCAGCGCACCAGACATGGCGACATATGATGTCGGAAATTAACACCCAATACGATGCGGTCACCTGTCTTGGATTTAGAGGTTATACTCAGCTGCATATTGACGGAACGATCTAAGACGTTATAAAAAATGGACGGAGAGTGTTCTAAAATAAGAAATAGGTTTGCAGCGTTCATGTTACGGCGGCATGTATATATATATATATATATATATATATATATATATATATATATATATATATATATATATATATATATACATGTGTGTGTGTGTGTGTGTGTGTGTGGTGTGTGTGTGTGTGTGTGTGTGTGTGGTGTGTGTGTGTGTGGGTGTGTTGTGGTGTGTGTGTGTGTGTGTGTGTGTGTGTGTGTGGTGTGTTGTGTGTGTGTGTGTGTGGTG
The DNA here is from genome assembly GCF_011947565.3 of Pollicipes pollicipes. Lineage (NCBI taxonomy): Eukaryota > Metazoa > Arthropoda > Thecostraca > Pollicipedomorpha > Pollicipedidae > Pollicipes > Pollicipes pollicipes. Next base: position 10,441,264 of record NW_023596448.1, on the reverse strand, counting down.
TGTGTGGTGGTGTGTGTGTGTGTGTGTGTGTGTGTGGTTGTGTGTGTGTGTGTGTGGTGTGTGTGTGTGTGTGTGTGTGTGTGTGTGTGTGTGTGTGTGTGTGTGTGTGTGTGTGTGTGTGTGTGTGTGTGTGTGTGTGTGTGTGTGTGTGTGTGTGTGTGTGTGTGTGTGTGTGTGTGTGTGTGTGTGTGTGTGTGTGTGTGTGTGTGTGTGTGTGTGTGTGTGTGTGTGTGTGTGTGTGTGGTGTGTGTGTGTGTGTGTGGTGTGTGTGTGTGTGTGTGTGTGTGTGTGGTGTGTGTGTGTGTGTGTGTGTGTGTGTGTGTGTGTGTGTGTGTGTGTGTGTGTGTGTGTGTGTGTGTGTGTGTGTGTGTGTGGTGTGTGTGTGTGTGTGGTGTGTGTGTGTGTGTGTGTGTGTGTGTGTGTGTGTGTGTGTGTGTGTGTGTGGTGTGTGTGTGTGTGTGTGTGTGTGTGTGTGTGTGTGTGTGCTCTTGTGTGCCGTGAAAGCAGAGGACCAAATCCGGTTACACACCCAACAACCCGTCACTGCCGAGGTCCGGTATTCACTACCGAGGTCCAAATGCCGGACCTCGGTTTTCAGAGGCCTTAAATGAGATATTTAGTCTTGTTTGAACATGTTTATTTGATTTTCAGCTGGTCCTCGAAAAACGTAATTACACGCATTTTTACTTCCGGTTGTGTAAAGTGTGTTATCTTGGACGAACTGCGCGCGTGTGTAAGTTTTTCAGGTGGCAAGGTCACGTGGAAAAGAATAGAGATGAATAAGGAAATGCGAAATCGCGCTGCTCCATGATATGGTCTCATCACTTGTAAGTTGTTTGCGTTTGGTATAAGCATTTAAATCACATTGCATCACGTTGAAACTGGTGATGAAAGATATTAACGTAAATTGTGTTAAGTCACATGGGATACATATCTCTATCGCCGCCATTGCGCGTTCTTGGAACGAGCGCGACGGTGACATTGCGGTGTGCGGCCTCTCGGACGAGAAGACTGGGCTCACGTTGGATGCAAGTTATTGTCGTCCGGCAAGGTTTTAAAAAGTGAGTAGTAAATATTCGAAAGGGATTGGTAAACCCTGTTTACCGACAACTGTAGCTAATGGAGGACTGATCTGCCTTGGTTGATTAGAGAATGGTGTGCTGATAAGGATAGTTGCTGAAGTGGCAAACATTGTGTTAGCTTTTGAAGGTGGTTGAAGAGATTGACTTCAGCAATATTATGCAACTGTCTGGGTAGGTTTATCACGCTAGACCAGACGTTTGTAAGGGGGATGCTTGCAGTTTTTCTCATGCATTTGCAGTGGGTGTTGTATTACATTTAAAAAATGTTGCCGTTAGGTACTTACAGACATGTTCCCCAACCCCCTAGAACAACACGTTTTCAGAGGCTTTGGGCATCAATTTAGCCTTGAAGGGGAAATCATTACAAACATAAGGTTTTCCATACATCGGAACCTTAGTGTGTGGTAGATACCAGAGCATAAAAGGGTGTGTGCCACATTTGTATGGGTTTCAATTGAAATTAGCCATCTCGAAGATCATTCAGTATGTTACACAGTCCTGCCATTCTTAAGCACCCTTCTAATTTTGTAAACCTTTCTAGTTTCTGATCTACACACCTGCAAAGGTGCGAATATTATTTCGTGATGACTATTTCAAGGTCACCCAGGCACCCACAACGCGTAATGTCTTCAAATGCTGCCATTTCATTGGCCATGGGGCGATTAAGGCAAGCCATCATATGACCGTTACGTCGTTCATATCCGGCTTTGTGAATACATTTTCAGACGTAACCACCGTCGGTTGGCTCAAAGCAATGTTGTACAAGATTACGTAAGTTGTTCAGTGCATTAGCATTAGCAGAGGAGCATTTTTCACATAGCTAAGACAATATTAATAGCCTTATTCGTCGAAGAAAAACCGGGAGAATAAAGATATAGTTGAATTGATATTTCGGCAACATGCCTATATCGAAAAAGTAGCAGAAATAAATTCAAAATTGCCTGCTGGTGGCCCTACCCGATTTTTCAGCTTTTTTGGAAATAGAAAGCCAGTTTTTACAGGACACCAACTCTTAGAGGATTAAACAAAAAGTTATTGCTAGCCGTTACCACGATACGGTGCTTATCTAATAATTAGAATAGGCGACAATACGTGTACATGCAAACTAATTCAAGCAAGTAGGCGTCATGCATTACGCTTCATTCAAACATACAAACGAGTTGAGGTTAACAGGTATCACAGTCGCGCATCAATTATACATGCAAGCGATTTCAACAGAACAGACATCGCACATCACGCGTCAGGCGTCACTTCACATGTTAACTATTTTAAGCTAGCACACATCGCATATAAAGGCACATATCATGTTCGCAAAATCGGCCAGGATGAGCTTTGTATGTTAAAATTTGGTCGCTGATTTTTTGCAAGAATAGATTAAATTTTTCCCTACCTGGGTGGTCCTCTGCTCTGTAGACGACTTTGGGCTCTAAAAGGGGCATAGGGTCCATACCTCCCTCGATTTCAGCCTGAGCATGTTTTGCCAAAAAATGGTCACCGAAAGGGGTATTCCCTGTTTTGTTTGAGTCTATGTCGGGAAGTCCATACGTCCCTCACGTTTAAAATACAATAAACACCTCCGGGGCGCTAAAAACAAAAACAAAAATACTTACTTAGTCCTTAGTTAATCTCCACCCACTGAATAATTTTTAGCATTGTTGCTGTTTCAGGTGATGTTATAGCTACTGGACATTGAAGCGATTGAAGACCAGAAAGCCTTAGTGCGACCGGCTTGATTCAGGTCAGTTGATGTCAGGAAAGTCAAATTATTTAGGAAATGACTACTCTGAAGAGGGTGTGAATCATTTGTGACATGTAGAATATGCTGTCATCAGCTCTAACCTAGCATTTCATGCATGCTTTTCTTTCTCTATCTACCCCATCACATTGTCCAACACTGCCAACACCGCTGCATCGTCCGACCCCCACAAATATGCCACTACACTGCCTGGCTCCACCATCCCTATCAGTGCCTTAACCAGTAGGATGTCATTACAGTGCATGACACCATGCACCCCACCACAATGTCTGGGTCTACCCATCCCACCATGGTGTCTGACCCCTCCAGCTCCATGCGAGTGTCGGCTCCATGCAGCTGACCCCATTGCCCTGCCAGTTTCACCAGTGTCTGATCCTGCCAACACCACCAATGTCTGCCTCCTCCCCCCCCCCCCCCCCCCACCATTGTGTGACCATAACAGCTCCTACATGGTGCGTGACCTCAGTGTAACGCCGTTTTGGTATCTCATTCCACCATCCTCATCGCTGGTCTACGCAAGCACGTGTCGACTGTACCAGCCCCACTTTATTCTGCAACCAACGCCACCACCACCTGCACCAACACCACTAACATATCGCGGCCTGCAATTATGTAGGTACACCCGCATCCGCGTTATTGAATGGTCTTGTCAACATTTAGTGCTCCTTCTCTGTGGCACCACCGGTGCATGGCGTCATTCTTTAATGAAACATGCAAAAACATTTTTGTTCTTAGGTGGCCTATATGTATACCATTGGGAGAGTTAAAGAAGTTTAGTCCTCTAAAAGAAGTCCTCCGGAAAGTTTACTGCAACAAAGGTAACTCGGGCTATATTTGGGATGCTTAAGGACTTACGCGCAACAGCATTTTCGTATGCTATTTGCAATATGGAGCATGATATTCTTCGGGAAGGACAGATTTTGGGGCGTTCGGGTCAAGAGTTCGAGCTCATGGGTCCTCGAGAATATTTACCGCGGGCACGGCTACCCGAAGAACAATGAGAAGCATTGGCGATGGTGGAAATAGGCCTCGTAAGCAGTTTCCCTGCCAAATTCGAACAGGTGGGATGCAGAAGTTGCTTTAAAAAGTTTTTAGTCACTGGCAGTCTCGGTTTTTTCATTGTATGTGAAATGTGTATGGCTTAGGATGCTTGCTGCAACATAGTTTCTTTAATTATTTCCCATGAATGGGACGATTGAACCAAGCCTTGGATCATTACTATATGTTGTTTTACGCATTTTACGACGGGATCAATGATATATATATATATATATATATATATATAATATACATCACCAACGCCGGTTTGTTTGCGCGGGAATCACCGACGCTTTCATGAGCGTGGGGTCCGGCCGCTCACTGAACATAGCTTGTGGTAGCGGGTTTGGCTGCCACATCCGGCTCCGGGCCATAACGGTGTTGCCAAAAATCCATCGAGGGGACACTAAGCATGGTTCTGGTCTGCGCACTCCGGGTAGACCAAAATGCCTGCGAAGAGACCTCGTCTGCGGGGGCTAGACAGACGAGAGTCTCGCAATGGCGTGGAGAAGCCCATCCGCAGCAAGGAGGGGTGTCGGTCTTCCAGCGTGTCACGTTGTCAAAAACAGTTGCGGCGTTGGTGTGCATTGGGGCTGCCTCCTATCTGTTTCGCGGCCAGTATCACGGTGTGACGTCGGATAGTTTCAAATGCGATGGTCAGGTCAGCGGTTTGGTTGTCTGGTCTTTTTGTAATTTTTGTTGATGCATTCACATATAGCGTGCAATCACACTCACAATACGCACTCGATCCAAAATCATCTATCAAATATATCATAATGTTTGCATCATGGCGCACACTACCTTCATCCTGCACTACCCGCGATATGGCAGTGGTCAGAAAACTGTCCACTCTTACCAACCAGCCAGTAGACATACACTTGGGCTAGGGGGGCGTACTCGCCCGGGGGCTGGGATGACCGTCTGTGGGCCACCGCCGCCTGTCTGTCGTAGTTTCGGCATTTCTTATTGATGCATTGTTTGAGCTTAGAGGCAATAAGCTTTTTACCACAACTCGTTTCGGTTATGCCTCGCTGTCTTACGACTGTTAACCGTATGGCGTGCATGAACAGCATGGCATTGACAGGGCGTAGTAAGCCTAGGACATCAGGGCATGGACTCGCATCTGCCGCATGCGGTCAGCGATGATACTGGAACTGTTGCTCTTCTCTAAATCGATTCCCATCGCAGCTGTGCGTGCATGGCTACAGGAATGAAGACAGGCACGCCATAGTTTGCCAACGGGCGCGCGTACCATGCATGAGGGCCGTCCGAATCACGGTAGCTGCTGATCGCGTTGACGATGAATGTTGACGACTCTGCTGTTGTTGGCCTAATTTCAGGTTAAGTTCGGCTGCGTGGCTAGAGCTTAGTACGATTTATTGTTGTCCCCCTCTCTCCGCCCCCATCGCCGCCCCATCACTTCCTTCTTCTTGACGGCAGTGCATGAGGTCTAACAAGATGGGTAATATGTACGCGGACGGGAGGCCTGTGGCCTCCGATATTCATTCACGGATTTGCTGCGAACTGGAAAGCTATCTTTCGGGACACGACTATTGCACAGCTATTTTAATTCCACCACCCGTGAGCCATCAGCGTGGTGCATGCCCACGCTTCTGAACACAAGCACAACTTTCTTTCACGTGGGGGTCACAATCCTGTTCTGAACTGAAATTTCTCATATCTCACCCGTTTTCGGCTTTCCAGATTACTCCCCGAGAGCGACACTCGTTAAGGATGCGAGTATTTGAAGTTCCGCTTTCAAGCATTGGATGGCCTGCAAATTACCATTGGAGCCAAACTGTATACATTTTCTAGATGATCTTAAATACGGAGCGGTATTCTAAAGATGTAGTTGTGCAGTGTGTAGTTCGTAGATTACGAAACAACGGAGCGAGAATACAGTTGGCGTTCCGTTTTGGGTCAGTTATTTTGTTTTCCTTTTTCCATGTTTTAAAGTCGCTGTGCTTTATGCTCAGGATCGAAGCAAAATGTACAGGAGTAGGCTGCGATGTGATGCGTGTTGTATAAAACCAATAAACCAAAAATGGCATCTCTGTCTGCAAAGGGAAAAATCTGGACGAGGTCGACTACCTCAACAGCGCACCAATGGCAGAAGAGGACGATCCGGAGGACATGGGTGAAGACGATTGTGTGGTGGAGGTCGCAAATGTCCTACCTGGACAAAAAGCCAAGAGGGGAAGGGAGACTTGTTTCCGGAGGAGACATCTTCACATCGAGAGACTAACAATGACGCTCAGGAAAAAAATCACCACTGGCAAAAAAGACGTATTGCCTGGTGCAATGCGGAAAAGGCAGCTGTGATGAGGCAGCTTGGCATGTTTGTTAGCCACATGGAGGTTTCTGGCCAAGCTGCATGCTTACGTGCCCTGTCAGCAGAAAATGCTCTGTCCTAGCGCTCATGGAGAGATGTTAAATCCATGTCCATAACGTGATTGTTAGAGCACGTCGTAAGGCGAAATGAGTCTCAGTGACTTACACATTAGATGTCGACTTCGTTCACGTTTGGATGATGCTCGCTAGTAAATTCCGCAACGACAAAAACGATCTCCTTGTTGTTGCTCCCGTTTATAGTAGCAATCTGTGTAGGTGGAGCTGATGAACGGTGAAAAAGCAGTGCTCACCAAGGGCAGTATGGCGAGATTTGCAATTCTGGGCGGAAGATGACACCTAAGCACGGAAATAGACCCACCCCATTGGTAAAAATGCGTTATACCTGAATGTCAGTTTGGAAGCAAATTAGGTGTGTCATTCTCCTGTCGCATCTTTCCAATACAGGATTCAATGCAAATGCTTCTTTCTCTACGTCATTTTTGAGATCCGTTGGCAAATCTGACACCACTACACTTAACCAAAGCACACTTGTTACATTGGGAAGTGGTGGGCAACAGGGGCCTTTGACTAGTTTTTGAAGACTGGAATGGGCGCGTGGGCGTCGAGCACGAAATCTCGCATCAGCCAAACAGCCGACATGTTTATGAGGCAGCTCGTTTGGCTTCAGTGACTGACTGCAATGACTGTAACGACTGACTCATTGATTTTAGTGTTGCACGGTCCTCCTTCCTCGGTCAGCAGCTGATTGCTACATCCCGCCGCACCATAGATTCCACTTGTATGAAGAAAGTGCATATGCGTAATTCACACGCATATAAAAAACCCAACACACGCAAGCCGTGGGAAAGGCACATTTAACAGGTAGCGTGAGCACGTGACTCACAGTTACACCAACAGCGAACCATTAACCCACACTCAGTCGCATAAGAGGCCATCATTAAGTAGACCGCTGCATTGACGCCGGCACAAGCCGTATCCCAAGCGCGGGCTACAAACTGTACCCCACCAATCGAGGCCGCCGCGCACTCGCGCCGCCAGTCACATCCACAGCATTAGAGGCTGTGTACTGTCGCCCTAAGACACCGGGGTTCGCGAGCAGGGTCGAGCAACATGGGCTTTGTATACTGACTGGAACGCCGACAGTGTAGAAGAGACTGTCGGAGTCACCTGCGAATGAGATGAACGGCGGCTGCCCACCGAAGCACCTGAAACTGCAGTAGCTCGGTCAGCAGATAAATAGTTCCAGCAGCACCTCGAGTCAATTTTTCCACCACTGTCAGGCGCGTCGCCTCCGTTGCCCGCTCCTCAGCCCCGGCCGCCCTCTGCTGCAACCGTTGCAACAGCAGAAGCTTCGGGAAAACCGCCGTCGAGTAGTGTGCCGCCGGCCGGGTCATTGATGATGCTTTAGCACTATTAGCACTATTAGTGCTAAAGGGTCATGGAAACCCAAAAGGCGTTGGTTGCCCTTTCTCCTACTCTTACCGGGCCGTTGGGGACGGAAAACATTTAGTGTCCCGGGTGTCCAGCCGTCGGGGCAAACACTCATCGGGTAGTTTAATGAACTGCAGTCATTTGTTATGCGGTCCGAGGCGATTCCACAGCATGGAGCCAATGTCGTATGGAGGTCGATGGAGCCAAAATCCGTTGGTGATATCAACCCGCCTGGGGAGGGCCTTTTCATGAAGAGTGTTCAGCAGGTATTAACATGGCGTATGCTACTATTTATCCGACTTGATTTAGACTTTAACGGGACGGCCGGAAAGTGCACCATGATAAAATAGAGTAAAACGATTTTTATATTATAGATGAATGATTTAAGCAGCAGAAAGCCTACAATCCGCCGTTATTTGCCTATATCTGAACGCAAACCAACAGCCTGACGCGCAAGCAGGAGCGCAGGGAGGGAAGGCCACAGGGGGCACGTCCCCCCTGCCTAAGGTTTCAGGGGACCCGAAGGGCTTCGGGATTTACGATTAAGGGCCTGATTTGAGGGCCCAAAGGCCAGAAAGGTCGGCTGGAAGACTATTCAGAGCCCCGGCCGGCACAATGGGGCACTCCAATGCCAGCGATATTTTTGTTTGGGGGGGGGCTTTCACCATTGGGGAGCCCTTTATCAACCTTGTGCGTGCCCCTGGCCCATTGCCAAGGCTCTGGCTGCGCGCTTGTGCACAAGGTAGCATATTGATATCTGGCCGTGTTTGGTTTGTCGCCGTCATCTTTCAAAGGTGGCCGCGACACTGGTTTATGAGATGGTCGTTGCCTCGCTGATTAATTAACATGTTGGTTTCAAGCGAAACATTTGTCGACAAATATCCAAAACAGACTGTTCGACATCGTCTCTCACCGGTAAAGGGGCCCTCAGTTTCCCAGCAACCCCCAAGGAGTCCATCTGAATGATGTTCGAGGCCCCCGACCTGAAAGCCTTTGTCCCTTTGTCCTTAATTTCTGGGTGCAACTCCTGGTCCTCAATACACAGCTGAATATGACAGAAAAGTCACACACGGTCCTCTGTTATCACTATGTCCTCGGTATTTTCAATTGCCAGTGTAAGCTAAAGATGGCAGCTTTACCCCTCGAGCGACCCATCCTGTTCTTAAACGGCCAAATGGCTGCATGGCCTTCCAATTTGGCTGCGATGCCGCCATTCGTTCGGGTGGTTCTCGGTAGTGACGGCTGAGTCAGGTGTCCCGTAAAGCACGGCACACAAGTATGTGTGTGTGTGTGTGTGTGTGTGTGTGTGTGTGTGTGTGTGTGTGTGTGTGTGTGTGTGTGTGTGTGTGTGTGTGTGTGTGTGTGTGTGTGTGTGTGTGTGTGTGTGTGTGTGGTGTGTGTGTGTGTGTGTGTGTGTGTGTGTGTGTGTGTGTGTGTGTGTGTGTGTGTGTGTGTGTGTGTGTGTGTGTGTGTGTGTGTGTGTGTGTGTGTGTGTGTGTGTGTGTGTGTGTGTGTGTGTGTGTGTGTGTGTGTGTGCGGTACTTACCACCGAACGTTATGTGAAATTATGTGTTAGTGATAGCAAAAAATATTTCAGGTGAGCTGATATTTCTCTCAGACAACTTGATCCTCTTCCTGGGTAACCCAATGGTAAAAAGTTTGAAAGAGCTTGCTGAGAAATCGCTGAAGATATCGGATATTCCACGGTCTGACTCCACGAGAGAGCTGATTCTGCTGAAACACCAGAGGAGCACAGAATTCGACCTCATGTGAGTAACCCGATACAAAGATGTGCACGTAAAATTATAATATATTATACCTAACCATATTAAGATTCATCTCAGCTATAACAATTTTGCAACAGGAGTGCTGGGTATGGCGCCGATTGACAACTGAGAATAACCATCTGCTTGCCACCACGTGCATGCAAGAACAGTTGTGAGCCATGTCAGTGAGCTTAAAAAGTTGGACACCGGAGGCAACGGTGATTTCCACATTAAAGTGGGAAAAACGGAAGATTTAAAGAACATCTTCTTCCAAGCATCCCCAGCACTATTTGATCGGCTACTTGCCTAGACAGGTAAGAGCTGTGGTGGCATGCATCAAAGACTCTGCCCACACCGGCGATCGGGCTAAATTAGTTAGCTAATTCAGGTACAGTATACACTGTGGTGTACTGAAACCCATCACGCCAGCCCAGAGATCATCGCCACCAAGCGGAGACAGACCTACGCCGACTCAGACTCTGACCCCAGGCAGCGGCTAGAGGCGACGACGGCGGAGTTGAAGCGCACTGCAGCCGCGCTGGAGCGGGAAAAGGACAAGACGGACCGGTTGCTGCACAGCATGCTGCCGCCCGAGGTGGCGCACAAGCTGAAGAGCGGCGATCGTGTGCAGGAGAGCTTCGACAGCGCCACCGGTGGGTGAGCTGAGCTGTGACTGCACCGGGCAGCTGAGGTGTGGCGCCATCGGTGAGCTTTGCTGTGGCTTCATTGGTGAGCTGAGCTGTAGTACCGCCGGTGCGCTAAGCTGTGGCTCCATCGGTGAGCTGAGCTGTAGTACCATCGGTGAGCTGAGCTATGGCTCGAGCTGAGCTGTAGTACCACCGGTGCGCTAAGCTGTGGCTGCATCGGTGAGCTGAGCCGTAGCTCCATCGGTGAGCTGAGCCGTAGCTCCATCGGTCAGCTGAGTTGTGGCTTCATTGGTGAGCTGACCTATAGTACCACCGGTGAGTTGAGCTTGCCAGGGTCTCATATAGCTGACATTTTCCTCGGCGCCCCTAGCAATTATGACTTCATTCATGACCTTTTCCTCATCACGGTGGGTTACTAGAGATAGAAAACCATCGGCCTGACCACTCAGAAAGGTAGCAGGGTCCCACCCTGTGACGTGCTCTGCCGCTGCAGTGCTCTTCAGTGACATCGTCACCTTCACCGTCATCGCCTCACGCTGCCAGCCCCACCAGATCGTCCAGCTGCTCAACGAGATGTACACTCGGTTCGACGACGCTACAGAGAGCAACGGCGTGTACAAGGTGTGCTGCGCGCCAGGGACCGTCACGGATAGACAAATTCCCTGCATGAGAGGTTGTCTATCAACCAAACGAAAGACGCGGACGTGCCGGGTTCAGCGGACCTACCGTAGCCTTCGCCCTGATTCGCCGTGTTTCATAACGTTGACTAATAGGGGAGTCGATGGGGCATCCCTGGCGTTCCCGAAGTAGTAAAGATAGAGCTTAGAGAAAAAAAACATCAGGGGATTTGTTCCAATGTGATCTTGCGATCGATATTAGTTGTTATGTTGTTGGGTCAATAATTGACCTCATTATGCCGGGACAAATGTCAATGTTCCCAGAAAATTGCCGTTATTTTGGCTTCACAACACTATACATACCAGACCATACCTCATGACGACACAGAGCCTAGACTAGCATAATTGTATGTTGTATGATTTCATTAATATAACAATGTCGGCCCGCCGCTCGCGTTCGGCTGCATCGCCGAGCGTCGCCTGCCGCCCGCGCCGGCTGGAGATCGCCGTGCAAAGTCCCTCAAAAACCGTCACGGTTCTTGTGGCCGCTGAAAGAAATTCAATGTCCAAAAAAGATAGGAACACGTTTTTGATGTCAAAACACGTGGCACAAATGTCCCATAGGCTACTAAAAATATGGGCGGCACGATTGCCAGACATACGGGAGGAGCAATCTCAAAAACCTTAGAGGGGGAGGAGTGGGGGGGGGGGGGGGCACATCGACTCCCCACCCTATCAGGACGAGGGTTCATCTTCAATAGAATTCACTCTTTGTATCAAGTTTGCTTACGTTCGCCGAAAAACCATCTCTCACATGTACGCTCTCTTCCCCCCCCCCCCCCCCCCCCGATTTACGAAGCTTAACCTCGGGCGGCACGTCGACGACCAGATGGCAGCTCCACAAACGACCAGACCCATGGACATTGCAGAAGTTAGCCGAGCGAGACCCCCACCCCTCCTCCCCATCTCGCCCCTCTCATCCCGCGCTGAGCAGCCCGCGCGTCTCGCTGCTCCTCACCCCCCCCCCCCTTCCTCAGGTGGAGACCATCGGAGACGCGTACATGGTGGTGGGCGGCCATACCGAGCCGCGTGCCCGACCACGCCACGCGTGTGGGTCAGCCAGGCCATCGATATGGTGCGGCTGGCCAGGAGGTGGCCCATCCGATCACGGGGGCGCCGGTCCAGGTCAGTCAGGCGGCGTCCGCGGACAGGAGCCGAGCAGAGGTCAGTGGGGTCGTCGGCCCGCCGTAGCCATGTGTTGGGATACAATGTTCGTTCGGACAGCTCATTATTTAACTGAAATCACCGAAGCTCACAAAGTTCGCAACCAACAGCGGAAATGTCCGTATTTCACGTCTGGTTTTCGGGCACCAAAGGATCTCACAAGCCTCCGCGTGTGCCCGTGACCTGTGCGGCCGTTGACCTCGGTTCGGTGCGGCGCGACAGATCCGGGTCGGCATCCACACAGGTCCGGCCGTGGCCGGTGTGGTGGGTCAGAAGATGCCCCGCTACTGCCTGTTCGGCGACACAGTCAACGTCGCCAGCCGGATGGAGTCGCACGGCGTACCCGGCCGCATCCACCTCAGCGCCGACTGCAAACGGTGGGCAACCGAGGCAGGCCAGTGTCCAGGACCAGCGCGATCAGGGGCGCGCCCAGGGAGACGCAAACCAGGGATGCACCCGGCCCAGCGGAACGCTGGCTCTCGCTGCTCTGGTCCATGTAAGATTAGCCTGATAAAGGGTGGTTGAACGTGGACAATTTATTTCCGGCGATGGTACTCTGCCATGTCAGTTAATGTCACGGTGATATGATCGGCACTTTATGATATTCCTTGTCATGTTTTGCCTTTAAGAGATTTTATCTCAGGAAATAGATGTGGGTTTAACCGGTTGCATATCCGACGTCGCATATCATGTTGCACAAGAAAACGCCCACTGCTTACCTAAACCTGTATATATGACCAGTATATCATGACCAGACCAGTAATCATGCTATCATACTCCACTAGTATATAAGTATTTGAAAACAGTAAATCCTGGTAAATCGAGATTCGATTACTGTCAGCATAAACACTCCCAAATGATAATGTCGAAAACCAGAAACCTAATGCCTTTCTTGTTTATAAAAAGTCGAATCGGTTAAGGGATTCGGTTAAGGGGTTCGGTTAATGGAGCACATACGCACCCCGCGCTGCAACAAGCTGCGCGCGCTATCGGGCTCTGATGACATCCGTTATTTATCGACAATACTGCACCGAAGTGCAAGCTCGCGTAACGATGAAGGGGCTAGGCAGACCCGTGCCTGGGTCTCTGCGTTGGTGCGAGCACAAAATACCACAGCCAAAGGCCAGGCCACACCGGCACACGCGCGTGCGCATCTTTACTCGTTCGGTGTCAGACGATGGTCGGCGCGTGGAGGAGCGCTGAGCGGGCTACACTAGCACCAGCACATCGCTGTTCACTGGCGTCACATCAATGTCGGACGCCAGTGAACAGCGGGGAAAATCATCACGGGAATCCGATCATTACAGAAAACCAAATCATCACGGGGAAAATCCTTAGGAGAATCCGAAAACGCGGGTGTTCTGTTGCGGAAGGGCTTGCGAAATGTCACCTGATTTTTTCATGACTTCAAAATTCGGAGTCGTCACAATCGACACAATCGATTCGAATCGACCAACGCCGAGACACGTTGCGTGAACTTCAGTTGTGTGTCCGTTTGTTGGAGCGTGATAAGTGGACCGGGGCGGTGGGTGACCCCGAGAAGACCGCGGAGTTCGCCGAGCAGCCGAGGTGGCGCCACCGTCGCGTCCGTGCGTCGGCGCTGGTGCTGGTGTCCCTCGCCTAGCAGGACTCCTGCCAATCGAGTGCTACGCCGGCGCTAGTGCCAGCGAGCGTGCACACGACTAGAGACTCATGTAAGCGAAAACTCTTGGATGGAATGCTCAAGATGACTGTTAAAATTCGCGATAAGCAAACGCTCCTGGTGAGCATGGATACCGTGATGAGTGGAAGCCCCTAACATACTGGAAGACTTGTAACGAGAAATGGTGGAGACGTGGCATGCCGTGTACGTCAAGGCGTAGAGGTCCACAGGCAGAACAACACGGGATGGCTTGTGAGGTTGCTTAGGATGTACTATTGAACTCAATTACGTATAACTTCCGCTGCGTGCACATTGCTCTTTTTCCCCTTTTTGGAACCGATCGGAAGTTATGAAAATGACTTATCATATCATGTAGAGTGCTGGAAAATGCTGGAAAGGCTCCGTTGGTCAGACCGCTGAGGAGCGCATCTTTAATGATGGTATGTTCAATAAAGTGTTACACATTTGTATTGGGTTTTAAACTGAAATAGTCATTTTGAGGATCAATCTGTGCGGTTTACAGCCCTGCCCTTCTTAATACCTAAGCCCCTGTAGTTGCTGGGCTACACGCCTGCAAAGATGTGCAGGCTCTTTCGGGAGATTATTTCAAGGTCACCCAGGTATCGATGACGACATAATAATGGCATTCAAATCATGTCATGCCATTCACCATTCCGCGATCAAGGCCGAGAAAAATAGAATTGTCGAGTCGATCATATCTGGCGTCCGTGAGCACGATTTCTACTTTAAGATATAACGGCAGTCAGTTCGCTCTCAATAAATGTTATGCAGGGTATGATCAAGTACTTAAGCGAAGACATATTGAGGAGGATATTGACTGAACAGAGATATGGTGTTTAGAGCAGTTTTCAACTTAAAAGTATACCAACGGTTATAAGTGAGCTTTATCCATCATATCTCATACTTGTTTTAATATCTCCAAATATGAAATATCCCCTTAAGAGTTGAGAAAATCTGCAGGAATCCTCTTATACCCGTCTTCACGTTTTGCATACCAAAGTAGCAAGTCGTGATTAGGTCGCATGTGACGCGAATTGAGCCAACACAAATCGCGTGTTGACATGTGATGATCGATTGCAATGAGAACGCGCTACTCAAAACATTCCCGACCAGCGGAATCCTGGCGAGCCTGGCTTCGGCGTATGAGGCTAGCCCAACATGCCGTCAACATCGACAGAGCCTCACCGAC
>NW_023596448.1:10308422-10425499 GCF_011947565.3 Pollicipes pollicipes | reverse complement strand
AGGTGCCGGCGGTGCACCGGGCGGCAGCGGCGGTGGATTCGGAGGTGCCGGCGGTGCACCGGGCGGCAGCGGCGGCGGATTCGGCGGTGCGGCGGTGCTGGGTGCACCGGCGGCAGCGGCGGCGGATTCGGCGGTGGCGGCGGTGCCCACCGGGCGGCAGCGGCGGCAGCGGCGGTGGATTCGGCGGTGCCGGCGGTGCACCGGGCGGCAGCGGCGGTGGATTCGAGGTGCCGGCGGTGCACCGGGCGGCAGCGGCGGTGGATTCGGCGGTGCCGCGCGCCGGGGAACAGCGGTGGACCCGCTGGCAGCCACGGAGCACCTGGCGCCACTGCCGCCGGGTCTACGCTTCGGCTGGACGAGCGGATGGCGTTCGTGTTTCTATCTGGTCTCTGTCTCACCGGGCTGACCCATTTTTACATGGCCTGAGTAGCCGACTGCCGGCGAGCGTGTGTGAGTGACGAGCTTCCGACGGCGTCGAAGTGCTCCCTCCCTCTGCCCACAGCGCTGCACGGTGTCTCTAACTTCTGAGTGCGCTTGTTGTGATGTGGGAACAGCGGTGGCTAGGGACCGTGGGAACAGCGGTGGCTAGGACCGTCCCTGGCGCGATCGCCCTCGCCTTTGTTTTGTAACCCGGATGTCGCTCTTCATGTGCTCTGTACGCCACCTGCATGTTCATCATGCTTCTTGTTTGCCGGCCCATTTTCGTCCAACTACCCGTTACGGCATGTTTACGGCTATCTCAGTTGCTTTCGCTGAGACACTGCCACGCTATTTGTGCGTTGTATAAAGTTATTCCCCTGTTTTACTTTGCATAAATTATCGAAGTCATTCAATTGGTTTCATCTCCATGGCTAACAGTTAGGGCTCTTTACAATCTGAAGAAATATACGGATATATATATATATATATATATATACATATATATAATATATACATATATATATATATATATATATATTATATATATATATATATAGATATATATACATAGACCCGTGGATATATGCGTGTACCTATATATAGGTGTATATATATGCACATATATATGTATGTAATATTGTATATAATCTATACTATATATACTATATATATACTATATATAATATATATACGTTTAATACATTGATTGTACTGGAACGGATGGCACAATTTCTGAAGCACGTCAGTTAGGTTGGATTGCAGCAGGGGAATCGGCCAGCTCGTATGAAGTAGAATGCGCTGAAAAGTAGATTGTCGCGGTAGATAGAAAGTGGTGACTTGCCAAGCGCGCTTCATTCGGCACGTTCTGTTGAATCGTGGAAATGAGATGGACTAACACGATTTATGATGTGGAATATATTTGCTTTGATGAATTGAACTGGGCACCATTTGGAATTCGTGAAAATTGACGGTTTCGCGGTCCGGTGTAATTCAACAATGGCCGAGCGGGCCCGTGCTAATGGCAGAATCCTTGAGATATAATGCGGCGAGGCCTACACTGACCGGCATCGCCATCTTCCTCACACTCGCTGCGCACGCGGTCGTGATGTTCTCATTACTGACCCGCAGACCGCAATCGAGCCACCGATCTCTGTCATGAGATACGGGGTTTCGATCCCCCGCGTGCCCTTTCCCTCCAGGATGAGAGTCAGGTCTCAGCGATTTGGCCTCCAGCAGCCGAGTGGCGGGCGCCAACGCCCCAGTGCCGGCGATCACTGTCCTGGTCACCTTACGTGTGGTGTTACTTCAGCAAAGCCCACGGTTGGTCCGGCGCGTCCTTGCCAGTTGTTTGCGTGACAAGCCCTCTCCCACGTTGTTGGCTGCCGGCCCATACCGAGGCGACCGCAACCTGTAAGCCTTTGTTCGGAGAAAGCAGCGCTGCTGTGACCAGCGATAACTCGCGGCTGAGGGAAGAAAGAGAGACTGACGGGCGCTCGGCTGGCGCAAGAGTAAGCGCAGCGGCACAAGGCGACGGAGGGATCCGAATCTGAATACAAACGTGGCGCCGGTGCACAGCAAGGCCCGTTTATGCTAACCCCCTGCATCTGGAGAAATACCTTTTTATGCCAACCCCTGCATCTGGAGATAGTCACTAGTGTCACTCCACCCTGGCTAGTGGCTGGATGCTGGCCTGTGGATTGGCGGCATCGAACCAACAGCCGCTCTGTTGCACGGGACCAGGCCATGCCCCACACCGCGACGCTGACGTGGCAGCTCGAGCAACTGAGGCGCGAGCTGGCGGACAGCAGGTTCTGATGTGGACCGGCTGTGGTGCGGGACGTGCGTCACCCCGGCGGAAGGTGAGTCACGCGGGCCACGTCCGGTCGCGGCCGGTCGCCTGGTCGTGATGGGGCTGCAACGACGCCACAAAGGAAAGCAGAATCGTTGAGAGGAATAGCGCGGAAATGGAAACTGTCAGGCAGATGGTGCGCTTCATAGCCCTTCATTACAAAGCATACATGTAATTAAACGCAAAGATCTCAGCTCTCGCGGAAAATCTTCGACATCAGGAAAAACGTTCTGGATCTCAAAAGATCCTACGACAAGATTCGGGCAAAGTTCCAAAAGTCCTGGAAGATTCTTCCGCAAAGTCTTCTGAGCGAGCTGACATCCCAAAAGGCCCCTCAACAAAATTTCAAATTGATCCTTGATACCGAAACATACTGGAAAATTGTGAAACACATACGAACCTGATCATAGGATCTACTTCTGAGGCCGAAGTACAAACACAAATTGTTTGATTGATGGATTTTGCTACTTCAAACCGGCAGGCTACTTGTTATGCTGTTGGATGATCATGTCGGCCTTTTCAGAGTGGGAAGTTTTTAACGTTGTTGCATGTGTTTTTGGGACTATTTATGCCATCAAAATATGACTCAAACACGCAGCTTAACGCCAGCCAGCAGGGGCACCGGCTTCGGTCGGTGTGTAGGGGACTAGCGCCCCCTCGAGTCCCAGCTCCGGCAACGGATGGACAGCGCAACCTGTTCACCCTCAGGGCGTAGCGACCCTGCCGGTACGTGAGCTCCTGCTCCTTACGCCACCCGCTCCTTTCCCATTACCCGCTTTCCCGCATCCGGCCCTATCACCACTCCTCATCCTTGTTTCATCGGGGTCGCCGTGCCCCCTCGTCCGCGTCCCCGGGTTGATCGGATCCTGTTGGTTGAAGGGCGCGTCGTGCGGGTCGGTCACGGCGCGTCCCAACACTCCACTTTGGCCAGGATATCCGGGGGCGTGGGGGGGGGGGCCGTGGGGCCCCTACGGGTCCAGCGGCTTGTCGCTCGCGCTGCGGTTGGGTGTTCCGTGCGGCTCTCCGTTGGTGGTGCCTGACCGCGCGCGGCGGCTTAAGGGGTCAAGGGGCGGCGGCGCTGAACCGCGGTCAGGACGGGGAGGGGCCTCTCCAGTCACACCTGGCCGTGCGGGAGGCGTCGTTCGCCCCGTATGGCACCGAGGCAGCCCTGGCGGTGGCCACCTCCCGAGGGAGAGTTGGACCGTCCCCCAGTTGGGCTCCGAGGTGGGTGGCGGAACACCCGGTGCCGAATGCTTGCTAGAAATCGCATGGGTCATTAAAACTCAACAAACACCTGACCCCCTGAAAGGAGGCCGGACAGCGCTGAGGCCCGGGTGCGAGGGGGATTTGCCCCCCCCCCCCTTGCCCTCGGATTCTGATCTTCTCCAACGGAGATGTAAAGCTTTCCATCCCTGTCACCTTTCCAACGACGCAACGGCTGTGGCAAGTTCGGAGACATCACGAGATGTGACAAGCTGAGGGATGGCAGCATCGAGGTAGAGTTCGCCAGTAGTCCTGCAGGCTAAGCGTGCATTAGAAACGAAGGAGTTCATTTATAGTATTCGTGGTGTGAGAACGGGAAGCATGAGAAAATCGTAGGTTTGACAGTAACACCACACAACACAAAAAAACTAATCTAGAGGCGTCGTAAATTGTTCTGACCTTCGTGATGTAAGTGGGAGCGGAATCGTCGAGGAGCTTTCGGAGTTCGACGTAACCGCCGCGCGTAGAATCCTGGTTAGGAGAGCAGGAGAACTTAATGCTACGAACAACATCATTCTCACTTTCAGTCGTCCAGATTTACCATCAGATACCCGTGTGGGCTATGCCCGCGTGAAAGTCCGTCCGTTTGTTGTTTCCAATGCCATTGGTTCGGTCACACGAAACCCCATTATCGCAATAAGCCAGCGTGCACGTCTCCCTAGGGCGTCCGATGCAGATAAAGCCAAAAGCTCAGCACAATGGCCCACTACCGTCGACGAGACGTCAGTTCTTCAGCCCATCTCGCTGCTGAGGTCTTACGGACTCTCAGTGGTGGCGGCAGGGCAGGTGGCTGGCGCCCAGCCGGAACCCTTGCCTCCTTCCCCGAAACCGGCCTGTTCAGCAGCGTCCACGCTGCCAACCACCTCCCTGTGCCGCTGCCACATTCTGGAGAGGTGGGGTGGACGGTGTTCCGACGCTGCCGTGATCCGCGGCCGCCGACGCGCCTTAAAACACCGAATCACCGCCAGCAATCGGCGGCCTCCGCCGTCACCCGCGCCAGCCATCTGCTGCCCTCGTCGGCTGCCGTTTTGGGCACGGCGCTGCCTTCGTCGCCTCGAACGCCACTGGAATGTGCGTGTGGACGAGCGTTTATACAATTGGTAGGTGGACCACAAAGCCCTTGTACGGTTTGTTTCCTACGCTTTAGGTTCCCACACGCAGCTGACGGTTGCCTGGGCGAATAACACATTGATGGCAATCTCCTGGCATAGTTTTGATTATAGTTCTCTTGACATAGGCTCTTACCAAAAGAATATGGGTGCAAATAGCCCATGCAGTTCAAGCGTCCTTAAAACTCAATACCTAACTAACTGCCTGTGAACCCGTGTGTCGTGGCCCATAAAGCGAGCCACGATATCCATCTCGGTTTCGCTGAGTTGCGGCAGCTGCAGCACACTAGCCACATGCTTTCTGTACTTCATGGCCGTGATGTTATCTACGCGTGCCTTCCGTGCGAATATCAGTACGCAGTCGCTGCCTCTGAGCGTGCTGGCATCTGGGGCTGCGCTGTTGACGAAAATGTGCGGACAGTCGCGAGGGATCCCAGCATCCTCCCCCGCTGCGATTACCTGGTCAAGCGCCCCTCGCATTATGGCTGTCAGCATGATGGGCACGTCGCTTCCTCTTTTGCCTCGAAACACTACATGTCCCAGCGAATGACATAGCTCTCGCTCTAAGGGAGACGGTGCTGCAAGATGTCCTCATTGACAGTTTGATCGCCTTTAGTGTATGATCTGACGGTAAGCCTTGACGCTTTTCCCGGCCTCTGCCGGTTACACAAAATGATGGATGCCAGCGCAGCTTCCGACACCTTGACATAGTTCGTGATGAAGCGTTCCTTTTCCAACACCCGCTGAGCCTGCACCAACTCACTCTACACCTCCTTCGTAACACTGAACATCCGCATTGAGGGCGAGCTCAACGGGCTTGTTCCATTTCCTTTTGTGAAGAGTCGTAGGCGCGAGAAGGCACGTGCAGCTTCCAATTTCGTTGGCAGAGCAGGAGGAAGTCGCCATCCTGGTGGCGCTTTCGTCGGCGATCCCGCTCGTTTTCCTTGTGCCCGCGCATTTACTGAAGCTTGAGAGCAAGCAATGGATTATGATATTTACCCTCCTTTACACCGGTCAGCTGCCTGACCGCGCTTACCACTTCCATGAACTTTGATGGGTGAATACACATCTCTAGACCTGATCCTGGGCCTGATGCATTCAGCTCCCGGAACAGTCGTCCTAGCTCCCTTATTTTTCCCTGATATGTGCATGTTTGCGGCGCTCGTGGCCCAGTTTTGCGTAGAAACGGGCATCGAACTCCATAAGCATGTTCCAAAGAAGCTGAAGACCGTCCGCTCTATCACATTTGGTGCCCAAATGAAGAAACTGTTTCGGGAAAGCGACATGAGTCTGCGTGGTGTGCTGAGGTCGCGTCCTGTATTATTGCCTCCATGAGAGCTTATCTCATCAAAAGTGGATGTATCCTTTCATGCACCAGCAAACAGGGAGCGATCCCACGCGACTTGAGATCGAAGGCTCTGCAGCACACCGGGTCGTATATAGGTTCTCAAGCAATGTGCCGCAAGCAATGTGCCGCAATCAAACAATCCACTCCAGTTGTTGTCATTTATTTTGTTGTTCGCCTCCGAAGCTATTTCCACTAGGGTACACAGGACATTCCCTAACAACAGAAACGTTCATTTATACTCTAAGCAAACCGTGCAAATGATGTCAATGATGACTGACTTTCAGAGCATGAGCTAAGCAACCTGAATCCAGTTTCTAACAGCGAATGTTCACAACCGCTGCGACAAACCGCAGCGATCCGCGGTGAACACGGTGCGTCCATCTTGCTCACCTCTATCCCACCATTTCACACCATCACCTCACCAAAGCAGTTACGGTATGAAGTGCACCACTGAGTCGTGTAATTGATCCCGATGTCTTTCGAAGTCTCGAAAGCCGTGACACATCACGGTGGTGTTTTCCCTCACGGAGTCCACCTGCCGGAGTCCACCTGCCGGAGTCCACCTGCCGGAGTCCACCTGCCGGAGTCCACCTGCCGGAGTCCCCTGCCGGAGTCCACCTGCCGAAGTCCACCTGCCGGAGTCCACCTGCCGGAGTCCACCTGCCGGAGTCCGCCTGCCGGAGTCCACCTGCCGGAGTCCACCTGACGGAGTCCACCTGCCGGAGTCCACCTGCCGGAGTCCACCTGCCGGAGTCCGCCTGCCGGAGTCCACCGAGTCCATCCGCCGATGTGCACGGTGTGCACGGTGTGCACAGCACACCACATCGGGCGGATATGTGGTGTGCTGGTCACCACAGGCGGTCTGTGCACACCGCGCCGTGCTGGTCACCACAGGCGGCCTCTGTGCCGTGGGGATCCTGGGCCTCCATCATGCACCATAGCACATGCACGACCCTCTGGCGCGCCCTGAAGCTAAGGCTGCCTGAACCAGAACGCCAATCAAGACAGCACATACCGCGGGCGCCCCGATACGCCTCGCGCTGGCTAAACCGCATAGCGGATGTGGTTGCTCATTTGAATCACCAATTGACCGGTTTGGGTTGCGTTTGCCTTCGCTCCGTTACTTTCCCCACACGTCGCCTTGACGGTCTCGCCGTCGGCCACCGCCGCCGCTGACGCCCTGACACTCCGCCGCGACCGACGCAGCGCCTGCACACCCCTCGAGATCCGGCGCAGCGCCCGTACACCCCTCGAGATCCGGCGCAGCGTCTGTACACCCCTCGAGATCTGGCGCAGCGCCTGTATACCCCTGGAGATCCGGCGCAGCGCCTGTACGCCCCTCGAGGTCCGGCGCAGCGCCCGTACACCCCTCGAGATCCGGCGCAGCGCCTGTACACCCCTCGAGATCCGGCGCAGCGCCCGTACACCCCTCGAGATCCGGCGCAGCGTCTGTACACCCCTCGAGATCTGGCGCAGCGCCCGTATACCCCTGGAGACCCGGCACAGCGCCTGTACGCCCCTCGAGGTCCGGCGCAGCGCCCTTGCACCCCTTGAGATCCGGCGCAGCGCCCGTACACCCCTCGCACTCCGGCGCAGCGCACGTAAACCGCCGAGATCCGGCGCGGCACCTGTACACCCCTCGATAGCCAGCGCGATATCGTACACCTCTATATACACAGGGATATCGTACACCTCTCGTTACCCGGCGCAGCGCCTGTACATCTCTCGGCAGCCAGCACTACTGGAGGCGGCAGACGCTGCTCTCCTTCTGGCGGACACTGCCGCCGGCCGCGCCGTTCGAGGCGCTCGTGCCGCCCTCTGGCTCGCCTCCGGCCTCCGAGTTGCCCACAGAGGCGACGAAAAAGGTTTCCATGTGGCCTTTGCCCTTGATCTCAATGCCGCCTCGTGGCTCCACGGCGAACGGACCCCTCTCCTCGTCCAGCTTCCTGTGAAGAGGGAGACGGAAGATCAGACATGGTCGTCAAAAGACGCAAGAATGTCTCATCAGCCACGATGAATCACACGTCACCGCCACACATCGCTTTTCCGTGGTTTCAGAGATGTCATACATCAAAAATGTATGGCCCTCTCGGCGAGATGACGAGTAGTTACTGGCCGCTGCCAACAGATGGCGGGCTTGTCAAGTCGCGCGCACGAGCGCAGCGCACCACGGGTCAGGGCGAACCGCTACTCTTGGACCTCGCTTGGGTGCACGGGGAACGCTACGTAGCTCTGGAGCCACGGCGTTCGGCTGGGGCCCTCACTTTCCTACGTTTTTTTTTGTGCAAGTACATAGTGAAACTAGCGAGCTGCAGTTGTGCAAGTCGTCGAGGCCGCGCGACAAGATGCGGATGGGAGGGTCTCAAGGGAAATGTGACGGACAGAAGATTTTGGTAGAAGCATGGGATTCCAGCACCTTCCCTATTCCCCTCCTCGTATTCTTGAAATCGTATTGAAGCAGCATTGGCCTGAAATGAGTCACACTCTCCTTAAGTTTGTGATTTACAAACTATTTCCGGGATCACGCCAAGGCTCACGTAAATAGCGCCGTTTACATTTTTGACAAGTTTTCTCACTTGAAATTCAGTTAAAATTGATCGATCAAAAAGTATGTAAGGTGGCCCGGGGGCGACTGCAAACGTGTCTCGTCGGCCACAATGTCGGCTCGGCCGAGTGCCTGTGCCTGCAGTGAATCGCATTTTAAAACGGTAGGCAGGTTTTAACTGGCTATGGAGAGGTGGACGGGCGCTGCATCGGACCTCAGAAACTCAGGCTGACGTCGGGGCTCTGTCAAATGAGAGTTATTTATGACTCAATAAGCTGGTATCACCAGTGAGAGCTAATTTTGGCGCTGGTTGACCGTCGCCTCTTCAGATCACGTCGCGCGTCCCCTTATAAGTGCTCGCGTGCCCGGTGGAGCCGACCTTATCGCCGACGAGACACGATTGCGGCTGCCTGGCTGCCAGAATACTTGCAAATCGACTACTTTTACCTGCACTTCAGGTGAGAAAACTTGTAGGAAATGTCCGTGGCACTACTTTACGTCACGTCGGCGGTCTCCAGAAGCGCGCTGAAGTCTGTCTTTTTCACGAGGCATCGCGTTCGCCGCCACACTGTCGGTGAGGCTCTGTCGATGTTGACGGCATGTGGGCTAGCCTCATACGCTGAAGCCAGGCTCGCCAGGATTCCGCTGGTCGGGAATGTTTTGAGTAGCGCGTTCTCATTGCAATCGATCATCATATGCCAACACGCGATTTGTGTTGGCTCAATTCGCGTCACATGCGACCTAATCACGACTTGCTACTTTGGTATGCAAAACGTGAAGACGGGTATATGAGGATTCCTGCAGATTTTCTCAAGCTCTAAAGGGGATATTCCATATTTGGAGATATTGAAACAAGTATGAGATATGATGGATAAAGCTCACTTATAACCGTTGGTATACTTTTCAGTTGAAAAACTGCTCTAAACACCATATATCTCTGTTCAGTCAATATCCTCCTCAATATGTCATCGCTTAAGTACTTGATCATACCCTGCATAACATTTATTGAGAGCGAACTGATTGCCGTTATATCTAAAGTAGAAATCGTGCTCACGGACGCCAGATATGATCGACTCGACAATTCTATTTTTCTCGGCCTTGATCGCGGAATGGTGAATGGCATGACATGATTTGAATGTCATTATTATGTCGTCATCGATACCTGGGTGACCTTGAAATAATCTCCCGAAAGAGCCTGCACATCTTTGCAGGCGTGTAGCCCAGCAACTACAGGGGCTTAGGTATTAAGAAGGGCAGGGCTGTAAACCGCACAGATTGATCTTCAAAATGACTATTTCAGTTAAACCCAATACAAATGTGTAACACTTTATTGAACATATCATCATTAAAGATGCGCTCCTCAGCGGTCTGACCAACGGAGCCTTTCCAGCATTTTCCAGCACTATACATGATATGAGAAGTCATTTTCATAACTTCCGATCGGTTCCAAAAAGGGGAAAAAGGGCAATGTGCACGCAGTGGAAGTTATACCTAATTGAGTTCAATAGCACATCCTAAGCAACCTCACAAGCCATCCCGTGCTGTTCTGCCTGTGGACCTCTACGCCTTGACGTACACGGCATGCCACGTCGCCACCATTTCTCGTTACAAGTCTTCCAGTATGTTAGGGGCTTCCACTCATCACGGTATCAATGCTCACCAGGAGCGTTTGCTTATCGCGAATTTTAACAGTCATCTTGAGCATTCCATCCAAGATTTTTCGCTTACATGAGTCTCTAGTCGTGTTCACGCTCGCTGGCACTAGCGCCGGCGTAGCACTCGATTGGCAGGAGTCCAGCTAGGCGAGGGACACCAGCACCAGCGCCGACGCACGGACGCGACGGTGGCGCCACCTCGGCTGTTCGGCTAACTCCGCGGTCTTCTCGGGGTCACCCGCCGCCCCGGTCCACTTATCATGCTCCAACAAACGGACACACAACTGAAGTTCACGCAACGTGTCTCGGCGTTGGTCGATTCGAATCGATCGTGTCGACTGTGACGACTCCGAATTTTGAAGTCATTAAAAAATCAGGTGACATTTCGTAAGCCCTTCCGCAACAGAACAGCCGCGTTTTCGGATTCTCCTAAGGATTTTTTGCCGTGATGCCATGTGACGCCAGTGAACAGCGATGTGCTGGTGCTAGTGTAGCCCGCTCAGCGTCCCTCCACGCGCCGACCATCGTCTGACACCGAACAAATAAAGATGCGCACGCGCGTGTGCCGGTGTGGCCTGGCCTTGGCTGTGGTATTTTGTGCTCGCACCAACGCAGAGACCCAGGCACGGGCCTGCCTAGCCCCTTCATCGTTACGCGAGCTTGCACTTCGGTGCAGTATTGTCGATAAATGACGGATGTCATCAGAGCCCGATAGCGCGCGCAGCTTGTTGCAGCGCGGGGTGCGTATGTGCTCCATTAACCGAACCCCTTAACCGAATCCCTTAACCGATTCGACTTTTTATAAACAAGAAAGGCATTAGGTTTCTGGTTTTCGACATTATCATTTGGGAGTGTTTATGCTGACAGTAATCGAATCTCGATTTACCAGGATTTACTGTTTTCAAATACTTATATACTAGTGGAGTATGATAGCATGATTACTGGTCTGGTCATGATATACTGGTCATATATACAGGTTTAGGTAAGCAGTGGGCGTTTTCTTGTGCAACATGATATGCGACGTCGGATATGCAACCGGTTAAACCCACATCTATTTCCTGAGATAAAATCTCTTAAAGGCAAAACATGACAAGGAATATCATAAAGTGCCGATCATATCACCGTGACATTAACTGACATGGCAGAGTACCATCGCCGGAAATAAATTGTCCACGTTCAACCACCCTTTATCAGGCTAATCTTACATGGACCAGAGCAGCGAGAGCCAGCGTTCCGCTGGGCCGGGTGCATCCCTGGTTTGCGTCTCCCTGGGCGCGCCCCTGATCGCGCTGGTCCTGGACACTGGCCTGCCTCGGTTGCCCACCGTTTGCAGTCGGCGCTGAGGTGGATGCGGCCGGGTACGCCGTGCGACTCCATCCGGCTGGCGACGTTGACTGTGTCGCCGAACAGGCAGTAGCGGGGCATCTTCTGACCCACCACACCGGCCACGGCCGGACCTGTGTGGATGCCGACCCGGATCTGTCGCGCCGCACCGAACCGAGGTCAACGGCCGCACAGGTCACGGGCACACGCGGAGGCTTGTGAGATCCTTTGGTGCCGAAAACCAGACGTGAAATACGGACATTTCCGCTGTTGGTTGCGAACTTTGTGAGCTTCGGTGATTTCAGTTAAATAATGAGCTGGTCCGAACGAACATTGTATCCCAACACATGGCTACGGCGGCCGACGACCCCACTGACCTCTGCTCGTGCTCCTGTCCGCGGACGCCGCCTGACTGACCTGGACCGGCGCCCCCGTGATCGGATGGGCCACCTCCTGGGCCAGCCGCACCATATCGATGGCCTGGCTGACCACACGCGTGGCGTGGTCGGGCACGCGGCTCGGTATGCCGCCCACCACCATGTACGCGTCTCCGATGGTCTCCACCTGAGGAAGGGGGGGGGGGGTGAGGAGCAGCGAGACGCGCGGGCTGCTCAGCGCGGGACGAGAGGGGCGAGATGGGGAGGAGGGGTGGGGGGTCTTGCTCGGCTAACTTCCTGCAATGTCCATGGGTCTGTCGTTTGTGGAGCTGCCATCTGGTCGTCGACGTGCCGCCCGAGGTTTAAGCTTCGTAAATCGGGGGGGGGGGGGGGGAAGAGAGCGTACATGTGAGAGATGGTTTTCGGCGAACGTAAGCAAACTTGATACCAAAGAGTGAATTCTATTGAAGATGAACCCTCGTCCTGATAGGGTGGGGAGTCCGATGTGGCCCCCCCCCCCTCCCCACTCCTCCCCCCTCTAAGGTTTTTGAGATTGCTCCTCCCGTATGTCTGGCAATCGTGCCGCCCATATTTTAGTAGCCTATGGGACATTTGTGCCACGTGTTTTGACATCAAAAACGTTTTCCTATCTTTTTTGGACATTGAATTTCTTTCAGCGGCCACAAGAACCGTGACGGTTTTTGAGGGACTTTGCACGGCGATCTCCAGCCGGCGCGGGCGGCAGGGCGACGCTCGGCGATGCAGCCGAACGCGAGCGGCGGGCCGACATTGTTATATTAATGAAATCATACAACATACAATTATGCTAGTCTAGGCTCTGTGTCGTCATGAGGTACTGGTCTGGTATGTATAGTGTTGTGAAGCCAAAATAACGGCAATTTTCTGGGAACATTGACATTTGTCCCGGCATAATGAGGTCAATTATTGGACCCAACAACATAACAACTAATATCGATCGCAAGATCACATTGGAACAAATCCTCTGATGTTTTTTTTCTCTAAGCTCTATCTTTACTACTTCGGGAACAGCCCAGGGATGCCCCATCGACTCTCCTATTAGTCAACGTTATGAAACACGGCGAATCAGGGCGAAGGCTACGGTAGGTCCGCTGAACCCGGCACGTCCGCGTCTTTCGTTTGTTGATAGACAACCTCTCATGCAGGGAATTGTCTATCCGTGACTGGTCCCTGGCGCGCAGCACACCTTGTACACGCCGTTGCTCTCTGTAGCGTCGTCGAACCGAGTGTACATCTCGTTGAGCAGCTGGACGATCTGGTGGGGCTGGCAGCGTGAGGCGATGACGGTGAAGGTGACGATGTCGCTGAAGAGCACTGCAGCGGCAGAGCACGTCACAGGGTGGGACCCTGCTACCTTTCTGAGTGGTCAGGCCGATGGTTTTCTATCTCTAGTAACCCACCGTGATGAGGAAAAGGTCATGAATGAAGTCATAATTGCTAGGGGCGCCGAGGAAAATGTCAGCTATATGAGACCCTGGCCAAGCTCAAGTCACCGGTGGTACTATAGGTCAGCTCACCAATGAAGCCACAACTCAGCTGACCGATGGAGCTACGGCCCAGCTCACCGATGGAGCTACGGCTCAGCTCACCGATGCAGCCACAGCTTAGCGCACCGGTGGTACTACAGCTCAGCTCGAGCCACAGCTCAGCTCACCGATGGTACTACAGCTCAGCTCACCGATGGAGCCACAGCTTAGCGCACCGGCGGTACTACAGCTCAGCTCACCAATGAAGCCACAGCAAAGCTCACCGATGGCGCCACACCTCAGCTGCCCGGTGCAGTCACAGCTCAGCTCACCCACCGGTGGCGCTGTCGAAGCTCTCCTCTGCACACGATCGCCGCTCTTCAGCTTGTGCGCCACCTCGGGCGGCAGCATGCTGTGAAGCAGCCGGTCCGTCTTGTCCTTCTCCCGCTCCAGCGCGGCTGCAGTGCGCTTTCAGCTCCGCCGTCGTCGCCTCTAGCCGCTGCCTGGGGTCAGAGTCTGAGTCGGCGTAGGTCTGTCTCCGCTTGGTAGCGATGATCTCTGGGCTGGCGCGATGGGTTTCAGTACACCACAGTGTATACTGTACCTGAATTAGCTAACTAATTTAGCCCGATCGCCGGTGTGGGCAGAGTCTTCGATGCATGCCACCACAGCTCTTACCGTCTAGGCAAGTAGCGATCAAATAGTGCTGGGGATGTTTGGAAGAAGATGCTCTTTAAATCTTCCGTTTTTCCCACTTTAATGTGGAATCACCGTTGCCTCCGGTGTCCAACTTTTTAAGCTCACTGACATGGCTCACAACTGTTCTTGCATGCACGTTGTGGGGCAAGCAGATGGTTATTCTCAGTGTCACTTGGCGCCATACCCAGCACTCCTGTTGCAAAATTGTTATAGCTGAGATGAATCTGAATATGATTAGGTATAAATATATTAATAATTTTTACTGTGCACATGTTTTGTATCGGGTTACTCACATGAGGTCGAATTCTGGGCTCCTCTGGTGTTTCAGCAGAATCAGCTCTCTCGTGGAGTCGGACCGTGGAATATCCGATATCTTGAGCGATTTCTCAGCAAGCTCTTCAAACTTTTTACCATTTGGGTTACCCAGGAAGAGGATCAAGTTGTCTGAGAGAAATATCAGCTCACCTGAAATATTTTTTGCCATCCACTAACCACATAATTTTCACATAACGTTCGGTAGTAAGTACCGCACACGACGCGCCGCGCGCGCGCGCGCGTGTGCTGGTACTTACTACCGATATTATATATATATATATATATATATCTATATATATATATATATATATAATATATATATATATATATATATATGATGTGTGTGTGTGGGTGTGGTGTGCGTGTGCGCACACACACCACACACCACCCATGTATATGCGCCACACACACATATATATTTTATACTATATATATATTATATATATAGATATATACATCATATATATATATATATATATATATATATCTATATATATTATATATAGGTGTGTGTGTGTGTGATGTGTGTGTGTGTGTGTGTGACGCGCGCGCGCGCGCGCGCAGCGCACACCACACACACACACACACACAACACACACACCACACCCCACACCACCACACACACACACACACACACACACACCACACACCACACACACACAACACACACACACAACACACAACACACATATATATATATATATATAATATATATATATATATATATATATATATATATATATATATATATATGCCGCCGTAACATAAACGATGCAAACCTATTTCTTATTTAGAACACTCTTCATCCGTCCATTTTTAATAACGTCTTAGATCGTTCCGATCAATATGCAGCTGAGTATAACCTCTAAATCCAAGACAGGTGACCGCATCGCATTGGGTGCCAATTTCCGACATCATATGTCGCCATGTCTGGTGCGCTGATTATGCATCACCAATTTGTATAATCTCCTAAGTAGTCCACCGAACCAGCCTGTGATATCGCACGCCGTTGGGGCTGAACGACCCAGTCGGCTTCTTGAGATTACATAGCATCGTCTGCCTTTTACGCCGGTAGGAAGGACAGGCACCGTATAAAATCCAACACCGTATCTCCAGTTTGTGCCTCTAGTACCCAGTACGCCTGTCCAGCCGCCATAGACTCTCTGACTCAGCCACGACCGTCGCATCATTACGACGGTCGGAATAATTACGACGGCAAGCGCGCCAGACACGCGACGCCAGCCGATGCCGTCGCGTTAACTCTCAGTACAGTCCCCCGGGTCTTGGCCGTGCCCTTGGTTCAACGGCGAACTGGAACACCAGGTTCTTGAAGCGCTCGACGTTCTCGTAGTTGAAGGTGGGTGTACGCCAGACCAGCTCCAGCAGCTGATCGACGGCCGGGAATGACGTCACTTCTGGACAGAGAGTACGCTTATGCCGAAGCCGTACTGCTGCACGGTCAGCGACCTGGAAGCGCCGCTGCCTCAGCTGCCTGCTGACCTGGGCGTGGCTGGCTAACTGTCTGATGACCTGGCCGGCTTTGGGGTGGGTCTGACTACGTTGGAACAGCGTTGGGGTCGCAGAGTCAACTGTCGTCAAATGATCTGGCTGGCAGATACGCCACCGGGGGAATCCCACGGCCTGTGCTTCGGCGGCGAGTCATTTGAGAGGAGTTGTCATCCTGTAACTTGTTAAGTGCATCTGCGAGGAACATATTTCACATAGGTAAGACAGAAGTTTAGCTTCAGTTCTCGGAGAAAAACCAGGAGAATGAGGACATAGATGCGTTAATGCATCTATATCTCCATTCTACTGGTCTTTCTTTGGGGATTAGCTAATACTACTGTCTTATGTTTGAGCTGTCATGCTGCCTGTTCCGGCGGACAATTGTAAATGTTTGTTACGTAGAAAATTTATTGGCTAGCAAACTGCCATTCGGAGAGCAGGAAGCACAGGCAGAGTTGGAGCAGGAGCAGGAAGCACAGGCAACTGGAGTTCATCGGCAGCGATCAGACATTGTGTATAAGCTAATGAGAGGACATATTTAACTTATACTGATCAAACTTGGGTCGAAGTTGTGGTCAGATACTGCGCCGCGCATGGCACGACAATGCATTTCTAAATGGCACGCATTAAGGCCAGCGGCCGTTCGTAACAGCCGTAACGTCTGTGGGGATTCGTAAACAAATTTTGGGAAGTTGTAGATAAGCATTTAAAACATCGCGAATACCGCGTAGACCTGCCACACCATTGTCCGAACGTTTAGATAACTGTGCTGCGATGCTTACGCATTGGACCACGCATAGGTGCACGCAGTCACGAGCGTCCTACCGTGATAGGCAGAACGTGCCAGTGCCAGGTCGCCGTCCCCCAATGGCGAGTCTGAGGCGTGATCAGAGCCGGATCCTTACTTGTCGAAGATGAAGTGGTAGGGATGGATTTCGGAGAACTCGTTGGTGCTGACGAAGTTGACGGCTGCCCGGCGCCAGCGAAGCCGGTAATGCCACCGTCATGGGCCGACTTGGCTCGCTCCATCGTCACCAGGTCCAGGGTCGGAGAGTCAATCTGGCCCACCTGGGTCACCCTGCCGCATTGGTAGCGTCAGCGGAATGGGCGATGACCTGCCGGACCTCCAGGTTAGAAGCCACGGCTCCAATACTGCGGGTGTGGCAAGACATTTTTCCACGAATGCTTTGTACGCGAAATCTTTCACAGAAGCATTATGAAGTTGCGTTGGCTCCTGTAGCTATTTGGTGTGCGAGTTTTTCGCAGCAGCGTCTGCAAACATTATCAGCCCTTAACCATGCGGGAGCGTTACGACCTTCAGATGCAGATTCACGCTGAAGAGACCACACCGAGTCACCTGATGTAGCTGGTCGGACCACACTCACTTGAACCGCACGTGATTCACCACCTCTGTTTCGTTTATTTTCTCCGCCTTTGTCCACATCACTTCAAACCGGACGGACAGGTTGTAGAAATTCTTTGCACAGCCTCTTAGCGCCCCTAAAAAACAGCAAGTGCCATAGCAAGCGAAGTTAACACCAGGAGCGTATCATCCAACTCATCAAACGCATGCTGATATTCACTCGATGCCGTGGATGGTGAGCATACTGGCGAATATTTGCTCGATGCTGGGGATGGTCAACATGCTGGCGAATATTCGCTCGATACTGGGGATGGTCAAAATACTGGCGATTATTCGCTGGATGCTGGGGATGGTCAACATACTGGCAAATATTTGCTCGATGCTGGGGATGGTCAACATACTGACGAAAGCACCCGACATAATTTCTGCTACCCTCTCACCGCTTTATCGTTTTATGGTACGAGCCAGGTGGTAGCTGGTGACATATGAGAAACGGCCATAAGGTCTGTTCGTTACTGCGAGCTTTGGAAAATCCCAAATAATTGGTGAGTACAAGCGACCTTGTTCATACCACCCAGCCCTCCAACAGTTCCATCACGCAGGGGAAACTCCAGGGGCTCATCGAGGCCGCGGCACCCCAATAGGTGTAGAATCGGGCTGTGGTGACATACCATCGAGGCCGCGGCACCCCAATAGGTGTAGAATCGGGCTGTGGGTGACATACCATCGAGGCCGCGGCTCCCCAATAGGTGTAGATCGGGCTGTGGTGACATACCAATCGAGGCCGCGGCACCCCAATAGGTGTAGAATCGGGCTGTGGTGACATACCATCGAGGCGCGGCACCCCAATAGGTGTAGAATCGGGCTGTGGTGACATACATCGAGGCCGCGGCTCCCCAATAGGTGTAGAATCGGGCTGTGGTGACATACCATCGAGGCCGCGGCTCCCCAATAGGTGTAGAATCGGGCTGTGGTGACATACCATCGAGGCCGCGGCACCCCAATAGGTGTAGAATCGGGCTGTGGTGACATACCATCGAGGCCGCGGCACCCCAATAGGTGTAGAATCGGGCTGTGGTGACATACCATCGAGGCCGCGGCACCCCAATAGGTGTAGAATCGGGCTGTGGTGACATACCATCGAGGCCGCGGCACCCCAATAGGTGTAGAATCGGGCTGTGGTGACATACCATCGAGGCCGCGGCACCCCAATAGGTGTAGAATCGGGCTGTGGTGACATACCATCGAGGCCGCGGCACCCCAATAGGTGTAGAATCGGGCTGTGGTGACATACCATCGAGGCCGCGGCACCCCAATAGGTGTAGAATCGGGCTGTGGTGACATACCATCGAGGCCGCGGCACCCCAATAGGTGTAGAATCGGGCTGTGGTGATATACCATCGAGGCCGCGGCACCCCAGTAGGCGTGGCATCGCGCTGTGGTGACATACCATCGAGGCCGCGGCTCCCCAGTAGGTGTGGAATCGCGCTGTGGTGACATACCATCGGGGCCGCGGCACTTCAATAGGCACAGAATCGGGCTGTGGTGACATACCGTCGAGGCCGCGGCACCCCAATAGGTGTAGAATCGGGCTGTGGTGACATATCATCGAGGCCGCGGCTCCCCAATAGGTGTAGAATCGGGCTGTGGTGACATACCATCGAGGCCGCGGCACCCCAATAGGCACAGAATCGGGCTATGGTGACATATCGTTGGGATTTTAGAAAATTCAAGCAGCTTTCACCGCGGCAAAAGAGCTTTAATGAACTCAGGATGAAAGCAAGCACGAACCCAAAAGTGATGAAAAGTTAGCAAAGCGGCTTTTTATTTTGACCCCAAGGATTCGTCATTGGTTGATCCTGAATCCGCCCCGCCTCTGCTCACCTATAGCCAGCGCCTCCAATCCCTCTCTCCGTGAGTAGTAGTCCACGAAGAGCACGTCTGGGTCTTCATCGTCCTCCGTACAGGCGAACGACGGCATGACGATGCCGGGGAACGCTGTCGTCATCAGGTAACTGGAAAACAGCACAGGTCGCTCTCATTGCTACCAATGGCGGGTTATTCGTAGGCGCCCATAGCTAAAGCGTTGAGCTCACCGTAAAAAGGACCGGGTCAATTGCCATGACGAGAAGCACTCTGTCACGGTTCAAGGATCAGATCACGCAGTACCAAAGGCTGCAACGCCTGCATGCGTCAGTATAGAGCCCGACAGCATCGTTGGCCCAGAATAAAACCGACAACAGTCAAACTTTCGAGCCGCACGATTTAAGCCAGGCCTTCATCTCGGCTGCCGGGTCCTTAGCTCAGAATGCTAACACCTTTTCCTATTCAACCACTCACGGCGCAGAGTTCCAGCTTTAGGCTTCCACGCCCAAACGCAGGCTAAGTTTTGTCAGTCTCAGCGGATCTGAATCCGACCGCCAAACACAAGTGGTTTGTTATGGAGTTCCATCTTTAGATTTATGCATAGGCACCACGAATAGTGATTTGGCTGTATAGAGCTCGCAGATGGCTTAGCAGGTTGTAGGGGATACGAGACGGACAAACCCTGAAGAGGCTCAAGTGAGCGTGAGATTCAAAATGCTCCGGCCTCCTTTCGTGTGCGATGACCTATGCCAACTGGATTTAAGCGAAGTGTTTTGTTTTCATGTCTACGCGTGGCTAAATCAGCAGTCTCTGGTCCCGTACTTGCTCAGCCAATTCATAACTCTTGTTCACATATTCACACATTTAGCAACAAAAGAGGGCAATGGGTCACCCAAGGTGAAGCAACGGACGATCCCTAGCCGGTCGACCGAGGGCAGCACACTGTCGCCCGGAGCGACTTTGGCTGCGTCCCCGCGCTCACTGCGTTCAGACATCAGTATTTTGACCGTCCTTATATGATAACGCTGACCGTTTTCATGTGAGTGCTTCACCAAACCCCAGAAATACGGAACCCGCCGAAGTCGTCTTTCACTTGCGCTGTGTCTCGAAGAGAATCATTAACATGCACCATGCATGGGAGTGCTCTGCTAACTCTGCCACGCCATGACATTGGCGTGGGACATTGACATGACATGGGACTGAGCATGTATATATATATATATATATATATATATATATATAAAGATATAGACAGATATAGATATAGATAGATAGATAGATAGATGGATATATATATATATATATATAAATATGCAAATATATATAAAGATATAGACAGATATAGATATACATAGATAGATAGATAGATGGATATATATATATATATATAAATATGCAAATATATATATATATATATATATATATATATATATATATATATATATGTATGTATGTATGTATGTATGTATGTATGTATGACAGGAGGGCGATGGTTGACGGTCCTCTCAGCTGGAAAATAAATGCATATTAGCCATGCGCTCTGCAAGGTCGTCATCGCGTCCTAAACCATGTTTGCTTACAGCCTTATTTCTGCATATTCCTTGGTCGCGATGTTTACAGCTCGCTCCTATTTAGTGAACAGCTCGTTATAACACGGCCTGTTGCACGTTATAATTAAAGCAAAGATCATGAACAGCGTTTAATCGAGTCAGGGTCAGAGTCAGAGCATCAAACCGAGCCAGAGCGCCGGCCCGAATCAGGATGCGCAGCTGGATAACAACGCATGGTTTCAAACTTGTCGATCCGACCCATAGGAGCCCGCCACCGGACCTGAACCCGAAGGACAGACTGAGCCAGAATCAGGATGCGCAGCTGGATAGCTACGGATGGTTTCAAACACGTCCGCCTGACCCATAGGAGCCTGCCACCGGTCCTGAACCCGAAGGCCATCTCACCAGTGCAGATAGTCGAGGTTGTCCAGGAAGGCGTGAAACGTCCTGCCCAGCGTGTGCAGCATCTCGCCGTACCCCTTCTCGATGGTGAAGTCAACAAAGTGCATGCCGACCCCCTCGAGGAAATACTCGAGACTGATTTCTGGAAGACCCAGGAGAATATGAATTGTTCTGAGCATCGCCATCTATGGAACGTGGCTCGCTTACAATCGTTCCGTGTTTGGCAGCCCAGTGCGCGATCCTGACATACAAATTGGTAAATAAAATTACGTATTGAAAGTAATGCCTGTGCACAACACACGCACTATGCATACACTTAAGTGCATTATTCATATGCCCTTGCATGCTACCGGAAAATCGACACGGGAAGCGCGCGCTCAGTCCTCAGAGATGGAGAATAGTAAGCACAATTGGTACGCCAGCATAATCACATGGGGAATAGTGAGCACAATTGGTACGCCAGCACACTCACAACATGCATCATTCAAAATCAAATAATAGAAGCATAATTATTTCAATGCGAGATGGTTTACCTATCGAAACGCTTGCCATGCTGCGCTCTCAACCAGACACGCGCTTAATATTAGACGCATACTTTTATATACATGGAAAGGTGGCACAATTCGCCAGTGAAACTCATCCTTTTTAGAAGCCTCTCACCCGGCGAGTTAATATTTTCTGTCTGCGCTCTTTGGGTGCATGGACATATATCAACACACATAGATATGCCTTCCGCAATGTGCTTTTGCGACTCTACTTGTAATCACCGAAACATTCAACCAAAGGAGCTGGCCCGCGCCGCGTACCGAGATGCTTGACGACGATGACGATGAAGTCCAGTGTCGCCTTGTCGGGATAGCACTGGAAGTTCAGGAACGTCTGTTCGTCGTCAGCGCCCGATATATCCCTGCCAGTTGGATAAACAGCTAACGTTACACCTGTAGCGCCCCTGTGGCAGGTCTCATGGGCGATCGCGGGTCGGGATCCGTGTGAGTATAACGCGGCGCGCGTGATGAAGCTGGTAGGTTCGTAACGAATGAGGAACCTTAGCAAGACTGAACCGCGTGATGTGTTGATCCTTGAATCGTAAATGAATGAATGAATGAATGAATGAATGCGTGAACGCAATTCAGAATGCGTGAATATCCCACGTTCACAGATTGCGTGCAAGCTATGAGGGCAAAATGCGTGATGAAATGTTATAACGCCGCGATAGGTGTAAAACTGATGGCGATTAGCACATTGTTACTACCTCAACGGCAACGAAATGCCACAACACAAGAGTGATACGCACAATCGCCAGACAAATAACTGCCATAATATTTGCCGTCTTCCCAAAGGCTTCCCACGCCTAGAATGCTTCGCAACTTCATCACTTACAATATATCCTTCCATTTGTCCTTTCCGTAGTTGTTGAGCACCCACTCCTTCACGCAGCTGTGGATAAGTCCGTACTGAAAGAGGACAGAGAACAAGAAGTGCAGATATTTATAAAAAATGATAGGTCAATTCAACTGCCGAATTTTGCAGTGTCGGGAGGGAGCCAACAACGCTCTGCTCTCACCTGCTCTCGTCCCCGTCCGTCCCCCCCCCCCCCCCCCCGTCCGCCCCAGAGGTTCGCGTCATCAGGGCAGGCGTAAACACGATTAACACATTCTAGTACACGGCATCTGGTCTCGGTAAATGTAACAACATTGGGGTGCAATCTGCCGAGGCCATTCATACAGACATGTTCAGATGAGAAAAACCACTGGACACTGAAATGACTGATGACGATTCGCATTGAATCGGACTGTAGAGAACAATTCCGTAAGATTAACAGTGGCACTGTGAAACAGTTTGCAATCACATCTGGTCGTTTTGTGGGCGTGACATTTCGTGTTCAAGGTATGACTTGTAAAAGAGCTTAACCAGTCTTGACCCTTCTTCTGTATCCCTGAAGCGAGAGCGAGAGAGAGAGAGAGAGAGAGAGAGAGAGAGGAGAGAGAGAGAGAGAGAGAGAGAGAGAGAGAGAGAGGAGATGAGAGATGAGAGAGAGAGAGAGGAGAGAGAGAGAGAGGAGAGAGAGAGAGAGAGAGAGAGAGAGAGAGAGAGAGAGAGAGAGAGAGAGAGAGAGAGAGAGAGCAGAGAGAGAGAGAGAGAGAGAGGAGAGAGAGAGAGAGAGAGAGAGAGAGAGAGAGAGAGAGAGAGAGAGAGAGAGAGAGAGAGAGAGAGAGAGAGAGAGAGGACAGGAACCAAGAGAGGAAGAGAGAGGAAATGAGCACGGAAAGAATGACCGTTGAAAGATAAGGAAAAAGGCAGGATCGGTGCAATAGTGCGAAAGTGGAGGGCGAGAGTGTGCTTGTGCCAAACAACTTTCGAGTTCCGAATTCAGAAAAACCGAGTCCATGCCAAAATTGCATGATACACAAAAATCCAAGCACACAGGAAGTCAAAACTAGAATGTTTACGTCCTTGAGAATCTCATCGTCTCTCTTCATGAGTTGCGTAGCGCGATGCCTATTTTGAAATCTAGTATCCAACCAAACTGATGTAATCGTTGCGTGCACCTACCTTAAATGCTGTGTTAGAGCACGTAAGCCTGCAACAGCGATTATGCTTACCATTCGGATGAAGGTCCCGAAGATCACGCCGAAATGCAGCTCTCCTGGGAACACATACTCAGATTCGGGTATCGCTCACGAAGATATATTTTAGATTATTGCTCTTATGTTCTCATATCTTGCTATTTACCATTCCTTCCCAGAAATGACGTTTTAGAGTGATTACAGCTTTCGTTTAGTTTAGGTTTCCAAACTTTACGACGAGATGCAAAAACACTTATATAAAATAACAATTCTTACAAAGTGACCCTCGTCAAAATCTCATCACTCTAAAATGCAGCACCTGAAAAACAGTGTGCACCTCACAATGTTTCCAGTGACCTTGACAACCTTGCGGGTTTGCTGCGTAGATAATTTGAGAACAATACTTTTGTGACCATCGATGATTGAAAGCAACCACGTAGACGCAAAATTCTTGTTTAACATCTTTATGCCGAGCAACAAGACATATTCCACAATGGCAAAACCATTAGCACATCGTCATAACAAGAATAATCGTTCTAACAATGCGTTCTGTGTGCTTTATTGTTCAATATTGTTTAATACATTTTCAGACTGGTTCGTACAGTTGTGTGCCAGGACGTACAGGTCAGTAAGTCTCCCCATGTTGGACTTTTCTGCTTTGCCTTCTCAACTCACTTTATTTCGTCCTGCAATTTCGCGGTGAACAAGGCTCTTTATCTTCGCTTTGATTTGCATCTACTTGATATCTTTTTCACTTTTCCTATCACGCAACTTTCATATCAATCTTTCTTTTGTTCTACTTATTTGACGTCTATGCATCTCCTTCCCTCCCAGCATCCATTCACGACCTTCCTTGTCTGTCTGTCTGTCTGTCTGTCTCTCTCTTTCTCACTCTCTCCCTTTCTTTTTTTTCTCTCTCTCTCTCACTCTCTCTCTCTTTCCTTCACTCCCTTTATCTGTTGCCATCTTCCTCTTGCCCTCTTTCCCGCTTTCTCTCTATCCTATCCTGCCTTTCTCCCCGTCCCTGCTTTCCTGCTCGCTCTCTACACCCCTCTCTCTGTGTTGCCCCCGACACCCCTTGCGACTAACCTGAGTCCGGATCCGGCTCCGGCTTCTGCTGCACACCGCCTCTCTCTTCCGAAGGTCAGCTCTCCCGAGCCGCCGGCCGCCGACTGCCCTCCACCGGCCGGCACAGGCTCCACATCAAGCTCAGCGTCGAAAGCGACGACCTGGCGTCGAAATCGACGACCCAGGATCGACGTGGCTCCGGCTATAATATACGGGGCGGTGGCAGCGCCGTCATCCGGTCGCGGCCAGCGACAGATCGACCGCATGCAACAGGATCGTAGCGGCACGCTGGGCTGTCATCGCTC
The DNA here is from genome assembly GCF_011947565.3 of Pollicipes pollicipes. Lineage (NCBI taxonomy): Eukaryota > Metazoa > Arthropoda > Thecostraca > Pollicipedomorpha > Pollicipedidae > Pollicipes > Pollicipes pollicipes. The sequence continues at coordinate 10,400,464 of NW_023596448.1, read as the reverse complement.
CCTGCCGGTGAGTAGCGTAAGGCCAGTCACGAAGCCTGCGAATGGGCGGAGAAGGAAGGGCCTCGTCGTTCAGCGCATGCCCGCGTAATACGTGGCTGTCGGTGTCTGGCCGTCACACGAGACGCAGTCGGTGGAGACCGGGCCATTAGACCAGCCGTCGAATACAAAAGAGGTCGCGTAATCGAAGACACTGAAGACACTGAAAGCATGCACGGATAGGGCTAACAGCGGAGATTTTCCTCTTACCCTCGACGGTGGCAACGGGGCGCATTATTCGGCCCGCTCTTTAGATGCGTGTGATGCGTACCGTCGAACCCAAAACTGCTACACAGTGTTGCGGTTTTGCTTAAAAGAAGCTCTTGCGCTTCAAATGCACGATGCGAAGATGCTAATTTTTGCTATTACCCTTTACCAAAATCTAAACACGCTACCAAAAGAATCGATTTGCTGTCCACAATGTTTGTCTACTCACCCTATTCGATTGTGTATTGACTATCAACTAGTTATACCACCGTGTCACAACCTTACTTTTACTCAGCTTAGCCTCCAGTCATCTACTAGACTCGACACTGGTTGCCTTAGAGGCAGTTCTACTCTATTTCTCCGCTTTGCTGTCGAAAGCCGTCCACCGAAAATTTGTTCCACGCACCAGCTCTGTGACCGAACACAAACCACGCTGAACCGCATCCAGACATCCGCCGGTGCTGCTTCGTCGCCAGCACTAGGGACCCGACCTTCCCCGCCGCCATGTCCAAGCACACCTACCTCTCCTCGGCCTCTGCGTCGGTGACCCGCCGGGGATCATTGGCCGGCTCGGCTAGATCAATGTCAAGTGAGGCCAGAGGCACGCGTCACATATCTGCACAGCTCACATCTTCACACATGCACGTGCCTCGTCGCGCTCAGCTTTTGCTCAAGGGCACTCGTCCCGACGTAGGCGGCTGATCGGACTAGGGTACCGTTTCCTGCGGACCATAGAACGTCTCCGGTCGAACATAAGCCTGTCGGTGGGATCTGTCGTTCTGATACATCGTCTAACTGCATTCATTCTGTACGCGATATCAAAAACATTAAACATGTCCTCCATCGCGTAGCTTGGTCAAGGTACAGCTGGACTTTTGGCTATCCGGTCACAAATGCACGGCTAGTGTTCTCATTTGAAAATTCATTCTATCGTATCTTAGTCCCTCCGTGTTGCCGTTATGCATTATTATTTTACTGTCGCCCAGCTGACACCATTGTCCATTCCCGCAAGGATGCACTGTTTCGTCCGTGCTACCATGAATGGTTCTGTGTATCAGGCTGATCCAGGGCTTGGACCTGCCTCATCAGGGTTCATGTCTGGCTCACCGACGGCCTGCTTTAACCTGAAGGTCTTCCTCATCGGGTCGCTGGGGGCATGACAGCAGGAGTTCCTCTGCTTTCCAGTCGTGAAGCTCCAGGAGCCAGAGTTGGTGCTGAAAGGAGCCATCAAGCCTCTGAAGGCGCTCATGCCTGCCAGGTGAGCGCGCTGCTGATGCTCCAGCAGCGCAGGTCAGACGCTATCACTTATCGGTGGCACCACGTCAAGACCGCACTTCGCCTCTCTTCAGCCATAATTTCACAAACCTTCACTCTACGGGCTGTCGAGACATTTTGAAATGTTTTGAGAAGGTCTTGTAAACATAAGTGTGATACATGTATTTCATCAGGAGAACTTTGCCCTACTGAGCAATAGTATTCGAAGTAAATCCGGTGTGAAACCAACGTGACATAAATATGAATGACTCATTTCTCAGAGCACTGCAAACGCTTCGAGATAACGCACATAACACACCTTCGAGAAACGGCTAATGACGTCCGCCCAACGCATTAATCTACAACATTTAGCATCAGCCCATTTGTTCCACCCGGTGCAGCACATGTGGACAACATAGTTTCGGAAGTCACCCGCGAGGCTCCTTCGGCAGCTGAACGTGGGCGTACAAAACAGCTCCGTGCGATTGCTTTCATCCACAAATCGTCTTTGAGTGCTTGAGCGTCTCCATTCATGACTGTATTTGGCGTGTCATAGTCGCAGGTGTGCATTCCGAGAAGCCTGAGCCTTGATCCGAAATTAAGGCGGTGGGTGGTCAGATTTGCCCGTCTGTACGATTTACAGGCACGCCACCGGCTGCTACTCTGCCCGATTTTCTCCAAAGGGAGACGTTCTCGCAGGAGGATTTGGCAACGGGGCCGTCCTGGTAAGTGTGCGCAGCTATAGGCTTAGGTTTACATCGCAGTAGGATGTTTCAGCAGCTGTCACCACGAAACAACGACGAGCTTAAGTAATTTAGCATGTTATTCCAGAAAAAGAAAATGACGATGTTTTGACGTGCGATTTACGATGCATGTTACGATATCGATGCCATGGACAATTCTGTCAATGGACTATATTTAGGCCCTGCCAGGCTCCCGGTGGCTGAGTTTTGAGTTGCATAGGTTATGGCCCGTGATGCGGTATGTACTTTATGACGCATTCATACACTGCAAACCCGGTGTTTCTTGCGCTTTGCGTATGGTCGTAAATGGACGGAGCATAAATGTCATTGCAAAGACACATAACAATTGCGCTAGGAGACTGCATGTATCGGAACATATTGCAATTGTCAATACCTGCTTGAAATCGTCAACCCGATTAAGAATATTGCAGATCTTGTTGCCACTGAAACCTTGTGCACCGTTATATCGGAACCACGCGCCATTCTGCTGGTACTGATCGCATGTGCCTCAGCTGTATGAGAAGGACGACGAGGGCCTGTACACGAGGCAGAGCACGTTGCGCAAAGGCTCGCGCTACGCGGATGACACGGTCATGGCTGTACGCTTCCATCCCAAGGAGACGCAGGTGCGCAGTGGGGAGGGCACTTCCATCCCAAGGAAAAGCATGTGCCTGGCGGGAAGGGCACTTCCATCCCAGAGAGACGCAGGTGCGCAGCGGGGAGGGCACTTCCATCCCAAGGAAACGCATGTGCCTAGCGGAAAGGGCACTTCCATCCCAAGGAGACGCAGATGCCCAGCGGGGAGGACACTCCCATCCCAAGGAGACGCAGATGCCCAGCAGGGAGGGTACTTTCATCCCAAGGAAACGCATGTGCCCAGCGGGGGAGGGGGGGGGGGGGCACTTCCATCCTAAGGAGACGCAGATGCGCAACGGAGAGGGCACTTCCATCCCAAGGAAACGCATGTGCCCAGCGGGGAGGGTACTTCCATCCCAGGGAAACGTGTGTGCCCAGCGGGGAGGGCACTTCCACCCCAAAGAAATGCATGTGCCCAGCGGGGAGGGCACTTCCATCCTAAGGAGACGCAGATGCCCAGCGGGGAGGGCACTTGCATCCCAAGCAGACGCAGGTGCCCAGCGGGAAGGCACGAAATCACCGTCCATTGCCACGAGGCGATAATCCGAGGATTCGGTCGGAGCTAGATCCGGCTGGGTGAAGCAATCTATTGGGGTGGGTTCATGCTCTGGATTAAATCTGTACAATTTACAGTGGCCTGTATCCTGTGTCCCGCTTACATTCTGTTATGCTTGCAAGTTCATCAGAGATTCTCTGCGGCTGGGCCTCGTAGCTTTAGGCCAGCTCTTCTCTTTGGGTGCTCAGCAAATGTTGGCCATCGTTGAAGCCAGGTGGAAAGTTTGAAACTGGCGTAGGATAAGCGCCACGTCTAAGTTAGTGCTGGCTGGGGTGTAGGGGCTATATTCACCTGCATGCGAGAACATGATGACTCGCTGGGGTGATGGTAATCCGGCCCAGTCCACGGCTTGGCCCATGCCCTTTGCGTGCCCGCAGTACCTCTACTCGTGCGCGGTGGTTGGCACGGTATTCAAGCATAATCTGGCAGGTGGCGCGGACGAGAAGTGCACCAAGTTCTGTGACGGTAAGACCAAGTCTACTTACCGCTGCATAGAGCTGGAGATCAGAAATTTTGCCGCAGGGAGAGATCCAAGCCAGAGGGTCCGATGAAAACCATCGGCTTTTCAGTTTTTGTTTCACAGCAGCGGTCGTTCCGCATATTTCTGATTGGCTCAGTGGAATTTCAGTGGAAGACATTCCTCGACGACGCCCTCAGATCGTTTAGACTGAGATCTCCCTTAAAATTTCAGACCCCACATCAACATTAAATGACTGTTCTCATTGCAGCCGCGCCGATGCCTTACCCTGTTGCGCACGTTGTCTCAACTGAATGGGCGTACGTACACTTCAGGCTAATGAACGCGGCCTCTTTGGTGATCCACTTGGGAGCCTACTTGCCGCACACCAAACAAGTGCCGTCATTTGCCTTGATAACCGCGTCCCATCGCTGGCGTACATGCAACACAATCAGCCCAGTATTCGTCAACACCAGACTGGCTGGCTGTAATTGCTGTCACTCTGCATGAGCTTATTGGTTGAATTCACTTGGCTTATCAGCTTTCTCTTAATGTTCTTCCATGGGTAGCATTTTAAAAAAGCGTGCCTGATGCAGAGAACAACAACCGGATCAACGCCATTGACTTAAACATGACCGGTGAATTTCTGGCCTCCGGAGGAAAGGACCTCAATATTCGTATATACGACACCAAAACACAGGAGGTGAGCGGGAGGCAACCTGAGCCAGCGGGTCGCGAACATTAGTGACTCCTAAATGATACACATTTGATCATTCGAGCTGCATGCGATGTGTTGTGGGCCCAAGTTACACTTTGGGCCGCTTATCCATTACGTTATGCAATCCCCCTCTCCCTGCCGTTACGCAATTGTTAAGCTGGGCGAAACCCCCTCGCCATGGCCACGTTGTGTTAAGTGTTAAGTCCCAAAAAGGTAGCGTCCGTTTGGCTCCCGAATGAGCCAGAGCAGCGAAACAGGGACGGCCGTGTCGCTTACCATCAGAGGAAGCCAGCGTTTTAAGGCTGCTAAAGGTTGAAAAGCTTAGTATGATTCACATTAACGCCCGAGCTTAATGTTATGCTGTCCAGCCCCCCCCCCCCCTCATCCCCCTGGTTACGCTCCAATCGCGCTCCATCATACCCCCTTCTCGCTCCAAGCGCAACGTAACATATGGACGGTCCCTTGGTGCAGATGTACTACATGGTCTGCAATGGGTGATGTACTCACTGCGCATCACACGTTTCACTGCTCTAGCTTAAGCAGGAGTACACTGGCTTCCACATGCACAGCGTCGACAAGGACTCAGGAGGGCACGCGCTCAGCGTGTACTGCATCAAGTTCCACCCGGACCAGCGGGAGGTCCTCCTCACTGGCGGCTGGGACGACACCATCAAGGTGCAGCTACGGCGGCGGCGGGAGCCCCGCCGTGCGCTCAGGCACTGGTTCTAGAACATCACTGTATAGGATCTTCAAGGATGGCACATGATGCAAAATAACTGTTTGTCCATTAAATTGCAAGTGCTCCATCGGGGTTCACTACATTTGGCGGTGCAGCAACGAAAAAGTACAATTTAATCAGCATTAAGAATGATATTAGCATGCATATGGCAGAGACTTACCGTGGTGGGATACTTTACCATCGGCAAGCATAAAGATGACACTTCCAGAGCATTCTGTAAAACGGTTAGTAACCAGATGTCTTGACCTAGTAGCGCAGTGCGCCCGCGTGAGATGCACATGCGCTGTCGTCAGATATGGGACATGAGGACGGAGCCGGGGCTGGTCGGCTCGCTGGGAGGGCCTCACATCTGCGGCGAGGCCATCGACATCAGGGTGAGACGCGGCCGCGGGGTTAACCCCGTCACACTGGGGACAAAGACCCGCCTTCCGGGCCGGGCGCCCGCCACACTGGGTGCAGAGACTCGCCCTCCGGCCCGGGCGCCCGCCACACTAGGTGCAGAGACCCGCCCTCCGGCCCGGGCGCCCGCCACACTAGGTGCAGAGACCCGCCCTCCGGCCTGGGCGCCCGCCACACTGGGTGCAGAGACCCGCCCTCCGGCCCGGGCGCCCGCCACACTAGGTGCAGAGACCCGCCCTCCGGCCCGGGTAACACGCTGAGCTGGAACATCCGCTGGAGTGGCTGAGCAAGCGTCTGGTAGGCTCGAGAGGAGTCCGAGAGCTCCGAGACGCTTACACAGTCGATATGTATTGCTGGCTGACAGCTAAAAGTGGTCGTATGTAGCAGCAGGGCATGATGAGTCGTGCACGTCAAGCAACAATGAGGCGAAGCCATCGCTACTCAGTATACAATTGACCAGCACAGCCTTGTGGATGGCGTCTTGTGCTCGCCAGGATTAGGTGATGACCGTAGAGCGAAGTACACAGCATACAACGCATAGGGAATCTGAGGGAATTTTCAAGAATTTCGAGTTCAAAAATTTCAAGTCTATGTGTGAAACGTAGATGTAGGACCACAACCGTCTAACATTGAGAGTAACTACGGCCGGACACTTGGTCTCTCTTTGAGCACTATCTAGGGGCGCTGCTGGCACGGCTATGTGGTAAAACACTGCAAAACTGCCGGCGAGAAAGGTCATTTCAATTTTTATATAATTATTTTTATATGCCGTTACCCAACAACAGGTAACCAGGAGTCAATGTCATTTATGATGTACATCCAGTCCACAAGTTGCTAGACGCAGTTATCTGACTAAAGTTATATGCCCGCGAAAATCTGCACCAGATATTTGATGACTCGCAATGGCGTGTCCTCCTCGCATGTGGCGCCGCCCTGGCGGCGACTGACGGGGGATGCGCGGCAGGGAGAGACGGTGGTGAGCGGTTCGTGGCAGGCGGAGCAAGCCATCCAACTGTGGGACCTACGCGAACGGCGACCCATCAAGTCTCTCGGCACCTCACACGACACCAAGCTGCAGGGGGATAACCTGTACTCGGTCCAGGTAACGACAGCTGCAGGGGGGTAACCTGTACTCGGTCCAGGTAACGGCAGCTGCAGGGGGATAACCCGTACTCGGTCCAGGTAACGGCAGCTGCAGGGGGATAACCTGTACTCGGTCCAGGTAACGGCAGCTGCGAGGGGGATAATCTGTACTCGGTCCAGGTAACGACAACTGCAGGGGGATAACCTGTGCTCGGTCCAGGTAACGGCAGCTGCGAGGGGGATAACCTGTACTCGGTCCAGGTAACAGCAGCTGCGAGGGGATAACCTGTACTCGGTTCAGGTGACGGCAGCTGCAGGGGGATAACCTGTGCTCGGTCCAAGAGCAGCAGCTGCCCGCGAATAGCCTGTCCTCGGTCCAGGTAACAGCAGCTGCCCGCGGATAACCTGCACTGGGTCCAGGTGACAGCAGCTGCCTGGGGATAACCTGTACTCGGTCCAGGTGACGGCAGCTGCAGGGGAATAACCTGTGCTCGGTCCAAGAGCAGCAGCTGCCCGGGGATAACTTGTCCTCGGTCGAGGTTACAGCAGATGCCGGCTACTGTCTGTCCCAGGCAGTGACAACAGCAAGGCCAGCCGGGCGAAGTCCAGATGGCAATAGCCGCAGATGGCAGTCCCGGCCTACCGCGAGAGCGCTACGTGTCCCTTTTATTTTCATGCGATTTGTTTTACTTGCTACCATGTTTCCATAAAATTTTAAGGTTAAATCCAACATTTTGGAGAGAATATATACTATGAATCATAGCCCGCGATAGGCAGTGCTTATTATGGAAAGCCTTGACACTATAATCCGATCATGAAATTGCAGATCAGCGGCAGAGTTACGTAAAACCTTTCCCTAAGACCTCATGAGTATGTGAGAACGTTGTAAAGCCTCAATCACACGCGCACACTCGCTTCTGAAATGAACCCGGGTTGCCGGCCAGGAGCCGGATATCAACCACTTACCCCTACGGAGAGACAGACGTCACGTGACACTACCCACAACAGAGCGAGCCGATGGCGCCACACCCAGCCGGCTTCAGCTTCTCATCGATGGCCATGATCAAGTGGTGTTTGTCATGCTCGAGGAGGCCGCGAGGAGTGCGGCCAAAGACTGATGGCTCGGTCCAGAGCGAAGCAGAACGCTGTACGCGTGACCGATTCCTCGACACCGCGCATGCCGCTGGTCCACTCACAGACTGTGTTCATGAACCACGGACGACATAGGTCCCGGATAGCTGCATGCATAGGTGGGCAATGTTCATCCAGTCCACCCTGACGGACCTGGCGAGGAGAGCACGTCACAGAAATATACTTGTCTCACCCTCCCAGCTCGTCAAAAATGTGATAGCCTAAGATGGCATCGGTGCAGCTGCCGTCCCACTGCTGCGAGGCCGTAGTGCCCACCTCGGTGCCGCGCGCGCTCCTCGGCGCCGCCGCGGCTGCCACAGCTGACGCCGTTGCCATGCCGGCAGTTCGCCCGCACCGATCCGGACGGCAACCACGTGATCGCGGCTGGTTCGGGCACCAACAGCTTCCAGTACATCAACCACCGCACCGAGAAGGTACGGCGCCGCGCGGCGCCAGTGATCCCGTACAGCCAGAGCGTGGGAATCGGTCATGATCCTGCATCCGTGTGGCGGATACCAGATCACGTGTGACACTTGACGGTGGGTCTTGACCTGGGTTCCGATATTTGTTTGTTGGATCCAGGCACATGGCTGAGAATGGGAGAGACAAGGTGAGGTGCAAGGATCCATGCGGTGTTAGCGTGCTGTCTGCGACGCTGTACCGAGCGTCGCGGAATCCGCACTGAAGTTTGGTAAGCCGTGCAGGGCGAACACGTGTAGGATCATTTTGGGAAGGGGATTGTGGTACTGGGAAGGCCATAGACTATGGACATCAGCACAAGAACAGCACGCGGCGGATCTTGCGGGCTATTTCAAGCATCGAAACAGCAACATTGGAGTGAGGTCCTACAGCGTCGGGTACACAAGTGACCTCTGCCAGCGGCATCATCCTTGGGGATGACGTCACTGACATGCCTGCGTTTGATGCAGACACCACAGAAAACCGCATGAAGAGTCTGCTGTGCACCACACTGCATCGCGCTTCTCACACACAGCATCGCGGCCGATCTGCGTCTAATGACGTCATAACCCTGACCTATGACGTCACCTGTCCGCAGGTGCTCGGCACTGGCACCACGGAGAAGCCGTTCCACACCGTAGACAGCTACGGCCGGACCCTGGTGGCGGCCGGCGGCGACGGCTGGATACGCTTGCTGCACGTGCCACGGCACCAGCACACCTAAAGCTGCAGACTTTGACACAAATGAGGCTGTATCTGCCACGACACGAGCGTATCCGAGGCCGCACGTGTCATGACACCCACACACCTGATACGTATGTGCCACAAGACCAACATGCCTGATGCCCCGTGCCACGAGACCAACACGCCTGGTGCCCCTTACCCAGAGACCAACACGCCTGGTGCCCTGTGCCACAAGACCAACATGCCTGATGCCCCGTACCCAGAGACCAACACGCCTGGCGCCCCGTGCTACAAGACCAGCACGCCTGGTACCCCGTGCTACAAGACCAGCACGCCTGGTGCCCTGTGCCACCGCACCGACACACACCTCGCGTCAGAGATGGAGGTGGAGCAGCGGCGCCGGGTTCGAATCACTCACCATCACATCACCGTGGCCGCCTCCGCGGTTTCTCCTGGTGCCTGTTGGTCAGATGTCAGGCCGGCCGTGCGGACAGGGGACGAATTGGACGCCTGCACCCAATGCCGGCTTGGTGCCTGCTCACGCGTGATATGCTTGGTTGCTAGTTTGCCGAGTTACTTGTGTCGCTATGTTACTTGTTTGTGGGCGAGGAGGAGCATCACACAGCGTGGGAAGACCTGGAACCTTAGTTTTTGTCAAACGGCTTGTTGTCCATCTAAAAGGCCTGCGGGTGCAGTGGACATTGTGTTTACCACTTCCATTATTGCTTTTGTCAGGTACAAAACGTGTGATAAAAACGTCTATCTACCTTCGTTGTGCGTTGCGGCAGAGCAATCCAACGGCATCCAAGAACATTGATTATTTCAAGGCAATTGTCGTCCCAGTGGTCGAATGGCTTGAGCGCTACAACACGACTTCCCCAGCACTTATAGGAAAACCTTCGTCGAGGATGCTCCTGTCGATCTTGATGGAGTCCACAGCGGTGTGCTGAAGATCCCCTCGCACCACTACTGCTATGGACAATGAGGCGAAATAACCCTCGGGAAATCGGGAAAGGGTCTTTTTCCCCGATCGGGGATAACACTGCGCTAAACAGGTCGCGTTGAACACCTGATCACTCCGTCCCGATCCTAGTCCCAACGCAGCCCATTTCCCACACACGGGACACATTTCTAGAGGCAGAGATTATGCTCGAACTAGAGGAAGTATCAGACTTCACACAAAAGCTTCTGAAACCTTTGCCGCTTGCCTACCCTGGTGCCTCCCTAACAGTTCTCTCTACATACTGAAGGTGGCTGCTATGGTGCCTCCCTAACAGTTCTCTCTACATACTGAAGGTGGCTGCTATCGTGCCTCCCTAACAGTTCTCCCTACATACTGAAGGTGGCTGCCATGGTGTCGCCCTCTGTTGCGGTCGGTGACCACCGCCCGGTCCCAGCTGACGGCGGCCCCGCCCATCCAGGAACGATGTTTTATGCTCGACGTGGGCGGGACCGCCGCCCAGAGGCACCTCACGCAGATCGTCACGCTCCGCCCACGTGCGCCACAGCTGTCACCCGTCAGCGGTCGGACACGAAGCCGGCAAATCATGACGTCCACCCCGCGCACGTCCGCACAGGCCGGTCGGCATTGATTTTCTGTAGGCGCTGGATGAACGGCGTCGGAACAGGGCTGCATGCTGACATGTGTAATTGGTATCGTGAGGCTCCCACCCGCGTGTTAGCAGGTCGATCGGCCGATTGGACTGAGCTGAGTGACATGCTTAGCCTCCGCCCGCGAATGCAGATGTCATAAGCCCGGCACTTGAGACGTCTGCGCTGTTGGCTACCGGCAGCATACTACGTCAGGGACCCCAGAGCGACATTGCAGTGGACAGCCCACAGCGCTACCGGGATTGACTTCCCATAGCGTCACCTAGATCGACATAGAGTTACCGGAATGGGCATAGCATTATCGGGATGAATATAGCGTTACCGCAATGGACATAACGTCATTAGGATGGACATAGCATCATCGGGATGGACGTAGCATTACTGGATAGGTATAGCGCTACTGGGATAGATATAGCGTTGCCGGGATGGATATGGCGTTACCCGGATGGACATAACGTTATTGGGATGAACATAGCGTTACCGGGATGGTCATAGAGTCATCGGGATGGACTCCCCATGGCGTTGCCGAGGTGGTCTCCCCAAGGCGTCACCGCGATGGACTCCCCAAGGCGTTATCGGGATGGACTCCCCAAGGCGTTACCGCGATGGACTCCCCAAGGCGTTGCCGGGGTGGACTCCCCAAAGCGGTACCGCGATGGCCTCCCCAAGACGTTACCGGGTTGGACTCCCCATGGCGTTGCCGGGATGGACTCCCCTCGGTGTTTCCGGGGTGGACTCCCCTCGGTGTTTCCGGGATGGACTCCCCTCGGTGTTTCCGGGATGGACTCCCCTCGGTGTTTCCGGGATGTACTCCCCTCGGTGTTTCCGGGATGGACTCTCCAAGGCGTTACCGGAGTGGACTCCCCAAGGCGTTACCACGATGGACTCTCCAAGGCGCTACCGGGGTGGACTCCCCAAGGCGTTACCGCGATGGGCTCCCCACGGCGTCACCGGGATGGACTCCCCAAGGCGTTACCGCGATGTTCTCCCCAAGGCGTTACCGGGGTGGACTCCCCCCCAAGGCGTTACCGAGGTGGGCTCCCCATGGCGCTAACGGGATGGCCATGGGTGTAACCTGTCAGGGAGGGATGGGGGGGGGGGGATATCTGGAACGGTATGTACCGAAATTCTGACAAGGGGCTCTTGTCCTCAATGATAGTTGTAAACTAAACACTTTCCGCATCTGTCTGGTTGCAAACGTTTATTTGCCGGTTAACTAAACGCGTCCTAGCATCTTAGTACTTACATATTTGTCTTAGGGTCAGACCGTTCCCTTCAGACACGGAATGTCCTCGTCCCAGCACTGGTGACTTGAGTGCAAACGAAGGGAGCGGACCAGACTGGACAAAGCGTGCCAAGCTAGACAAAGCGGACCAGACTGGACAAAGCAATCCCGTGGACGCTGCGGTAAACTCGCCGAAAACGCCAGTGGAGAACACTGCATATTCGTAAAGCACTCAAGGTGTCAAATTACACCCACGGCTAGAGCCTGTTGACTCTTGTTTACGTGCAGTGACGTCGTATTGTGCTGTGACTGTTAACACTGGCTTGCAAACGCACATCCAGTGGCCAGCATGATTCGTCTGACGTTGCCAAATGTAATTTCAGGTAGTCATTTTCAGTTAAATCAAAGATCAGCTGCGGACTCGACGCAGGTCTGCTGGTTTATTAAGAAAAGGAAAAGAGAACAAAATCGATAGAAAACGATGACGACATGGATTCGGTACAACAACCACCTGAACGGGAGCTCCCCGCAACAAAGCAGGACTCCTATAAGACAATACAGGAGTTAGGTGGTAATGTGCACGTGACGCAGAATGGCACATGAATGCGGCAGACACAGCACAGCGAGCTCGAAACGAAACATCAAATCACGGCCATGACATCCCGAGCAATACTGTGAAACAGAAAACTGGCAACCGTTCAACGCAACACGAGATGAGCGAACCGAACTGAACAACCACTGAAAGTCCATGGCGCGCACAGCATGCATGTAATGACGCATGCCTCTACGAATGGAAGCGTTTGTACAGTAAAATTCAGTGCACCACATTGATGTGTGAGAAGCCCTCCACTAGTCGTCCTTGCCTTCGACGCACGCCGCTCAGCACACTTTGATGATATTAACTGAGCATTCGAACGTTTGACTACTGCCGGATGTTTCACGCTGAAAACGTCATCGCAGACGGCCAACCGTGCGATCAGCCCGCAACGTCACACTAAACAGGCATCGTACTTGAAAATCGCTCGGGTACTGGAACGCCAGATTTTGTCTGCAGGCATTGTGAGGACCTCGGATGGCCGCTGACGGTGTTCGAAGTCAGCTGATGCGGCTCGCGTCAGCATGTTTACTTCTTGCTGGGGTGCCCGTGGCGAGACCAGTACTTAGCCGCTGATATTGCTGGAAAAGACCACCCCGGTTAGCGACAGGGCCAGACGGAGGCGTTGCCATGGTTAAAAGCATCGCAAACTTGCTACTGAGCAGTGACGCCGCCGATGGGGGAGGGAGCTCCACGGAGCTTTGCCCCTCCCCCGCATCAGGTTCGAGCACAGTTTTTCATCACGACACTTCTAAAGATAATTCCGGGATTTGGCGATCACCAACACTATTTTGGTCTTAAATCGCACAGACACTGCCGCGGGCAGAGACATACAGAGCCTAACATCCGTAATTCGGTACCAAGGCTTGTATAGGCAAGGTATATAGTCTTGTGAACATGCGCGGCGTGCAGCTGAAACAAATATTGAGACAGCAGGGACAACCAGCATCGATAGCTCATTGATACGCTAGGTACTGTACCTATCAGCGTTTGTGGAGCCTGTTAGTCTGTTCGCAGTGTGAAGGCTCTGTCAGTGGGGTCGGGACTCCCTCGGTAAAGGTTAGCCCCATCGGAAATTACGGTGGCACGCCCCTTAAATCTTGTCCCAAATTCTGGCTCCGCCACTGTTTCTGAGGAATAATTTGAACGTCAAGGTGCTAGAAGCACGCGCACAAGGCAGACGCCTTCATAAGCGGAGAGGTCGTATCATGAGGCGTGTCATGACTGCCGTCACCGCGCGACAGACGGCCACAGCTGGAGGCGTGTCATGACTGCCGTCACCGCGCGGCGGGCGGCCGCAGCTGGAGGCGTGTCATGACTGCCGTCACCGCGCGACAGACGGCCACAGCTGGAGGCGTGTCATGACTGCCGTCACCGCGCGACAGACGGCCGCAGCTGGAGGCGTGTCATGACTGCCGTCACCGCGCGACGGGCGGCCGCAGCTGGAGGCGTGTCATGACTGCCGTCACCGCGCGGCGGGCGGCCGCAGCTGGAGGCGTGTCATGACTGCCGTCACCCGCGCGACAGACGGCCGCAGCTGGAGGCGTGTCATGACTGCCGTCACCGCGCGGCGGGCGGCCGCAGCTGGAGGCGTGTCATGACTGCCGTCACCGCGCGGCGGGCGGCCGCAGCTGGAGGCGTGTCATGACTGCCGTCACCGCGCGACAGACGGCCGCAGCTGGAGGCGTGTCATGACTGCCGTCACCGCGCGGCGGGCGGCCGCAGCTGGAGGCGTGTCATGACTGCCGTCACCGCGCGGCGGGCGGCCGCAGCTGGAGGCGTGTCATGACTGCCGTCACCGCGCGACGGGCGGCTGCAGCTGGAGGCGCGGCCGCAGCTGGAGGCGTGTCATGACTGCCGTCACCGCGCGACGGGCCGCCGTATTTGGAGGCGTGTCATGACCGTGTCGGCACCTCGGACGCGCCCAGAATATCCGCACTGCTCTATGGGCACACCAATCAGCGGCGCGGGCCGTCGCAAACGGCTCATCGCCATGCACCAGCACAGCAATCTCCAACGCTCACATGATCTATACGCATTCCTCGAGCGCCGCCTCCCCCCCACGCGGATGCGCCGATGGGCGCGCCCATCCTCGCCGGCCAGCATGCACCCGTCTCGCCGCCGCGCCCCGCCGGGAGACAATCCATTGGCCGCACCCATCTGAAATTCGGCGTCGCCACCGCGGGCAGCGAGGTGGCCGGCAATTTCAATATGTTATTATGGGTTCGCGTATTCGGACATCATTGGTGACGTGTTCCTGTCAAAACTCCGCCGTCTTCATTTCTGACTAATATGCATTTCTTGGCCATTTACCACCGTAGGTAGTCATTTAGCTGTTCTGGGCGCAAAATGACCACAGTAGTCGGCGCGCCCTAAAACCCCATTCAACAACAACACCGAGTACTGAGAACTAAGAACACCGCGCCGATGCCAACACCGACGGGGACACCGAGGGCGACACCGAGGACGCTGGCCGATGGCATGTCCATCGCAAAGCGACACGCCATCAAGTGTAGACACGGCCGAACAGACGCCAGCTCAGCCGGACAGACGCCAGCTCAGTCGTGCAGACGCCAGCTCAGCTGGACAGACGCCAGCTCAGCTGAACAGACGCCAGCTCAGCTGGACAGACGCCAGCTCAGCCGGACAGACGCCAGCTCAGCCGGACAGACGCCAGCTCAGCTGGACAGACGCCAGCTCAGCCGGACAGACGCCGGCTCAGTCGTGCAGAAGCCAGCTCAGCCGGACAGACGCCAGCTCAGTCGTGCAGACGCCAGCTCAGCTGGACAGACGCCAGCTCAGTCGGGCAGACGCCAGCTCAGCTGAACAGACGGCAGCTCATCCGGACAGACGCCAGCTCAGCCGGACAGACGCCAGCTCAGCCGGACAGACGCCAGCTCAGTCGTGCAGACGCCAGCTCAGCCGGACAGACGCCAGCTCAGCCGGACAGACGCCAGCTCAGCTGGACAGACGCCAGCTCAGCCGGACAGACGCCAGCTCAGCCGGACAGACGCCAGCCTCAGCTGGACAGGCGCCAGCTCAGCTGGACAGACCCGCTAGCCGGAAGACGCCAGCTCAGCCGGACAGACGCCAGCTCAGCTGGACAGACGCCAGCTCAGCCGGACAGACGCCAGCTCAGTCGTGCAGACGCCAGCTCAGCCGGACAGACGCCAGCTCAGTCGTGCAGACGCCAGCTAGCTGGACAGACGCCAGCTCAGTCGGGCATACGCCCAGCTCAGCTGAACAGACCTGCAAGCTCAGCCGGACAGACGCCAGCTCAGCCGACAGACGCCAGCTCAGTCGTGCAGATCGCCAGCTCAGCCGGACAGAACGCCCAGCTCAGTCGTGCAAACGCCCCAGCTCAATCGGGACAGACGCCAGCTCAGCCGGACAGACGCCAGCTCAGCCGGACAGAACGCCAGCTCAGCTGGTACAGACGCCAGCTCAGCGGGACAGACGCAGCTCAGCCGGACAGACGCCAGCGCATCCGGACAGACCGCCAGCCAGCCGGAACAGACGCCAGCTCAGCTGGACAGACGCCAGCTCAGCCTGGACAGAGCCAGCTCAGCTGGACAGACGCCATCAGGGACAGGACGCAGCTCAGCCGGACAGACGCCAGCTCAGCCGGACAGACGCCAGCTCAGCCGGACAGACGCCAGCTCAGCCGGACAGACGCCAGCTCAGCTGGACAGACGCCAGCTCAGCCGGACAGACGCCAGCTCACGGGTGCACCACGACCACGGCCAGACTATAAGCCGGCTACCATGCTGGTGCGCTCTGACGTCTGTAGTGAGCAGCTGGGGACCTGACGCTAACAGCGCAGCCGCGAGGGCTTCGACAGAAGCATGCAACAGGGGCACCACCGTTAGGGTGCCTCTGACGGCCACCCTGTGTGGGAGGACGCCACCGTTAGGGCACCTCTGACGGCCACCCTGTGTCGGAGGACGCCACCGTCGGCCCAGCAGCGCAGCGAGACAGCGGTAAGCTACGACTTCGCTGCGTAGTCCCGGGCCGAGTCCCGCAGTCCCAGCGCAGGCTCGGGCGCAGCGAAGCGGGGCAACAGCACGGTCAACGGTTCGCAACGGCCATCACGTGTGTCTGACGCAAGCGCCGAATGCATGCCCCAACTGCAGGCCTCGGCTGCCGCATGCTCCCATTGCATGCCTCGGCTGCCGCATGCCCCGACTGCAGGCCTCGGCTGCCGCATGCCCCGACTGCAGGCCTCGGCTGCCGCATGCTCCCACCGCACGCCTCGGCTGCTGCATGCCCCGACTGCAGGCCTAGGCTGCCGCATGCCCCGACTGCAGGCCTCGACTGCACGTCTACGGGACGGCGCGCCCCAGTGTTGGCCCAGACGCGGCGGCTCCCTAGCCTGTGGACTTGGTGGGCCGGGACTGGAGGAGGCAGTGTGAAAGCCCACAGTTGTGGTGGGGTGGGACCGGGGGAGGCAGTGTGAAAGCCCGCAGTTTTGGTGGGGTGGGACCGGGGGAGGCGGGGCGAAAGCCCACAGCTTTGGTGGAATGCGACCTCACCCTCGGTGCCCGTCTCCATGCCCGTCCCGTTGGTCTTACACGGCGCCTCATATAAAATAATGTCGTCGGTCATAGGTGAACACTTGGTACGCCCCAGTGAGTGTGTCCTGGGGACATGAGGCCTGAGCATAAAACTGCCACACATCTATCTGCAAGGACACTCGAACAGTACCTTGTCTCGGATTCGACCAGGCCGAAATGAGACTGTTTCGCGACAGATCGCTGTACGCCGCACGTAAAGGTAGTTGGGTGACTGTACTTTGCCTGAAGCGATAAATTATATTATGATGGCGTCAGGTACGTGCGCGCATTGGGCGCGTTTGTACTGGCACATTACTGTCGTTCTCAACGATCACCCCACTTTAAAAACGTGTTGGATGTACGTGACGCTTTGCATAGCAACCGACTGGGACTAGGAACCTCACGCCTATGCGAACAGTCTCAGACACGAGGAAATAGCACGAGTATGCAAACTTCCCAGCAACGGCAATGACGACACGTTAGATGCACCGGAAAGCAGTCTAGGAGCCAATGAAAGCGAGGCGCGAGTGCACTAGCGGGACAGGATAACCAAAGAAGCTGTAAGCGGAGCAGAATCAGCCACAGAGCACTATCCTCGGAGATCATGCGAGAAGAACGGTGCATCGGCAGTTCTGGCGTGAGGGGGCAAGGGAGGGGGAACGGTACATGCCCCCTTCCCCAAGACGGCAAAAAGCAGAGCGGTTCTTTTGCGTGTTTTCGACTATCTGCTACAGCATTTGGACCGTGCCCAAGATTCGACGCTGGGTCCGCCCTCACACAGGCACGAGCCGGGCCGGGCCAGGAGCAGTGCCGGGGAGGCTGGGACCAAACCGGAAGACCCCAGAGGGGGAGGGGGAGGGTGGCACTCACGAGTCCGACTCCGAAGCCTCGTCAGAAGACTCTCGGACGAAGTCCTGGAATTGTGACCAAAGCGAGCTCCCTGCAACAGCGGCGGGAGGGGCGTGATTGGCGCGGCAGTACCCCGGCCATGAGAAGCGGTCAGTGAACGCTTCGTCACCATCATGGGCAAAGCTCCCACATGTTTTGGCGCCCGAGACCAATTTATAAGCTTCAGCACGGGTTATTGCTTTTTCAAAACGCCTCTTCCCAACGACTTCAAAATAGAACTATGCTCGGTGAACGTTCAGGGCCACATGTGTAAGTGGTGATAACTCATGGGCCTGACCCAGGCGGAGGGGAACGAGAAGAGGGAGCTCAAGGTAATGCTGCTGGCGAGCATATTTTAAGCAAGGCGATTCGACCGCTTTTAGAACTCTGCGTAGACCAGGGAGAATTTATGCAAGCCTGCATCAATCGGGGCGCTGGAGCACACTCTGCCACTCGCCAATCACCGCTGCAGCGCGGATGTGTTGGCCAATCACAGACCGTGAGCTGACGTGTCGGCCAATTGCAAGCAGGTGATTTTTCCCCGTGATTGGTCATCGCGACTTTTTCCACGTGCGAGGGATGGTGCAGCCGCCCTGTCGTGCGCCGTTTCGTCCCGGTAGGAAACGGAGGAAAAGGACTTCTCCGTAAGAGCGCAGACAAGAAGCAAGCGACGACAGAGATGGGGAGAAAATCGTCAGATCGCGGTCAGCAAAAAGAGGACGCAAGAAGCGAAGGGTACATCTTTCTAGCCGCGGTCCGTGAGCTGCTGACGCCGCCGCTACGTCAACAGTGCTGATTGGCGGCTACAGTTGGCTGATGATGACAGACGATCGCCCAGCCGTTTATTTTCCGGCGCCACCGGTGCCGAGCAGACACGGCTCGAGCGACGCTACGCAGGCAAGTCAGACAGCGACAACCGAACAAACAAGGCCGCGGTCCCAGCGCGGGAGATAGTCACCCGGCGCCGACACCGCAGCATGCCGCGCTCACGCCAGCCATGCTTCTCTCCTCCCCACAAACCGGGGGCGTCACCCTCGGCTCACTCACTGGCGGCCTTGCCCTGCTGGCGTGTCCTGAGCTTGAGCTGGGGTCGCCTGACCGAGTGGCTGGTACGGCCGGGGCTGACCCCCATGCGCTTCCTGCCGGTGCCGGTCGCACGCCTAGCCTCGGCCAGCAGCGCCTCTGGAGCCGGCACGGACCGGTCAGCGGACACGAGCGCAGCCGGAGGTCGGCGAACACGGGCACAGCCGGAGGTCAGCGAACACGGGCACAGCCGGAGGTCAGCGAACACGGGCACAGCCGGAGGTCGGCGAACACGGGCACAGCCGGAGGTCAGCGAACACGGGCACAGCCGGAGGGCAGCTAACACGGGCACAGCCGGAGGGCAGCGAACACGGGCACAGCCGGAGGGCAGCGGAAACGGGCGCGGCAGGAGGGCAGGGGTGCGCACTGCCGTCTTCATCAGGCACCGGCCGCCGACACGGCTGGGTCCGGCGTCACTCAGAGGATGTACTTTCGGGGGACAGTAATGCCACGATATCACGTCTTATGACATCAATTTAAAACAAATGCTCTTTGAAAGAAGAAAGACCTGTCAAAGCTTTTCAACAGCCGTAAGTGTGAAACAAGGAAATCATGCACCTAGTTTTGTCACAATGCTACACAAAACTGGACGAAAAAACGGAAATATGACAGCTGACGTCAGGCGTCTTCTGGGCCCTTTAGCTCTTGTTCACAATGCGCTGATCCTCAAACCAGGTGTGCGTGTGCGCGTGAGGTGTGCGCGCCGTTGCGCGGCAGGCATTGCCGGAAGGTCAGAGCGTTTTGCGGGGGCGTGGGATTGGGATATAGAAGACCTTGTCCACCCGCGCACCGTGCTCGTGGAATACATCAGTGAAACTGTAGTGAAAGGCATACATATTGTTCGCTTTGCCACTGAAGGCATTGCCGCGGGGAGGAGAGAGTTTTTCAACACGCTGCTGCGTCTCCTTGGACTTTTTGCAGCGTCCCAGAATGGCCCCGGCTAGTGTTAACGAATATGCAAGTTTAGTGGACATCAAACAACACTAAATAAAGCGCATATATACACACACACGTCAATATAAACATATATATATATATATATATATATATATATATATATATATGTATATATGAGAATATATTCAGCTCAAAAGGTACATCGTCAGTAAGCATAACTTCTGCTGTTTTGTTGAAAAATGGCGGTTTGTTAAGGGCAGGAGATGGCAAGCACGGACACCGCATAACGGTGGGTAACCAGTTATTGGGAGGACAGGTTTAGTTTACGCCAAAAATGTTTTCATTCTCCAGTTATTTGCAATGAAAGTCAGAAATGGTTATTATTGGTGTTTGTGCTCATGCTACTATATAAAGTAAATAACCCAACTCTAAAAATGTTCAGTTTAATCATAAGAGCCTGTATCCTGAATTGGCTGGGAAGACAGATTGCCGACCCGAAAAGGGCTGTTGGGAGAAGGCCTAGGCCATGGGCCATGGCCTAGGCCAAGGCCATGTTTTTCGACTTCTGCTAGGACCACTGGGCTGAGTAGTGAAGGGACACCGGGCGGAGGTCACTCAGACGTCAGCGGAGCGAGTGTTGGCCCACCGTAAGGGGTGTCGGTCACGGAACGTGGGCTCGGTGTTGCTCACACAAGGACACGAACACGAGGATACCGACCTGAACACAGACACAAGGGCGACGACCTGAACACAGACACTGACCCGACCCTGAACTCGGACACAAGTACACCGACCGAACTCAGACACCAGGACACCGAATGATATCAGACACAAGGATACCGACCAGAACACAGGGACACAAGGAACGCCCAGAACACAGACACAAGGACACCGACCTGAAACTCAGACCAAGGACACCGACCTGACACAGCCACAAGGACACCGACCTGAACTCCACACAAGGACACCAACTCTGAACACGACACAACGGCACCCGACCTGAACTCCGACACGAGGACACCGACCTTGAAACTCAGCCACAAGGACATCAATCTGAACACCAGGCAGGAGGAGCCCCACGACCGCCGCGCCGGCTCGGTCAGTCGGCGGCGCTGCTCACCGGGCGGCAGAGACTCGCGCCTGTCGCCAGCCACCTCCCCCGGCTCCAGCAGCACGCGCAGCTCCTCCTCCGGCTCCTCCTGCTGGCCCTTCCTCATTTCGTCCAGTCCTGGCGGCCGAGGGAGGGTGGGGGGCAGCAGCTGCGGGGCGGTTCACGGTTCGCTGAACCATCAGCGGCAGGCTCGAGAACCTCCCGTCTCTCGGCACATTGCCGGGACGGCTCGAGAACCTCTCGTCTATGGGCATATTGCCGAGCCGGCTCGAGAACCTCCCGTCTCTCGGCACACTGCCGGGCCGGCTCGAGAACCTCCCGTCTCTCGGCATATCGCCGGGCCGGCTCGAGAACCTCCCGTCTCTCGGCACACTGCCGGGCTGGCTCGAGAACCTCCCGTCTCTCGGCACATTGCCGGGCCGGCTCGAGAACCTCCCGTCTCTCGGCACATTGCCGGGCTGGCTCGAGAACCTCCCGTCTCTCGGCACATTGCCGGGCCGGCTCGAGAACCTCCCGTCTCTCGGCACATTGCCGGGCCGGCTCGAGAATCTTCCGTCTCTCGGTACATTGCCGGGCCGACCCGAGAACCTCCCGTCTCTCGGCATATCGCCGGGCCGGCTCGAGAACCTCCCGTCTCTCGGCACACTGCCGGGCTGGCTCGAGAACCTCCCGTCTCTCGGCATATCGCCGGGCCGGCTCGAGAACCTCCCGTCTCTCGGCACATTGCCGGGCGAATGTGTTCCAAAATTGTCGCGTGCTGCGAACCATGTCGGACAGTTTAGCCTCAGCGCAGTGGTAGTTAGGCTCTGGCATTATGCTGATCCTTACATAGCGCTGATTCGATCCGAACATTGTGTACTGCGCTTGACCACATAGGGGCATCGTGGTGTTCAAGGAAATCAGTGATTTAGCAATAATTACCGGCACACGCGCCAAAGCACCGTCGTTGAAACATGGATCCTGCTAAAACGTTTCTGCGGATTGAAAACAGATCGCTGATCACCAACATACAGTTTGTAAACAGACCGCTCAAGACAAGCGGTAAAGGTTAAAATCGCTCCGAAACCTGAGCGAGGCAGACCCTTATAGAAATTGACTCCGTCTCGCCAGGTGATACCTTCTGGCCATTAGTGTCTGTCCCCTTACTGATAAAAAAACAATACTAAATTTAACGTCATCGTGCAGGATACCATCGTTGTCCATGTTTCCACAGCAAAATCGTTTTATCGTTGAAAAATGGGAAACTGACTTAGCACAAAAAAGTTGCAGTCTGTGCGGGCGGCTCCTGAGCAATTCGATGCTCATATTTTCTATCTCCCATCCCGGTAGTCAAGTGAGCAGGTTGTTCCACCTTTTAACATACTAACTCATGCATCGCAGCAGAACAACAGAACATCCCCCACACATCGCCGTGGCCATTGGCGGCCAGTCTCGTGACGTCACACTCACTGCTGGCGGCATCGTCGATGAGCTGGAGCAGCACCACCTTGTCCTGTCCCTCCAGCGCGAGCTGACCACGCAGCAGGACGATCATCTCCTCGCGCGCCAGCGCCAGCGAGCGTAGGTAGTAGGCCACCACACTGACGGGCCGGCCAGGGGCGGGCTCAGGCGGCATGTCATGATGATGACGTGACGTGATAACGGCATGAGATGATGATGACATGGCATGATGAAATGGCGTGGTAATGACGGACAGAATGCTAATATCAGACAGAGAGCGGAGAAGCAGCAGGATGTGTCGCGCGTCCCTCTGGCAGAGAGCGGAGGCGGCAGCAGGCTGTGTCACGCATCCCACTGGCAGAGAGCGGGGAAGCAACAGGCTGTGTCGCGCGTCCCTCTGGCAGAGAGCGGGGAGGCAACAGGCTGCGTCGCGCGTCCCTCTGGCAGAGAGCGGAGGCGGCAGCAGGCTGTGTCGCGCATCCCTCTGGCAGAGAGCGGAGAAGCAACAGGCTGTGTCGCGTGTCCCTCTGACAGAGAGCGGAGGCGGCAGCAGGCTGTGTCGCGCGTCCCTCTGGCAGAGAGCGGAGGCGGCAGCAGGCGTGTGTCGCGCATCCTTCTGGCAGAGAGCGGTGAAGCAACAGGCTGTGTCGCGTGTCCCTCTGACAGAGAGCGGAGGGCGGCAGCAGGCTGTGTCGCGCATCCCTCTGGCAGAGAGAGGCGAAGCAACAGGCTGTGTCGCGTGTCCCTCTGAACAGAGAGCGGAGGCGGCAGCAGGCTGTGTCGCGCATCCCTCTGGCAGAGAGCGGGGAAGTGGGTCGCGCGTCCTCTGGCAAAGAGCGGAGGGCGGCAGCAGGCTGTGGTCGCGCGTTCCCTCTGGCAGAGAGCGGGGAAGTGTGTCGCGCGTCCCTCTGGCAGAGAGCGGAGGCGGCAGCAGGCTGTGTCGCGCATCCCTCTGGCAGAGAGCGGAGAAGCAACAGGCTGTGTCGGCGCGTCCCTCTGGCAGAGAGCGGAGGCGGCAGCAGGCTGCGTCGCGCATCCCTCTGGCAGAGAGCGGCGAAGCACAGGCTGTGTCGCGTGTCCCTCTGACAGAGAGCGGAGGCGGCAGCAGGCTGTGTCGCGCGTCCCTCTGGCAGAGAGCGGGGAAGTGTGTCGCGCGTCCCTCTGCACACGTGTGCAGCGAAGACAGGGCTAACGGGCTGCAGACGCAGCGCCATCAAATCGGGCGGCCGGAAGGGGGGTGGGGGGGGGGGAGGGGGAAGCGTATGCGACGCAATTCCAGCACTGTCGAGCACAGGGGCACTATTCGACATTAATGCGCCACTCATCCGATGTCTTTCCCAGCCTGTCACGGCCACAGATTGCCCCACCGCACCACCCCGCACTGGTCCAGCCCCACGCTCCAGCTGCGACCTCACCCAGCCCTGAGCCGCTCCAGCTGCAACCTCATCCGACCCTGAACTGCCTCAGTTTTGACCTCACCCAGTCCTGAGCCGCTTCAGTTATGACCTCACCCAGCCCTGAGCCGCTTCAGCTGTGACCTCACCCAGCCCTGAGCCGCTTCAGCTGTGACCTCACCCAGCCCTGAGCCGCTTCAGTTGTGACCTCACCCAGTCCTGAGCCACTTCAGTTGTGACCCTCACCTAGCCCTGAGCCGCTTCAGTTGTGACCTCACCCAGCCCTGACCCGCTTCAGCTGTGACCTCATCCAGCCCTGAGCCGCTTCAGTGTGACCTCACCCAGCCCTGAACCGCCTCGCAACCTCCTGGACGAACCAACCTGACCTCAGCTGATTCAGCCCGCCCCCTGGCCTGACCTGAACACGAGCATCCAAGACGATCACCACACCGGGTCGGTTGGACCAGACGGCCAGGCCGTACACGAACGTGTGGCCCTCGTCCCGCCACCTGCGGCGCGGAGAGATGCTGCTCAGGACCGCGGTAAAGCCTGCCGGCCCCGCAGGGCCGAGCTGCCTGCGTCCAACCCACAGGGACACCACGCCAAGGGGCCGGAGTATCGCTCAGATGGCGGTAGGGGGACCCCCGCCATGGTGCGCTGCCTGCTGATTAGTCCTAAGGCACGGCTAAGTACAACCCTGAGCTACGGTTCTCCGTACCTGATGTGGCCAAGCTTAGCAACAGACGGATTTGTAATAATCTGTTCTCGGGCATCTTTGGAATCACTTTCTACCATCTGTACCAAGGCTGCGATGGTACTAGATTCGGCACAGCGGTTTTTGAAGCATTGAAAACTCCGCAAAACTAGGCTGTTAGAGCCATTAAAACAAGTCAAAATATGCAACATAATAACGGTTCAGATGCCTTACTAGACCTGCCCATAGCACCGTACTTGTTCAGCGTGTCATTGACGACCACCCACGGCGCCGATCGTCCCTGGAACGGGCCGCACTTCTCCGAAGGATGCACACTAGCGGACGGCACAGACAACTGAGTTACTCCGGACAGACGGCAGATGGCAGGGAGGGCGTACGGCGGCCCCGCGCCGTGGAGAAGCACTTACTTCCGTGGCGGCGGCCAGGGAAGCGCAACAGGCAGAGAAACACTTATGTGCGCACAACATGTACCGCACGCGCTCCAATGGCAGGCGACCGGTCCAGTTCTAAAATTACGAGGACGTAGTTTGACTGAAGTTCGGCACCACACGTTTCCCAGGTTGGCACACTCGGCCGCTATCAACACCCAGCTCCCTCACCTAAACCTCTTATTTCCATGCCGATGACCATACTAGATGATGCCCAATGGCGTTCCGGGATCGGTACCAGCCAACGCAGCGGTACCCTCTCAAAAGAGCTCCGGCACACGAACACGCACTCGGCCCGCCCCTGCCCCCACAGAGCGGGGCCGTCAAGGCTATTTCCTGAAGCAGCTGCCGGGCGGCCGGTGGCCAGCTGAAGCCGTAGATGCTCAGGACGGTTAGCCGTGGTAACGACGACGGCTCACTTGAAGATGATGTAGCCGGTGAAGCAGGCGGCGAGGAAGCAGACGATGAAGGCCACCACCCGGAACACGGTCTGGGTCTGCGAGGCTCGAACGGAGCGGGCCTGGGGCTGGCAGTTGTGCTCCAGCGACCACTGTGACGTCACGGCGCGGGGTCACGCAGGGACACACCGGGGGCAACGCAGAGAGCAAGCCCTAACGTTTGGGGAGGGGAAAGCACGGAACGCCAGAGCGGCGGGGGCGAGCATCGGGCAACGGATACACAGAAACGCTGGGATTTGCCACGGTGCGGGGATGGAGACGAGGCGACGCATGCAGGTATCGCTACTAAAGAGAAAAAAATAACATAACGAATATGAGAGTGATACACTGGAACCGCTTAGAATGAAATCTCCCATAACTTGAATGCAAAATAAAAATATGCAGCGCATCATATTTTGTTTCTTGTGCACATATTTCACACGGAGCAAGTTTTAAAGACCACGCCAGATGAACAACCAAATCTTCAGTCGCACAGCAAGGAAGACCCCAAGGATACAAAACAGCACAGAAAGCACTGCGACAGCATTAATTAAGTCGAAGGCATTTCATATATCCCATGCAGTGCATCGCCTACGTCGTACACTTGCCCCTAATAATACCTTTGTAGAAAATGCAGATAGTCTTGTGCTACAGAAAATATTCCTTTCAAACAGAGAATAAGCGCTACCAATCCCCCCCCCCCCCCCCCCCGCCACACCAGCAGATTTCACGAAAACCTTGGGCCGCCAGCTGCCGGCGGGCTCACCTTCCGAGCGTGCTCACCTTCCGAGCGTAGAAGGTGATGATGAGCTTGAGGGAGCCCATGAGGGAGAGGACGGGGCTGAAGTAGGTGCCCGTCCACACCAGGGTCTGGCCGTAAATCAGGAACATGGTGCTGCGCGGAATGTCAAAGTGCGGCTCTTCCGCCCACATCAGGCCTTTCCTGGAGGACAGGAGCCGGGGGGAGCAGGTCAGAGGCGCATGGTCATGCAGGAGGGAGAGGGGGAGGAGGACGTGGCGAGGATTAGGGGAGGCGTCAGACGTGGTGGTGGAAGAGAGGGCGAGCAAGAAAGGCCGAGGCTTGCACAGGGACTGCTGATGACAACTGTGTATTATTGTTTTGTGTTGCAGTGCTAGTTGTTACAGGAGCCGCCGGCCACGGATCTGCGGGCGCCAGTGCCTCGGCTCGCGGGGGCTAACCAGGCGCCCTGGTGACCAGCCGAGGCCCGGCCCCTTGATGGTGTCAGGAGGCAGACACTGCACCCGACAGCTCCTCCTCAACGTCCGTCACGTGGCCCGTCCGGCTCCAAGCCAGTGTCACGAAAATGTGACGCATGACCGGCCGGCTTTCTCGTGTGGAGTCCTCACGAGGCGTCCGTAGGATCACAGATCCGGGCCCAAGCCATATGTTGGCAGGCTGCCCCGACTGATCCGTGGGGCAGCCTCCCCGCGAGACCCAGGTAAGGCTGGGAAGGTGGGGCCGAGGGGCTGCTTATCCATACACGGAACAAGTCAGGGCCCCTGCGGGAGGCACATTTAATCTGGCCCCTTCCTTTGGCCGGAAGGGTGCTTTACAAGCCTCTCCAACGACCAGCAGGATCAGCGGAGTACACAATCTCCCCACCACGGGAAGGCGGTGCATCACGGGGGGCCAAGCACGCTCGGACCGTTTGAGTAGCTGTTGAGCCGCCCCGTTCGCCAGCTGGTCGACCAGCTGACCGCCGCGGCAAATGGCAACGTTGTTGTGCCGCTGCCCCGCGTCCCGCGCGTGGTGGCGCGCCGCCCACTCACTGGAACGAGAGCTTCCTGACGCCCTCCAGCCCGATCTCGACGACCAGCGTGAAGATGAGGTCCACGAGCATGAGCTGGTACAGCTCCGAGCCCACCTGGTCCTCCCAGCACTGGCCGCAGGGACGGCACGATCAGCCCAGCACACGGCCGGCGCGCTCAAGCCAGCCAACACGGACCAGCGCATCCCCAGCGCTGGCCACCTGACACAAACGTCAGAACTGGGCTGCACAGAGAACAGGCGCCAGATGCCACGAGCGGGCGCCAGGGGTGGCTGATGAGGACTCAACAAACGGTGAGAAGGCTTAGTTGAATGACTATCCGCCATCGTTCACAATATGCTCACAGTTGCAACATCATCTTGCAACTTACCTAAAACAATGCAGTATTCACATCAAGCACTGCCATTGGCTCTGATTTCAAGAAAATTATTTCCAAGCTTAACACAAAGAGACAGCCATGTTTTCGCAAAGCGTCTCTATCACGTGAACATGTTTCGTATCACGCCCATGATATCGCCACATTCATCCCCAGGCCGGAAACTTCTGTGAACATCGCACAGATCCAGCAAGGGTGCAACCGGAAGGCACGCACGTGCGGTCGGCCAAGAGGGGGCAGGATCGGGAGGCACGCGAGTGACCGGAAGTGAGGCCCGTCAGGTTTGGCCGCGGGAGAAGCCGGCCAAGGACAGAGTGATCCTATGTCAAGGAGGCACAGTTGGCCGGGCGCGAAGCGAGACTAGCGACCGGGCACGTTAACCAAGGTGAAGGCGGGGGTGGTCAGCCGGAAAGGGGTCAGCTTAGAGGCCAGTCACGTGACCGGAGGTCGAGCCTCGGCGGACACGTACCCGCTGGCGCAGCCCGGCTCTTGTCGGCAGCCTCCGTGTTGACCTTGTGCACCCAGTAGATGACGATGGTGCCAGAGGATGATGATGGCCATCACCACCATCCTGGCAGCGGTGGCCGGGCGTCAGCCGAGACACGCGGTGGCATCACACGGCATGCAAAAGGCCTAGGTCGGCGCGAGAACGGCTCGCTGAATAACAGCAACATTATAAGCATTTAGGGCCGATCAAACGAACACTGTCACTTGTCAGGCTGCATCCGCAGTCCTGGAGATGCATCCAAATAACCTGACGTCATGGCACGAGCAGGGAGCCTGCATAATAGTAAACGTTCAGTAGTTTGTAGCGCATGCACTCCAGCTACTTCAGCCAATCTCGCGATATGTTTTGCGGGCCACGGGAATTCACTGCTCAACATTCCACATTTCCTGAGGGCAGACCACTGGAAAATGCAACCGTGGTCTGGCTAAGCGGCATGACTCACTGACCAGACCTGACCTGATGAGCCTAGCCTGACCTGATGAGCGTGATAAACATAAGGGCGCGCGCGTGCGTGAAGTTTTCCAGCTGGCCGAGCAGCTGGAAGAGCAGCGGGAACAACGCCATCGAGCTGCTGATCATGAGCGCCGACGCCAACAGAGATATCGTGTTGCCCTCCTGCCCCTCACTCTGTCGGAGGAGAGAGACGGTGCGTGGCCCGACGTCTTGAGGTATAGTTTCAATCGACACAGGCGCGAGTTTGGCATGAGTTAGGGTTGTAAAATTAGCAGTAAAAAGTCACGAAACCTTCACCAACAATCCCTAACAAGCGAGTTCCTTGCACTGGTTTTGTCCATTCTTTCTCAGATTTGGGAAGGAGGGGGGGGGGGGGGGGGGGGGTGGAACCTAAATGGGGTAGATGATGGTGATGGATAGGTAACTACGCCCCTAGAGCGACCGGTTGATGCTGCTATTTTCAGCCAAATGGAGTTCTTGTGAGTGGTCGTGACACTCGATGCAGCACATTTGTTTCACCGCCAAATGCGTCTTGTGATGCTGGCTCCATGATTCCTCGAAAAGAAACAGCTTGGTCTTAAGGCCGCGCTCCTCGGATAGTGTTTGGCAGGCCACACCCAGACCAGACCATTCCCGCTGGGGCGGACTACCAACTGCGGTTAACGATGTTGACGGCTCGTAGCGACGTCACGCGGCGTGCGCTTGGCTCCGGTCGGGTACCAACTAGATCCGCGGAGTCGCACCGCACAGAATAGTGATCGACCGGCGTGCGAGACCTTCCCAGCACCTTGCCGTCACACACACACACAGCGACAGGGAGCCGTGCCGCTGCGAGCCGAGAGAAATTGCGTGCGTCACCCCACGTGTACCAGGCACAACCAGCTACCATCAGTTAGCCATGGATACACCAGTGACCGACTAGCTGGCGGACCAACACGGCAAGCCACCGGACCTGTTGCCTAGCGCGTGTGACATCAGCTCCGTCTCACAGCCAGTGGAAGGTACAGTCGCTTCGAGGCAGCTTACCGTACGGCTTCGGACACACCAAACGCACAGAGCTCCACAGGGAGGGAAATCTATCACGGAGCTCCACAGGGAGGGAAATCTACCATGGAGCTCCACGGGAAGGGGAATCTACCACAGGGCCCCATGGGAGAGAAATCTACCACAGAACTCCATGGGGAGAGAAATCTACCATAGAGCTGCACAGGGAGGGAAATCTGCCACAGGACTCCACAGCGCGGGAAATCTACCACGAGGCTCCACATTGACGGAAGTGTACCACAGAGCTCCACAGGGAGCGAAATCCACCACGGAGCTCCACAGGGAGGAGAATCTACCACAGAGCTTCACAGGAAGGTAAGTCTACCATGGAGCTCCACACGGAGGGAAACCTACCACGGAACTTCACAGGTAGAGAAATCTACCACGGTCATTGGTGGTATATAACGACTTTGCATGACACGATAAGAATTGCTCAGTAGCATGTATATGACTAGCAGGCTACCAGAAAATCCTCCCAGTGCCCGCAACAGTCGGGTGACGGGGTCAGGGTTCACGTACCAAACGCGCGAGCAGCGAGGTCTACCACGTCTCTGACGCCACGATAGCAAGCCACTCACGCGACAACACTGACCAACAACACAGCCTGTAACCTGAACAAGTGCCGGGGTACAGTCTCCGCCTCACGGAGCCCCCTCGCCCAGCTGCCACCAGGCGGTGTCAGTGAACCACCACGAGAGCCGCCAAACAGCCCAACGCCGCCAAACAAAACGGCCGAGGCGTCACGCACCGCATCCATGCTCATGACCAGCCAGGTGAGGGCCGAGATGGCGGCCAGCACGCCCAGCACCAGCAGGTTGCTGGCCGTGCGACCCAGCGCCGTGTAGAGGCTGGCCCGGCGGCGGCGCGCTGCCGCCTCCTCGTCCTCCGGAGTCGCCGCCGCCTCCGCCGCCGCCTCCTTCTTCTTTAGCTTCTTCTGCGGACAGGGTGTGGTTCTTCTTCCTCAGTTTGGAGTGGGGGTGGGCTGTAACCACTCACCCCACTTCTATTTACGAGGAAAGTGAGTCAAATCCGTGAAGAAAACCCGCTCGTTTGCATGTGTTGAAGGTAGGTTGCCTTATTTTTCACGGCTCATCCCCTTCCCTCAACTCATTTTGCGAGACTATGCGCCTGACTGCGGCGGTGAGGTCAGGGGTCTACATCCCTGCCTGCGGCGGTCAGGTCACGAGACTACGCCCCTGTCTGCGGTGGTAAGGTCACGAGACTATGCCCCTGTCTGCGGTGGCCAGGTCAGGGGACTACGTCCCTGCCTGCGGCGGTCAGGTCACAGAACTACGTCCTTGTCTGCGGTGGCCAGGTCAGGGGACGTCGGCGAGGACGCTGTGGTGACGCTGTGTGAGCTCGTGGGCGTCGGGAGTGGATTCGGGACCTACTCGTGGAGCTGGCTACAGTGTCTGCATGCGCCCCGTGAACACACCGCGGGCTTTGAACAGGTGAGAGCAACGAGAAACGTCGGCAAGGGAAGGCCGACACCGCCGCCAGGCATGCTAATACAGGCGAACAATGGAACCAGGACGATCGGAGTCTGGAACCGTCATGTTTTTAGATATGGGGGGTGGGGTGAGGCGGACTTGAGACAGATGACCAGAGATAACCTGGATGTGACCATGATCCCGTCACGCTGTTGTTACTGTTAGGGCTTTGCGAAGCGCTGAGCTGTCTGCACGCTGAGGCTGTGTGGCGACGCCCGCCCCTCCCCTG
The DNA here is from genome assembly GCF_011947565.3 of Pollicipes pollicipes. Classification (NCBI taxonomy): domain Eukaryota; kingdom Metazoa; phylum Arthropoda; class Thecostraca; order Pollicipedomorpha; family Pollicipedidae; genus Pollicipes; species Pollicipes pollicipes. Next base: position 10,369,095 of record NW_023596448.1, on the reverse strand, counting down.
GCACAGCGGGCAGTCGAACCCCGTACCTCCGACTTCCCAGACGCGCTGATTAACCACTGCACCACTGAGACTGATCTCGTGATCAAAGGCTCGCATCGCGTCAGCCGCGAAAAGCCCCGATTCACGCGCACGCGCCATCCCCGCTACCGTCACGATGATGGTGGTGATGATGGCGATGACAACACCATGATCAACACTGCCACCACCACCACCATTGTTCGCCTGGAGGGAGCAGTGGATGCCGTGTCTCTTGCTCAACGGCAGGGAGCTGTAGGTGCCGTATCAATTGATCTCACCTGGAGGGAGCTGTAGACGCCGTGTCTGTTGAGCTCACCTGGAGGGAGCTGTAGACGCCGTGTCTGTTGAGCTCACCTGGAGGGAGCTGTAGATGCCGTGTCTGTGGGAGGGAGCTGTAGATGCCGTGTCTGTTGAGCTCACCTGGAGGGAGCTGTAGACGCCGTGTCTGTTGAGTTCACCTGGAGGGAGCTGTAGACGCCATGCCTGTTGAGCTCACCTGGAGGGAGCTGTAGATGCCGTGTCTGTGGGAGGGAGCTGTAGATGCCGTGTCGTTGAGCCCACCTGGAGGGAGCTGTGGATCCCATGCCGCTTTAGCTCACCTGAAGGGAGCTGTAGATGCCGTGTCTGTTGAGCTCACCTGGAGGGAGCTGTAGACGCTGTGTCTGTAGAGCTCACCTGGAGGGAGCTGTAGACGCCGTGTCTGTTGAGCTCACCTGGAGGCAGCTGTAGACGCCGTGTCTGTTGAGCTCACCTGGAGGGAGCTGTAGACGCCGTGTCTGTGAGCTCACCTGGAGGCAGCTAGACGCCGTGTCTGTTGAGTCACCTGGAGGGAGCTGTAGACGCCGTGTCTGTTAGTCACCTGGAGGCAGCTGTAGACGCCGTGTCTGTTGAGCTCACCTGGAGGGAGCTGTAGACGCCGTGTCTGTTGAGCTCACCTGGAGGGAGCTGTAGACGCCGTGTCTGTTGAGTTCACCTGGAGGGAGCTGTAGACGCCGTGTCTGTTGAGCTCACCTGGAGGGAGCTGTAGACGCCGTGTCTGTTGAGCTCACCTGGAGGGAGCTGTAGACGCCGTGTCTGTTGAGTCACCTGGAGAGCTGTAGACGCCGTGTCTGTTGAGTCACCTGGAGGGAGCTGTAGACGCCGTGTCTGTAGCTCACCTGGAGGGAGCTGTAGACGCCGTGTCTGTTGAGCTCACCTGGAGGGAGCTGTAGACGCCGTGTCTGTTGAGCTCACCTGGAGGAGCTGTAGACGCCGTGTCTGTTGGGCTCACCTGGAGGGAGCTGTAGACGCCGGTCTGTTGAGTTCACCTGAGGGATCTGTAGATGCCGTTCCGTTTGAGCTCGGCCAGCTGTTGGGAGGTGACCCGGGCGTCCCAGCCAGCCAGTATCAGGTGGCGGTGGTGCCGCTGGTGTCGGTCGACCCATCGATGAAGTTCTTGCGGTAGGAGCGGGCCGTGCTGAAAACAGACGGCGTGGAGCAGCAGCGGCCAGGAGCGGGACGCAGCGGCGCGTCATCACTGAAGGGGATTACCGTGATCATCCTACGTGTGCCGACCAGGGACGTGATCCTTACCGTGTTTACTGGCGTTGTCACCTGTGATCATCTTAAGCGTGATAATCATGACGTGATCCTAAGCGTGCTCACTGAAGTGATCACCGTTGTAACCCTTATCATGATAACAATGGCGTGATCCTAGGAGTGTCCACCGAAGTGATCACCCTGATCATCCTCAGCATGGCAACCATGGCCTTATCCTAAGCGTATTCACCAAAGTGATCACCGTGATCATCCTAAACTTGATAACCGCAGCGTGATCCTAAGCACAGCTTGATACGCCGAGTGCCATCAAATGACACAACACGTGACGTTTAACCAGTACCTCCTGACCTATTGAAGGTCGATACCTCAGCATGGGAACTCTGAACTTGCAATGCCGAAAAACCAGGAGTTCAAGCCTTTTTTGCTTATGTCAAGTGCATCACTTCTCTCTTCTCACACTGTTTCTGATGCAAGCACGAGACAAGCCCCGATACACAGCGGTTGGATCGAAGTATAAGCAATAGAGCACGGCATGGCTTACCCGACCCACCCTAACCTAGAACTGGTTGGCATGACCAAGGCCGACCTAAGGTGGAGTTGCGTTACTCCGACACGTTGAGGCAAACTGAAGGGCCTCGCCCCAGGCCATGTTTTCAAAAGTCAGCTCCTTTTTATCTCAATGAATGACGTTCCACGTGAGGCAGACTTTGAACTCAAACTTCTAAAATGCAAGCAGACGAACAATAAAAGAGCATCACAGTGCCAACAGACAGCCAAAAATTACACGAACCATCACGATATACTCTGGGCTGGTTAACCTTACCGACGGGTGACTGAAGCGCACACTACCCACCTGCTGGCCAGCATGATGAGCTGGAAAGTGATGCATAGGGTGGTGATGTTGAGGTAGGCTGACGGCATGTAGTACGAGCTGCCGCCAGCCATCGGGATGCGGCCGCGGTAGTAGTTGCCGTAGTACATGGGGGTCGTGAGGAACCAGCCCTGCCGCGCAGACGCGAGGCGAGCTGCTGCCATGATCGGGTGACAGTCTCGGGTTACGACACGACATGCCGCGGCGCGTGGCACACACAACGGAACAGCGAGCACTTCCTTATATGGGTTCGACTCCCGCATAAGGCGCCGTAGTTCTCCGACGAGCAGAGAACCTTGACAAGGGCGACAGCTGAAACAAGTGTGGTGCTGCAGAGATCCATGAGAACGGCTCGGCTGACCAGCTGCGGCGGAATACAGCACGGATGGGACCAGCGGGCGACGCGATCGGAGCATACGCAGCACACACGCCGGACAGTGAGTGAGACGAGAACAGGCAGACGCACAGCTGACGAAGGGCGGCGCGGGGGGGGGGGGGGCGGTCTCCGTCTGACCGCGTCTTTCCACCTTCTCACCGGGTTTCCCACCTTCTGACAGCGTTTCTTACCTGGCCGGTGAGCAGGTTTGCCAGGTGAAAACGACGGAGCCGGACGGGCCATGGTGCCCAGACGATGGGACGGCGTTCCCACTGCGACACACCACACCCGGCCGCGCGACACAGTGAGCACCCAGCTGGGGCACGGGGCACGGACTAGGGCAACGAACTAGGGCACTGCACATGACGGCTCGTGTTGACGACACACAAACACTTCATGTCAATACGTAATGAGCCACTTTGAGGATGTGCATGGACCAAATGGATGCGACAACGGCTGGACAACATAGAAGAACACAACGATAGAACTGAGGATCAAGCGCACTGTTCTATTTCGTGCTCGGTCGCAATTCGTTCGCATGCTTGAAATATAATAATTATTCACACCAAGCATAAAAGGGAACGCGTGCATGCATCACTGGCAATGCCGTTGTATTTCACAGTACTGTAGATTTGGGGCTACCGAGATGCTTGAAATAACAGGCTCATGAGTGAAAACTGAAGGCGAGAAATATCTGCGACAAAAAAACAACACCCACCGAGGAGGTTCCAAGAAGAGAAAGAAGATAAATAGCGGGAACAGGATTACATGAACTGCGTCTAAGAGCTAAGAGCTAAGATTTGAAGGTAGAGTTGAAGGAACTGCTCAAGAAAACGAGAACACGCCGAAAAGGAGAGGATAGCAAGACGAAACGTATCATCGGAAAAGATCGAAAGCACGCACACAATGTGAAAAATACAGAAGCTTGACATTCCAAACTCCCACAACAGCAGTCAGAAGATCGCAAACGGACAGAATCAAAGAGCACCACACAAAGACAGATGATAATGCGAACACACAAGTCAAGGAGACAAAGCAAGGCCGAAGTGCAACAGAGCAGGCGACACGAAAAGTCCGGCAGAGCCGCGCGTCCACAGCCGGGGACAGCCTAGCATCTCGCCGCAGCCGGGGACAGCGACCACAGCGGACCATGTGACCACAGACCACAGCTGAGAACAGCGGCCTCGGCCGACCACGTGACTACAGTGAGGACCGTCCGAGAGGCCGGAGCCGGAACCACCGCCCCCGGCAGCGCCCACCGCCGATGACAGCACCCACCGCCGATGGTAGTACCCACCGCCCATGGCGCTGCGTCGAGCCTCGTCCGGGTCGTTGAAGTCCAGCACCAGCTGCGGCAGCACCAGGAACAGCACGCTGCCGGGAGCGGGGTATGTGTCCGCGGCGGCGGCTCAGCTGGGCGGAGGGGTGAGGCGGCTTTGGTACTCTGGGCTCATTACCGCAAGGGTTATATGTATATCTATCTATATGTATATATATATATATATATATATATATATTATATATGTGTGTGTTTATATGTACATATATACTATCTGTAATATACATACACATATATCTTTTGCGGGGGGCCATACCATGCTCACCAAAATACCTAGTCGGTATGGAAAATACGACAGCAGCACTAGCATTGATTACGACGATCTCAGATAACACTTAAGCCAGATCTCGCTCGTCTAAACAGCTGTGCACCCGGGCGCTACTGACCTGACCAGCAGCACCTCCAGGTTCACCACCAGCAGCCAGCGCATGAAGCGGAAATAGAGACCCACGTTCTGGCCAAAGTTGCCCTCGATGCTCTTCAGCTGTTCGTGCCAGATGTGCACCAGGTCGTGGACATCCGCCAGATGCCGCTTCGTCTACGGGGAGACGGACGCCTGGACAGCTGCAGTGTCCAAACACGGCTGACCGCGGCCGCCGTACCTTCAGGTGGCAGCTGCTGGAAACAGCCGGTGTGGCCGTCTGGACAGCTGCAGTGTCCAAACACGGCTGACCGCGGCTGCCGTACCTTCAGGTGGCAGCTGCTGGAAACAGCCGGTGTGGCCGTCTGGACAGCTCCAGTAAAGCATAACGGAAAAACATGATAGAATGAAATAAACATTTGACGAGAACTGACGTGACTGTTTCCACGCTGCCTATGCTATCTTTACCCCTCCCCCTCCCCTCCCCAATGCCCTCCGTCGTGACCATGGTCACATGTAGCCGCTTCGCTCAGCACCCCAGCACAGAGCCCGTCGCCGCGCCATCCCCACGGAGAGCCCGGGTGGCCACCAGAGGGGCCGCGGCGAGCGCCGCCGGCTCACCAGCACCAGACCGCGTCCGAGTCTGTCCGTTAGCACCTGGAGCCGGGTGCGGCTCTGCACGCTGCGCTGGTACTCCAGGTTCTGCTCCAGCCGCTGGCGCACCAGCCGCTTCACCGTCAGACTGACGGTCAGCTCGCGCAGCCGCTTGCTGGGGCGGGGTCAGAGCGGGGTCGCGGCGGGGTCAGGGCGGGGTCATCATGGGTTAGGGCAAGGTCAGGACGCGGTCAGGCGGGATGAGAGCGGGGTCACGGCACGGTCAGGGTGGGGTCACCGCGGGTTAGGGCAAGGTCAGGGCAAGGTCAGAGCGCGGCCAGGGCGGGACCAGAGTGGGGTCACGGCACTGTCAGGGCGGGGCCACTGCGGGTTAGGGCAAGGTCAGGGCGGCATCATCGCGGATCAGGGCGCGATCAGGGCGGAACTGCCGCGGGTCAGGGGAGAGGAACGATACCGACGGCCGGCCGGTCACCTGATCACGTGAGCTGGTTATGGTCTGCCGGTCAGCCGGTTATGTGACGGCCGGTCAGCTGATTACAGCACCATCAAATGCACAGAGTCGTGAGTATTTGATCGTGTGGTTAATAGCTGTATGCAAATAACGATTCTGCACAACCGGGTGACATTGAAACAGTTCATTATGCGTTTTAGTTGACAACACCGCAACATGTGATGAATACGGCACCCTTCTTATGGTTCGTCTGCCGTTCTTTACTCACTTTTTTCGCATCTCAGTTAAAACGGACTTGCCATGCGATTGCAGTTCCATCTCGATGACGTCCACGAGGCTGGACACATCCTTTTCATATCTGAAAATTGACCCCGGCTACGAACCCAGCCACAAATCCAACTCAACACTCAGCCACAACCACGATGAGTCTGAGTCCGCCTGACGAAGCGGAGCGTCCCACCGTGCGAGGTGCGGCATGACAGCTAAACCCGGCATCCAGCTCACGAGGGACCGCATCCCACCTGACGCGCCACCTCCCCGCACCTGAGGAGCGAGGGCGCCCAGCGTCCAGCTCACGAGGGACCCCACCCCACCTGACGCGCCACCTCCCCGCACCTGAGGAGCGAGGGCGCCCAGTGTCCAGCTAACAAGGGACCCCACCCCACCTGACGCGCCACCTCCCCGCACCTGAGGAGCGAGGGCGCCCAGTGTCCAGCTAACAAGGGACCCTACCCCACCTGGCGCGCCACCTCCCCGCACCTGAGGAGCGAGGGCGCCCAGCATCCAGCTCACGAGGGACCGCATCCCACCTGAGGAGCGAGGGCGCCCAGTGCCCAGCTAACAAGGGACATCCCCCCACCCGGCACACCTCCCCGCACCTGAGGAGCGAGGGCGCCGTGTGGACGTGACTGCTAGAAACGGTCACCAGCTCGTCGGGCGCCGACGGGCCGCCGCCGCCGCCCGTCGACGACGTCTTGCCGTACGCCAGCGTCGCTGCCGGGTGGAGGAGGGGAGGCGGCAGGTTACCGGCTCAGTACCGTGGGATGCTACCAGAAACAGAGACAGTACAGCGTTGTTGATAAACGCGCAGAACATGTATTCCAACATGGAAAGTAAAATAGAATTGCACCGTGTTTTAAAACGTGACACCGCCTCGCTAAGCGGAAACTTTCTTTTTGGAATTTGCCGATGGCCACTTCCACGAAGGATTTTTTTTGTGACGGCGAACATGACGAAGCTCTGCCTAGTGACGGGAGTTTTGTGCTCTCTGCCAGTCCTCACGTTCTGAATGAGCTTTGAGACGTTCTAAACGGCTGACACGAACTCGGTGGCATTTACTACGCGGCCGTTCTGCAAACGTGCCTTCGAACTCAAATGTGCACTGTTCCACGTCCCGAGAAACATCTGCTGCCCTAAAAACACAAACGTCTTATTCTCACGGCAGCACACCTATTTTGCTGGCGGAGAGCGCCATTTTGGACGGCATCTGCTTCATCATGGCGCGCGCAAAGCCGCAGTTCTCCAGATTGGGCTGCTGCTGGCCCTTGCAGCGTGGCCAGAGTTGCCAGACTATCGATCCGCCTGTGGACGTCAGCAGACCCTCACGCCACGTCACATCAGCCGTCACGTCAGCCATTATGCCGCATCAGCCGTCGCGTCACATCAGGCGTTACGTCACATAGCATCATCCGTCACGCCACATGCGAGCTGTCACGTTGCCATCATGCAAGTCCAACGCAGCCTGCCATGACGTCACATGGTCCGTGCCCACTGAGTCACAGTGCAGGGTGATAGCTGCACAGGCTGCGTGACCGTCGCACGTCACAACGGTGGTCACGTGACACACGGCCGTCACACTGCAATTGACCGCCACGTCGTGTCCCCATAGGTACGTTGAACCCTTTTGCACGTTTGCACTTGTTCGACCCGTGCTTAATTTAGCCCCGCCGCATTACAAAGAAATCTCATTCTAAAGTGCTCGGAAACAGGACAAACAATGATGATATCCGTGGCTTGTATTCAAATGTTCAGTAACCGTTACCGTAGAAGCATTTTCGCTTCGTTCTCATGTAGCAGGTCGCCATTCTACGTTTGCGCTTTGGTTCCATGGAACCCAGTCGTAATGTACCACAAACGTGAACTAATAAACTCGAATATGACGATGAAATGAAAACGTCTCCGATGTAACAAGCCGTAGCTTCTTTTGCCCTGACAAGCCTTGTGTTTCGCTCCTGAATTTGTATCGTGCATTTCAGATTAGATTAGACTATCAAGGTAGGTTCATGTCTAATCAAATGCTTGCTTGAAAAGGTCATGTTTAACTCAGCACGAAACGTTCGCTTTGCATAACATGACCCATAACTTAAGCTATATCTTAAGCATAAGCTATATCTCTGGGTCTAGAATGCGCCTCGCATGTCACATCTTCCAGCGTAGCTTATCCATCAAACGCGCCACTCGCCACATACCACATACGTTAGCTGCCATGTATGTACGGTTACATGCACACTCATCTGACGCGACCTCATTGGAAAAGTTCGTAGCTCGACACTGGCGAAGAATCGCCACACACGTGTTTCGCTTCGGCCCAAGCAGCTTTAGAAACGCTGACAGGTAACGTACAATATCCCTGTCACTCCCATCCCAGCACACACATCCTCGTGCGAGAGCGGCGTGCGGGGGGAGGGGAGGGGCGCCTGTCGCAGCCTTCCCCGGCCGGAAACGCCTACCGCGCGCCTGTCGGGCCGCCTCCACATCCTGATCCTGCTCCTGGGCAGTCGAGGCGCGGCGGGCGCTCTCCTCTGGAGCCAGGCTGGAGACGGCAGAGGCATCTCATCAGCAAATGTGCGACCTGAATAAAGTCGCGACCGATCGCCCGTCGCATGCAGAGGTTCCCAATGCTATAAGTGTCTGGAAAATTATACCAGAAGCATCCGTTAGCATAGGCAAGCGGTTCCCATCTCCGGTGCACAGGCGCGAACCTTCATCTTGGCCGGGGTGGGCCTTTGGGACATTCCATCCAGCAACTTAAAGATAGCCGGGCTTATGGCGGGAAACGGAACAAAATGAAATCCTGGGGCACGGGAGAACGTCTCCAATTACGTCATATGGTCTCCACAACGCAATACTTTAAGCTCAAAAAGACAAGCCGCGTCTTCTCAATGGCGGTGGAATTGAACGCAAGATGGGGGGGGGGGGGGGGGCAAGCACGGATAATTGCGAAGCTGGAAAACGCAATCATTACGAAGGAAAGTCAGCGACACGTCAGGAAACGAGGCACTTCTCAGGAAGGCATGTCGCGGCACGGACACGCTGCGAATGAGTTGAATGTCATTTGATCGGGCAACTCTGGAATGTTTCCAATATTGTTCTGTTGAGAACACCTCTGAAACCTAGGGCGGTGGTGCAGGCAGGGGGAAGACACAGGGGGCACGTCCCCCCCCCCCCGTCCTAGGTTCCACGGGTCCTTTGGGCCCCTTGGAACGTACCATTAATGACCCAACTGGGGCCCACAGAGTCCGAAAGGCCGGCCGGAGGTCGCATTCAGGGGCTCAGGCATCAAGGTGCTCCGAGTCGGTATGGGCTCGAGGACCCACTTCCCAATCAGCTATATAGCCGTTGCCAGTAATTTACACTGGTCGGGGCATTGCATCTGCCACGGGCCCACAGCACCTAACAGAGGATCCTGTGCTCGCAAGGGCCCCGAGCCGACCAAGGGAGGTGTTCGATGACGCCCAAAGGAGGGCACGGGCGGTCCACCGCAACCGACGATCAAGGGCTGGGCCGCAGGGCATAAGGGCCCGATGGACTGGCTGAAGGTTGCATAAAAATCGCGTCCCGTAGGGTCGTGACCTGAAATATTAGTTAGAGGTCCTCGCCCACCGTTTGAAGAACCCCTGAGACAATGCGGATATCTAAGTCGGTCACAGACCACGTATACCGAACAATCAACTCCATGCTCGTTTGAGCCCGTGAGAGCCATTTCTCAAGGAGGAACGAGACCGGGGCGCGCGATTTACAATGTTCGAGGTCTCTGATTCAACGAGGGGCTCCTGTGCCAGTTATTTGGCCACTTGCAGCCATCAGGGATGTTGTTGCATCAATAAGCACCCATGTATCGATCCGGGGTCACTGGTACGGCTCGGAAGGCCTCCCGCGTCACGGAGCGGACCAATGTGATATGATGTATCTCTCCGAGCGGCTCCGGATCGGTAAGGGGTCCCGCCCCGTGTCGCCAGAATGACGGCCGGAAGGCACGCGACGGCAGGACAGAGTGGCCGTTCAGCCCTTCACTGGGAGCAATAATATGTCCCGCAGTGTTCTACATACGGGGGCCGCTTTCCCGGAAAGAGATGGGGGGTATCATTAGTGTTCAATGGAGTGGGTCGAAAAGAGTTTAAAATGCACAAGGCCATGCCATGTTTGCTCGAGAACATTATTTTGCAGAATCAACTAGTGAAAGAAATAGCATCAAAGGGTTTGAGCCTGCGCGTCGCACGCCGATAGTGTAACCTGCGTGAACAACTGTGCGTCTAGGAAACCAGAGGTGCGGGGTTAGATTCCCCGCGGCGCCCACCCTTCCTGTCAGAGTGAGAGGTAGGCGACGTCATAGGCATCAGCAGCTGAGTGCGTCTTAAAGCCCCAATGACACATCCGCAGTCTCGGGAAGCAAAGACGACGATGGCCTGGTTTCCCTCAGACCGAAAGGCGTTGGCCAATGCCAGTAGCGCCAAGCGGCGGGCGCCGTGCATGCAGCAACGCCCATTGTAAAATAATGTTTCTGAATGTCCTTCAAATTAATTTGTAACAGAGGTCCTGCATTTACTGTTCCAGTTCCACCACCAGATTCCAGCACCTCTTCTCCGTGTTGTAAGGGCAATCCGTAACAAGCATCAATCTAAAAATCACACAGGTGAAATATGCAACTGGAATATCTCTAATTGCACGAGTTTATGACCTAAGGCCTTCAAAGCTACTGATTTCAAATGTGTCCTCATTTTCACCACGCATTGATCACGAACTATGTTAGCCGTGGCGCCGACGCTGCGCGGCCTATGGAGACTACAATGCCCGGCGTCAAGGCTTTTATTGCCAAAATATGCGAACGCGCGTGTTAAAAACCCCGCTACGTAATTTAAATCACTAATCGATTCTGGCTGAATGTTGAACGTTCCCAGGCACACATGGCTTGGTGTCGTTAATACCAAGATAAAAATTTGGCAGTTTCTGAGTTCTATCGGTATACAAATAGTCAAATGGACCATTGTAAAATGAAGAGCGCCGGCGATTGATTCCGTGCAGCGTGGCTTTTTCAGTTTACCGACATCAATGTCGGGCAGAATTGATCTCGCGGTAGCACGTGTCTTCTATTCCAGTTATGAAAGGCAATCACGCTCATATACAAACCCACACACACACATACATGTATATATATACATACATATATATATATATATATATATATATATATATATATATATATATCAAATATATATCAAAGAAAAGCATGCCTTAATTAACAACAGGGTCACATCCAGCGGTTTTTTTTTGGGGGGGGGGCTTTGTCAACTCTGCCTCCCTTGCCAGGTTCTGGCTGCGCGTCGGGCCTAGGGCCATCCAGCGCAGGGGAGGGTGCGTTCCCCGCAAATTTGTGAAATTTTGGCATTATTCCCATTGTCTTCAATGGAAAAACGCCCCCAACATACACATTTTCGCAATGTTTCGTCCCGTGGCAGTCATTGCCACCAAGCCCTTGTCAGCCTGCTTGTTAATAGGTTGCGTCCTGCTGCTCGGAAGCGAGGGCCGTCCCTCTTATGCGGTCTTGAGCCGCCCTGAAGGTTGGTGTTGGAGCAGCTGTATTTACAACAGGTGCAACTCACCTGGCTCGCCGGCCCCTCTCCACTTCCCTGGTGAGGTGGCGACGATTTACATTGGCGATGGCCCCAGGAGCCGAGGGCAGATCCGTCTTGCTGTCGGTGTTGGCTTTCTTCATGTTTTCAGTTATAAATTGCGTCGGAATATTATAGTTTGTGGGAATAGATCAACTAAAAGCAAACCCCCGAGCCATCAACGTCAACACCAAATTGGGGAGACCCTTGCGTACCCGGCCCTGCCCCCATACGGGTCGGCAAGGTTTCACAAAGATTAGCTAAGGTTTAACAATTTTGGTATCTATATGACGTCAGAGCAAACAGAGCGCATGCAAGTCTTTCGGGCGTATTAGGACGATTACAGATGACCGATAGTTTTGGCATGGCATGATGTATTTTACAAACGTCTGCGCCTTAGCTGGGTATGACAATGAATGTGACTTACATGGTCATTGGCTCATAAGAATGATTTAAACAGGAACATTTAGTGTAATACTTTTTAAAAACGATCTAGCCCCGGCGACATGCTTCCAGATGGCTTGTGACGTAGCACAAAGACTTCTGGGTTTGACACCGGACATTTTTAAAGGACTTTGTGGTGGAGAGCTTCCGAACGACGTGATCGATCCCAACACGAATTCGTCTCACATTTTCCCAAGTTCTGCTCTCCCATGTGGTTCATGCTCAAGGCATATTGTTCTTGCACGCAGATGAAACCCAACAAAAAATGTTGTGGGCTGGCTATAACTGAGCTATGACGGAACCAGGAGAGCTGTAAGTGAGGTGAACAAAATTATAGAGAGAGAGCGAGAGAGAGAGAGAGAGAGAGAGAGAGAGAGAGAGAGAGAGAGAGAGAGAGAGAGAGAGAGAGAGAGAGAGAGAGAGAGAGAGAGAGAGAGAGAGAGAGAGAGAGAGAGAGAGAGAGGAGAGAGAGAGAGAGGAGAGAGAGAGAGATAGAGAGAGAGAGAGAGAGAGAGAGAGAGAGAGAGAGAGGAGAGAGAGAGAGAGAGAGAGAGAGAGAGAGAGAGAGAAGAGAGAGAAGGACGAGAGAGAGAGAGAGGAGGAGAGAGAGAGAGAGAGAGAGAGAGAGAGAGGAGAGAGAGGAGAGAGAGAGAGAGAGAGAAGAGAGAGAGAGAGAGAGAGAGAGAAGAGAGAGAGAGAGAGAGAGAGAGAGAGAGAGAGAGAGAGAGAGAGAGAGAGAGAGAGAGAGAGGAGAGAGAGAGAGAGAGAGAGAGAGAGAGAGAGAGAGAGAGAGAGAGAGAGAGGAGAGGAGAGAGAGAGAGAGAGAGAGAGAGAGAGAGAGAGAGAGAGAGAGAGAGGAGAGAGAGATAGAGAGAGAGAGAGGAGAGAGAGAGAGGAGAGTAGAGAGAGAGAGAGAGAGAGAGAGAGAGAGAGAGATGAGGGGTGGCCGGGTGTTGGGACATTACGACTGCTATGGCCGCAGTTTTTGATGGATGGATAAACATATATAAATATTTCATTTAGGATCCTCCGTAATAAAGTTTTTCCCGCATCCGCTTCACACACATTGGACTCGAAAGCAAAAACACAAGGACATTACATATGGTGATAATAACGGCACTATAGATTCATCTCGATCACATGCAGTCGCGTGCAGTCATCTTGCCTACAGGTAAGCGACTAGACCGTTCCTAAAGGCCAAGTCACTGGATGCCTGGCGAACGTCTGATGACAGCCAATACCACATGTGAGTCGCTCGGGAAAAAGTTATCGACGCAGGAAGGTGCGCACTTGCTTGAGTTGTATCATACTGTCAGCTGTAGCCCAGGTGGCGCGTGAAGAGGCCGGGGCGCTATGAAAGGCCACTTCTATAAGTTTAGCAGGATCGTCTAAGCACCGGACGGGTATCAGCGTGACATTGGAGCTGGTCGTGGCCGCCTGCGTGACGGTCCTCGAAGCTTCGATACTCCTCGACGTCAGGGCCGAGGATGAGGACGAACCGGAGTTGCACGAGATATACGCACCCATCGTCCATGAGGTTCGGGAGCACGTGGGGCGCAGGACCATGTACAAACAGGTGGTATTTCCCACTCTGGGCAGGCCGTATATTCGGTCTTCTGGAAGAGCATCGTCTAGGACATTAGCCACACCGGTCTGAACGACAGGGTGTACCACAAGCAGGCACAAACGACATCGTCCCCATCGGTGACGGCATGTTTGTCCATACACCGAATGCTACCCGGAAGCAAAGGGATTAACTGCACGGTGTCGGCGGGCCAGAATACGGCATGTTCACCTACTCCCCCGCCTCGCGCCGAGCTTTCTAGCACTGGTCTGCCCAAAACGTACGACTGCGACCTCTGGAAGGCTGGCTCCACCTTCATAGTCACCGCCTGTCTGACCGGCGCCAAGGACAACTTCTCCACGTTCAGCTTCGACTGCTCCGATCTGATCTGGAGCTGCGATGCTGTCGACGGGACCTTCTCCCTTGAAAAGGTTACACACTGCGGACGGGCCTGCGAGAGTACCTTGCTGGCGTTCACTTCACAGCGTATCTGCGCACATCTTTCCCGCCCGCGCACACCTTTCCCGTTTTCCCACCGTAAGGCAGGATCATGGATTTCCGCTGGTAAAAGTTACGGAGGAGTATGGCCGCTGAACACCATTCCTGGAAACCAGGATGTAGCTTCGCCGAAAAGGTTGGGGGAGGGATGAACGGTGAAAAATGACGAAACCCATCCATAGAAATGCGCCAGCAATCGGCTTTCTCTCCAGATTTGAGCTAATGGGGGTAAATCCTAATGTAGTGGGAGGATGGCGCCGCTCCAATTGAGTTGGGAACCGGGTCATTCAGGATAACATTCGATTCCGCGCTAAGAACATTCCTAATGCATTCCGCAGTCGGGACGAAAACTAGCGTCATATCATAGTGGTTGTTGTACAACCAGACATACCTTATGATCGCAACTTCATAGCCCTCGTAGCCGAATTTGAGACGTTTGTGCCGCGTGTTTTGTGCCGGATATCCTCTCTGGGGGACGCGACACGGGTCGGGGCATTGTATTGGATCGGGGCGCTTCGCGCGAGGTTGGCACTTCGGCTGGGTAGCTGTGTTTCAAATTATCGGCACGTCTAATATCCTTCAGCGCACTAGGTGAGTTTGATGCTTGCGTTTAGATGGAATGTTCGGTTCCCGTTAGGACAGCAGGGGCTGATCAGGACTTTGGGGGGGGGCTGATCGTTATTGTAGAATGTCATTCAAAGTGCCTGGTGGTGAATCTCACGCACACAGATATGGCTGTATATATATATATATATATATATATATATATATATATAGTATATACAGCAAAATGCACGTGTATATATACAGATACACATAGTATTTTGACATTACCGGGGGGGGGGGGGGTTCAGACTCATGTTGCTGTGCTGCTCATGGAATGGCTGTGTGCAGATATCAGTAATCTGATAATTTGGGTGTCACGATGGAATTAACAGGTCAGTGGGAACCCAGTCAACAGAATAGTGGGCAAAGCTACTGCTTGAAATGGTATTTTATGCTGTTGACACATTTAACTGCTCCAACAGTATCAGGAGAAGAAACCCACAGAATTTACTGCTGGAAATATTACATAGTATGCACATAACAGCATACATCAAACCATTTTGGGGACTAAATTATGGTTTCAGTACCTTAGTACCTCTTGCCATTTGCCCCCCCTCCCCCCACCACCATCCCCCTGAAGCCACCCTTGTGAGGCTGTGCTGGTTTCACTTTTCAAATGGATATGAACAGTCCATGTTGACATTTCCTATAATCAGACATTTATTGAATGGCACAGTTGTCACAGAGACAGGTGTGGTTAAAAAAATATGCTGCAAAAGCAATTCCATATATCCTCTGGCAGCCTGAAAAAAATCCATCCACTGTGCCAGAGGCCTACATGTTATGAATGTGCTGAACCTCACCTTGGTATGTGCTGAACTCAGGCCTTGCCAATTTATGCTTGATTTTCAAACCATTACTGTGACAAATATCCAGCTTTTAGCTGTTTAAAATGAATTTTGAAAATTTCCATATGGATGCATGCCATGATTGCTTGAAACATTGCCAGATATGCTCCTCCCAACATTGTCATTTTGGTCTGGATTTTTAATGTCATCTTGTTAAACTTAAATTGAATTTTGCCCTTAGTCTAGGCATTTGTTATCAATATTTTTTTCTGACAGGAATCAGCTCAGATCTGGTGGCATTTGTTGTTTCCAATTACCAGAATTGGTAGGCCATCAGTATTTTGGTAAACAACACCACCTTGATGCCATGTGTAGCTGCACTTAAACTTGGCTCTGGCAAGGAACAAATTGAACAGGTATCTTTGTTACCACATGTTAGATGTTAGCATGTCTGTTGTAGGGACATGCAGCAATCAGAGATGGTGATTGATGGTTGTCCTTACCTCTGGCAAGATTTGATTAGGGTAAAAATATTTACCCTTAGCTCATCAGTGCATCGCACTGTCACTGGTTAGCCATATGAAAAACTTGAATAACTTTGTTCATTCTCAGTGTGTAATCCCACAAGCCTGCCCTGAAGTGCATAAGCCTGCCCATATGAGGGATGTTTCCATCATCTAAAGATGGTGCAACCAAACTGTTTAGATTGCTGAGTGCATTTGCAAGGAACATTGTGCACATAAATAAGGCAAGTAGTGGTAGCCTTATTCCTTATAGAAAGACCAGGAAAATGGAGATGTAGATTCATTGATATTTTGGCAATTTGCCTGGATCAAAACAAATGGCATAAGTAAATTTTCTGCCAGTTGTATTGACATAGGCATGAGGCCACCACATCAACACTGTCTTTATCTCCATTCTCTTGGTTTTTTTTTCTATGATGAATAAGGCTATTACTATTGTCTTATCTATGAACTGTGCAGGTTTGGCATCCATTCCATATGCAATGCAATTCCAATCCATTCCATATGCATCCATTCCACAGCAACCGTTGTTTTCAATGTGACCACATGTCTGAACCACTAGCTCGGGCTGGCAAACAATCCACCCTAGGGGAAGAAGCCATGCAGCTGGTCCATGCCATTGGCTGACACCATCCTGCTGCGTACCCCCTCAGCCTGCCACAGAATGAAGAAGGGTGAGCTAGCGCCACTGGAGCGGCAGTCGAAAGTCAGAGAGCATGAGGAGGGGGAGGAGGAGGAGGAGGAGGTGTACTGCATCTGCCGCTCAGCCGACAGCACTCGCTTCATGATTGCCTGCGACAATTGCGAGGAGTGGTACCACGGCGACTGCATATCCGTCACCGAGCGCGAGGCCAAGCACATCAAGCGCTTCTACTGCCACCGCTGTCGTAAGCGGGATCCCGAGCTGAAGATCCGCTACAAAGACAAGAGCCGCGGCAGCCGACACGGCGACGAGCGCGGCGAGAAGACGGAGCGCAGCGAGAAGAGCGACAGGAGCGAGAAGGCTGAAAGAAGTGAAAAGGCCGACAAGAGCGAAAAGGTCGACAAGAGCGAGAAGACGGACAAGAGCGAGAAGGCCGACCGGGGCGAGAAGGCTGAGAAAGAGCGAGAGAAGTGACAAGAGCGACAAGGGTGAGAAGCGGACCCCGAGAAGAGCGCGACAAGCACCGCGACTCGAAGAAGGCGGCGCGCGCTGAGCGTGAGTCGGTGCCGCCGCCGCAGCCGCCGCCCCCCACCTCCGCCGGCGTCGGTGGCGCCGCCGCCAGGGTGCGGCCGCTGCGCGCCTTGTCAGCGCGCGGCCGACTGCGGCCGCTGCGCCGCCTGCCGCGACGCGCCGGCCTTCGGCGGCGCTGGCCTCCAGTCGCGGCCGTGCAGGCGGCGACTGTGCGCCGGCCCGCCAGCCCTCGCCGCCGCCGCCGACGTCGCCGCCGCTGCGCGAGACGAACCGGCCGGCGCCGCGGCCCGAGGAGGCGGCGCCGGCGCCGGCGCCGCGCCGGCGATCGAGTGAGCCGCGCCGCGCTGCCGGCGCGCGTCGGCGCAAGCGCGAGCTGTCAGATGACGAGGACGAGGCGGACGGATCGGGCAAGCAGTGCTACGGGCCGCAGTGTGTCAAGCCAGCCGGCAGGGAAGCCGCTACTTGCTCCGATCAGTGCGGTCTTAACCTGGCCAGGAACAGGATCTTCCAGGTGGGTGGCCGCGACGGGGTGGGAGCTGTCTCAAGGTCGCTCGGTGTAAGGGTTTGCAGCACCGGGTGACTAACATACCTGTGTCGGAACTGTAATTAGTCTGTGCCGGAGGGCATGCGCCAGGCAATGACGTCAGCTGCTCATGTTTTACCCGTCTCTACATCATCCGCTGTTTTGTTCAACTCATATCGCCAGCCATCTCTCGCCAGCTACCTCCCGCAACATGCATCGTCGCACGCCCATTTTGCAGTGACATGTCTCACTGCGTCCACCAGCAACGCATGCTTGGGCGTTCTCCCTACCCGCACAATGGCGCTTTGGCGCTACCTGTGCGATACGGCTCCACTCTCCTGTCTGAGCAGTTGCTTGTCATGTGAGGAGCGTGAAATGGCTGTAGCGGCCGAACTGCACTTTCGTACCAACCATTACCATGGTGCCGACAACGCGCTCGTGGCTCTGACCCAGCGCCGGGGCCGCGCCGCCAGGTGCTGCCTCAGCGCATCCAGAGTGGAACATGACACGCTGCGTGGCCGAGGACCGCAACATGCGCACCCTTGGAGCGCATCCGGCGCGAGCAGCTGGAGGCGCAGACGCAGCTGGAGCGGCTGACGGCGCTCGCACCACGAGCTGGGACCGTGTGGTGGACCGCGGTCGGCGCGGCACGGTCGACCCCTCGGCGCTGGAGGACGACACCGAGGAGGAGCAGCAACAGCGTCCACTGCGTCACGTGTGGCCACGAGGTGGCCACCAGGAACGCCGTGCGCCACATGGAGAAGTGCTTCGGCAAAGTACGAGAGTCAGACGTCGTTCGGCTCGCTCTACCAGACGCGCGTGGAGGGGTTCAACATGTTCTGGCGACTTCTAACAACGCGGGCCAACAGGACGTACTGCAAGCGGCTGCGCGTGCTATGCCCCGAGCACAGCAAGAACCCGAAGGTAGGTTGGGGAAGGCAAGGGTGCGCGCCCACAGACTGGACAGTTTACTTCAGCAGCCTTGAGGGTGAAAGCTAATGTTATGCCTTTGACATTCGATGAAGAAGTGGGAGAGTAATACCTCCCGACCTCCCAATGGTCAGCACTGGCGGGGATGTCTTGCGCGAGCAAAAGTGGGAGCTGCGGGTGGGTGCAGTGACATGCACGACTCAGTTTGAAAGGGCGAGGGCATCGCCGGGAATAACGGGGTTTTAATCAAGACCGTGTCAGGAGGTGGCCGCCAGGAGCGACGGCATTGATCGTGCCACTATTGCACCAATTCTGCCCGAGGATAAGTCATCTGGGCGTTTGTTGGCTTTGACGTCATAGGACTGGGTACCCGACACAACAGCCCCCAGCGCATGCCCGGGTTTTCTCTGGCACAGTTTGACTCCGCGCTCATTGCCGCCGAATGACGAGGCTCCCAAATGTCCGCGGTTTCCTAAATTATCCTCGCTTGTGTCCCGTGCCTCTCATCCCAGCTATTCCCTGTTCCATGTGTCTATAATACCCGTCGTCTGCCATCCCCCGGCCCCCCGCAGCTCACGTGTGCCGGTGTCTCCCCTGACCCGGTGTCGTCGCCTGTCCGCGAGGTGTCTGGTTCCCCGTCGTCTGCCCCTCCCCGGCCCCCCCGCAGCTCACGTGCGCCGGTGTCTCCCCTGACCCGGTGTCGTCCCTGTCCGCAGGTGTCTGTTCCCCGTCGTCTGCCCCTCCCCGGCCCCCTGCAGCTCACGTGCGCCGGTGTCCTCCCCTGACCCGGTGTCGTCCCTGTCCGCAGGTGTCTGATGACGAGGTGTGCGGCTGCCCCCTGGTGGCGGACGTCTTCACGTCCAATAGGCCAGTTTCTGCCGCGCCCCGAAGAAGAAGTGCCTAAAACACTTCAGCTGGGAGAAGCTGCGCCGCGCCGAGCTCGACATGGAGCGGGTGGTACGGCGGGGGGGGGGGGGGCGGGGGACGCTCGGGTCACAGCGGGCCTGGCGAGAGCCGATGCCACACGTGTGTATCGGACCGCTGGGAGCGCGGCTGTGGAGCTGATGATGAGAGGACCCGATGCGGATGAGATGGGAAGTAACGGTCACATGTGGTCCAAAAGATGTCAGCAGTGATACGTACTTACGTGAGACTGCGCTCTGGTTTGGATGGCTTATGCTTGCTTGCTGTGACGGCTTGAATAGGAAACTATGAGAGGAGTGCGAAAGATTTTAACGTGGACGGCAGGGGCTTTGTCTAGGCTGCTGCTCAAGCAGGGATTTTTGCTTTACATGTGCTTGTACATTAATATCCATCCTTTGATGGCATTTTGATCAATAATGAAATTATATCCCTCACGGCGTGCATAACCTACCGCACGTCCCGTTGCCTTTTCGTGACAAGCATCCTCTGTAAAAGATGGTTGCCCTTACCATTTAGGAAAACTCTCTGCAATGCCGCTGTCGTACTGAAATGCGGCTACTGCGAGCCAGTTGAGAGCAAATGAATCTCTGGCTTCCTGCATCATCGGCTGCAGTAAGCGGCGCCCTTCGCGCTGTTCGAAGCCATTACCCTACAGCACATCCGTGGCGTTGTAAGTGTGCTTGGTCCTGCACCAGGCGTCTGACCTCCCCCGACCTCGCCTGCCCCGTCGTCAGGTTCGCTGGGCGATGAAGATGGACGAGCTGCTGGAACAGGAGCGGCAGTGCCGGCAGAGCATGGCCAACAGGGCCGGCGTGCTGGCGCTGATGCTGCACTCCACTTCGACCACGACGTCATGGAGAAGGTGCAGAGCCAGCAGAAGAAGATGGCCAGCAAGGTGAAGGTCAAGGTGTCCTAGAGTCATGCCAGGGAGGTGACTGTTCCGCGTGCAGGGTGGTCAGGGGGGTTGGCCCACCAGTGGGACACCTTCGGTGTTAGCAGGATTGCAGCCGCGCTGAGGTGGCTGGCCGCCACATGATATCTCGGGTTAACCTGAGCTGGCTTGGGCTGCCCAACAACCGCGGCAGCCATACTGTGTGGGCTCGAGGTGTCCTAAAGATCGGAACTGTAGTGCTCCAAGTCCCCCCAGATGAGCGTGTCCCCCTCAAGAGGTCCAACTGAATGCTATGCCGCGAAAGGTGGCCTTGATCAAGAATAAGGTGGGTCCGATCGAAGGGGATTAGTCCAATGTAGAGGAGGGTGTCCAGGACGATGCTGGAGCTCTAATAGGATGGCTGCGCTGCCATGGGCTGAAAATGTGGCGCACCGATATGGGTTCTGCGATCACAGCAGGCTTGTGTTTCGTGGTGTGTTGAGCCGACGGGATGGCGAAGTTCAAGCAAAGCACCGACCAAAATATGCGTTCGTTCATATTCTCATCATGTTTTTTTTCTCGCCTTGTTGGCATTGATTGCATCGTAATTTGCGGCAATACATGCTTTTGCTCGGTCTCTAAGTGTTTGCGGTCTTACGTTGGTCTTACGCCCTGCTGACAGTGCTGGAAACTCCGACTAGCCAATCACGAATCATTGTGGGGAAGTGAAACTGTGGTTGATAAAAGTTTGGACATCGAAGGTGTATTGGGAAGGTCACTCTTTTTCGAGTGAAACCTGTATTTCTTTGTATGTTTTCTACAATCATATAAGTGCTATTGCCCCATTCCCCTTGCAGGGGGTCATGCAGCACCCCGCAAACACACCTTGGATTGAGTTTCAAACACGATCCTCCTTGGTTTGTACGGGTGAAGCTGATACGTTAATGGGAGACCGCGACTGGTAGCAGTCACGTCATTCGTCGCTGGTTCGAATTCGTTGCGTATGTACGCCATCTGCCGGTGTCGACGGCTGGTACACGATTACACGCGTCGATTCGTCCTCGGGGGCGTGACTTGTGCATAATAAACAGGAGCAAGCTGGCCACCCACCAACACCATAGACGAACACAAAATCTTCTAATTTAGTTGAAATATGGCGTTACTGATTTTTGTCAGCTCGAGTGTTTACTTGAGCTTGGAGTTCCCTGTCTGCTTTCCTTGTTATGGTTTTGAATGGGAATAAAACTGTACGTACTCACGAGTACATGAGAGCGCAAGACGTTTCCCTATCTATGTTGTCCACCACATGAAAATGATGCACAAAAAACCGCCAATTAGGTGTCCCTGTCTCACTCTAGCTGCGGGCTATATTGGCAAAGAATCCCGTGCATAGCGGCCTAGACGGGACCTTTCAACCCCCACTTTGGAACAGTTTCATGGTTCACTCGGCATAACTGACCAGTAGGCTAACAGCCAGTAAAGTTGGTTTTAGTCAGGTTGGTCCCAATAAGTTCCGTCAAGTAGATTTATAACACAATTAAAACTACTGCTTGCTTGAATTTAAAGCTATCAGCCGGCATCTCATAACACATGAGATTACTGCGAAGCCGTCTGATACCCACGTTGTCCATGTTGAAACGCGCGAGGCTCCATTCCCGACCTCGGCCTGGGTTATTGCAGACCCCGTCACTCGAGCGTGTGAACGATGATTCGAGCCATATTTTGGATGTCACTCAACCCACAACCTGTTCTGCTTGTTGTTTATTGGAACGCCATATCATGGAACTGCGACACAAATAACGTACATTCCATCGTCGAAGGTGATTCACTCTATTTAGTTCGGTCGTGGCCACTGACTGCACGTGCAACAAAACCCGTTTGATTTCACAGACTCCCACACAGTTGTCCCCACGTGCCAAGCTCCCAGTTGTTCCGAAACTCGTGTCGCATTAATAAAAACAGCAAAACAACACAAACTGTAGTCTGGACAGTGCTTGGGGTCAAGCGACGTCCGATCCTCTGTGCTTCATCTAAGCCCGGGAATGAAACCGCTGGGAAAACTGAATCGCACTAACTGACAGTAGACTGACTGTTGGCTTAAGCATGCAGCTGTGCACTAACATCCCTGTGCTGCTTTAACCAGCATCCCACACTGAAGGCTCCAGGTTGGAGAAGAAGCAGGCATAAAGGACGAACTGCGGCCAAGTTTCATTCCTATGACAGTCGTGCTGGGTGACTTAAACAAGAAAAGAAAACGGTGCCCTTAGATAACATAGTGGCTGAAAGTAACGATGCAATCTGTAAAGGACGCCAGAGATGCGTGTAAGCCCCTAGAACACCCCCGTCCCTATCCCCTCCACGCAGGTAGGCTCGGATGCCTACCGCCTACCCTGTACGGGTCTTCAGTGACACGTGAGTCGCGCACCGCCCGTCAAGCCGAGGACTGCGGCAGTGAGGTGAGGACCGCCTCGAACGGCAGGCAGTTGCGCGTGAGGCCCATGGTGGCCTCCTCCGTGGGCGGCAGCCGGCCGGGCGGCAGCGCGACGGTGAACTCGCGCAGCAGGCCGCCCATCATCAGGAAGTGGTACGCCTGGGCGTACTCCTCGCCGGTGCAGCGACGCAGGCCGATCCCATACGGCACCAGGTTCTCGCTGGAAGCGAATACACCGTTGCGCAAGAAACGCTCCGGCCTGAAGCGGGTCCTGTTCGTGCCATAGCTGCTCGTTCCACTGCGTGCCGACGATGTCGTAGCGCAGCACGGCGCCGGACGGCACGCGGTAGCCGCCCACCAGGAACTCGGCCAGGCTCCGGTGCGGCACGCCGGCCGGTGTCAGCGACGAGCGGCGCAGTACCTCGGCCTCGAAGGCTCGCGCCAGGTGCGCATTGCGGCCGCTGCGCCAGCGCCAGCGGCGCGGCGCCGGCGAACTCGGCGCGCAGCCGCTGCTGTACGTCTGGGTGGCGCAGCAGGTAGGTGAGCGCCCACTCGCAGAAGGGCGCTTGTCGTCTCGCAGGCCGGCGTTGAGGAAATCGAAGAAGAACATGACCAAGTCCTCGTCCGTCTCGGGCCGCCAGAGTGGGTCCCGCTTGCTGGCACGAAGCCGTGCGATGAACGTGCCCTCGCGCCGGCCGCCGCGCGCCGCGCACGGCCTCCGCGAACTTCCTCGCGCACGGCATCGCGGTAGCGCAGCACGGCGCCGAAGCCGCTGCGCTCGTGGAAGAGCGTGCGCAGCAGCCGGTTGTCGACCCAGGGGTTCTGCAGCGCGGTCATCTCGGCACTGAACAGTGCCGTCAGGCGCCGCGTCTCCGCCTCCGGCAGCCTGTGGCCTGTAATGACGTGCCAGCACAGGCTCAAGTACCGCGGACGGAAGAGGCTCTTCACCTGCACCGGGCCGCGGGCCGCCCGCAGCTCGCTCACCAGCGCGGCCACCCTCGGCGCCGATCATCGCCTCCAGCTCGGAGGACGAGGTGAGCATGTGGTGCAGCGAGGCGCGAACGAGGCGCGAGTTGCGGCTCCAGCGCGCGCCTTCGGAGACGATGACGCCGCGACGGCCGGCCGAACGAGACGGCCAGCTGCGCTGAGCCAGCGAACCGGCCGTTGGCCGCCTCTTGCGTCATGGCGGCTTGGCTCAGCTCCAGGCCCTCCATGTACACGTGTAGAGCCCGCCGGCGTAGAAGCCGACGACGCTGCCGAAGCGACGCGGAAGCGCCCGCAGCGTGTCGAAGAGGGCGTCACGCGTCGAAGCGCCGACGAAGGCGAGCGTGCCGACGATTGGCAGCGGTGTCGGTCCCGGCGGGCCGCCCGGTGGCCGACGCGGCCAGAGCAGGAGCAACGCGGCGGCGACCACCAGCGTTGCCAGCAGCGCCGGTGGCACGACCAGGTCCTTGGGCAGCACCTCCTCCAGCATGGTTAGGACGGCGGCGCGGGAGCGTGGAGGTCAACTGCAGAGACGGCGAGCGTGGAGCGGTCTGACAGCGGGTCGCCGCTGAAGGCAAACGGATGACGTTGGCTAGGAGAGACGGCGACGAGGCACGCCGGGCGAGGCGGGGCCACCGACGGCGGCTGCAGCTGACAGGAGGTGGAGGGCGAGCTCAGGCAGCGGCGGTTCCAACAGCGAACCTCGCGGCACACGTTTCGCCTACCGCACTTACCGTTCGTCCACCGCGCCTGGAGACGTCGCTGGGGTCGCCTGAGTAAGCTACGGCTGGTCGCTGCAGGGGTCGTATGGCGTCTCCGCGGGATCGTTTACTGCCTGTTCAACATTCGCCAGGTGTTTCGTGACAGATCCGCTGTCACATGCGGCACAGTCTCCCGGAATGTGTTACTCGGTCGCGACTGTCATGACTTGTATGCCTCAGGTTTGCCCGGACTTCAGTTTTGTCGTGCAAAGAATGGTGCGCTTCTAATAGCCGCACAATTGGCGCCGTGGCATAGTCTGTGAGTGAACGACGAGACTACACGCTCATAGGCAGCCGAGCAGGCAGTTCACAAGGTAACAGAATAAATCTCACGGCTTATTACCGGTACAGAGGAAGTGGAAGTGGGATAGATCGGAAATTATTTCCTTAGCAACCCGCATGATTACTTAAACTTTTGGTTACGCGAACCTGACAGCCAAGTGACGCACTCGAGGACTAGATTTCCTACTGAATACGACGTTTCATCGCCTATTTTGTTGGGCCAATGCAGCTTTTCTCAATAACATGGCTTCCTATAAAATCGACGTCATGAAATCCAAGAATGTAGCTTTTTCTGTGAGATCTGGATCTAATTTTGCTACTTCAATATATAATGAAGGTAAATTGGAACAACTTAGTCTACTTTTCTGTTGTATGCCATGCATTTCAGTAGGACTTTGTTTTAACTGATCACCAAAAATGCAGCTGAAATAAACCAAATGAACACTTGTACCAAATTTGATACCCCACAACTAAAATCAGCACTTCACCACCGATTGGATTATTGCCACTACTGCAAACGTTTCCACCACCAGTTTTAGGAAGTCATTAACTGCAAAACTGCAAGTTATCATGTCACCAAAGGCACGGAAAATATGTCCGGAAAAACATAATCCGCCAAATCGGCTGAGGTTTCACCAAATAAGTGAAACAAATCACCAAGAACTGGCAGGAAACCAAAACTTTGTACCAGAAGCTCAGATACTCAGCCATCAGTAAAAACAACCATATTCCGAGCCAAGTCGGCATTAACCTGCGAATGTTTTGGGGCACGGATGCCATTATTCACACTGGAGCTACGTTCTATCGAACACACCTTCAGATCCAGGGGTGCAGCTAGTTGGTGTGTGTGTGTGTGTCGGGGGGGGGGGGGGGGGGCGCTGAAACAAGGTGGCTCCCTGTATCTAGGCACAGAGTGCTTAGCAAGGGCGGCTGTGCTGGCAAGGGGCTCCTTGTCGACCAGAGGTACATTTTGCGGAATGGCGATAGGACGGGACGCTACATTTCAGAGATCCACTTACGTTGGACGAGTTCCTTTTGCCTGCCATGGGATTGAAATACAGGAAATGGCCATGAAATGATCCACAATGAGACAGTGAAGGACCTGGCCAGTCACGGGCTATGATGCCGAACAGGGACCCTAAAGAGCCCCTGGGCCCGAGCTCCAAAATGGACTCAGGACCCCGTTTGAGCCGGTTTTCTGAGAACCTTACCTGCGGTACGTGCTGCGTTCCACACACGTGCTTGGTTGGTGCATTTGATTGTTGTCATAATCGTCTTAAGAGGCTTTTTTAATTTGTGGATTTTGGGATCAGAGCTCACCCAAAAGCAGGGTTATTGTGTGTGCCCTAGGACCCCACTTATTAAATTGTGAAATTTCAATTCCACCGCAAAACTTCATGAAAAAACCTTGCATGCACCGTAGCGCTTGGCACGGTACGCTGCCCTTTGTCCCCCTGACATTGGACAGCCGCTGCCACCGGTCGCAGACCATCCAAGTCAGAAGTCAAATAGCGAGCGCATGTAGACGCAGCCAAGATCGAAAATGCGGAAGCCCACCTCCACCTCGCCACCACGTTTACGTTATGAGTTCTCACTAGGTTCCACGTCGCCCTCCGTGTTTCGTTATCATGGATGTGCCCCTGCGAGGGCGTACATAGCGACTTGAACTCCCATACCGCCACGGGTGCGTTGGCATCGCTGGAAGCTGATACAAATTAGGCAACGAAGGGCTACCAGCTGTTCTTTAGGTTACGATTTGGCTTATTGCGGTGATGACCAGATTTTAACTGGCGCCATTGGTGATGAATCAGTCTTCTGGTGGTAAATTGGCCGTTACGGCTTGTTGATTCAGTTGGTGATTAAAGTGTCCATTTTGGTGATGGAAGTGGATATTCCAGTAGTCCAATTAACTTTGTACCTTTCAGACGCCCTTGATTTGATGCGATAACAAAATCCATTGTTGTCGTTGTCATGGATACGAGTCTCCACATACTGGCACGGCAGCAATTGGGCGGATTAAAGTTTAAGGCGTGTTTAAGTGCTGTTTTTATTTATTCATGCTGCTGAAGACTTTCTTGTGTTGGCGTGACAGGAGGCGAGATTTCCTCCACTTACGACGTCATGTTCAATGCATTTTCCATGTTGGCATCTGTTAAGCCTGTAGCATAGCTTTATGGAATGGAAACTTAATTTTTTGTGGCCAGTGTATATTGCACAGGATGTGATCCCAACCCCAAATGCAGTCCAAGCTGACTGCAGCTGCAGATTTGTTTGCAATCCGAGTTTGTATGCAATGCAGTGCATCATGGGTAGTTCGAAGCTCAATCTATGTCCTCTGATTTGCATGATTTGGTGAATGCCATATCGTGAGTTTTGCAAGCTGTTTATCTGCTACCCCCAAGGAGATGTAATGTATCTCTGGTTAAATCATTTGCTGGATGCAAGTCATAGCATGCAAGAAACCCACAATACCTTACTGTATTTTGAAGTGAAGTGCACAATGTTGTACACAACAACCTACAATCAGGAGCAACAGTTAAGGCGGAACTGCATTTAAATGGAACAAAACTTTTTAGTGTCTTAAAATTAAGACAGACCTAAACGTTGACAGTTAAAAAAGCGAGAGCACGTGTAAAATGAAGGGCATGGAGAATAACCGATGCTGTTTTCCTTATGCCCCGCTAGAGCTGCTGTACACCTGCAACGCATTACGTTTGAGTTTTAGTGAATTTTTACGCTTAGCCTTCACTACCTGTGAAATTTTCAGCACGTCCCCAGCGGGTTGCGTTTCAATTTACGTCAGTTGGCGTACTTCAACCATGCTGAACGACATGGACTAATTGCAGCAATTAACATGCCCTGGTGTATAATGCTTTTGGTCATCACTAGCCATGTGGGCTAGCTTAGCGTTTGTAGTTCCTGGGCGCTGAGAATGTCGCGGCCGTCGCCTTTGCTGGTTGGAGCCGTGAATGATGTGCGGGGCCGGTGGCTATCTGCTAGTAACAGTACCGATCATCTGCCCGGCATGCGATGCCTAATATATCCACGAATAGCGACGGCCACGGTGGTAGCGTCATCCAACTCCCAGCAAAAATGTCAAAAGTGCATTAAAAACCGGGCTATTGCCTGCTGGGCGTGTTTTCTTATTAGTTCTTATCCTCACGTATGCTTTTGTTTTCTTATTTCGTCCGAGATAGTCCGTTAGTCTGAAGTATAGCCTTTTGACAACATTCCTTCTCTTGTGACGTCCTCTCACGTTAACGTTAACAACACGAATACCTACACGAACCAGGATGGAGTGGCCGGCCAGCGATGAAAAGTGCCTTTTCTGTCACCGACGAAAGTTGGAATCGTCTAAGTTGTTACCTGGGGCAAGATCTTTCAGAAAAAAATGCAACATAACTCTAAATGCGATGCGGCACAAAAAACAAGTGGAACTGAAGTGCAGCGTGGCACAACCATGGAACAGTTTTGCTTCGGTAGTTCATTTGCACTAAAATATTATTTGCCTGCCATCAAACACTGAATGATGAACGAGACTTCACTTAAAAAATCAAGCACAGGCATATGTAACATAACCAGCCCAGAGGCATGCAGCTTCCTTTTCAGTTAGGGGAGGTCGAGCCTTCAAGCCAGGGATGTGGTTTCCCATTCTTATCTATTATATTTATCCATTGATTTTCTGTTATCATAGTCTTTTAAGGTTCAGCCACCCAAAACTGATTTTGAGAAACTACTTTTCTGCTTCCAACCGTGAAAAGAATATGCGCCAGATCTAGATAGAAAACCGTACAAGTTAATCTCGAAAGCACACCCAGCCATTTTTTTGTTGGTACCTCCCCCCCCCCCATCCCCTCCCTGTTCCCCTCGTACCCACAGCCTTGCACTGAACCCAATTTATTACCGTGTGGCGAGCATTTGAGTCCATCTGTCTCAAATAGCACAGCACTTTAAAACGCCGTGCAACAAACTGATCATGTTCGTCGCAAGATGCTGTAGCCCGCCACGATTCTTCTACGACTAGTAATAAGCCTAGTTATTTGGTATGTTATGCTGTTAAGTATGTAGCATGAATTTGCCGAAAAGTCTGTGAGAAGCCCTGCTCTGAGGGGTGTTGAAAAAGCCCTGTGTCACCACTGATCTGTGCTGTCAGCACTGATATCCTATGATTTGTAGTACATTTCAGCCACCTGCTAAAAACTATCCTGATTGAAGCTGCTATGTTTGGCAATGCCTGTGACTCAACTCGCTCATGCAGCGAAACGTCAACTTTATGACGTGCGCTCTACACATGCTCACACTGCAAGCGTTGACGAGTGCAGACCAAAAGTAAGCTTTGAACTAAAAAAATCATGGATAAACGGTATCATAGAATCTCCAGAAGTTTTGCACTGCAGTCTCAGATCATCCACGAAAGGACTCGGAAACGAAATAGTCCCCCATGCCACTGAATCAGCGTTCGATCAGCTGACCAGCCCACGGAGGCACGTGACCGTCTGAAGTACAGCATTACGGTCCGCCACCGGGCCTGGCCATTCCCGGCAGCGGTTGAGTCGAGGGCGAGTAACCAATGCCATGCACGACCCCATATGGCGATGGGCGAGTGCAGGCTGAATACCGGTTTGCGTTGCGAAGCTGCTGCAGCCGAATTCCTGCACCAAGAAATTCACGGCAGCAGTGTTTTGCTGTACAATGCATTCTTGTTTTTCATTTCCAGCGACACAATGAACAGATCGGCTGCTCACTCTGGAGCTGCCGACGTCAAGCGGACCTCGGAAGAGCAATGTCTCAGTCAGGTTGAGACCCAATGCATGTAGAAACCGGTCTTGACCACACCGCATCGCACAGTTCGGACGATGCATTACCGGAGTGAGAGATGTGGTCACTCCGGACAGCGGCGATGCTCCAGGAGGGCTGGGGATTTTCGGGCGAGGGTGCTGATCTAGCGCCGCGGTATATCAGGGATGTGAACGTGGACTGCTGTGTGGTGGTGCTGAGTGTAATAGTGTTATCACTTGTGTCTAGATGTGATCGTCGCGTGGAGTACCAGCGCGAACAACTTTGATCAGAAGATGTCATTTATTCTCGGCGTAAAAGGACTGAGTGTACTTGGTGTACAGAACAATGAATTCGGTTGCCGTCACGAAAGTATTAAAGCCAGTGCTCTTTAAAGATAATTTTTGGATCCGTAAATCCTCGTCGGGTAATAAGTCTTAACATCTATGCCGGGCTGAAGTGTATGCGATACCATTCCCGACGCAACACGAGGACAAAGCACTGAGCGCCAGAAGATGTGATAGCAAATACTTCGCGCATGGGTGACTCCCGCTACCGGAATCCTCAATGCTTTCCAGTGCAGCATATGGTGCTAACGAGTTATGGCTGCCAAAACCCCGCCCGAACAGGGACTCGAACCCTGGACCGTTAGGTTAAAAGCCTAACGCTCTACCAACTGAGCTATCCGGGCTTCGAGCACTTAGGTTTAAGTCCATTTACAGCGCCAGTCGCCACCATTGAGCATGCAGGGGCAGAATGAAGAGAAACCATAGTCAGAATCGTGGCGAAATTTACAGCAACGCGTGCACGGATTCGTCGGCTGCCTTTGCCGCTCATTTATTCATAACTGTGTCGTATTCCGTTCAAATATCAACTTTAAATAAATGGTCACAAATTCACCATTTTGGCCACGTCGAATTGTCACCGATCGATCACATGTCAGTTCAGTTGGCAATTTATTCGATAGGAGCGTTTAACCCAGTTTTAAGGAACGACATATCCATGATAGTATGGAGTTCCTTTTTTGAATGACTAGCATATCTTCCTCAGTGTGCATCTTCACGTGGCTCCAGTATAATAGTTTCAATAGAGCGATACATCTTTCTCGCCCTTACTGTTCTATTTTGGTGAAAGTGGATAGGAACTCGCTCCATGATATCAGTCGGTACAAGAATTTTTGCCAGCCTGACAAACTTATCTGTAGGTTTTTTTGGCATTCGACTTAAGTGCGGTTGGCATGCATCTGATTTATATTTTACTATGGCGTTTCCTTTTCAAAGCAAACGTGACTTTGCAGTTAAGGATGGCGGCTTATGCAATGCACAACATATTGTCTGGTCAGCCAAGAAGAGGGTAATAAATATTCTGGTTGTCATATCATCCGTTAACATTATTTCTCCGACAAATTATGCATAATAGGCCCGTATATGTAGGTGCTGCATTTCTCTCCGTTTTCCTCACTCGCGGTTCCCACCGACTAAAGAAACAATAACTTCCATGGCTGAAAAGTAGTTCTCGCTTCCTTCGGCAGTAACAGCCGGCACATCTCAAAATCCCCTTAACAATGGCCTAGCAGAGCGGCAGGGCGTCAGACTCTCCTGTTCGGCTGGCCGTGTCCGCCACTACTAACCCCCGGTCGCGTGATGGCCAGAGGTACTGAGGTCAGCGATGAGGGCTGAGGTCGGCTGGCCAGTACAACTTCGGTCACGCGGCACCTGGCGTGTGGTTGGATCCGTTTGCGGACGGTGGCGCCAGACGGCCACACTTGTGAAAATTACTGTTTGAAACGGTTTCAGCTGCTTGTTTAATAGAAAATTGGTTTCACATGTGTCAAATGTGGTTTTACATGCGAGTGTTCGAATATTCGGTTCAAAAACCCATATAAAAGTGGAGCGCTCTCCACAAGATTTACTGTGCAGCATCGTGTCGCGGTGCGCCGTGAACCGAGAATACGGCGGCCACCGCCTCGTTTTTCATTTTGTTTTCAATGAAATCAGACAAGATGCGCAGTACGGCAGTGTTTCGTATCTACTGCTGACATAAAATGTCTGTTTAAGATTGTAGGACCTGAGGTTTGTTCGGAGCATTTTATTTCAAAAGGGGTCCAAACACGAATTGAAGCTGGAGCCATTCAATCCGCGAAGGACCCAGGTTCGATCCCTGCGCGCAAGCCCGACGTGGACAATGCAAAGGGAAGCACTTCCAGTGGCGGCACCAGCCCCCTGGGCAGCTTAGGCGCTGGAGCGGGAGCTGGCTATCCAGACAGATGAATGGCCATCGCTTTACATGCTTTTCCCTCTACGTGCTCTCAAATTGATGCGCCCTCCCCCGCCCCGTTCTCTAAGGTTTTCTTATGATATTTTTCCAGCATTCGTGCAATTGTGCCGGTGTTTTTTGTATTATCTGGGGCATTCATTAAGGGTGGCGTCTGAAATAGGCCTTTTTATAGGAACACCTGCACACCAATCTTTGGCCGGCGCGGGCGGTAGGCGGCAACCGACAGCGCCGCCGATCGCGGCGGCGGGACGCCAACTTATACATTAAGAGAGCTCCACGTCATAAAGATATGCTCAAAACATACCAAACCCCATTCTCCATGACTTCGTGTTATAAAAAACAGAGAATCAGGGCCAGGGTTGAGCTCTCAATTGGCGTTCAAACACATGAATGGCGTACCCTGCCTACATGTATGGACGCCAAAAAGCAGGGCAAGCGCCTATTTCAACTGCGGGTGATAATGCCAAATAAATAGGCTTAAAGTGCAATCCCTTGCCAAGATATCGGCGGAGTCTTGGTCACGGCAAATACTTTTAGCCCCAAGAGTATGCATGTCAAGCTAGCAGGATATCTCCACCAAGCTGCCGGTCAATATTCCGGACGGCCATGATTTAGCAAAGAAGTGGCAGGTTAGTAAAACTTGGCCCATGCAACTCAAACTACACAAAGGCTAAGCTGAGCAACCAAAACCTCGCGAGATATATGCCCAAACATGAGGTTTTCGAAAGCTTGCGCATTAGTCAACGAGTTCATATTTTGAACTCCATCGAAACGCTTCGCTCCGATTGACCTTGAACTTCAACCTGCAATATTTCGAGTAGTTCCCCATGTCCCCCTTACCTTTTCAGGTTTTAAAATGCGTAGGCCCAATGCTATTAGTCCACAAACTTTAATCAGATTGTGAGAGTCCTCGCTCTGAGTATTGAATAGTCCTGAATATTGATGCACAGCTTGACCTGAAAATACTGCTAGTTTGACAACCGTCTCAGAACATTGCTTAGGCCGGGCCAGGCAGGCCATGGTGCCCAAGGTCTCGACGCGCCGCCAGGCCGTACTTCTACTGGGATATGCTTATTACGGATATTCTCGCTATTATGAAAAACTCGCCACAAATCTTGGTATGAAATAATGAAAGAAACTAGGTCAAGATGAGTTCACGCTATTGCATCCGCCTGAAGTAATTAAAAGCTTTTGGAAAGATGCTCCAGTGTTTCTTAAAATATGGTTAGGTGATACCTAAGGTGCCTTTAAAGAAGCACTGCCACCAAGTAATTAATGTTTACCCCTTTGACCGCCAGAAGCACTTTCGGACCGACCGACCCAGCTCATCGCTGTTGCGCTGGTTGGACGGAGGGAGGGGCTGATCATGTTGCATGTCCCAGCACGATTCCTGTCCTTGGAGCTGGTGACCACGCTTCTGTGACACATGGTGCTGATGCGCAGAAGGCGGGTGACGCCTTCCCGACTATATCGTGCTACTATCAGTCGACCTGGACGCAAAAGCTCCAGGGCAGTTCTGCGTGTCTCGCTGCAGACAACACGACTCCTTGGTTGCCCCCAGACATCGATCCCTTTTGTATCATTGCTGATATCGTGTTGTATTCCTGTATCGTATTTCTATTTCACATATGCATTACAACCGGTGCATTGCAACATATGCACCAAAATGATCAGCTTGCTCGGGGTTGTAACCTGTCTGCATATGGTCTGCGTTTCGCACGCGGGCAAAATCGACGTCCCCCGGGGGGTGAAGCTATTTTTCTACCATTCCGCTCGCCTGATATCGATGCTGAGTTCAACATTCCAAATGTCGATTTCACGCGATCAATTTTTAGGAGATTTGACAGGGTTAATACCGTCCATAAAACCAAGAAAATTGTCAAATTTTGAATTAGACGTCAAACTTGGCAGGTTTACAGAGGTGACCAAGAAAGTGACACAACATTCTGTGACATTTAGATTGGAATAGCAGGTCGTTGGAACCAGAGTATGCACTGGTGATAGAACAAATTAAAAAAGGCATCTGCAATCAGATGTTGATATATTTCAAACCCGGCAAGCACTGCTTGCATTCAAACACGCAGAACGTTTCGGGAGACAAGCGGCAGGTGTCTGGGAAAAAATAAATGAACATCATAGGCCCATGGACAACACTAGCGTCATCTATAAATCTTAGGTGGTGTCAATGGCGTCACCTAAGTCAGCATTGCAACGCCCGTGCGAAATGCCTTGCAATTCGAAGCAAAGGCATTGAGTTGCGAGAGCACACCTGGCGGACGAGACGAAGCATGTTTTGACTGGTACCAGAAGCGTTTCAGCCGTCTGTACCTTCTCATCTGCCCAAAAACTGACGCTGAAAAGACCCTTCCTATGAGCATACAATGTTCCGGTTTGACAAGGAAACCTGCGGTGACGTCACGATGGGGTTGCCAGACGAACTTTCGGAATTCGCCGCCTGTTAGCTCAAAGGGCGTACTTCAAAAAAGGGGCACCGCATGAGTGAAGATATTGCTTAACCCGCGCCCGGCTGGGGGGGGGGGGGGGAGTTGACTTCCCCACGGTTTTTCAAGCATAGGTCAAAAGTGAACCTCGCAGCGACACGGAGTTTTCAGTTTAGTACCTGATTTTTGATCAATTTAACATCCTTTATGCAAATTTCAAGTTTTGGTCTAACAGAATCAGTGGCGTAGGCCATGGGTCAACCTCTAAAAAGCTTTGACCACACATAACTTTTTCTGGGTCATTTGCCATTTTCTGAACTTGGGAGAGTAGTAGGACATGATGTGATGATGGTGATGTGATGTGAATATGATGTAGATGAACATACACATTTTATGATTGGCATGGGTACCTTCTGCAAAGCACATGCTGAACTCAGCATAAGCAGTTTCATTAGGTAACTTATGACGCAGAATCGGAGTTAACCAGCTAATTTTTTAGACACAATCACAACGCATAATGAGGTCGCAATAGGCTATGTAACGTCATGTGAGGTATCCAATGGTCAATGACCTATGTTCTCAGTAGCGGAGAGGCTAAAAGAACGAGCGCGATGCGTGTATCTACCTCTTTTCCGTGTTTGGAAGCTGACAAGGTCCAGTTTCATGTACCAACGTACATGTTCTCATCGTGTTACAAACGCATTGCCAATCGTCGAATTGATTATGCACATTGTAAACAACAGCTATACTATCTCCAGTGCCTGCAAATGTCAAATACACTATTTTTTATCACAAAAAAGTATGGTGCTGGAGTCGCACGTACGCAGCTAGCACCTGTTTGGAGTCATTGTCATTTGGATGGGTTATAGCTGTATGTGTCCAAGTTGTCATTTGGATGGGTTATAAATTTTCCCTAAGTTGACCTCAAATGATTTCTAGGTTTCCCTGCTATGCTAATTTCGTGTCGAAATACTTTTTCCTGCAGCTTTACCTAATAAAATAAACTTAGTCAGAAGCACATTGTGAAGAAAAGTATCGTCCTTGTAGGCTCCCGGTAGATCAATTTTGAACGCTGACCTGATCTGACCTGACCCATATCGGGCAACACGAATATCCGGAATGAGCTCCCACAGTATTAACGCTTATTTCCGTGCCCTTAACATGCGTCTGGACACGTTAACACGTTAACACTAGATACGTTAAGGTTTTAACAGCATCCATCAAGACAACCGTTTTTTTTTATCTTTCGTGGCCTCCGGTGACATCGTATTTAACCAGTAGAAAAAATTTTGCATGCATTCTTCATGGTATTGACAAGACCCTCAAGACAGCATCTTTGTTTTTCTCGGCGTTTTGAAGTTGGAGATCTCGGGGACGGGGGCGAAGCTGACCTCCCCCGACCGGGCGTGGTTGTCTCAGACCTCGGCCGTGCGTGGCTTAAGCTGAAATGTCATTGGCAGTGCACATGATATATTTATTGGAAGCGGATTGGGGTGCCCGGTGTGGTGACCCGGAAACTGAGTCCGCCTCTGTGACCCGAGGCCCGCCCGCGTTAACAGACCTGGCCGGCCAACGGAGCGAGAGAAGCGGTCAGGAGACCATGCGAGGCAGACGCATCGGAAGAGCACGCTAATAAGGCTGCCAAGGCGTGGTGGAGTTAAGCCTGAGCCTATTCCAAACTATCTGTGTGTTGTTCTGATAGTTCACAAACATCAGTATGACAACAAAAGGGTGTCGATTTCTCTAAATAATTGGTCGGGCCAATAAAGTGGGAGTCGCGAGTAGGGAACGGGGGCGAAACAATGGTGGACTTCGTCCACGTATGTTCTGCTTATCCCATATTTTTAAGGCTGTTGTGCAAAGGCACAGCAATCAGATTTGGAAGCCTAGCAGCTGGCATAACATTCATATAAATGCACTTGCTTTGTGTAACTGAAGTGGTACCGTTGTGTCTTTTTTCTTGATGTCAAAAAGTATTATCTGAGCATAGTTACTATTCAATGCCTTGGCTGTGTGTTGCTGATCTATTCATGCATTCACAACAATAGAGTGTCCACAATACTTGTGACTACCTTAACCCGTTTTTCACGAGGGATCTCCACACATCTAAATCTTATGGATAAAACGTATGCATTTCACTTAATGTAAGTAACATGAGCACCGCTCCGCCGATTGCTTCAGAACATGGCCTTCACCCTTTTTTCAAATACGCTTAGGCAGATATCCTCCTGATACGAATGCCTTTTCCCCGCTCGTTTCGATAATCACGCATTGCAAGCTTGCTGAGCTTCAGAAGGACACTTCCAAGCTGTTGTGCCTCTGTGCGGAAAACGAACCTCATCCGCTGCAGTTCAAACGTACTACAAGGGAAACACCTCCATGCTGATGCCATGCGCGACGCAGGTTGATGGTAGGAGCGTTGCTAGTTGAGTTGGCTCTTCAGCGACCACGCGATTTTACTTGAAACGTATTCTCAGTACTCAGTGAGCTTACCGAAGCAGGAGCGCAGGGAGGTCAGAGAGAGGCATGCATTTAATAAAAGACCCCCTACTTGTAAGAGAAACTGCCATTCCCCCAAAACTTTATTACGAATGGCGCAGTTTCCCTCGCTTTATTTCAATATTTATGTTCTTAAACTGTAACAGAAGCCAGAAGGCACCGAAATATACCATTCGGTTTGAATTTTGAAGTCATTAAACTGAAACAGCCAGGCATTAAATACTTGCGTAGAGTAAATCCACCTGGGTTATTCATTTTTCAGTGAACTGTTTTCAAGCAGATAGCAGTCAGAGGTTGTGTCGGAGTTTTTATTAGTTGCACAAGGACATTGTGATTTGTGAACGCAGATGATGGTGAACGCAGACTGTGGACAGAAATGGTGTGATACATTTGCATTGACATGGCTCACCCTTTCTTGTCTGGGAATTTTCGTCCTTTTCAAATGCGAAGGGTGGAATAATTGCACAGGATGACTTTGACCACGCGCCCTGACAAATATTGGAACAAAAACCCTGACGTCGGCGCTGGGCGCGCTGCTATCTCTAGATCCGATATTTGTATCTCGCACCACTTGGGGAGTCGCTGTATTTGGGCTCCCACCGTCGAGTTTTGTCTAAATACACCCGGTTTCAAACATTTCGACGTTGTGCTGAAACAGCAGCTTCACGCGCGGTGAGAGCATTATGTGGCCGTTGTCGCATATTCCATAAAACCAGCAGTGCAGACTGCACATTCCAAATGCAGTGCAGCCTGCGCCGTGCACCGCATTACAGACAGGCAAAAGGATGGTATCCAAGCACAGGCTGCACTTTCAGGGCACTCAAGAAACGCATGCTCCATGCAATAACAGTATGGATCCACTAGAGTACACGCAAACATGAATAAACGGCACGTCGCTGCCCCGCGTGGTGAGATGTGCGGACAGGTTGTCGCGCGTACCGACAGAGCGGCGCCACCTGTTCCCACGCAGTCAAGACATTATGTGGCAGGTGTCGCACATTCCATAAACCGGGTAAGCATGGTGCCTTGCGGCACACAAGTAGAAAAAACGCGCAAGTTGCCGCAGAATGTACTTAAGCACATGTTGGGGTTAAATATAGACGTTCTTTTTCAATATCGGGCCACACACAGCATGGTGCTACGTGCACGTTACCACTATGTGTTTGCTTCTATTTTGTGTAGGGCACTACTTAAACGCGCTCTACACGGATGGTGCAATCTGTAAGTCATCGTGGGAACCCTTGGACTGCCCACGTAAGTCGGCCTGTGCTCTTCACGGCAGCTCGCTAGTGTGCTCGGGGGGCGTATCCTCTGCGGCGTCAAACTGCATCAGGATGATGAGGTACGTGATGGACGTACTCACCACCTAGAATGCGTCATAACGCGTGAATACATTAACGCATGCCACGTACTGCGTGAATCATCAGTCACCACCAAGCCAGATAGTGAGCGTTACGTTTCTTGACATATGTGCAGAATGGCTTGGCCAAAAATGCGGATATGGATGACAACGATTGGGTAAAAATGCGGATAAAGGTACAAGGGTAACAAAAAGCGAGTGAGAAGCAACAGGAAAGCCGGCTTTGCCCACCATTCATATCCAGAATTTGGGAAAAATAGATCCCAGGCGATATCATTTTCCTCATTTACATGCTACTTATGCTCTAGACGTCTAGGTTCATGACATGATTGGGGACAAGCCAAATGATCCGTGCAAGGAAGAAAAATGGTGTGAGATGAAAACTGACACATATTTGCCATGTGGTTGCGCCACTGAATTCGCGCAAGTGTCACGTAGTTGTCACGACAGACTGCTTAAACTACACTCATGAATAAACAAAATGTCGCATCAGTACGGTCCATCCAACAAAAATGCTCACCGTGCCAAATGTCTTCAAAGATATCTCGAACATGTTCATTGCTGTTAGTTGCATTGGCGTCTTGCATCTTCGGACAATGCTGTTGGCGATAGCGATCTCTTGTGCGCCAAGCTGGGCCAACTCCGATCCGTAGTTGGAATCAAACATGGTGTCGTTCTGAAAACATTAGTGTACATCATACCAGCTGGAAGCACCTGCTTTTGTTCCCGTATGCGTCCTAGGCATTACCGGTTAAAAACGGCTTAGGTGCACAACCTGGCAGCAGCCCGGTTCGTTTCAAGCCCATGCTGCCTCGCCTGGCAGTGGCGGCAGTTAATATGTTGGTTCTGGTGCAGCAGACGCTCTTTATCTTGTTAATATATATATATATATATATATATATATATATATATATATATATATATACAGATATACATATATATACATATACGTATATATATATATGTATATATATATATATATATATATATATATATATATATATATATATATGCATATGTACATGTATAAAAGCGTGTACATATGCATATTTATACAGTTCACATATCTTGGCAGAATCGTTTCTGTTGTGCATGTTGGGTTAAAAGTAACCGCCGACTCAGCATTCACTAATACTTTTATGCATCGTTCGAGTTTCCCGGCTTTTCACCTATCATTATCGTTTGTTTTAAAGATGGTTCGTGCAAAAAACACTCAAATATTCGTCTATCCTCACATTCTTACGTTCCGAGACCTTATCTCATGATCGGGGAAGATTATATGGCACAATAAAGGAGCTTTGAGTTAAAAGCGCTGCAAATGGTTCATTATTATTAGCAAACATCTGTTGGTGCGTGAAAGACAAATTAGGCATGGCCAATTGCAGTAAGACAGAATCCTATTATAACTTCGGTACATAAAAGCACACCCATAATGGAAATGCTACATGACACGAACACCTTGCCTCAGTCGCATTTAGGGTGTTCACCGCAGCCACCTAATAATTCAAGGGTTATACAAGAATTTATTTGCCTGTTTAAAGATGGAGAGAGTTCGTCGATAAATATACTTTCAAAAATTTGAAGGAGTCTTCTGTCATTGCGCGTCTGTGGAATGTCCGTATTGTCCGTCAGTCGTTGTGTCAATGACCTGTCGTGTTCGTGTCGCATGTGATCCAGAGGTAAGTGTCGTAAGCAAATCACGTAAGTGCATTGCCAGACGTCGTGAGAATATCGTTGTGGTCACAACAATGTAGTATGAGGAACGAAGTTTGCAGCCTTATTTTCCTATGGTATAAAGGTAACAACAGGGTTCTGTCCTATTTCAATGGGCAGTGCTTCTGGCATCTTCCGTGCCAAAAGATACCTTTCAGTAGCAATGAACAATTCTCGTCACTTAAAACTTGAAACGTGTTTCTTCTGAAATTCGGTCTTCTCTGAAGACAACATAAGATCTTGAAGGATCAAAACGTAAGGATTGATGAATATATGAGTGAGTTTGCACGAGCCATCTTTAAACTAGACGATAATGCAAAACATACAAGCCGGAAACTCGAACGACACATAAAACTCGTCAATGCTGAGTAACAGCCATTTGTAATCAACATGTATATATATGTATATATATGTACATATATATATATATATATATATATATATATATATATATATATATATATATATATATGTGTGTGTGTGTGTGTGTGTGTGTGTGTGTGTGTGTGTAAGTTATAAAGGACGTTATTATCATGTGTCGTTTTCTCCATAGCTCGGCTGTGAAATACCGCAGAGTGTTGCAATTTTGCATGTGATGATATTGCCTTTCTGACTGGCATTGGAAATGTGAAGCACGTCATATAATCGAATTATGGAGCTTTCAACTTACGTATAAATACTTTACGAATTTGTTAGCGAACATTCAACATTCCATCGCTTTGCTACTGGTTATATCGTATGCATTGGAGACAAGATGAGTGACCTTTTAAGTTTGAGCTTCTTTGGGAGGCAAAACATCCCAGTGGATATCACCTACACCAGAGATCGGTTACCATTTTTGGTTTTGGTTCCTTAACCTTCATTTGTTCAAATGGTAGAGTATATGTGTATGACTTTCAAAGGCCCGGGGCTTAATTCCCTAATAAGGTTGATCTTTCAGAGTCTGTCAGATCAGCATCATATACATGCAAGTCCGCTACACAATGCGGTGCTTCGCAGCGGCGTGTGAAGGGATCATCACACACAATAATAATAACGGTGTGTTTTAATGACCAAATCAAGTGACAAAACAACACACATCACACTTATGCTTTAGCATCAGTTACGGTACCAAACGAATGAAACCAAGTACAATATGGGCGGCTTTCAACGCACCACTTGCGATTACATTTACCCCCCCCCCCCCCCACAGCTCACACCGTCAAAGGTGGCTAGCAGCGGTGACAAAAGGTCGTGCAACTCAGGGGCGAATCCAGAGGGACGGCCACGAGGCCATGGCCCCCCTTGGGCTCTGAAGGGGCCCATTGGCTCCAAAGAGGCCGATAGCCGGGCGAACAAGTGCAGTTTTTAAAAATACAGAACGCAACGGAATTGGACATTTTTGGATTTCCAGGCGACTAAGAATAGCTGCAAGGAAAAGTAAAGAACCCACGAAAAGACAAAAAAAAAAATGATTTGCTTTACAC
Organism: Pollicipes pollicipes; assembly: GCF_011947565.3. NCBI lineage: Eukaryota > Metazoa > Arthropoda > Thecostraca > Pollicipedomorpha > Pollicipedidae > Pollicipes > Pollicipes pollicipes. The sequence goes on along the minus strand of NW_023596448.1, from coordinate 10,327,801 downwards.
GCACTCGGTCTCGCTAGCACAAATTGGCCATTTTGGGTACTTCTTATTTCAATGGGGGCCCTGCGCTCTTGTCGAGAGTTTGTCTGATAACCTGCTCGGGCACATTTAATAGTTCGGGGGCTCTCTACAGTAGGTCTGAGGACTTTATATTTGAATGGAACGCTACGTACGTCGGTCCCCGCTCCCCCCCCCCCCCCCCCCCGCTCCGCTCGCCTCCTCAGCCACACTGGATTGTTCGGGATCCTGCACATGGGACCTTGGTGTTTAAATTTAGGGCCGTACGCTCCTATCGAGGCCATCTGATAACCTGCTCGGGTGTGCTTTATCTTTCGGTGACCCTCTGCACTGGGTTTTGGGGACAAATGATCGGAATGGAGGGCCTTACGCTCTTGTCGGGTTCCCTCGTGAGAAGCTCCTCGGGAACATTCGATCGTTGGGGGACCTCTATAGCGGCCCTTGGGTATTTCCTATTTGAATGGAGGTTCCCACGCTCTTGACGAGTACCCTATTCCTTAAAGTGCTCTGGCGCACTTGATCATTCGGGGGCCTTCCACATTGTGTCGCGAGTATTTCTTACTTTAACGAAAGGCTCTGAGCTCTCATCGGGGTCCCCACATGTTAACTTGTTCGGACACACTCGATCATTCCGGGGCCCCTCCATGCTGTCTTGGATACTCCTTATATGAATGGATGGCCCTGAATGTTCTTGGTGGGACGAATTCAAAAAAACTTATCGGGCCGGTGGCGGATACAGGGGTTGGGTGGAGGGAGGCACAGGACCATGCCCACATGAACCATGTCGAGGGGCCCGTAGGCTTCGAAGGGGCCCATAACCGGACGAACGAACACAGTTTTCTAACAAAACAAAAACACAACATTAGACGCCTTTGCCCCCGCAAACGACCAAGAGCAGCCAGCAGCAAAAGTAGAGATCATCATTAGCATACAGAGTTAAATCTTCGCTGATTGAAAAGTGTTGCTTGGAGGAAATTTGGGGGCTTATTGCACTGTTTAGAGGCATCACGCTGCTGCCCGCGCCCTACATGTTCACTTGCCGAACCAATATCATCGCTGAGGAGCTTCCCACGCTGCCTTGATCTCTTTGCATTTTCTCGTAGGGCCAAACACTGCTGTTGGAACACCATCGGCTTTTCTGCTTGGACACTTTTCTGCTTGATCAGGTTTTCCCTTGCGGTTTCTTCCCATTCGTTCGAAAAGCTCTATATGTTTTTTCCAGGGCCCCGTCTGCCAAGGTCAGCTCAGTTGCTCAGGGGCCCTTCACACAAGTCTCAGTATTTTCACCTGCTCGGAGGGCCTTGTGCTATTGCTGGGGCTTTGATTGAGGGCTCTTTCCCTTCGATGTCATTTGCGGAGGACTCCTCACTTCTATCGAGGTTCGTCCTGTTAACCTGCCCGAGCACTCCTGGTCGCAGCGGTATTCATTTGCGGTCCTGGGTAATGCCCGTTTGTTCCGAGGGTCCTGTGCTCTGGCCGGGTCCTTATATGTTAGCCTACGGGGGCACTACGAATCATTTAGAGACCCACCACGTTCGTCTTGGGCTCCTTTCGCTTGCCTTAAGAACCCTATACTTGTTGACGGGAGCCTTTTTTGCTGGCCTTCTGAAGCACCCCAAATCGTTCAGGTCCCGTCCCTTTAAGTCCTGGTACCTCAGCTTTAGTTTAAGAGTCGTATATGTGCCGATGAATTTTTACGCGCAATTGTCGAACGTAATTTGATGTGCCGCCGATGCCGTCTGTGTCATTTCCCTTGGCTATTGAGTGTGTCACGCTTATGATGGTTGTGGATCACGTTCTTAACATATTCTAACTGCTAGGGTATTTTGCACTTCTTTATAACAAAGGGCAAAGTATGCATAAGTCATCAGCCATTAGCTGGTTACATCGCTCAGATGACCGGCCGTAATTAAGCTAGGAATCAGGCTTTTGCTTGGTTTTGGTGGCATTTAGTATCCTACTTGAATTGATTTTGTCTGTGTTTTGGAAGCTTTTAACCTCAAATCACGGGGTTCAACACGATGTGTGGAAAATGAATGAGCTTCATATATATGCATACGTAGCACGCGTGGCTTTATAGGGCTACACACAGGAAGAGGGGTTCACATATTTACTATTATTATGCATGTAATATATATATATATATATATATATATATATATATATATATATATATATATATATATGCACACATATATATATGTGTGTATATATGCATATATATATCTATATATATATATATGTGTATATATATAGATATAGATATAGATATAGATAGATAGATAGATAGATATATATATATATATATATATATATATATATATACATACATATATACATGTATAGATATAGATATGTCAAATTCTACTCATCTTAAAATTTGATGGCCGAAATACGAATATATTTTTGGAGGAGCTCCAAACTCTAGGGGGCCCGATAATGTTGCGTACCCCCCCCCCCCCTTCCTTGATCCTGGATCCGCCCCTCGCAAAACTTAAATCCAAAGCGTCATGTTACTAGCACCGTAGATGCACGAAACTTGAAAACACCTGAAGCTTGTCAGCTTTGGTTGCCAATCTGGCAGCATCTTAAATTTCCTATGTAAACAAGTGTTGTGCGTCATACACTGCACGTATACTCACGGCGGAGCGGACGGCGTCCAGAGACAAGGCTTCAAACAGTATGCACAACGTGGACAATGTCAGGAGAGAGATGCCAATCCCGCATGACATCCAGTCCATATCGCTCACTGGTCTCATCTGAAACAGCGCGACGGCGTCCCTTGTCACGTCACATGACGTCATTTTGTGCTGCGTCCCGAGCTGCGACAGGCAGCTGTGATCACGACCAGGCCTGTACGCAGTGTGCGTGGACAAAGCGGTAGCCCGATTTGCTTATCACCCTCCTCAAATCGCGAGGGTAAAACTCGAAGGGACAGGACTGGTAAAAATAGCGGCAATATTTAAACACAGCTCAAGTATGTGGAAGCCAGATTAAAGGAAAAACAGTCACCCGATGACCCAACAACCGTTTGCTGGAGACAACACGAGCTTAAATAGGAAGCATTTATTGAATCTTTGTATAGCATTGGGGGCGTTCTCAGGCATCAGTACAATAGATCAATTCACAAATGTGCGAGAGAGATCATAGATATATTTTAGAAAGAGAACATATGGGCATATGCAACCCTAACGTCAAATCTCAGATAGCCAAACCTGCTTGAACAAGGCGTTAAAGGCATACCGAACGTGAACTTAAACGATTACGATAGATATTGAGGATCTACGTCGTTGTAGCTTCTGACATTGCGGCGAAACACATTTTAAAGAAACTGGAATAAAGCATGAGGAAATAAAATAAGGCTTTGTGCATGAGCAACCTTCCCAAAACATGAAATGCTTTTTTACGCCTGCCAATATTTCTAAGTAAGCTTGATGTGCGCGTCCCGTACCTTGATTGCTTAATCCCCGTTAAAAGTTTGGCAAGAAACTGGCGTCAACAATACAATATTCAGAAAGGGCTAGGGGCCATTATTAAAACGTATAAACACATTCTGCACATGAAGCATGGAGCTAAATGTCGTTTTTCATGAGTGCATGCTAGTTCAAAACACAGAGATAGGGAGCCGTATGGTATAGGAGCCTTGTAATGAAGCAGATAGAGTGAATTTCTCTGTCCAAATCTACTCTGGCTGTTGCATGATGCAAGAAAAAAGGGTTAACAAAATATGGGTCGCCACCCTACTTGCACAATTTGCTTGCCACTAGTTATCAAAATAATCTGCACCCCCTTAAAAACATTGTTAGATGATCTACGTGGGACCAGGTTGCCTACTTGGTGCCAGATGACCTGCGTGATAGCTGTACTAAGGCTTTTAGTACATAGGTGCGCACACACGAATATTTTTTGAACAGTCCAAACGACCGGCCCAACAACCATTAACCATGGCAAAACAATCTTACCCGAGTGAAGATATAGGCAATGAGGCACATGTTCATGAAGCTGACCGTGTGAGTGAAGACACCACACTCGCCAAAGCACTTCTGTAGCTCTCCGTGCAGTCTGCAACGACAGCCAACAAATGTTTGCACCACTACGTTGCGGACAAAAATCAAAGAGGTAATTGATAGGTGTGTGCACACCACATACGTACGTGTCTTTTCAAGTTGGCACGCAAAACTAAACGAATTCGCCAGCAAATGCGTAAATTGCAAGTTGTCACTGTCTGGCACCGCGTTTGGTTGAATGCCGATTTTACGCAATGTAAGCTCTGTCCTCGAATACAGAGGCTGCGGCATTCGAAAACTAGTTAAAAGCGGTACGATCTTGCAGCCGTCGTTGCGGTCGCAATTTCTCCATTTCTTCTCTGTTCCTCCCGCTCTCGCTCAAGACGCTCTACAGGCCACTCCAGCAACTTCGGGCTCAGACTCATCTCCAAAGACTGCCACTGGAGATGTACAACCACTTACTGGTAAAGTTTTGAGTGCGCATCCAGAATGTCCGACCATAGCCGAATGCCCTCGCCGGAATCCTTCCACGCCGAGCTCCAAACGCCACCGGAGGCGGCTCGCTTCCGGTCGAGTGTCATTCCCACGACCCGTGACAAGTGCCTCAGGTAACAGTAGAGGAACACGCAGGTACAATGCACGTGCGTCACGCTGAGAACGACCGCCGCGTACATACAGAACAGGTGGATCCCCTGTGGAGAAGAGATGAGAATGCATAGTAGGGGGTCTGTCACGCACTAAACACGGCTGATATTGTTTGGTCTTGCCAGAAAGGCAGCGTTATTGGTTGATCGGTGTGGTGGAAAGGAGCGAGGCCTGTTGAAAATATTTGGTATCTTCATACGTAGTGTGGAAAGTTGAGACACGTCCAGATTGAGAGGGCATTTACTCCGCGACATTTGAGCATGGTGTGGGTTTTATGTGAATTTATAAGGGTCCGATATTCTACAGCGGTGTTAGGATTGCGACAGTGCTGAAGGCCGCGGCAGAGTGAGAAAAATAGCAGCATTGGGTTGTTCTTGGTTTGTCGGTTTCTAAAATGTCTTTTGAATGGCGGTGGTGTCCCCGTAAAAAAAAATACTGAGAAGCTTTTTAAAACGGTTGTCCTTTCCTTGGGGAATGTTTCAAAAACATACTCTAGTGAAAACTTATGACTAGTTGCGTCTAAAAACAGCACCGGATAGTGCTACTGCAGCACCGTCAAGGCATAATGAGAATATCAGTTTCAAGTACTTTCAGGTCCAACTTACCTTATCCGCGCTTTGTAAAAACACTACCTAGTACTACTACGCTTCTCCCCTGCAGTCGCGACCACCGTCGTCTTGACAACACCGCGTGCACTTACACTGGTACAAATAAAACAACGTTTGTGATTGGCCCAGCGGATAAGGGCCTGCCACCGAGAAGTTGGTTGGTTGAAGTTTGAGCCAGTGTGTCACATGGATCATGTGATACTCCCATTCTCAAAGTCAAAGTGCGCCTCGCAAAGGGCCACTGGGGTAAGCGCTAAAGGGGAGATTTCAATGTCATAGTATAACGCTTCGTTAAATTCACAGGATAATAGCTTTATGCCGCATATCCCGTTGTCTATACAGAGTGTTTCATGCTTTCGTAGCAGTCATTACAAAAACAGTTTCACACACAAGTGTTTTACAATGATTACATGGCACACATGTTGGTAAAGCCAGGCAAATTAAGTTCGTCACTGTCGTAATGGTGAGCATGGAATGGAATGAAATTGCTTCCGCAGAATCATCTACATCAAGTCGAAATTCTGACCTATCCAGAATAATTTCAAGAAAATTACTATTGCTGATCAAATCGTTCGCGTCTGACGCAAGAATGAGCGAAAAGAACAAAAAGTTGAGATGTTCCCTTTAAATCTGTCTTTTCCAGCCTGCTGACAACAAATTGATGCTGACGCGATCCTCCTCCGACCCTGTGTTTCGACTGATATATGGTGTTAACTAATTATAGGATGAATAGTAAAAACAAAAAGTCAAGGGACAAAAAGCTAAATGGCAAAAAATCAGATGGCAAGAAGCCAAACAGGAAAGAAGTCAAATGCAAAAGTAAAACGTTCAAAAAGTCAAAGAAGACAAAAATTGAAAGCACGAAATGATAGAATGAAAAAGATTGCGAGTCAAAGATTGCATATTATTTTTATCTTTTGACTTAAACTCATTTAATTTTTTGCCAGTTGGCTTCATATCCTTTGACTTTTGCTCGATGACTTTTATAATTTTTGGCTTTTTACCTACTTGACTTTGCGTTTTACTTTTATTTTTGGGGCTTTTTGGCCGCTTGACTTTTTGTCCTTTTGACTTCTCGACTTTTGTCGTTTTGGAATTTGACTTTTATCCTGTTAGACTTTTTGCTACTTGGCTTTATCTCATTTGACTTTGTGTCCCTTGAATTCTTGGTTTTTCGATGATTGTTCGGCTACAGGTGGTAACTATAGGGTGATTAACGTCGACGAAACGAGCCATACATACATACAAACGTCGCATAGTCGCAACGTTGCACAGCTGTTTTAAAGAGATGTCAGCATAGATGAGACAATTTTTTAACTCAGGTACGGTTCAATGGTGATATTTGTCGCATTGGCCGGTCACCTCCCCGGCTGGCTTCAGATGTTAGTCAACTCTTTGAAGAATCTGAGGATGTCTAGCGCATAGCTTTATCACAGTACGGGTTTTCAGCCTCGGGTGTTCCTGATTGCTCTGTGCCTCCAATCCACGCTCCTACAATGTGAGGACCAATGCACCAACCATTGCATCCTCCTGAGTGTAGTGGTTAGAGCATCGTTGGGGAATAGCTGCCACACATTTTGCAAACTGAAATGTGCCCATGGCTGCATGGCAAACATTTCTGGTGCTCTCAGAACAAAGCAACGCCTGACGACGGCCAGAGAAGTAACTGGTCGAAACATTACGCGATAACAGCAGCATTTGCGGGCATATCATGCCGAACGTTCAGGTCATGTGTCGTGGCAGATTGAACGGAGAAAAACGGTGTGCATAGCTCCAATGCCAACCCCAGTGTTGTCCACGCCCAGCTCCTGGAACAGGTCCGCAGGCGGATTGACTCGCCATACGATTATCTCACCTGCAGGGCCAGCACTCCGAAATACACCAGCACGCTCTCCGACCGCAGAATCGGGGTGAAAAAGTAGAACTTGCTGCCGCCTTGCGGGCTGCTGAGCCCAGCCCGCATGTCAACAACACCGCGGAGCGTATGGACGACCATGAAGGAGCAGAAAGCTGGGCAAGCCACGACCTGCACGAGCCGGAGCCAGCGCCGCGGCGGGCCTTGGGGCGCGGCGGCGAGCACCGGTAGCGCCTGGATGCGGCGCATCAGGCGCAGCGAGCGCCTGAAGGCGCAGGCGCGTAGCACCAGCGCTGCCATCATCAGTGACAGCAGGCTGAAGTGCTGCCACGCCTGCACTGCTGGGAAGAAGTCGGCGCCTGGGCGCAGTTGTCTCAGCGACAGCGCCGAGGTGGCCGTCTGCGCCAGCAGGCTGGCACCCAGCAGCAGCCGCAGCAGCAGCCAGCCCCAACGGCGCGCGCCGGCCGGCGGGCACTGCAGCACGCCCAGCAGGCTCAGCCGACTCCACGTGGACAGCCAGCCGGCGATCGCGTCGGCTAGAGACGTCATCTGCGGGATGGAGGTGCCAGAAGCCGGCTAGCACATGCGGCACCTATTAAGGCCAGTATCGAAAATAACGTAGAAAGTTCACTATGTATGCTAAGTACTGGTATGTTTTAAGTGCAAAAAACTACTACGAATAACATTTTACTAATAAGTAAATGTGGTCCTCAATGCGTCATCGTTTAATTACGTCCTCGTTTAATTACGTCAGTAGATTTTATGTCGTTGGAATTGCTGCCAAAGTTGCTGCGCCACACTTGTCGCTGCAGCGGACGGCCTAAATCACTTGTACGCGCCTTAAGGTGGCATCGCTTTTTGTGCGTATGACTGCCCGAGCTTGATGGGGATGCGTTCCGGCCTTTTCCTGTGGTGTTCTTGCGTTTTTTTCGTGATACCATCTTCTTTACTTGCTTTTGCTTTTCGGCCACGGAGCTAATCTTAGGTCTTTAGTTGGTTGTCAGCCTCATGTCGGTCACATCTAGTTGCTGCCCAAATGGATGTGTCATTATGGTGAAACGTTGTTCGTGACCGAAACATGCAATCAGCTCCACAATCTGGCTGTTAGCCAATTGCCTTCCGTCGAATGGACACTTGGCACAGTCTCACGGCATACACGAATTTGAGAGTGGCTATATTTTTCTTGACCATGAGCACAACACCACCAATGTGTTGTGGTGCTCGCGTGACATAGATATGGCGTCATACATGTCTTGGTGACTTTGTCATAGACGGTCGTAAAAGGCAGCACTAGCTCATTTGCATCAAGCTCGGAAGAAAAAAATGGAGGCTTAAAAATGACATGGCTACGAGCTGCAGGGAATGATCATAACGAGTGCTGTCTCAGTTCAAAACCCATTGCAAGTATGGAATAGCGCCTTTAAGGAGGTGTAGCCCGCTTCCCCAAACTTCCAAATTTTCCCCGGAACGAGGTATGTAGGCATGTAGACACCACATCAACAAAGAGCCACAAGGGGTCATTAAGATTAACCTACCCCAGGTTCCTCACTCACCCTTGACACTAATGTTATCACCTGACCTGCCTGAATTTATTTATGAATGAGATTTTTGGACCAATAGAATTTGTCCAAACGACTTTTAAATGTTCCTTGGGAGGGACTCTCTGCAACTTTGTTTGACAGCCCGTTCCAATCATACACTTCTCTTTGATTAAATTACATCTGCCTCTTTATAGTTCTACTCCTGCCTTTTGCTAATTGAAACTAGTTTCCTTTAACTTTTGACCTAATTTCCAATGCTGCTTGTAGGTCTGCTTATGTATGACTTTTATAATCTTGAATGCCTTTATCAGATCTCCTCATTTATTAAATTTGAAACATTAAAACTTACGCTTGCTGTCTACGAAGTCAGCGATATTTTAGTGAATGCGAATGCAAGGCCTTAAGGCTATCCTCACATTCTAAGCTGCCAACCTCACTTATCATTCCAGCTGCCTTTCGCTGGTCTCTCTCCAGCCAATCTACATATTTTTGGAGGCATGGAGACCAAGCCTGTACACAACACTCTCGGCGTGGTCACGTAAGATAAGTGCAACTCTTCGACAGCATTCTTACTCCTGCAATGGAGATTTCTGTTAATAAATCCCAGCTTGCTCCTAGCTGCCTCGCATTGCTTTTCAGCATTTAAATCCCTGGAATCCCTAAGTCCCTAAGTCCTTTCGTCCTCACTGTCGTCCAACTCTCGGCTTCTCATTTTATAGCTAATTCCCTCATTGCCAGAACTACTCATATGCATCCCTTAAACTTATCATGATTATATGACATCTGCCACAGAAGAGCCCACGTCACTGGTTTCTCTGAGTCAAATTTCACCTGGTCTGTGTTTTTCAGAATCCCTACCAATTTTATGCTTTCAGGAAATTTAGGCTCGTTACTTTCTAGTCCTAACGAAAAGAAAATCTCATGATGAAAAAGCACTACCAGCTCCAGCACGCCAATCAGGTGTCACTATTATTTCGCAACACAGACACAGCCAAGGAGACCCGCTTAGACCCACAGCTTTTTCACGATATGGTAACTTTTGACAGAGGGTTAAACATAGGGTGATGTGTCGTCTTTGAGCTCCGCTCCCCCCCCCCCCCAATTCCACCCTTAAGAAAATCCTGGAAGTCCGGTTAATCTGGCCGCAGCACATGACCGAAAGTTCCGCCATGTCGGACGGCATTACCAAAAGTGCTGCCATGTTAACTGAAAGTGTCAACATTCAGTTAAAGAGTCTCATTTAAAACCAAAACATCTGTGGGACTATTCCTGAGTAAAATGCAAGCGTCTCGCAAATATAAATTCACAAATATTGAGGAGATCGTCTGACTTTGTACGCACTTGACCCAGTCATTGTAGTAGGAGTAGACGCATTAGGGCCGGTTCATTGTACTCAATATCCATAGACCATGTTAAAACTGAGAGGCATGGGTAGTTTGGACCCCAAAAATAGGCTCATCAGTGAATTGTTCACGTGCATATATCACAGGGTTTCCAACCATCATTTTGCAAGATTTCTTAAACTCAGACAAGTAGCTTGAAACAAAGAATCAAACGTTTATTAAATTTGAAACATTAAAACTTATGCTTGCTGCCTCAGGTTTAATTAGCAGCTTACCGTGTGCTAAATCTTTTTAAAACCTTTGATTAATTTTTTGCGACGACGAGGTTTTACATACGCTATGTTGTATCTGACTTTGCAGAGTGCGTCAGCCACTACCGATCACGTCGAGCCACCACGACCAACTGCGCAGAATGCACTTCCATGCTTATAAAATGTTCTGCGCGATCAAAAGAAGTTTTGCCGTGCATACAGGTCGTCAGTCAATATGAGCCAATACGGTGATCCGGCTCCAGTGCGTCAACTAAATGGCACTTTAAGCACGGGTTCTATGACAGATTGTGTTTGTGGCGTAGCCACGATAGGGCTGTCATCTATTGATGTCTTTGTATATCTTCATCCATATTGTCATTCAGCAAAGGTAAAGCGCCCAAGTTGGGCGGCAATAGAAAAATGAAACGAACCATGCAACACGCGACGCTTCCATGTTAAATTTGCCAGCTGAGCACGTAACAGAATGGAGGAGCATCCATCATATCATGCCTTGCGGCTAGTTCTATCAGCGCGGCAGCTTATGGTTCTCCATCAGTCTTGTATTTCCTGTAAAGGGCAATGAGCTGGGTAATCCAGGGCCGAAGTATTTGATCCGCTCAGAAAACGACAGCTCTGGCCGCACAATTCGTGACGTTTGCTTGATGGGATTTAAAAGAGTTCCAAGGCTGACTGCTTCAGCGCTGTGGTGACCAGGATCATTAGATACACGCACTTGCAGCGTCATTACCCGCATTTTGTGTGCGACGCAAATAGTGATGCAAGGGTTTTCTTGTTCTCTTTTACTTGCCAACAACCACCACTAATTTAACAAATCATATTTTGCGTTGTTGAGTGGAGCTTGATGTATGTGCCTAGAAAATATATCAGCCATGTACAGCAAAATGTATTTATTTCCCAGCGCACCATGAAGTCATAACCGCTGCTGAAGCTGCTGCAAATTAAAATTCCACCACAGGTGACGAAACTTCTTAGAGCTAAGAAGAATGTTCAACATTTGAAAATATTAAAGCAAGCATCAAATGTTACGAAGTTATAGACCGCACCGTACTATATTGTGAACTACACTGGATGACCTTCAAGATGGCCATTTCATTTCAAAGCTCCATACAAATGTGGAACACTCCGTTTAGATGACAGTGTCTCGGGCATCGATCCAGTCACCAGTCAAATTTATGACAGCAGATGACAGTGCGCGCGTAAACCTTCCATGCTGGGAGCAACACGGTATTTCTCGATGACTCGGAGGTTCATGTGACACCGTTTTTTGAAGGGTTTCCTATGGAAGAGATTCTAGTTTTGCAATTAATTTGCAATGTCTGTGGTCAAAGTCAAGGTCAAATCGGGGCCAAAGGTCAAACTTGGTCATGAATCACAAAAATCCATCCTTTTGATCGACATGTGTCGTTTGTTGTCTTCTCGTACTCGTTATAAGAGTACCATTCACAGAAGCTGCATGTGTTATACATTATTATCGTATGAACATGTTCTACATACACAACGCATGCACTATAGAAGACGCTTTTCACCTGGATAGGTACGTTTAGTTGTGTTGCCATCTTTATGCTTCTTGTGTGCCAATATGCAATGCAAACTGTGGCGAACTTTTGGCGGGAATGCTATACGTAACCAGCTTTACGTAGCTAGGAGAGCCAAATTAGCTTGGTTGCTACGTACGCAACTTTGGGCATTTCTCATAACTCCAGGCGGCTGCCGCCGCCATCTTGGTTGTTGGTTTAGGTTCAAAGCTTTACATTGACGGCTTGGAGGGCCAATTGATACCGTTTTATAGGGATTTTCGATAAGTGGCAGCCCCTTTATGCGGTTATTCTAAATTCATCTGGCGAAATTGAAAATCAAAGTTCAAACATGATTATAGATCACCAAAATCCTCTCTTTTCATCGATATGTGCCGTCTGTCGTCAATTCGCATTCATTGTAAGGGTGACAACTCGCAGCAGCTGCATGTGTTTCTACTTATGATACTTTGAAACAATGTGTCACATACACTGCACATGTTTGTTGGAGACTGCAACATATGCATAGACATGCACAATCGGATGTACTACAGTCCGTTCAGAAACTCGTCGTTGCAAAGCGACACGCTATGTTTGGCACACAACTTTGCTATGAAATGCTGTCTCAGCTCACATATAATGTTACTATATATATATATATATATATATATATATATATATATATATATATATTTATGCATATGCATATATATATATATATGTGTGTACATTATATCTGTATATAAATACATATCGAAAAGCAAAAACAATGAAACAAGGAATTCTTCGCAGGCTCGTATCGAGACTCCCCAAAAGGTCGCTGAAATCCGATTATGGTGACTTTGATTTGAGGCGACATTGTCTGCTGTCTGGGAAGGTGTAAGGCGAAAGACCACTAGAACAGTGCAGCTGGGTACAGGTCAATGTTAAACTGTAGACAAGCATAGTGAAATTGCTTTCAAGCAAGCACAGTGAAAAAAAGCTGGAGAACCTCCGTGGATAGAGTGACAGCGCTCACGCTCCTTAGGGTGATTGATCTGCATCGTGTTGACGCTTAATACCATGTCTTTGTTACGATCGTTTCTGTGCTGTCCGTGCGCCGCCCCTCCATCGAGAAGCCTACCGAAATGCTCCCTGTCGAGGTAGTCACTCAGCTCCTTGTATGACTTGTTGCTATTAAGCAGAAGACATGCAGCAGCAAGGCGATAATCAGGCAGTATGCCCTAAGGACGTCGTTTCACACCCTCCATTTGTCCTGCCGGTAACATGACCGCCAAACGCTGCGCTCATAGTTGCGCTCACGACAGATCCCGTATCAGTATCCCTGTACAGCCCAGCACACTCACGGACACGCGCATCATGCTTTTGTGAGCGAAGTATGAGGTTGGTCCGGCGCTTCCTCCTTCAGCGGTACTGTTTCAAGGCAATGCTGCCGCGTTTCTTCGTGGCAGGTCACCACAATTATGTTCACTAACTGAGCTGACATGTAAGACAGATGAACACCTTCCGAAGTATGCTAGGGAGGAGTTTCTTGAGGGCGCGTACGCTTGGTGACACTCGGACAGCAAGACCGCAGTGTCAGCAAATCAGATGCTTGTTAACATCGGTCAGCTGCTTTACTGCGTCTTCTGATCAGTTCCTGAGACCACAGAAGAGCTGACTGAAAGTTGGGGGACTCGACGGATCCAATACACTCCCAGTGCAGTGCCCCCCCCCCCCCCCCCACAGAAGCCCCACCGTGCCTCGAATAAGAGGAGCTAGATAAAATGCCAACTTTGTTTGAGGCGTCGAAGTCTCCATCATACCGGCCGTGTCAACAGCAGCAGTTACTCCAGAAGCGCTCCTGGATGTAGCAACCTACAGCTGCACCGCTGAAAACAAGACATGCCGCGTTGCACGCTGCAGCTGTAACAGCCCCAAAGCAGGCCTTTGGCGTACAAATTACTGCAAGTGTTAGGGAGACATTACATGCTTTACTCGCTGCACTAGCAAGCAGATAGGCAGGGAAAGCAACGAAGGGGAACTAGGTGTGCGTAGTAATGATGACTATGGAAAAGAAGTAGAGGAATGGGACTGTTGCTAGCTGGTGATATTGCGCTCAATGTCTCTTTAGATGCTCTGACGCTATGCGTCAAAGGTCTGCTCTGAGTTTTACATATGACAGTTGATTTGGCGTTGAGTTAGACCTCGCAGCCCAAAAAATAAGTCCAGAAATGGACTCGTCACCCATGGTAAATTAAATGGAGAGATAAAAGATCAGCTATGGCATGCAGATCAAAATAAGAAAATTGGTTAGCATTCAAGATGGCGGTCACCGCCATCTTGAATCCTAAGGCATGTTCAGGTTTGCTCAAATAGCAACCAAGATAACTTGGCTTTTCTTATTACAAAGACTATATTTGCGTGAGACAGTGTACGGTAGTTGCCAATCCAGGGTCAAAGTTTTGGCAACTTATCTGATTTACATACCCCGCATTCGAATTGATACTCGCACAACATTCCAAGCTCGTGTGCCGAGTAGATTCGCCGGCATGAATGTTTGTTGGCGTGCATACGCTATTCAAGGTATGTCATTAATCTGGTAGTTGGATGGCTGTTAATAGCAGCAGTAGTAATAGCAACAGACTGAAGATTACTGTGCTGTTTTTCAGCTGAGATTATCATGTTTAAAGAACGCTTCTTTTATTAATTGTTGTTTTAGTCTGTAGGCACCGTGGCATATTGGAGAGCAAACTGGACCAGCATCACAGAGATCCGGGTCGCGTCCTGGGAAATGGAGCCAAGCTTTCCGCACCATGTGGCAACCAATATCGCCAGGTTACAAAGCGGCTAGGAAATTCCGCCTCATCAAAGCAGGAGTAGCTGAGCAAAAACAGCTTAACAAAAACGTTTGCATTTACATATATGATATACATTTTACTGAAGGCGCACCCGTGTGATGGTCGTTCTACACCTGTCTGTGCAAGAACACCCAGTGCGAAGAGACACGCACATACGCACAGGCGAAAGCAGTTTGGGTCAATGAGTCAGCGATTTAAGACAGTCAAGAACTCGAGGCGCGAGGGGTCGCCGACTGCTGCCGTGAGCAGCCGGCTCCACGCGGCAGAGGCGCAGTGCGGAAACTGCCGCTGGGTGACGTCAGTCGGACGCGTGGCAGATCCGGTGAGCCCACGCCGTCCGAAACAGGCCGAATTTGATGTTTGGGAAGACATGGGTGATATACGGCAGGCAAGAGGTTTTGAGTGCCCAGTCAGTGAAAGTGCATACTGCGTTCATTGGAATGTGTGTGTGTTGTCTAGTCGAGTGCGTGCAACCGTCCTTTTGTGTGCCAGAAAGAATTCCTCAGTCCTTTGCCTGCATAACACACCCCAGTTACCCATTTGTGCCAGTCTCACGGCTGCCGGTCAATACGTCTCTTCAACGGAGCTTCTCTTCCTTTCGCTGAAAAGGTCCAATCGACGACAGAACTCCCCCCCCCCCCCCCCCTCCTCCCCTCCCGTTGGACGAAACTCTAGCCCACCGAGAATTAAACGAACACCATATAGTGTTCCGGTCAGCACCAAAATCGGTGAATCATCGTCACTGATCCCTTAGCATGACCTTGCTAGACATCACGTGAGGAAACGACGCTTCATGCAGATGCATTGCCTCGAAACAGCTTGCATGGATCACGCAATTAGTCGCTGTAACTGACCACCAAACTGACGCCAACTTGGACAGACCACATGCGCGTCTCAGCTGAAATCGATGCTAGATAAATGCAGTCGGCGCCCAACGGCGACCTGCGCATAAAACCCAGCTGTCTAATCTGTTAGCCGGCGTCGCCAAGCAACCGTTCAAGCGCGAGCGAATTCGACTAAAACTTCGTGACGCTTTCGCGGCGAGACAAATGGCTCGAGCGGCAGCGCGTCAATGGCCGAAGCCATTCGCCAGCAGACATGTCGACACGTCATGCTCCTGACCGCCGAAATTTAGAGACATGGCGAGAGGAGTTCAGAGTCTTTCGGCACGTCATGCCCTATGTTTCCAGGCGTGTCGCAATATAGCGAATCCGGCGTGACGTTACAGGTGACGGTGTTTCTCATGCTACTGATTGCAACGGCGTCTCTGTTATAATAATCGTCGCATTATTCATATTATTATACACATACATAAACTCTCAGGCCAGCTGCCGCAGTGGTTTTGCTGGTACCATGACCACCATACTGGAAGCATGTCGCGCTGTTTTTAACAACTGGCCGGCCTGAGGCCAAGAAAGGAATCGCGCAAAAACGTCGCGACCTCGCTTTCACTTGCGTTGACTGGTGTCGCCGGTTGCCATACTGATTACTTGTTGTGACGTGCCGTGCATTTCATTCGTCGTGAAAAGAACGGACCCGCGTGTTATATAGACCAATTGTCTCTAGTTGCATATATAATGGCGCCATCGGCTGCTTTCGTTACCGGTGCACATGTCTGTACCACCGATTAGCCTGCAACCGCCTGTGGGGTTAAAACACCTCGAAATTCCCAGAATAACTGGCTAACGATTGCGGAAAACCCAAACCAATTTACCTTTGGAGTGCAACCGTTTTAAATGCAACGCTAAGTCACCAAGTGATGCCACCGTTGGCGGGTGCTTACAATGCATGCTGGTTTTTGCCTCGCATTACAGTAACTTGCTTCCTGTTCTGTCTTTATTTAGATTGATTTGATGGAATTAATTGACTGTTTGACGTTTTCCAATTCGGGTTGTGTCATACTATATGGGAAAATGCCAGGTCACAAAAAGGAGTTAATTGATATCTAGTGATAAGTGGAAAACCAAAGCGGTTCACCATACTGATTTATAATTACTAAACTGGTATGACTGATATCTCTCCAACGTAATGAATCTTATAGGTCATGTGAACCGAAGGCGCAGAAGCATCCCACCCAATAAGGTTCTCTGACCTTGCCCTGACCTAACCTTGACTTGATTTGACATTGGCTTGGCAAAATCTTCACATGACGTGCCGCTGATCATGATTAACATCATGCCATACTTACGAAGCACAACGATACACTCGTTCGTTTAGTGCCGGTTACAGGGACATAGCCAAGAGGAGAGAGCTAGAGGGTCATGCCCCGCTATGAGTCAAGAGGTTTACATGACATACCGAGGTATTCGGTACATGTATCATATTTAGAGGTATATATATATATATATATATATATATATATATATATATATATATATTTAGCTGGAATTTTGGTCAAAATTCGCAGGATTTTGACATTTTCCCGTCTGAAGTGACATTTTGGTAACGTGCTTGACGGGCTACGGAACTATAAAAACCTTGATACTGACGCCAGGGCCTTCAGGCCTTCAGATATGTGTTGCTTATTTACGATTACGTCATCGTACCTTACATAACACCGTTTTATCTGGAAATTGTGCTCACAAACGTCAGATATGAGCGATTCGACAATAATAATTGTCTTGGTCCTCAGCGCCTCATGGCCAACGGAAAAGCAGGACTGAGTGATGCTATTATGGCATCTAAGGTGCTTGGTGACGTCTCCCCGGCGTAGTCCGCACATCTTCGCGAGCGAATAGCTCAGCAACTGGAAATGCCTCAGCTCACCGCCCTGTCAAAGGCCTCAGCTCACCGCCCTGTCCAAGGCCTCAGCTCACCGCCCTGTCAAAGGCCTCAGCTCACCGCCCTGCCAAAGGCCTCAGCTCACCGCCCTGCCTTAAGAAGAGCAGGGCAGGGAGCCGCACCGAGTGATCTCCAAAACATCTTTAGCAGTTCAAAACCCAACACAAATTTGGAACATTCCGCCAACGATTCGTGTATAAAATTGACTATGCTTGTCGATTGCCGTCTGAATTTTCTCGAATTTGCCTAGGATGCTCGCATTTTCTTATCAGTTTCCTAGGTTGCCTGACGATAGATTCACAAATACTAATGACTTGTATCTTACCTCACCCAGGCGCTTGATGACTTTATCGTCTATGTTTGTATCAGCTGCATTCCAGTAACTTACGTTCGATATTTGGCCACACACGCTAGAAGATTATTTCAGCAAGCTTAATATACTAAGAAGTCCATACCACGTCCGTGTGATCTGACTGACTTCGATTGGACGGAAATTTTAACCTTTACCTGACTTCCAATATCGGAGGTGATTGCAATTTCCTGTGATATCAGTGGTGGGTATTACCCGTATTCCCATGATCCCAGGTGTGATTCCCTGCCGGCACTCTCGTTTGCTGTATGACTTCTTTCCGTCGAATCCGCCAATCGCGTTTATAGATCATGAGAAGGACGGGGATAGAGAGAGAGAAAGAGAGAGAGAGGGAGAGAGAAAGAGAGGGAAGGAGAGAGAGAGGGGGAGAGGGAGAGGATGAGGGAGGGGGTGGGGAGAGGAAGAGGGAGGGGGAGGGGAAGAGGAAGAGGAAGAGGAAGAGAAAGAGGAAGGGGAGAGGGAGAGAGAAATGGAGGGAGTGCGACCAGCAGCCATCCCGCAAGCCGATAACGCGGCTTTAGCCTGGCTTCCTGGCCCACTTGACGACGGCCCATCAGACAGGAGGCAGCCCAACATATGGCACACCGGCCGTCGCTGCCGGGCCGCGAGCCGCCCTCCTGCCGCCTCACGTGCTGACCGTCGGAGCAGAGTAGGGCTCCAGCTGCCACGACCGGCTGTCAACAGCGTTACCCAACGGCCGGCCGGACTTCCACTCTCTGCGGCCGGGCCGGTCCCGGCCCGACCCGGCGCGGCCGGTCAATGCCACGCCCGGCCGATCGCCGGCCGGCCGGCGCTTTCTAGCCGCGTTGCGTCGGTCGTGCCGCGACCGGCGGCGCGGGTCGCTTCACCGTCCGGCGCGCGGGACCGCGGTGGCAGGCCCGATTTGGCGCCGGTTGCGACGCGACGCCGGTGCCTTCCTTTCCCTTTTCTTCCTGGTTTGATGGGACTTGGAGATTTGGTTCTGGAGATTGGTTGTGGGGTATCGGCTGCTTTGTTGTTGAGGTGGAAAGGGAATTCGCGTGAATTCTCTCCGTTGGTGCGGCAGTGCGCGGATGAAGCGAGCTGTTGGCGGACACATCCTGTTGCCGCCGCCGTCGCCGGCTTTTGACATGGAGCTCCAGTGCCTCCGCTAGTCTCTCCCCAGTCCGAGCTCGTGAGCTCTTCGTGATGGTTCGAGAAGAGCAATAACGGCCAACTGTGTCAATCGTTGACGTAGTGCTATGGCCCATCTTCCAGACATCAGGGAAATCTGGAAAGCTTGTCTGATCAGTGCCTGTCTGATGAGCCATGCAACGATGAGCAAAAACGTGCCAGGAAACGTCCGTACATAACCACCGATAATTTTTTTTGGTGGCGTCGCCGAGAACCAATCTGCTTTCGCACAAATCCAGAGCTATGGAGAAACATAATGTGTCTGTGAATGCTACGCTCTCAAATGTCAACATAAAAGAGTATCTATAATGCCATATCATAGCTATGGATTCACAACTTGGAAGTTTCCGAAGGACCTTGATTAAAGTTGGAACACATTGGGCGGGGCCACTGGCTCGATCTACACCCTTTTCGCGAAAGTGAACCGCATGAAGCC
>NW_023596448.1:10270771-10308186 GCF_011947565.3 Pollicipes pollicipes | reverse complement strand
TTGGCTATCTGAGATTTGACGTTAGGGTTGCATATGCCCATATGTTCTCTTTCTAAAATATATCTATGATCTCTCTCGCACATTTGTGAATTGATCTATTGTACTGATGCCTGAGAACGCCCCCAATGCTATACAAAGATTCAATAAATGCTTCCTATTTAAGCTCGTGTTGTCTCCAGCAAACGGTTGTTGGGTCATCGGGTGACTGTTTTTCCTTTAATCTGGCTTCCACATACTTGAGCTGTGTTTAAATATTGCCGCTATTTTTACCAGTCCTGTCCCTTCGAGTTTTACCCTCGCGATTTGAGGAGGGTGATAAGCAAATCGGGCTACCGCTTTGTCCACGCACACTGCGTACAGGCCTGGTCGTGATCACAGCTGCCTGTCGCAGCTCGGGACGCAGCACAAAATGACGTCATGTGACGTGACAAGGGACGCCGTCGCGCTGTTTCAGATGAGACCAGTGAGCGATATGGACTGGATGTCATGCGGGATTGGCATCTCTCTCCTGACATTGTCCACGTTGTGCATACTGTTTGAAGCCTTGTCTCTGGACGCCGTCCGCTCCGCCGTGAGTATACGTGCAGTGTATGACGCACAACACTTGTTTACATAGGAAATTTAAGATGCTGCCAGATTGGCAACCAAAGCTGACAAGCTTCAGGTGTTTTCAAGTTTCGTGCATCTACGGTGCTAGTAACGTGACGCTTTGGATTTAAGTTTTGCGAGGGGCGGATCCAGGATCAAGGAAGGGGGGGGGGGTACGCAACATTATCGGGCCCCCTAGAGTTTGGAGCTCCTCCAAAAATATATTCGTATTTCGGCCATCAAATTTTAAGATGAGTAGAATTTGACATATCTATATCTATACATGTATATATGTATGTATATATATATATATATATATATATATATATATATATATCTCTATATATATACACATATATATATAGATATAGATATATATATATATATATATATATATATATATATATATATACATATATACACACATATATATATGTGTGCATATATATATATATATATATATATATATATATATTACATGCATAATAATAGTAAATATGTGAACCCCTCTTCCTGTGTGTAGCCCTATAAAGCCACGCGTGCTACGTATGCATATATATGAAGCTCATTCATTTTCCACACATCGTGTTGAACCCCGTGATTTGAGGTTAAAAGCTTCCAAAACACAGACAAAATCAATTCAAGTAGGATACTAAATGCCACCAAAACCAAGCAAAAGCCTGATTCCTAGCTTAATTACGGCCGGTCATCTGAGCGATGTAACCAGCTAATGGCTGATGACTTATGCATACTTTGCCCTTTGTTATAAAGAAGTGCAAAATACCCTAGCAGTTAGAATATGTTAAGAACGTGATCCACAACCATCATAAGCGTGACACACTCAATAGCCAAGGGAAATGACACAGACGGCATCGGCGGCACATCAAATTACGTTCGACAATTGCGCGTAAAAATTCATCGGCACATATACGACTCTTAAACTAAAGCTGAGGTACCAGGACTTAAAGGGACGGGACCTGAACGATTTGGGGTGCTTCAGAAGGCCAGCAAAAAGGCTCCCGTCAACAAGTATAGGGTTCTTAAGGCAAGCGAAAGGAGCCCAAGACGAACGTGGTGGGTCTCTAAATGATTCGTAGTGCCCCCGTAGGCTAACATATAAGGACCCGGCCAGAGCACAGGACCCTCGGAACAAACGGGCATTACCCAGGACCGCAAATGAAATACCGCTGCGACCAGGAGTGCTCGGGCAGTTAACAGGACGAACCTCGATAGAAGTGAGGAGTCCCCTCCGCAAATGACATCGAAGGGAAAGAGCCCTCAATCAAAGCCCCAGCAATAGCACAAGGCCCTCCGAGCAGGTGAAAATACTGAGACTTGTGTGAAGGGCCCCTGAGCAACTGAGCTGACCTTGGCAGACGGGGCCCTGGAAAAAACATATAGAGCCTTTCGAAACGAATGGGAAGAAACCGCAAGGGAAAACCTGATCAAGCAGAAAAGTGTCCAAGCAGAAAAGCCGATGGTGTTCCAACAGCAGTGTTTGGCCCTACGAGAAAATGCAAAGAGATCAAGGCAGCGTGGGAAGCTCCTCAGCGATGATATTGGTTCGGCAAGTGAACATGTAGGGGCGCGGGCAGCAGCGTGATGCCTCTAAACAGTGCAATAAGCCCCCAAATTTCCTCCAAGCAACACTTTTCAATCAGCGAAGATTTAACTCTGTATGCTAATGATGATCTCTACTTTTGCTGCTGGCTGCTCTTGGTCGTTTGCGGGGGCAAAGGCGTCTAATGTTGTGTTTTTGTTTTGTTAGAAAACTGTGTTCGTTCGTCCGGTTATGAGCCCCCTCGAAGCCTACGGGCCCCTCGACATGGTTCATGTGGGCATGGTCCTGTGCCTCCCTCCACCCTACCCCTGTATCCGCCACCGGCCCGATAAGTTTTTTTGAATTCGTCCCACCAAGAACATTCAGGGCCATCCATTCATATAAGGAGTATCCAAGACAGCATGGAGGGGCCCCGGAATGATCGAGTGTGTCCGAACAAGTTAACATGTGGGGACCCCGATGAGAGCTCAGAGCCTTTCGTTAAAGTAAGAAATACTCGCGACACAATGTGGAAGGCCCCCGAATGATCAAGTGCGCCAGAGCACTTTAAGGAATAGGGTACTCGTCAAGAGCGTGGGAACCTCCATTCAAATAGGAAATACCCAAGGGCCGCTATAGAGGTCCCCCAACGATCGAATGTTCCCGAGGAGCTTCTCACGAGGGAACCCGACAAGAGCGTAAGGCCCTCCATTCCGATCATTTGTCCCCAAAACCCAGTGCAGAGGGTCACCGAAAGATAAAGCACACCCGAGCAGGTTATCAGATGGCCTCGATAGGAGCGTACGGCCCTAAATTTAAACACCAAGGTCCCATGTGCAGGATCCCGAACAATCCAGTGTGGCTGAGGAGGCGAGCGGAGCGGGGGGGGGGGGGGGGAGCGGGGACCGACGTACGTAGCGTTCCATTCAAATATAAAGTCCTCAGACCTACTGTAGAGAGCCCCCGAACTATTAAATGTGCCCGAGCAGGTTATCAGACAAACTCTCGACAAGAGCGCAGGGCCCCCATTGAAATAAGAAGTACCCAAAATGGCCAATTTGTGCTAGCGAGACCGAGTGCGTGTTAAGCAAATCATTTTTTTTTTGTCTTTTCGTGGGTTCTTTACTTTTCCTTGCAGCTATTACTTAGTCGCCTGGAAATCCAAAAATGTCCAATTCCGTTGCGTTCTGTATTTTTAAAAACTGCACTTGTTCGCCCGGCTATCGGCCTCTTTGGAGCCAATGGGCCCCTTCAGAGCCCAAGGGGGGCCATGGCCTCGTGGCCGTCCCTCTGGATTCGCCCCTGAGTTGCACGACCTTTTGGTCACCGCTGCTAGCCACCTTTGACGGTGTGAGCTGTGGGGGGGGGGGGGGGTAAATGTAATCGCAAGTGGTGCGTTGAAAGCCGCCCATATTGTACTTGGTTTCATTCGTTTGGTACCGTAACTGATGCTAAAGCATAAGTGTGATGTGTGTTGTTTTGTCACTTGATTTGGTCATTAAAACACACCGTTATTATTATTGTGTGTGATGATCCCTTCACACGCCGCTGCGAAGCACCGCATTGTGTAGCGGACTTGCATGTATATGATGCTGATCTGACAGACTCTGAAAGATCAACCTTATTAGGGAATTAAGCCCCGGGCCTTTGAAAGTCATACACATATACTCTACCATTTGAACAAATGAAGGTTAAGGAACCAAAACCAAAAATGGTAACCGATCTCTGGTGTAGGTGATATCCACTGGGATGTTTTGCCTCCCAAAGAAGCTCAAACTTAAAAGGTCACTCATCTTGTCTCCAATGCATACGATATAACCAGTAGCAAAGCGATGGAATGTTGAATGTTCGCTAACAAAATTCGTAAAGTATTTATACGTAAGTTGAAAGCTCCATAATTCGATTATATGACGTGCTTCACATTTCCAATGCCAGTCAGAAAGGCAATATCATCACATGCAAAATTGCAACACTCTGCGGTATTTCACAGCCGAGCTATGGAGAAAACGACACATGATAATAACGTCCTTTATAACTTACACACACACACACACACACACACACACACACACATATATATATATATATATATATATATATATATATATATATATATATATATATATATATGTACATATATATACATATATATACATGTTGATTACAAATGGCTGTTACTCAGCATTGACGAGTTTTATGTGTCGTTCGAGTTTCCGGCTTGTATGTTTTGCATTATCGTCTAGTTTAAAGATGGCTCGTGCAAACTCACTCATATATTCATCAATCCTTACGTTTTGATCCTTCAAGATCTTATGTTGTCTTCAGAGAAGACTGAATTTCAGAAGAAACACGTTTCAAGTTTTAAATGACGAGAATTGTTCATTGCTACTGAAAGGTATCTTTTGGCACGGAAGATGCCAGAAGCACTGCCCATTGAAATAGGACAGAACCCTGTTGTTACCTTTATACCATAGGAAAATAAGGCTGCAAACTTCGTTCCTCACACTACATTGTTGTGACCACAACGATATTCTCACGACGTCTGGCAATGCACTTACGTGATTTGCTTACGACACTTACCTCTGGATCACATGCGACACGAACACGACAGGTCATTGACACAACGACTGACGGACAATACGGACATTCCACAGACGCGCAATGACAGAAGACCCCTTCAAATTTTTGAAAGTATATTTATCGACGAACTCTCTCCATCTTTAAACAGGCAAATAAATTCTTGTATAACCCTTGAATTATTAGGTGGCTGCGGTGAACACCCTAAATGCGACTGAGGCAAGGTGTTCGTGTCATGTAGCATTTCCATTATGGGTGTGCTTTTATGTACCGAAGTTATAATAGGATTCTGTCTTACTGCAATTGGCCATGCCTAATTTGTCTTTCACGCACCAACAGATGTTTGCTAATAATAATGAACCATTTGCAGCGCTTTTAACTCAAAGCTCCTTTATTGTGCCATATAATCTTCCCCGATCATGAGATAAGGTCTCGGAACGTAAGAATGTGAGGATAGACGAATATTTGAGTGTTTTTTGCACGAACCATCTTTAAAACAAACGATAATGATAGGTGAAAAGCCGGGAAACTCGAACGATGCATAAAAGTATTAGTGAATGCTGAGTCGGCGGTTACTTTTAACCCAACATGCACAACAGAAACGATTCTGCCAAGATATGTGAACTGTATAAATATGCATATGTACACGCTTTTATACATGTACATATATATATATATATATATATATATATATATATATATATATATATATATATATATACATATATATACGTATATGTATATATATATATATATGTATATGTATATATATATATATATATATATATATATATATATATATATATATATATTAACAAGATAAAGAGCGTCTGCTGCACCAGAACCAACATATTAACTGCCGCCACTGCCAGGCGAGGCAGCATGGGCTTGAAACGAACCGGGCTGCTGCCAGGTTGTGCACCTAAGCCGTTTTTAACCGGTAATGCCTAGGACGCATACGGGAACAAAAGCAGGTGCTTCCAGCTGGTATGATGTACACTAATGTTTTCAGAACGACACCATGTTTGATTCCAACTACGGATCGGAGTTGGCCCAGCTTGGCGCACAAGAGATCGCTATCGCCAACAGCATTGTCCGAAGATGCAAGACGCCAATGCAACTAACAGCAATGAACATGTTCGAGATATCTTTGAAGACATTTGGCACGGTGAGCATTTTTGTTGGATGGACCGTACTGATGCGACATTTTGTTTATTCATGAGTGTAGTTTAAGCAGTCTGTCGTGACAACTACGTGACACTTGCGCGAATTCAGTGGCGCAACCACATGGCAATATGTGTCAGTTTTCATCTCACACCATTTTTCTTCCTTGCACGGATCATTTGGCTTGTCCCCAATCATGTCATGAACCTAGACGTCTAGAGCATAAGTAGCATGTAAATGAGGAAAATGATATCGCCTGGGATCTATTTTTCCCAAATTCTGGATATGAATGGTGGGCAAAGCCGGCTTTCCTGTTGCTTCTCACTCGCTTTTTGTTACCCTTGTACCTTTATCCGCATTTTACCCAATCGTTGTCATCCATATCCGCATTTTTGGCCAAGCCATTCTGCACATATGTCAAGAAACGTAACGCTCACTATCTGGCTTGGTGGTGACTGATGATTCACGCAGTACGTGGCATGCGTTAATGTATTCACGCGTTATGACGCATTCTAGGTGGTGAGTACGTCCATCACGTACCTCATCATCCTGATGCAGTTTGACGCCGCAGAGGATACGCCCCCCGAGCACACTAGCGAGCTGCCGTGAAGAGCACAGGCCGACTTACGTGGGCAGTCCAAGGGTTCCCACGATGACTTACAGATTGCACCATCCGTGTAGAGCGCGTTTAAGTAGTGCCCTACACAAAATAGAAGCAAACACATAGTGGTAACGTGCACGTAGCACCATGCTGTGTGTGGCCCGATATTGAAAAAGAACGTCTATATTTAACCCCAACATGTGCTTAAGTACATTCTGCGGCAACTTGCGCGTTTTTTCTACTTGTGTGCCGCAAGGCACCATGCTTACCCGGTTTATGGAATGTGCGACACCTGCCACATAATGTCTTGACTGCGTGGGAACAGGTGGCGCCGCTCTGTCGGTACGCGCGACAACCTGTCCGCACATCTCACCACGCGGGGCAGCGACGTGCCGTTTATTCATGTTTGCGTGTACTCTAGTGGATCCATACTGTTATTGCATGGAGCATGCGTTTCTTGAGTGCCCTGAAAGTGCAGCCTGTGCTTGGATACCATCCTTTCGCCTGTCTGTAATGCGGTGCACGGCGCAGGCTGCACTGCATTTGGAATGTGCAGTCTGCACTGCTGGTTTTATGGAATATGCGACAACGGCCACATAATGCTCTCACCGCGCGTGAAGCTGCTGTTTCAGCACAACGTCGAAATGTTTGAAACCGGGTGTATTTAGACAAAACTCGACGGTGGGAACCCAAATACAGCGACTCCCCAAGTGGTGCGAGATACAAATATCGGATCTAGAGATAGCAGCGCGCCCAGCGCCGACGTCGGGGTTTTTGTTCCAATATTTGTCAGGGCGCGTGGTCAAAGTCATCCTGTGCAATTATTCCACCCTTCGCATTTGAAAAGGACGAAAATTCCC
The DNA here is from genome assembly GCF_011947565.3 of Pollicipes pollicipes. Taxonomy (NCBI): domain Eukaryota; kingdom Metazoa; phylum Arthropoda; class Thecostraca; order Pollicipedomorpha; family Pollicipedidae; genus Pollicipes; species Pollicipes pollicipes. Next base: position 10,300,856 of record NW_023596448.1, on the reverse strand, counting down.
AGACAAGAAAGGGTGAGCCATGTCAATGCAAATGTATCACACCATTTCTGTCCACAGTCTGCGTTCACCATCATCTGCGTTCACAAATCACAATGTCCTTGTGCAACTAATAAAAACTCCGACACAACCTCTGACTGCTATCTGCTTGAAAACAGTTCACTGAAAAATGAATAACCCAGGTGGATTTACTCTACGCAAGTATTTAATGCCTGGCTGTTTCAGTTTAATGACTTCAAAATTCAAACCGAATGGTATATTTCGGTGCCTTCTGGCTTCTGTTACAGTTTAAGAACATAAATATTGAAATAAAGCGAGGGAAACTGCGCCATTCGTAATAAAGTTTTGGGGGAATGGCAGTTTCTCTTACAAGTAGGGGGTCTTTTATTAAATGCATGCCTCTCTCCGACCTCCCTGCGCTCCTGCTTCGGTAAGCTCACTGAGTACTGAGAATACGTTTCAAGTAAAATCGCGTGGTCGCTGAAGAGCCAACTCAACTAGCAACGCTCCTACCATCAACCTGCGTCGCGCATGGCATCAGCATGGAGGTGTTTCCCTTGTAGTACATTTGAACTGCAGCGGATGAGGTTCGTTTTCCGCACAGAGGCACAACAGCTTGGAACAGTGTCCTTCTGAAGCTCAGCAAGCTTGCAATGCGTGATTATCGAAACGAGCGGGGAAAAGGCATTCGTATCAGGAGGATATCTGCCTAAGCGTATTTGAAAAAAGGGTGAAGGCCATGTTCTGAAGCAATCGGCGGAGCGGTGCTCATGTTACTTACATTAAGTGAAATGCATACGTTTTATCCATAAGATTTAGATGTGTGGAGATCCCTCGTGAAAAACGGGTTAAGGTAGTCACAAGTATTGTGGACACTCTATTGTTGTGAATGCATGAATAGATCAGCAACACACAGCCAAGGCATTGAATAGTAACTATGCTCAGATAATACTTTTTGACATCAAGAAAAAAGACACAACGGTACCACTTCAGTTACACAAAGCAAGTGCATTTATATGAATGTTATGCCAGCTGCTAGGCTTCCAAATCTGATTGCTGTGCCTTTGCACAACAGCCTTAAAAATATGGGATAAGCAGAACATACGTGGACGAAGTCCACCATTGTTTCGCCCCCGTTCCCTACTCGCGACTCCCACTTTATTGGCCCGACCAATTATTTAGAGAAATCGACACCCTTTTGTTGTCATACTGATGTTTGTGAACTATCAGAACAACACACAGATAGTTTGGAATAGGCTCAGGCTTAACTCCACCACGCCTTGGTAGCCTTATTAGCGTGCTCTTCCGATGTGTCTGCCTCGCATGGTCTCCTGACCGCTTCTCTCGCTCCGTTGGCCGGCCAGGTCTGTTAACGCGGGCGGGCCTCGGGTCACAGAGGCGGACTCAGTTTCCGGGTCACCACACCGGGCACCCCAATCCGCTTCCAATAAATATATCATGTGCACTGCCAATGACATTTCAGCTTAAGCCACGCACGGCCGAGGTCTGAGACAACCACGCCCGGTCGGGGGAGGTCAGCTTCGCCCCCGTCCCCGAGATCTCCAACTTCAAAACGCCGAGAAAAACAAAGATGCTGTCTTGAGGGTCTTGTCAATACCATGAAGAATGCATGCAAAATTTTTTCTACTGGTTAAATACGATGTCACCGGAGGCCACGAAAGATAAAAAAACGGTTGTCTTGATGGATGCTGTTAAAACCTTAACGTATCTAGTTTTAACGTGTTAACGTGTCCAGACGCATGTTAAGGGCACGGAAATAAGCGTTAATACTGTGGGAGCTCATTCCGGATATTCGTGTTGCCCGATATGGGTCAGGTCAGATCAGGTCAGCGTTCAAAATTGATCTACCGGGAGCCTACAAGGACGATACTTTTCTTCACAATGTGCTTCTGACTAAGTTTATTTTATTAGGTAAAGCTGCAGGAAAAAGTATTTCGACACGAAATTAGCATAGCAGGGAAACCTAGAAATCATTTGAGGTCAACTTAGGGAAAATTTATAACCCATCCAAATGACAACTTGGACACATACAGCTATAACCCATCCAAATGACAATGACTCCAAACAGGTGCTAGCTGCGTACGTGTGAACAGCACCATACTTTTTTGTGATAAAAAATAGTGTATTTGACATTTGCAGGCACTGGAGATAGTATAGCTGTTGTTTACAATGTGCATAATCAATTCGACGATTGGCAATGCGTTTGTAACACAATGAGAACATGTACGTTGGTACATGAAACTGGACCTTGTCAGCTTCCAAACACGGAAAAGAGGTAGATACACGCATCGCGCTCGTTCTTTTAGCCTCTCCGCTACTGAGAACATAGGTCATTGACCATTGGATACCTCACATGACGTTACATAGCCTATTGCGACCTCATTATGCGTTGTGATTGTGTCTAAAAAATTAGCTGGTTAACTCCGATTCTGCGTCATAAGTTACCTAATGAAACTGCTTATGCTGAGTTCAGCATGTGCTTTGCAGAAGGTACCCATGCCAATCATAAAATGTGTATGTTCATCTACATCATATTCACATCACATCACCATCATCACATCATGTCCTACTACTCTCCCAAGTTCAGAAAATGGCAAATGACCCAGAAAAAGTTATGTGTGGTCAAAGCTTTTTAGAGGTTGACCCATGGCCTACGCCACTGATTCTGTTAGACCAAAACTTGAAATTTGCATAAAGGATGTTAAATTGATCAAAAATCAGGTACTAAACTGAAAACTCCGTGTCGCTGCGAGGTTCACTTTTGACCTATGCTTGAAAAACCGTGGGGAAGTCAACTCCCCCCCCCCCCCCAGCCGGGCGCGGGTTAAGCAATATCTTCACTCATGCGGTGCCCCTTTTTTGAAGTACGCCCTTTGAGCTAACAGGCGGCGAATTCCGAAAGTTCGTCTGGCAACCCCATCGTGACGTCACCGCAGGTTTCCTTGTCAAACCGGAACATTGTATGCTCATAGGAAGGGTCTTTTCAGCGTCAGTTTTTGGGCAGATGAGAAGGTACAGACGGCTGAAACGCTTCTGGTACCAGTCAAAACATGCTTCGTCTCGTCCGCCAGGTGTGCTCTCGCAACTCAATGCCTTTGCTTCGAATTGCAAGGCATTTCGCACGGGCGTTGCAATGCTGACTTAGGTGACGCCATTGACACCACCTAAGATTTATAGATGACGCTAGTGTTGTCCATGGGCCTATGATGTTCATTTATTTTTTCCCAGACACCTGCCGCTTGTCTCCCGAAACGTTCTGCGTGTTTGAATGCAAGCAGTGCTTGCCGGGTTTGAAATATATCAACATCTGATTGCAGATGCCTTTTTTAATTTGTTCTATCACCAGTGCATACTCTGGTTCCAACGACCTGCTATTCCAATCTAAATGTCACAGAATGTTGTGTCACTTTCTTGGTCACCTCTGTAAACCTGCCAAGTTTGACGTCTAATTCAAAATTTGACAATTTTCTTGGTTTTATGGACGGTATTAACCCTGTCAAATCTCCTAAAAATTGATCGCGTGAAATCGACATTTGGAATGTTGAACTCAGCATCGATATCAGGCGAGCGGAATGGTAGAAAAATAGCTTCACCCCCCGGGGGACGTCGATTTTGCCCGCGTGCGAAACGCAGACCATATGCAGACAGGTTACAACCCCGAGCAAGCTGATCATTTTGGTGCATATGTTGCAATGCACCGGTTGTAATGCATATGTGGAATAGAAATACGATACAGGAATACAACACGATATCAGCAATGATACAAAAGGGATCGATGTCTGGGGGCAACCAAGGAGTCGTGTTGTCTGCAGCGAGACACGCAGAACTGCCCTGGAGTTTTTGCGTCCAGGTCGACTGATAGTAGCACGATATAGTCGGGAAGGCGTCACCCGCCTTCTGCGCATCAGCACCATGTGTCACAGAAGCGTGGTCACCAGCTCCAAGGACAGGAATCGTGCTGGGACATGCAACATGATCAGCCCCTCCCTCCGTCCAACCAGCGCAACAGCGATGAGCTGGGTCGGTCGGTCCGAAAGTGCTTCTGGCGGTCAAAGGGGGTAAACATTAATTACTTGGTGGCAGTGCTTCTTTAAAGGCACTTTAGGTATCACCTAACCATATTTTAAGAAACACTGGAGCATCTTTCCAAAAGCTTTTAATTACTTCAGGCGGATGCAATAGCGTGAACTCATCTTGACCTAGTTTCTTTCATTATTTCATACCAAGATTTGTGGCGAGTTTTTCATAATAGCGAGAATATCCGTAATAAGCATATCCCAGTAGAAGTACGGCCTGGCGGCGCGTCGAGACCTTGGGCACCATGGCCTGCCTGGCCCGGCCTAAGCAATGTTCTGAGACGGTTGTCAAACTAGCAGTATTTTCAGGTCAAGCTGTGCATCAATATTCAGGACTATTCAATATTCAGAGCGAGGACTCTCACAATCTGATTAAAGTTTGTGGACTAATAGCATTGGGCCTACGCATTTTAAAACCTGAAAAGGTAAGGGGGACATGGGGAACTACTCGAAATATTGCAGGTTGAAGTTCAAGGTCAATCGGAGCGAAGCGTTTCGATGAAGTTCAAAATATGAACTCGTTGACTAATGCGCAAGCTTTCGAAAACCTCATGTTTGGGTATATATCTCGCGAGGTTTTGGTTGCTCAGCTTAGCCTTTGTGTAGTTTGAGTTGCATGGGCCAAGTTTTACTAACCTGCCACTTCTTTGCTAAATCATGGCCGTCCGGAATATTGACCGGCAGCTTGGTGGAGATATACTGCTAGCTTGACATGCATACTCTTGGGGCTAAAAGTATTTGCCGTGACCAAGACTCCGCCGATATCTTGGCAAGGGATTGCACTTTAAGCCTATTTATTTGGCATTATCACCCGCAGTTGAAATAGGCGCTTGCCCTGCTTTTTGGCGTCCATACATGTAGGCAGGGTACGCCATTCATGTGTTTGAACGCCAATTGAGAGCTCAACCCTGGCCCTGATTCTCTGTTTTTTATAACACGAAGTCATGGAGAATGGGGTTTGGTATGTTTTGAGCATATCTTTATGACGTGGAGCTCTCTTAATGTATAAGTTGGCGTCCCGCCGCCGCGATCGGCGGCGCTGTCGGTTGCCGCCTACCGCCCGCGCCGGCCAAAGATTGGTGTGCAGTGTTCCTATAAAAAGGCCTATTTCAGACGCCACCCTTAATGAATGCCCCAGATAATACAAAAAACACCGGCACAATTGCACGAATGCTGGAAAAATATCATAAGAAAACCTTAGAGAACGGGGCGGGGGAGGGCGCATCAATTTGAGAGCACGTAGAGGGAAAAGCATGTAAAGCGATGGCCATTCATCTGTCTGGATAGCCAGCTCCCGCTCCAGCGCCTGAGCTGCCCAGGGGGCTGGCGCCGCCACTGGAAGTGCTTCCCTTTGCATTGTCCACGTCGGGCTTGCGCGCAGGGATCGAACCTGGGTCCTTCGCGGATTGAATGGCTCCAGCTTCAATTCGTGTTTGGACCCCTTCTGAAATAAAATGCTCCGAACAAACCTCAGGTCCTACAATCTTAAACAGACATTTTATGTCAGCAGTAGATACGAAACACTGCCGTACTGCGCATCTTGTCTGATTTCATTGAAAACAAAATGAAAAACGAGGCGGTGGCCGCCGTATTCTCGGATCACGGCGCACCGCGACACGATGCTGCACAGTAAATCTTGTGGAGAGCGCTCCACTTTTATATGGGTTTTTCAACCGGATATTCGAACACTCGCATGTAAAACCACATTTGACACATGTGAAACCAATTTTCTATTAAACAAGCAGCTGAAACCGTTTCAAACAGTAATTCACAAGTGTGGCCGTCTGGCGCCACCGTCCGCAAACGGATCCAACCACACGCCAGGTGCCGCGTGATCGAAGTTGTACTGGCCAGCCGACCTCAGCCCTCATCGCTGACCTCAGTACCTCTGGCCATCACGCGACCGGGGGTTAGTAGTGGCGGACACGGCCAGCCGAACAGGAGAGTCCGACGCCCTGCCGCTCTGCTAGGCCATTGTTAAGGGGATTTTGAGATGTGCCGGCTGTTACTGCCGAAGGAAGCGAGAACTACTTTTCAGCCATGGAAGTTGTTGTTTCTTTAGTCGGTGGGAAACGCGAGTGAGGAAAACGGAGAGAAATGCAGCACCTACATATACGGGCCTATTATGCATAATTTGTCGGAGAAATAATGTTAACGGATGATATGACAACCAGAATATTTATTACCCTCTTCTTGGCTGACCAGACAATATGTTGTGCATTGCATAAGCCGCCATCCTTAACTGCAAAGTCACGTTTGCTTTCAAAAGGAAACGCCATAGTAAAATATAAACCAGATGCATGCCAACCGCACTTAAGTCGAATGCCAAAAAAACCCACAGATAAGTTTGTCAGGCTGGCAAAACTTCTTGTACCGACTGATATCATGAAGCGAGTTCCTATCCACTTTCACCAAAATAGAACAGTAAGGGCGAGAAAGATGTATCGCTCTATTGAAACTATTATACTGGAGCCACGTGAAGACGCACACTGAGGAAGATATGCTAGTCATTCAAAAAAGGAACTCCATACTATCATGGATATGTCGTTCCTTAAAACTGGGTTAAACGCTCCTATCGAATAAATTGCCAACTGAACTGACATGTGATCGATCGGTGACAATTCGACGTGGCCAAAATGGTGAATTTGTGACCATTTATTTAAAGTTGATATTTGAACGGAATACGACACAGTTATGAATAAATGAGCGGCAAAGGCAGCCGACGAATCCGTGTACGCGTTGCTGTAAATTTCGCCACGATTCTGACTATGGTTTCTCTTCATTCTGCCCCTGCATGCTCAATGGTGGCGACTGGCGCTGTAAATGGACTTAAACCTAAGTGCTCGAAGCCCGGATAGCTCAGTTGGTAGAGCGTTAGGCTTTTAACCTAACGGTCCAGGGTTCAAGTCCCTGTTCGGGCGGGGTTTTGGCAGCCATAACTCGTTAGCACCATATGCTGCACTGGAAAGCATTGAGGATTCGGTAGCGGGAGTCACCCATGCGCGAAGTATTTGCTATCACATCTTCTGGCGCTCAGTGCTTTGTCCTCGTGTTGCGTCGGGAATGGTATCTTGCATACACTTCAGCCTGGTATAGATATTAAGACTTATTACCCGACGAGGATTTACGGATCCAAAAATTATCTTTAAAAAGCACTGGCTTTATTACTTTCGTGACGGCAACCGAATTCGTTGTTCTATACACCAAGTACACTCAGTCTTTTTACGCCGAGAATAAATGACATCTTCTGATCAAAGTTGTTCGCGCTGGTACTCCACGCGATGATCACATCTAGACACAAGTGATAACACTATTACACTCAGCACCACCACACAGCAGTCCACGTTCACATCCCTGATATACCGCGGCGCTGGATCAGCACCCTCGCCCGAAAATCCCCAGCCCTCCTGGAGCATCGCCGCTGTCCGGAGTGACCACATCTCTCACTCCGGTAATGCATCGTCCGAACTGTGCGATGCGGTGTGGTCAAGACCGGTTTCTACATGCATTGGGTCTCAACCTGACTGAGACATTGCTCTTCCGGGGTCCGCTTAACGTCGGCAGCTCCAGAGTGAACAGCCGATCTGTTCATTGTGTCGCTGGAAATGAAAAACAAGAATGCATTGTACAGCAAAACACTGCTGCCGTGAATTTCTTGGTGCAGGAATTCGGCTGCAGCAGCTTCGCAACGCAAACCGGTATTCAGCCTGCACTCGCCCATCGCCATATGGGGTCGTGCATGGCATTGGTTACTCGCCCTCGACTCAACCGCTGCCGGGAATGGCCAGGCCCGGTGGCGGACCGCAATGCTATACTTCAGACGGTCACGTGCCTCCGTGGGCTGGTCAGCTGATCGAACGCTGATTCAGTGGCATGGGGGACTATTTCGTTTCCGAGTCCTTTCGTGGATGATCTGAGACTGCAGTGCAGAACTTCTGGAGATTCTATAATACCGTTTATCCATGACTTTTTTAGTTCAAAGCTTACTTTTGGTCTGCACTCGTCAACGCTTGCAGTGTGAGCATGTGTAGAGCGCACGTCATAAAGTTGACGTTTCGCTGCATGAGCGAGTTGAGTCACAGGCATTGCCAAACATAGCAGCTTCAATCAGGATAGTTTTTAGCAGGTGGCTGAAATGTACTACAAATCATAGGATATCAGTGCTGACAGCACAGATCAGTGGTGACACAGGGCTCTTTCAACACCCCTCAGAGCAGGGCTTCTCACAGACTTTTCGGCAAATTCATGCTACATACTTAAAAGCATAACATACCAAATAACTAGGCTTATTACTAGTCGTAGAAGGATCGTGGCGGGCTACAGCATCTTGCGACGAACATGATCAGTTTGTTGCACGGCGTTTTAAAGTGCTGTGCTATTTGAGACAGATGGACTCAAATGCTCGCCACACGGTAATAAATTGGGTTCAGTGCAAGGCTGTGGGTACGAGGGGAACAGGGAGGGGATGGGGGGGGGGAGATACGAACAAAAAAATGGCTGGGTCTGTTTTCGAGATTAACTTGTACGGTTTTCTATCTAGATCTGACGCATATTCTTTTCACGGTTGGAAGCAGAAAAGTAGTTTCTCAAAATCAGTTTTGGGTGGCTGAACCTTAAAAGACTATGATAACAGAAAATCAATGGATAAATATAATAGATAAGAATGGGAAACCATATCCCTGGCTTGAAGGCTCGACCTTCCCTAACTGAAAAGGAAGCTGCATGCCTCTGGGCTGGTTATGTTACATATGCCTGTGCTTGATTTTTTAAGTGAAGTCTCGTTCATCATTCAGTGTTTGATGGCAGGCAAATAATATTTTAGTGCAAATGAACTACCGAAGCAAAACTGTTCCATGGTTGTGCCACACTGCACTTCAGTTCCACTTGTTTTTTGTGCCGTATCGCATTTAGAGTTATGTTGCATTTTTTTCTGAAAGATCTTGCCCCAGGTAACAACTTAGACGATTCCAACTTTCGTCGGTGACAGAAAAGGCACTTTTCATCGCTGGCCGGCCACTCCATCCTGGTTCGTGTAGGTATTCGTGTTGTTAACGTTAACGTGAGAGGACGTCACAAGAGAAGGAATGTTGTCAAAAGGCTATACTTAGGACTACCGGACTATCTCGGACGAAATAAGAAAACAAAAGCATACGTGAGGATAAGAACTAATAAGAAAACACGCCCAGCAGGCAATAGCCCGGTTTTTAATGCACTTTTGACATTTTTGCTGGGAGTTGGATGACGCTACCACCGTGGCCGTCGCTATTCGTGGATATATTAGGCATCGCATGCCGGGCAGATGATCGGCACTGTTACTAGCAGATAGCCACCGGCCCCGCACATCATTCACGGCTCCAACCAGCAAAGGCGACGGCCGCGACATTCTCAGCGCTCAGGAACTACAAACGCTAAGCTAGCCCACATGACTAGTGATGACCAAAAGCATTATACACCAGGGCATGTTAATTGCTGCAATTAGTTCATGTCGTTCAGCATGGTTGAAGTACGCCAACTGACGTAAATCGAAACGCAACCCGCTGGGGACGTGCTGAAAATTTCACAGGTAGTGAAGGCTAAACGTAAAAATTCACTAAAACTCAAACGTAATGCGTTGCAGGTGTACAGCAGCTCTAGCGGGGCATAAGGAAAACAGCATCGGTTATTCTCCATGCCCTTAATTTTACACGTGCTCTCGCTTTTTTAACTGTCAGCGTTTAGGTCTGTCTTAATTTTAAGACACTAAAAAGTTTTGTTCCATTTAAATGCAGTTCCTCCTTAACTGTTGCTCCTGATTGTAGGTTGTTGTGTACAATATTGTGCACTTCACTTCAAAATACAGTAAGGTATTGTGGGTTTCTTGCATGCTATGACTTGCATCCAGCAAATGATTTAACCAGAGATACATTACATCTCCTTGGGGGTAGCAGATAAACAGCTTGCAAAACTGGCTTTTTTTTACTTGGGTACCTGTATTGCCGACGGTGGGGAGAGAGCTACGCTGGCTGCAGGGTTCCTGTACTGCCATGATGGAGAAATGCTGCTAGGTATCAGCCGACGTAGTGACGTCACTGAAAATGGGTTTGCATCGATCTGGGTCCTTTTGGGCCGACTGAAGGCTACAAGGCTTTTGCTAGCGATATGATGTCACTGGTATTCGACTGGATATGTGACGTCACTGGTTGTGAGGCTTTAGGTCTCTTTTGGGTGCAATGAATGCCGTAAAGCATCACCTGACGATATGTCGTCGCTGGTATTCAATGAAACATCAGGCGCAACGGGCCTTATTCCATCTTTACCTTTCGTACCTGTCTGCTGCAAGCATTTGCGTGCCGAATAAAAGCTTGACCGAATCACCTGAATGTGTGACGTCACCAATCACCACTTGATACGAGTGCTCTTAGGCCCCACGGCCGCGGTGTATCACGTTCCGTGAAATATCACTGGGTATCGTGACGTCAGTGATATTCGACTAAATATTGGTCGCAACAGGTCAAGGTTCATTTTTAGCTTCGTACCTGTCTACTGCAAGCACTGGCGTGATGAATAAAAGCTACCAAATCACGTGAGTGTGTGACGTCACTGGTCATGCATTTTTATGGATCTTTGGGGGCCAACTGAGGGCCGTAAAGCATAGCCTAATGATGTGACGTCACTGGCATTCGACTGCGTGTGATGTCACTTGTGATCAGATTTTACGGCCTCTTTTGGGCCGACGAAAGGTCATACTACATTAACTGAAGATGTGCCGTCACTGGTATCCGAATACAATTCAGGCGGCCATGGCCATGCTCCATCTTTACCTTTGGTACCTGTCCATTGCAAGTATTTGAATGCTGAAGGAAGGGTCTGCCGAATTACCTGAGTGTGTAACGTCACTAACCATTAATTTGTATAGACTGTTTTGAACCCACTGTAAGCCATACCACATCAGCTGACCATATGACGTCACCGGTTTTCGTCTAGGTGTCATGCGCAACAGGCCATGCTCTATCTTTGCCTTTCGTACCTGTTTACTGCAAGCATTCGCGTGCTATATCAAGGTGATGCTGAACCATCTGAGTGCGTGACGTCACTGGTCATGAGTTTTTACAGGTTCACTTGGGCAGCCCAATGCAACAAAGCATCATATCCTGTAAAGCATCGCGGGATGATATGACGTCACTGGTATTCGACTCAACATCAGGCGCAACAGGCCATGTTCCATCTTTACCTTTCGTACCTGTCTACTGCAAGCATTCGCGTGTTATATCACGTCATTGGTTAAGAGTTCTTACGGACTCTTTTCAACCCCCTATATGGTATAATGCTTCAGTTGACGATATGATGTCACTGGTGTTCGACTTAGCATCAGGCACAACATGTCATGTTCCATCTTTGCGTTTCGCACCTGTTAAAGTATTGGCGAGCCTAATGATGGCTCTGCCGAATCACCTGAGTGCGTCATCATGAGTTTGTACAGGCTATTGTTGGCCGGGAAAGCCATTAGGCATTATCTAACGATATGTCGTCACTGGTAATCCGCTAAGTGTGTGACGCCATTGGTCATGAGTTTTCCCGCGCCTTTTTGGGCCGACTTAGGGCCATTAGGCATCAGGTAACGATATGACGTCACTGGTATTCAATTAAGCATCAGATACAATATGTCATGTTTCATCTTTACCTTCCGCACCTACCTACTGCAAGTATTCGCGCGCCACATAAAGGCTCTGCCCAATCACCTGAGCGTGTGGTGTGACTGGTTATGAGTTTACGCGGGTTTACTCGGGCTGACTGAAGGACATCAAGCATCACCTGGCGATGTGACGTCACTGGTATTCAACTTAACACCAGGCGCGACAGGCCATGTTCGTCTTTACCTTTCGTGCCTGTCTATTGTAAGCATTGACATGCTTAAGGAAAGCTCTGTGAAATCTACTGAGTGTGTAATGTCACTGGTCATGAGTTCTTTACGGGCTGCTTTTTTGTACCTATAGGGTACAAGACATCAGTTGGCGATATGACATCACTGGTATTTGACTTAATCTCAGGCGCAACAGGTCATGTTCCATCTTTGCCTTTCGCACCTCTATACTGCAAGTATTCGCGCGCTACATAAAGGCTCTGCCGAATCACCTGAGCATGTGGTGTAACTGGTCATGAGTTTACGCGGGCTTACTCGGGCTGACTGAAGGACATCAAGCATCACCTGACCATATGACGTCACTCATATTCGGGCTGTGGCCCAGACTTATGGCCGCTAGGCGGCGCCCTTGATTATTATTTAGCCATCTGGGCATTCCGGACCGTAGCTGCTCAGGGGCGCATCCTGTGATGTCGGGCGGAATAGCTTTGCATATACGTCGGTTTGTGGGCTGGGATCACCTTTGTTTTGTGTTTACGTTTGTTCAAAATTTTAGTCGTTGAAACAGCCCGTTGCGTTTGAAGTTGTTACTTAATGGTGCGCACAATAAAATTAGTGTGCTTAACTATGGTGCATCTCCCACCTCTGCTGCGGAACTCCGTAGCCGTAGGTGGCCAAGTGACCTCCTACCAACTGATGATCAGTGACGTCACATACTCAGGTGATTCGGCGGAGCCTTCATATAGCACGCGAATATTTGCAGCAGCCAGGTACGAAAGGCAAATATGGAGCATGACCTGTTGCGCCTGATGTTTAGTCGAGCACCAGTAACGTCATGTCGTCAGCTGATGCATTATAACCTAAAATGGGTTCAAAGGAGCCCGTAAAAAACTCGTGACCAGTGACGTCACACACTCAGGAGATTCGACGGAGCCTTCATTCAGCACGTCAATACCTTTAATAAACAAGTACAAAAGGTAAAGAAAGTACGTGGCATGTTGGACCTGATGTTAAGTCGAATAACAGTGACGACATATCATCCTGTGATGCTTCACGGGAGGTGTTGCTTTGTGGCCTTGGGCGGCCCAAGTGAATCCGTATGAACTCATGACCAGCGACGTCACCCACTCAGATGATTCGTCTGGAGTTTAGTCGATTACCAGTGACGTCATATCGTCAGCTGATGCTTGATGTCCGTCAGTCAGCCCGAGTAAACCTGCACAAACTCATGGCCAGTTACACCACACGCTCAGGCGAATCGACAGAGCCTTTTTGTAGCGCACGAATACTTGCAGTAGGCAGGCGCGAAAGGTAAAGATGAAACATGGTTTATTGCAACTGATGTTAATTCGAATACAAGTGACGCCATAACGTTATCTGATGCCTAATGACCTGAACTCGGCCAAAAAAGGCCCGTAAAAGCTCATGACCAGTGACGTCATACACTCAGTGGATTACCAGTGACGTCATTTCGTTAGCTGATGCCTTATGGCTTTCGCTCAGCCAAAAATAGTTGGTAAAAATTCATGACCAGTGACGTCGCACACTCAGGTGACTCGGCAGAGCCATCATTTAACGCACCAATACTTTACAGGTACGAAAGGCAAAGATGGAACATGACCTGTTACGCCTCATGTTAAGTCGAACACCATTGACATCATGCCGTCAACTGATGCATTTTTCCCTATAGAGGGTTCCAAGGAGCCAGACAAAACTCATGACCAGTAACGTTACACACCCAGGAGACTCGACAGAGCCTTCGTTCAGCACGTCAATACTTGTAATAGACGGGTACGAAAGGTAAAGATAGAACATGGCCTGTCGCGCCTGATGTTAAGTCGGACACCAGTGACGTCATATCATCAGCTGATGCATTATACCGTTTGGGGGTGCAAAAGGTCCCGTAAAAAGCTCTTGACTAGTGACGTTGCTTACTCAGGAGACTCGACAGAGCCTTCATTCAGCACGCCCATACTTCCAAGAGACAGGTACGAAAGGTAAAGATGGAACATGGCCTGTCGCGCCTGAAGTTTAGTCGAATACCAGTGACGTCATATCGTCAGCTGATGCTTGATGTCCTTCAGTCAGCCAGAGTAAACCCGCGTTAACTCATAACTAGTTACACCACACGCTCAGGTAATTCGGCAGAGCCCCTGTGTCGCGCGAATACTTGCAGTAGATAGGTGCGAAAGGTACAGACGAAACATGGCTTAGATGGAGCATGGCCTGTTGCGCATGCTGTCTAGTCGAAACCCAGTGACATCATATCGTCAGCTGATGCCTTGTGGCCTATAGTAGGCTCAAAAGAGTGTGCAAATTAATGGTCAGTGACGTACACACTCAGGTAATTTGGCAGAGCCTTCCACGGCAATGCTTGCAATGGACAGGTACCAAAGATAAAGGTGGAACATGGTCTGTCGCGCCCGAAGTTCATTCGAATACCAGTGACGTCACATCTTCAGTCATTGCCGTATGACCTTTCGTCGCCCCAAAAGAGGCCGTAAAACCTCATGACCAGCGACACGCACAGTCGAGTGCCAGCGACGTCATATCGTTGGCTGATGCTTTATGGTCTTCAGTTGGCCGCACAAAAAAATCCGCCAATACTTGCAGCAGACATGTACGAAAGGTATAAATGGAGCATGACCTGTTGCCTGATGTTCAGCCAAATACCAGTGACGTCATATCGCCAGCTGATGCCTAACGGCATTTCGTCGGTCCTATAGGGCCCGTGGAAACCCACGGCCATTGACGTCTTACAGTCGTATAGCAGTGACGTCGTTAGCTGACACCTTGTGGTCTTCAGTTGGCCGAAAAGCACCGTTGGAACTCATGGCCAGTGATGTCACACACTCAGGTGGTTCGGCAGCTTTCATCCAGCACGCCAATGCTTGCAGTAGACAAGTACAAAGGTAAAAATGAAGCACGGCCTCTTGCGCCCAGTTTTTATTCGAATACCAGTGACGTCACGCTATCCGGTGATACTTCGCGGACCACGACACACCGTGGTCGTGAGGCCTAAGTGCACTCGTATGAAGTGATGATTAGGGACGTCACACATTGGGGTAATTCGGTCAAACCTTTATGCGGCACGCAAATGCTTGCAGCAGACAGGTACGAAAAGTAAAGATGGAACGAGGCCGGCCGCGCCTGATGTTCAATCGAATACCAGTGACGACACATGGCCAGCTGATGCATTACGGCATTCAGTGGACCCAAAAGAGCCTTACACACTCACGACCAGTGACGTCACATACCCAGCCGAATACCAGTGACATCATATCACAAGCAAAAGCCTTATGGCCTTCAGTCGGCCCGAAAGAACCCCGATCCCGATCGATGCAAAACCATTTTCAGTGACGTCACAATGTTAGCTGATGCCTCACAGCTTTTGCCCCGCACGACAATACTCGAAACCCTGCAGCTAGCGTAGCTCTTCCCTCCGTCGGCCATACAGGTACCCAAGTAAAAAATTACCGCAAAACTCACGATATGGCATTCACCAAATCATGCAAATCAGAGGACATAGATTGAGCTTCGGACTACCCATGATGCACTGCATTGCATACAAACTCGGATTGCAAACAAATCTGCAGCTGCAGTCAGCTTGGACTGCATTTAGGGTTGGGATCACATCCTGTGCAATATACACTGGCCACAAAAAATTAAGTTTCCATTCCATAAAGCTATGCTACAGGCTTAACTGATGCCAACATGGAAAATGCATTGAACATGACGTCGTAAGTGGAGGAAATCTCGCCTCCTGTCACGCCAACACAAAAAAGTCTTCAGCAGCATGAATAAATAAAAACAGCACTTAAACACGCCTTAAACTTTAATCCGCCCAATTGCTGCCGTGCCAGTATGTGGAGACTCGTATCCATGACAACGACAACAATGGATTTTGTTATCGCGTCAAATCAAGGGCGTCTGAAAGGTACAAAGTTAATTGGACTACTGGAATATCCACTTCCATCACCAAAATGGACATTTTAATCACCAACTGAATCAACAAGCCGTAACGGCCAATTTACCACCAGAAGACTGATTCATCACCAATGGCGCCAGTTAAAATCTGGTCATCACCGCAATAAGCCAAATCGTAACCTAAAGAACAGCTGGTAGCCCTTCGTTGCCTAATTTGTATCAGCTTCCAGCGATGCCAACGCACCCGTGGCGGTATGGGAGTTCAAGTCGCTATGTACGCCCTCGCAGGGGCACATTCATGATAACGAAACACGGAGGGCGAGGTGGAACCTAGTGAGAACTCATAACGTAAACGTGGTGGCGAGGTGGAGGTGGGCTTCGGCATTTTCGATCTTGGCTGCGTCTACATGCGCTCGCTATTTGACTTCTGACTTGGATGGTCTGCGGCCGGTGGCAGCGGCTGTCCAATGTCAGGGGGACAAAGGGCAGGGTACCGTGCCAAGCGCTACGGTGCATGCAAGGTTTTTCATGAAGTTTTGCGGTGGAATTGAGATTTCACAATTTAATAAGTGGGGTCCTAGGGCACACACAATAACCCTGCTTTTGGGTGAGCTCTGATCCCAAAATCCACAAATCAAAAAAGCCTCTTAAGACGATTATGACAACAATCAAATGCACCAACCAAGCACGTGTGTGGAACGCAGCACGTACCGCAGGTAAGGTTCTCAGAAAACCGGCTCAAACGGGGTCCTGAGTCCATTTTGGAGCTCGGGCCCAGGGGCTCTTTAGGGGTCCCTGTTCGGCATCATAGCCCGTGACTGGCCAGGTCCTTCACTGTCTCATTGTGGATCATTTCATGGCCATTTCCTGTATTTCAATCCCATGGCAGGCAAAAGGAACTCGTCCAACGTAAGTGGATCTCTGAAATGTAGGGTCCCGTCCTATCGCCATTCCGCAAAATGTACCTCTGGTCGACAAGGAGCCCCTTGCCAGCACAGCCGCCCTTGCTAAGCACTCTGTGCCTAGATACAGGGAGCCACCTTGTTTCAGCGCCCCCCCCCCCCCCCGACACACACACACACACCAACTAGCTGCACCCCTGGATCTGAAGGTGTGTTCGATAGAACGTAGCTCCAGTGTGAATAATGGCATCCGTGCCCCAAAACATTCGCAGGTTAATGCCGACTTGGCTCGGAATATGGTTGTTTTTACTGATGGCTGAGTATCTGAGCTTCTGGTACAAAGTTTTGGTTTCCTGCCAGTTCTTGGTGATTTGTTTCACTTATTTGGTGAAACCTCAGCCGATTTGGCGGATTATGTTTTTCCGGACATATTTTCCGTGCCTTTGGTGACATGATAACTTGCAGTTTTGCAGTTAATGACTTCCTAAAACTGGTGGTGGAAACGTTTGCAGTAGTGGCAATAATCCAATCGGTGGTGAAGTGCTGATTTTAGTTGTGGGGTATCAAATTTGGTACAAGTGTTCATTTGGTTTATTTCAGCTGCATTTTTGGTGATCAGTTAAAACAAAGTCCTACTGAAATGCATGGCATACAACAGAAAAGTAGACTAAGTTGTTCCAATTTACCTTCATTATATATTGAAGTAGCAAAATTAGATCCAGATCTCACAGCAAAAGCTACATTCTTGGATTTCATGACGTCGATTTTTATAGGAAGCCATGTTATTGAGAAAAGCTGCATTGGCCCAACAAAATAGGCGATGAAACGTCGTATTCAGTAGGAAATCTAGTCCTCGAGTGCGTCACTTGGCTGTCAGGTTCGCGTAACCAAAAGTTTAAGTAATCATGCGGGTTGCTAAGGAAATAATTTCCGATCTATCCCACTTCCACTTCCTCTGTACCGGTAATAAGCCGTGAGATTTATTCTGTTACCTTGTGAACTGCCTGCTCGGCTGCCTATGAGCGTGTAGTCTCGTCGTTCACTCACAGACTATGCCACGGCGCCAATTGTGCGGCTATTAGAAGCGCACCATTCTTTGCACGACAAAACTGAAGTCCGGGCAAACCTGAGGCATACAAGTCATGACAGTCGCGACCGAGTAACACATTCCGGGAGACTGTGCCGCATGTGACAGCGGATCTGTCACGAAACACCTGGCGAATGTTGAACAGGCAGTAAACGATCCCGCGGAGACGCCATACGACCCCTGCAGCGACCAGCCGTAGCTTACTCGGCGACCCCAGCGACGTCTCCAGGCGCGGTGGACGAACGGTAAGTGCGGTAGGCGAAAACGTGTGCCGCGAGTTCGCTGTTGGAACCGCCGCTGCCTGAGCTCGCCCTCCACCTCCTGTCAGCTGCAGCCGCCGTCGGTGGCCCCGCCTCGCCCGGCGTGCCTCGTCGCCGTCTCTCCTAGCCAACGTCATCCGTTTGCCTTCAGCGGCGACCGCTGTCAGACCGCTCCACGCTCGCCGTCTCTGCAGTTGACCTCCACGCTCCCGCGCCGCCGTCCTAACCATGCTGGAGGAGGTGCTTGCCCAAGGACCTGGTCGTGCCACCGGCGCTGCTGGCAACGCTGGTGGTCGCCGCCGCGTTGCTCCTGCTCTGGCCGCGTCGGCCACCGGGCGGCCCGCCGGGACCGACACCGCTGCCAATCGTCGGCACGCTCGCCTTCGTCGGCGCTTCGACGCGTGACGCCCTCTTCGACACGCTGCGGGCGCTTCCGCGTCGCTTCGGCAGCGTCGTCGGCTTCTACGCCGGCGGGCTCTACAACGTGTACATGGAGGGCCTGGAGCTGAGCCAAGCCGCCATGACGCAAGAGGCGGCCAACGGCCGGTTCGCTGGCTCAGCGCAGCTGGCCGTCTCGTTCGGCCGGCGTCGCGGCGTCATCGTCTCCGAAGGCGCGCGCTGGAGCCGCAACTCGCGCCTCGTTCGCGCCTCGCTGCACCACATGCTCACCTCGTCCTCCGAGCTGGAGGCGATGATCGGCGCCGAGGTGGCCGCGCTGGTGAGCGAGCTGCGGGCGGCCCGCGGCCCGGTGCAGGTGAAGAGCCTCTTCCGTCCGCGGTACTTGAGCCTGTGCTGGCACGTCATTACAGGCCACAGGCTGCCGGAGGCGGAGACGCGGCGCCTGACGGCACTGTTCAGTGCCGAGATGACCGCGCTGCAGAACCCCTGGGTCGACAACCGGCTGCTGCGCACGCTCTTCCACGAGCGCAGCGGCTTCGGCGCCGTGCTGCGCTACCGCGATGCCGTGCGCGAGAAGTTCGCGGAGGCCGTGCGCGGCGGCGGCGGCCGGCGCGAGGGCACGTTCATCGCACGGCTTCGTGCCAGCAAGCGGGACCCACTCTGGCGGCCCGAGACGGACGAGGACTTGGTCATGTTCTTCTTCGATTTCCTCAACGCCGGCTGCGAGACGACAAGCGCCTTCTGCGAGTGGGCGCTCACCTACCTGCTGCGCCACCCAGACGTACAGCAGCGGCTGCGCGCCGAGTGCGCCGGCGCCGCGCCGCTGGCGCTGGCGCAGCGGGCCGCATGCGCACCTGGCGCGAGCCTTCGAGGCCGAGGTACTGCGCCGCTCGTCGCTGACACCGGCCGGCGTGCCGCACCGGAGCCTGGCCGAGTTCCTGGTGGGCGGCTACCGCGTGCCGTCCGGCGCCGTGCTGCGCTACGACATCGTCGGCACGCAGTGGAACGAGCAGCTATGGCACGAACCGGACCGCTTCAGGCCGGAGCGTTTCTTGCGCAACGGTGTGTTCGCTTCCAGCGAGAACCTGGTGCCGTATGGGATCGGCCTGCGTCGCTGCACCGGCGAGGAGTACGCCCAGGCGTACCACTTCCTGATGATGGGCGGCCTGCTGCGCGAGTTCACCGTCGCGCTGCCGCCCGGCCGGCTGCCGCCCACGGAGGAGGCCACCATGGGCCTCACGCGCAACTGCCTGCCGTTCGAGGCGGTCTTCACCTCACTGCCGCAGTCCTCGGCTTGACGGGCGGTGCGCGACTCACGTGTCACTGAAGACCCGCACAGGGTAGGCGGTAGGCATCCGAGCCTACCTGCGTGGAGGGGATAGGGACGGGGGTGTTCTAGGGGCTTACACGCATCTGGCGTCCTTTACAGATTGCATCGTTACTTTCAGCCACTATGTTATCTAAGGGCACCGTTTTCTTTTCTTGTTTAAGTCACCCAGCACGACTGTCATAGGAATGAAACTTGGCCGCAGTTCGTCCTTTATGCCTGCTTCTTCTCCAACCTGGAGCCTTCAGTGTGGGATGCTGGTTAAAGCAGCACAGGGATGTTAGTGCACAGCTGCATGCTTAAGCCAACAGTCAGTCTACTGTCAGTGCGATTCAGTTTTCCCAGCGATTTCATTCCCGGGCTTCCAGGGAAGATGAAGCACATAGGATCGAACGTCGCTTGACCCCAAGCACTGTCCAGACTACAGTCTGTGTTGTTTTGCTGTTTTTATTGATGCGACACGAGTTTCGGAACAACTGGGAGCTTGGCACGTAGGGGCAACTATGTGAGAGTCTGTGAAATCAAACGGGTTTTGTTGCACGTGCAGTCAGTGGCCACGACCGAACTAAATAGAGTGAATCGCCTTCGACGATGGAATGTACGTTATTTGTGTCGCAGTTCCATGATATGGTGTTCCAATAAACAACAAGCAGAACAGGTTGTGGGTTGAGTGACATCCAAAATATGGCTGAATCGTCGTCACACGCTCGAGTGACGGGGTCTGCAATAACCCCAGGCCGAGGTCGGGAATATAAGCCTCGCGCGTTTTCAACATGGGACAACGTGGCTATCAGACGGCTTCGCAGTAATCTCATGTGTTATGAGATGCCGGCTGATGGCTTTAATTCAAGCAGCAGTAGTTTTAATTGTGTTATAAATCTACTTGACGAAACTCATTGGGACCAAACCGGACTAAACCAACTTCACTGGCTGTTACGCTACTGGTCAGTTATGCCGAGTGAACCATGAAACTGTCAAAGTGGGGGTGAAAGGTCACGTCTAGGCCTCTATGCACGGATATCTTTGCCAATATAGCCCTCAGCTAGAGTGAGACAGGGACACCTAATTGGCGGTTTTTTGTGCATCATTTTCATGTGGTGGACAACATAGATAGGGAAACGTCTTGCGCTCTCATGTACTCGTGAGTAACGTACAGTTTATCCCATCAAAACCATAACAAGGAAAGCAGACAGGGAACTCCAAGCACAAGTAAACACTCGAGCTTGACAAAAATCAATAACGCCATATTTCAACTAAATTAGAGGATTTTGTGTTCGTCTAGGTGTTGGTGGGTGGCCAGCTTGCTCCTGTTTATTATGTACAAGTCACGCCCCGAGGACGAATCGACGCGTGTAATCGTGTACCAGCCGTCGACACCGGCAGATGGCGTACATACGCAACAAATTCGAACCAGCGACGAATGACGTGACTGCTACCAGTCACGGTCTCCCATTAACGTATCAGCTTCACCCGTACAAACCAAGGAGGATCGTGTTTGAAACTCAATCCAAGGTGTGTTTGCGGAGTGCTGCATGACCCCCTGCAAGGGAATGGGGCAAGAGCACTTATATGATTGTAGAAAAACATACAAAGAAATACAGGTTTCACTCGAAAAAGAGTGACCTTCCCAATACACCTTCGATGTCCAAACTTTTATCAACCACAGTTTCACTTCCCCACAATGATTCGTGACTGGCTAGTCGGAGTTTCCAGCACTGTCAGCAGGGCGTAAGACCAACGTAAGACGCAAACACTTAGAGACCGAGCAAAGCATGTATTGCCGCAAATTACAATGCAATCAATGCCAACAAGGTGAGAAAAAAACATAATGAGAATATGAACGAACGCATATTTTGGTCGGTGCTTTGCTTGAACTTCGCCATCCCGTCGGCTCAACACACCACGAAACACAAGCCTGCTGTGATCGCAGAACCCATATTGGTGCGCCACATTTTCAGCCCATGGCAGCGCAGCCATCCTATTAGAGCTCCAGCATCGTCCTGGACACCTCCTCTACATTGGACTAATCCCCTTCGATCGGACCCACCTTATTCTTGATCAAGGCCACCTTTCGCGGCATAGCATTCAGTTGGACCTCTTGAGGGGGACACGCTCATCTGGGGGACTCGGAGAACTACAATTCCGATCTTTAGGACACCTCGAGCCCATACAGCATGGCTGCCACGGTTGTTGGGCAGCCCAAGCCAGCTCAGGTTAACCCGAGATATCATGTGGCGGCCAGCCACCTCAGCGCGGCTGCAATCCTGCTAACACCGAAGGTGTCCCACTGGTGGGCCAACCCCCTGACCACCTTGCACGCGGAACAGTCACCTCCCTGGCATGACTCTAGGACACCTTGACCTTCACCTTGCTGGCCATCTTCTTCTGCTGGCTCTGCACCTTCTCCATGACGTCGTGGTCGAAGGTGGAGTGCAGCATCAGCGCCAGCACGCCGGCCCTGTTGGCCATGCTCTGCCGGCACTGCCGCTCCTGTTCCAGCAGCTCGTCCATCTTCATCGCCCAGCGAACCTGACGACGGGGCAGGCGAGGTCGGGGGAGGTCAGACGCCTGGTGCAGACCAAGCACACTTACAACGCCACAGATGTGCTGTAGCGTAATGGCTTCGAACAGCGCGAAGGGCGCCGCTTACTGCAGCCGATGATGCAGAAAGCCAGAGATTCATATGCCCTCAACTGGCTCGCAGTAGCCGCATTTCAGTACGACAGCGGCATTGCAGACAGTTTTCCTAAATGGTAAGGGTAACCATCTTTTACAGAGGATGCTTGTCACGAAAAGGCAACGGGACGTGCGGTAATGCACGCCGTGAGGGATGTAATTTCATTATTGATCAAAAATGCCATCAAAGGATGGATATTAATGTACAAGCACATGTAAAGCAAAAATCCCTGCTTGAGCAGCAGCCTAGACAAAGCCCCTGCCGTCCACGTTAAAGTCTTTCGCACTCCTCTCATAGTTCCTATTCAAGCCGTCACAGCAAGCAAGCATAAGCCATCCAAACCAGAGCGCAGTCTCACGTAAGTACGTATCACTGCTGACATCTTTGGACCACAATGTAACCGTTACTTCCATCTCATCCGCATCGGGTCCTCTCATCATCAGCTCCACAGCCGCGCTCCCAGCGGTCCGATACACACGTGTGGCATCGGCTCTCGCCAGGCCCGCGTGACCCGAGCGTCCCCCGCCCCCCCCCCCGCCGTACCCACCCGCTCCATGTCGAGCTCGGCGCGGCGCAGCTTCTCCCAGCTGAAGTGTTTTAGGCACTTCTTCTTCGGGGCGCGGCAGAACTGGCCTATTGACGTGAAGACGTCCGCCACCAGGGGGCAGCCGCACACCTCGTCATCAGACACCTGCGGACAGGGACGACACCGGGTCAGGGGAGACACCGGCGCACGTGCGCTGCAGGGGCCGAGGGAGGGGCAGACGACGGGGAACAGACACCTGCGGACAGGGACAACACCGGATCAGGGGACACACCGGCACACGTGAGCTGCGGGGGGCCGGGGATGGGCAGACGACGGGTAATAGACACATGCGAACAGGGAAAAGCTGGGATGAGAGGCACGGGACACAAGCGAGGATAATTTAGGAAACCGCGGACATTTGGGAGCCTCGTCATTCGGCGGCAATGAGCGCGGAGTCAAACTGTGCCAGAGAAAACCCGGGCATGCGCTGGGGGCTGTTGTGTCGGGTACCCAGTCTATGACGTCAAAGCCAACAAACGCCCAGATGACTTATCCTCGGGCAGGAATTGGTGCAATAGTGGCACGATCAATGCCGTCGCTCCTGGCGGCCACCTCCTGACACGGTCTTGATTAAAACCCCGTTATTCCCGGCGATGCCCTCGCCCTTTCAAACTGAGTCGTGCATGTCACTGCACCCACCCGCAGCTCCCACTTTGCTCGCGCAAGACATCCCCGCCAGTGCTGACCATTGGGAGGTCGGGAGGTATTACTCTCCCACTTCTTCATCGAATGTCAAAGGCATAACATTAGCTTTCACCCTCAAGGCTGCTGAAGTAAACTGTCCAGTCTGTGGGCGCGCCACCCCTGCCTTCCCCAACCTACC
Organism: Pollicipes pollicipes; assembly: GCF_011947565.3. Lineage (NCBI taxonomy): Eukaryota > Metazoa > Arthropoda > Thecostraca > Pollicipedomorpha > Pollicipedidae > Pollicipes > Pollicipes pollicipes. The sequence continues at coordinate 10,276,934 of NW_023596448.1, read as the reverse complement.
TTTGGGTTCTTGCTGTGCTCGGGGCATAGCACGCGCAGCCGCTTGCAGTACGTCCTGTTGGCCGCGTTGTAGAAGTCGCAGAACATGTTGAACCCCTCCACGCGCGTCTGGTAGAGCGAGCCGAACGACGTCTGACTCTCGTACTTGCCGAAGCACTTCTCCATGTGGCGCACGGCGTTCCTGGTGGCCACCTCGTGGCCACACGTGACGCAGTGGACGCTGTGCTGCTCCTCCTCGGTGTCGTCCTCCAGCGCCGAGGGGTCGACCGTGCCGCGCCGACCGCGGTCCACCACACGGTCCAGCTCGTGGTGCGAGCGCGTCAGCCGCTCCAGCTGCGTCTGCGCCTCCAGCTGCTCGCGCCGGATGCGCTCCAGGGTGCGCATGTTGCGGTCCTCGGCCACGCAGCGTGTCATGTTCCACTCTTGGATGCGCTGAGGCAGCACCTGGCGGCGCGGCCCCGGCGCTGGGTCAGAGCCACGAGCGCGTGTCGGCACCATGGTAATGGTTGGTACGAAAGTGCAGTTCGGCCGCTACAGCCATTCCACGCTCTCACATGACAAGCAACTGCTCAGACAGGAGAGTGGAGCCGTATCGCACAGGTAGCGCCAAAGCGCCATTGTGCGGGTAGGGAGAACGCCCAAGCATGCGTTGCTGGTGGACGCAGTGAGACATGTCACTGCAAAATGGGCGTGCGACGATGCATGTTGCGGGAGGTAGCTGGCGAGAGATGGCTGGCGATATGAGTTGAACAAAACAGCGGATGATGTAGAGACGGGTAAAACATGAGCAGCTGACGTCATTGCCTGGCGCATGCCCTCCGGCACAGACTAATTACAGTTCCGACACAGGTATGTTAGTCACCCGGTGCTGCAAAACCCTTACACCGAGCGACCTTGAGACAGCTCCCACCCCGTCGCGGCCACCCCACCTGGAAGATCCTGTTCCTGGCCAGGTTAAGACCGCACTGATCGGAGCAGTAGCGGCTTCCCTGCCGGCTGGGCTTGACACACTGCGGGCCCGTAGCACTGCTTGCCCGATCCGTCCGCCTCGTACCTCGTCATCTGACAGCTCGCGCTTGCGCCGACGCGCGCCGGCAGCGCGGCGCGGCTCACTCGATCGCCGGCGCGGCGCCGGCGCCGGCGCCGCCTCCTCGGGCCGCGGCGCCGGCCGGTTCGTCCTCGCGCAGCGGCGGCGACGTCGGCGGCGGCGGCGAGGCTGCGGGCCGGCGCACAGTCGCCGCCTGCAACGGCCGCGACTGGAGGCCAGCGCCGCCGAAGGCCGGCGCGTCGCGGCAGGCGGCGCAGCGGCCGCAGTCGGCCGCGCGCTGACAAGGCGCGCAGCGGCCGCACCCTGGCGGCGGCGCCACCGACGCCGGCGGAGGTGGGGGCGGCGGCTGCGGCGGCGGCACCGACTCACGCTCAGCGCGCGCCGCCTTCTTCGAGTCGCGGTGCTTGTCGCGCTCTTCTCGGGGTCGCTTCTCACCCTTGTCGCTCTTGTCACTTCTCTCGCTCTTCTCAGCCTTCTCGCCCCGGTCGGCCTTCTCGCTCTTGTCCGTCTTCTCGCTCTTGTCGACCTTTTCGCTCTTGTCGGCCTTTTCACTTCTTTCAGCCTTCTCGCTCCTGTCGCTCTTCTCGCTGCGCTCCGTCTTCTCGCCGCGCTCGTCGCCGTGTCGGCTGCCGCGGCTCTTGTCTTTGTAGCGGATCTTCAGCTCGGGATCCCGCTTACGACAGCGGTGGCAGTAGAAGCGCTTGATGTGCTTGGCCTCGCGCTCGGTGACGGATATGCAGTCGCCGTGGTACCACTCCTCGCAATTGTCGCAGGCAATCATGAAGCGAGTGCTGTCGGCTGAGCGGCAGATGCAGTACACCTCCTCCTCCTCCTCCTCCCCCTCCTCATGCTCTCTGACTTTCGACTGCCGCTCCAGTGGCGCTAGCTCACCCTTCTTCATTCTGTGGCAGGCTGAGGGGGTACGCAGCAGGATGGTGTCAGCCAATGGCATGGACCAGCTGCATGGCTTCTTCCCCTAGGGTGGATTGTTTGCCAGCCCGAGCTAGTGGTTCAGACATGTGGTCACATTGAAAACAACAGTTGCTGTGGAATGGATGCATATGGAATTGATTTGGAATTGCATTGCATATGGAATGGATGCAAACCTGCACAGTTCATGGATAAGACAATAGTAATAGCCTTATTCATCATAGAAAAAAAAACAAGAGAATGGAGATAAAGACGTGTTGATGTGGTGGCCTCATGCCTATGTCAATACAACTGGCAGAAAATTTACTTATGCCATTTGTTTTGATCCAGGCAAATTGCCGGCACACTAATCTACATCTCCATTTTCCTGGTCTTTCTATAAGGAATAAGGCTACCACTACTGCCTTATTTATGTGCACAATGTTCCTTGCAAATGCACTTAGCAATCTAAACAGTTTGGTTGCACCATCTTTAGATGATGGAAACATCCCTCATATGGGCAGGCTTATGCACTTCAGGACAGGCTTGTGGGATTACACATTGAGAATGAACAAAGTTATTCAAGTTTTTCATATGGCTAACCAGTGACAGTGCATGCACTGATGAGCTAAGGGTAAATATTTTTACCCTAATCAAATCTTGCCAGAGGTAAGGACAACCATCAATCACCATCTCTGATTGCTGCATGTCCCTACAACAGACATGCTAACATCTAACATGTGGTAAACAAAGATACCTGTTCAATTTGTTCCTGCCAGAGCCAAGTTTAAGTGCAGCTACACATGGCATCAAGGTGGTGTTGTTTACCAAAATACTGATGGCCTACCAATTCTGGTAATTGGAAACAACAAATGCCACCAGATCTGAGCTGATTCCTGTCAGAAAAAAATATTGATAACAAATGCCTAGACTAAGGGCAAAATTCAATTTAAGTTTAACAAGATGACATTAAAAATCCAGACCAAAATGACAATGTTGGGAGGAGCATATCTGGCAATGTTTCAAGCAATCATGGCATGCATCCATATGGAAATTTTCAAAATTCATTTTAAACAGCTAAAAGCTGGATATTTGTCACAGTAATGGTTTGAAAATCAAGCATAAATTGGCAAGGCCTGAGTTCAGCACATACCAAGGTGAGGTTCAGCACATTCATAACATGTAGGCCTCTGGCACAGTGGATGGATTTTTTTCAGGCTGCCAGAGGATATATGAATTGCTTTTGCAGCATATTTTTTAACCACACCTGTCTCTGTGACAACTGTGCCATTCAATAAATGTCTGATTATAGGAAATGTCAACATGGACTGTTCATATCCATTTGAAAAGTGAAACCAGCACAGCCTCACAAGGGTGGCTTCAGGGGGATGGTGGTGGGGGGAGGGGGGGGCAAATGGCAAGAGGTACTAAGGTACTGAAACCATAATTTTAGTCCCCAAAATGGTTTGATGTATGCTGTTATGTGCATACTATGTAATATTTCCAGCAGTAAATTCTGTGGGTTTCTTCTCCTGATACTGTTGGAGCAGTTAAATGTGTCAACAGCATAAAATACCATTTCAAGCAGTAGCTTTGCCCACTATTCTGTTGACTGGGTTCCCACTGACCTGTTAATTCCATCGTGACACCCAAATTATCAGATTACTGATATCTGCACACAGCCATTCCACGAGCAGCACAGCAACATGAGTCTGAACCCCCCCCCCCCCGGTAATGTCAAAATACTATGTGTATCTGTATATATACATGTGCATTTTGCTGTATATATATATATATATATATATATATATACATATATACAGCCATATCTGTGTGCGTGAGATTCACCACCAGGTACTTTGAATGACATTCTACAATAACGATCAGCCCCCCCAAAGTCCTGATCAGCCCCTGCTGTCCTAACGGGAACCGAACATTCCATCTAAACGCAAGCATCAAACTCACCTAGTGCGCTGAAGGATATTAGACGTGCCGATAATTTGAAACACAGCTACCCAGCCGAAGTGCCAACCTCGCGCGAAGCGCCCCGATCCAATACAATGCCCCGACCCGTGTCGCGTCCCCCAGAGAGGATATCCGGCACAAAACACGCGGCACAAACGTCTCAAATTCGGCTACGAGGCTATGAAGTTGCGATCATAGGTATGTCTGGTTGTACAACAACCACTATGATATGACGCTAGTTTTCGTCCCGACTGCGGAATGCATTAGGAATGTTCTTAGCGCGGAATCGAATGTTATCCTGAATGACCCGGTTCCCAACTCAATTGGAGCGGCGCCATCCTCCCACTACATTAGGATTTACCACCCATTAGCTCAAATCTGGAGAGAAAGCCGATTGCTGGCGCATTTCTATGGATGGGTTCGTCATTTTTCACCGTTCATCCCTCCCCCAACCTTTTCGGCGAAGCTACATCCTGGTTTCCAGGAATGGTGTTCAGCGGCCATACTCCTCCGTAACTTTTACCAGCGGAAATCCATGATCCTGCCTTACGGTGGGAAAACGGGAAAGGTGTGCGCGGGCGGGAAAGATGTGCGCAGATACGCTGTGAAGTGAACGCCAGCAAGGTACTCTCGCAGGGCCCGTCCGCAGTGTGTAACCTTTTCAAGGGAGAAGGGTCCGTCGACAGCATCGCAAGCTCCAGATCAGATCGGAGCAGTCGAAGCTGAACGGTGGAGAAGTTGTCCTTGGGCCGGTAAGACAGGCGGTGACTATGAAGGTGGAGCCAGCCTTCCAGAGGTCGCAGTCGTACGTTTTGGGCAGACCAGTGCTAGAAAGCTCGGCGCGAGGCGGGGGAGTAGGTGAACATGCCGTATTCTGGCCCGTCGACACCGTGCAGTTAATCCCTTTGTTCCGGGTAGCATTCGGTGTATGGACAAAATGCCGTCACCGATGGGGACGATGTCGTTTGTGCCTGCTTGTGGTACACCCTGTCGTTCAGACCGGTGTGGCTAATGTCCTAGACGATGCTCTTCCAGAAGACCAAATACACGGCCTGCCCAGAGTGGGAAATACCACCTGTTTGTACATGGTCCTGCGCCCCACGTGCTCCCGAACCTCATGGACGATGGGTGCGTATATCTCGTGCAACTCCGGTTCGTCCTCATCCTCGGCCCTGACGTCGAGGAGTATCGAAGCTTCGAGGACCGTCACGCAGGCGGCCACGACCAGCTCCAGTGTCACGCTGATACCCGTCCGGTGCTTAGACGATCCTGCTAAACTTATAGAAATGGCCTTTCATAGCGCCCCGGCCTCTTCACGCGCCACCTGGGCCACAGCTGACAGTATGATACAACTCAAGCAAGTGCGCACCTTCCTGCGTCGATAACTTTTTCCCGAGCGACTCACACGTGGTATTGGCTGTCATCAGACGTTCGCCAGGCATCCAGTGACTTGGCCTTTAGGAACGGTCTAGTCGCTTACCTGTAGGCAAGATGACTGCACGCGACTGCATGTGATCGAGATGAATCTATAGTGCCGTTATTATCACCATATGTAATGTTCTTGTGTTTTTGCTTTCGAGTCCAATGTGTGTGAAGCGGATGCGGGAAAAACTTTATTACGGAGGATCCTAAATGAAATAAATGGTAGAGGTGATCACTCCATCAACCAACAACAAAGGAGGAAAGAGAAGGCGGAAGGGAAAAACAAGGCAAAAACAGCAGCGAGAGAGAGGAGAGAGAGAGAGAGAGAGAGAGAGAGAGAGAGCGAGAGAGAGCGAGAGAGAGAGAGAGAGAGAGAGAGAGAGAGAGAGAGAGAGAGAGAGAGAGCGAGAGAGGAGAGGAGAGAGAGAGAGAGAGAGAGAGAGCGAGAGAGAGAGAGAGAGAGAGGAGAGAGAGAGAGAGGAGAGAGAGAGGAGAGAGAGAGAGAGAGAGAGAGAGAGAGAGAGAGAGAGAGAGAGAGAGAGAGAGAGAGAGAGAGAGAGAGAGAGAGAGAGAGAGCGAGAGAGAGAGAGAGAGCGAGAGAGAGAGAGAGAGAGAGCGAGAGCGAGAGAGATAGCGAGAGAGAGAGAGAGAGAGAGAGGAGAGAGAGAGAGAGAGAGAAGAGAGAGAGAAGAGCGAGAGAGAGCGAGAGAGAGAGAGAGAGAGAGAGGAGGAGAGAGCGAGAGAGAGAGAGAGAGCGAGAGAGAGAGAGAGAGAGCGAGAGAGAGAGAGAGAGAGAGATCTTCTCTCTCTCTCTCCTCTC
>NW_023596448.1:10221480-10270671 GCF_011947565.3 Pollicipes pollicipes | reverse complement strand
TGCTAGGGAGAGACGTACTATAACGTGGTCTGGCGGCCCATTCCAATGATTTATTGCCTTTGACTAAATGAAACCTGTCTCTTCATAGATTTACCCCTAATGTTTGCTAACAGAAACTGGTTTCCCCCAAGTCTCAGCCTAATTTCCAGCGCTCCTTGTAGATCTACCTTGCATATCCCTCTCATAACATTACAAACCCGCTATCAAATCCCCTCTATATTACGATATTTCAGTGAATGCAACTCCAAGGCGTTAAGACTTATAATATTCTAAGTTGCGAATTTCATTTATCATCCGAGCTGCTTTTCGCTGTACTCTCTCCAGCCCATCTATATCTTTTTGGAGGCATGGGGGCCAGGTCTGTACACAATACTCTAGGTGTGATCTGAAACAAGCTACTTACAACTTTTGACAACATCTCTACTCTTTTAATAGACATTTCTGTTGATAAGTCTCAGAATCCCGCGTTCTTTGTTCCCAGCGGCCCCACGTTGCTTTTCAGCCGTCAAATCTCTAAAAATTATCACCTCTGAGACCTTTTCGTCCTCGATCTGGTCCAACTCTTGATCTCCTATTTCTTAGGTAGTGCCCCCACTGCCAGATCTATGCATATGCATCGCCTTACACCTATCACAATTAAATGACACCTGCCACAGAGAAGCCCATTTCACTAGTGTCTTCAACTTAACTTGCACCTGGTCTGCATTTTTCGACACCCATATCAATTTGACGCCGTCTGCAAATTTAAGCACCTTACTTTCTAATTATATCTCAATACTTATCTAAAAAAAAAGTGAGGAACAAAGGGCGCAATACTGACCTCTGTATAACCCCACTCTGCACTAGCCCCCATTGAGATTTAGTGCCATTGAGCACTATTCTTTGTTTCCTGTCTTGCAGCCAAGCCCCTATCCAGCAAGATTGTTTCCCTTATATCATGCAATTTTAACTGACGTAAGAGATGCTGGTGTGGCACCTCACTAAAATCCAGATAAACATCATCCAAACTATTGGCTTTCTCTACCTGACTAGTACATGCTCCATGAACTCCAGAGATTTGTCAAGCAGGGCCCACCAGAAAGAAAACCACGCTGACGACTATTTATCAACTGATGCCTATCGAAGCGTAACTGAACGCCAGCCCTAATGAATTTCCTTAACATCTTGCACACTAGTGAGATAGTACTGGCATGCCTCTAGTCTGGCATTCTTTTGGTTCCCTTCTTAGATATCGGTACTACATTGGCATTGCATCAGTCGTCAGTACTTCTGGCAAAAATCAGCGACCTATCAAATATTAGTATACGAGCACAAGGTAAAGCACTAGCACATTCATTCAGCGATCTACCATCCAACTGGTCAGGTCTGGCCGCATTATCAGCCTTGATTTCCCTTCAAACTATCCCCTTGCCATACCATCGGTGGTTACCATGACGGTGACCCTCGGTAACCGTCAAATCTACAAGACTGCCTTCTGTCAGATTTGGCCTATTACCAGGGAGATCACAAACGGACTCCTTTGTTTAAAAAAAACTGGAGAGAACTGTCTCCTTAGAGTATCTACGATATCCCTGTTCTCAAACTTTATGTATCCCTGAACCTCAAACTCTGACCTAAGTGAGTTCACGTATAGGTTAACACACTGCAAATTTTGTGTCTCTAGCTCTCTTAGTTCCTGAGATCTCAGGGGGGAGGGGCAAATTGACCCCCCACCCGAGCGAAGGGTATCTAGCCGGTCACCCGGGCGCGTGTTAACTTTAATGGGAGTATACCACTTTTTTACTTTTTGCTTAATGTTATATCAGACGTGGTTTTCTTGCCAGTTTTGATATCAGTTCTTGCAAAATCCTTCTGAATAGCTTAGAATTTTGATTGGAAGCAGCAGCCCCTGCAGAAGAAATCTCATTAAACTGCTGTTCACGACTATAACAGTTGCACATTTCAGTTGTCTTTTTTCCAACATGTGTGTTTCGTAATGCTTGCGACAATCTAAGTTGTCAAAACTATTGTGTGATAAATGTTTAGAAGCTTAAAACATGTTGTTCCGAAAAAAGATATCCAAGCGTGAAATCATTATCCCGCGAATTCAACGAAACGTTGCACTTCGGCCTTGGTTTCTCTCAAATGGCGTTTACCACAGTGGCTTTTCCGAGGTGCAATTTGGTTTTGGGATTTGGAGTACCACATGGTCCATACTAACACGCTGATTCAATCTGGCTCACTGTCGTACTGGTTCAAACTTCAAACCAATGCACTTCTTGGTGTCAGACCTTTGTCGCTCGTTGGGCTAACCACAAAGTTCTTTTATTCGCACCGGTAGAGGTTCCATGCAGGTTGCCATGACGACAGTGGTTGTGACTGTATGGAAGAATGGTTGTGCTGTTACGAGGCGTTGGCAGCGTAAGTTGACTCGAAAATAATTTAAACTGGTATCCTTTTTATGTATTGACGGTGTCGCAGTGGCACTGCCCGACGCTTTTCTAAGGTTTAACTTGTCCTGAGGCTTCACTTGAACATGTTTTTGAAATATGCCCTAAAGGTGTGATATTTTATTTAACACGCGCCCGGGTGGGTAGTTGAATATCCTTCACTCGTAAGAGGCCCAATTTGACCCCACTGAGATCTCTGAAACTAAGAAAGCTAGAGACACCAAATTCACAGGTTGTGTTGGCACCAACACGTGAATTACCTTGTATCACCATTTCGTGCTCCTAGACAATGACCTTTGAGCCTAATCAGGTCAAACAGGGTCAAACTTCAGCTTTGTGTCCAAACTGTCGGGCGCCTCATTAAAGGTTAGTGTGATCTTGTTTGGCCTTTTGAAGGTCATCGTGATCAAAATAATACAAGACTGTTTTGGGCTTTGCATTTGAATAAGCGTCGAAGATCACGCTAGAGAGCGTGCTCCTAAAAATGAAATGCTGATCTGAGCCACTTTATGCCAGTGACTTATCCTGACCTTTGAGAAGTCTATGGAAGATGTCTAATGCGGTTTCTATTATCGACGAATTCGAAATGAGCACCAGGAACAACTGCATTCAGCAACCTCTGAAGTAATGAACCAGGTTGGCTTTGACTTTGATCTGACATTCATATCTGAGCCCCAAGGTCGATGTAATTTGTTCTTTGAGATTGTTGTGTGTTCTAACAAAGCGTCTTAGTGATGTCTAGCTTCGTCTAACACTCTGTTGATGCATTAGATTGAACGTTTCCCTAGAAATCAGGCTCGCTGAATCCATGGCCTGATTTTGACCTGCCGCAGGTCAGCAACCTTACAAGTTTCTTCTAAATGTTTGGTACCAAACAATCCACTAGTGATTGTTCTACTGTCATGCAAAATCTGGCGCGGCCATGCCGTGCTGTTCCGAATCCATAAGTGAAAAACTTTTGGGCAGGTCAAACTGACCCTACACCCGAGCGCGTGTTAAGCCCGCATGCTTCAACTCGTCGCTTTGCACTGAGAAAGCATACTGGTTGTTTCAAGTCATGGGAAATGCCAGTTCATTACAATACACATAAGCTAAATCACCATTCCGCTGCGTCACAATTTCTACAAAATCATATTTCTCATTGAACAACCACAGTCAGCCTCGTAGGTGGCGTTTGATGCCGTTGAGTGGAGACATCATGTGGCCACACAGCATAAAAACTGCATGGCAGCTTTAAACTATCCATCGTCTCTCTCACACCACTATCCACGTCCCAGCCTTCAACGGCCGCCGCATGGCTCTGTGATGCAGCCATCAAAACAAGGAAAGAAATAATATTTTGTCCACTACTGGCTGCCCAACCAGTGGCGTCATTGACATTTAGCAATGTCTTTACAAATCATGAGCCTTTGTTGCATCTGCAAAAAGGCTTTCATGAAAACGACCAAGACTTACATAATTCATTTAAGTCACTCTTCCCACAGTACACAAAGCCTGCAGAGTGCAACTTACGATCTTTAAGAAATGTCTCATGGACGTCATATGTTTACAAGGTGTTCTCCCACAGAACTGTATGCAATACCAACATGAAAAGAATGAATAAATTACACAGAACAAAAACCCTTATGACAAATTTGTTCAGCTAGTAACAATCGCAGCAAGAGAAAATCATATAGTGTAAGTGCCTTCTAGCCGTGGTCGCAACTTGCGCATTCTTCAGGCTTTGATAAACCAACTCTACGCAGCTACTTTTTCAGTCTCGACAACTATTGTACATTTGATAAGCTAATAACTGCTGACTGTATTAACAAGCGAGTGAAGCTGGGACGATAAAAGACTCACAGCTTCCCACGCATTTTATAAATGATGGATATTGATTGTAATTTGTGATATTTATGTGGGAACTAAGACAGCCAAGTGCAGCGTGCAGCTGTATTTATATAAAGCACCTACCAAACTGGTGCTTTATGAAATCAGGGTACAGTTTTGAAAAATTGGGTCGCTGTTCTTGAAATTTTCAGTGGATTTTTGCCTAAAGCTTTCAATTCGTGCAAACTGTTTTTCTGGTGTGTCCTGTCTGCTATGCGTTTTTTGTGACTGGTGCTCTTGCTGTAAAAGACGAACGTGTGTTTGCTTCATGACTACTTTGTGTTTGGCGGCACATTAAGCATTCAGATGAATATAAGCAACAGATTCAGTAGGTTCTTGGAAGCTCAACCGTACTATCTTCACCATAGCAATGAGAATGCTTTGGCATTCAATTGATAGCAATGTTACACTTTTATTAATTTTTGCATGCAACTGGATTCCCAGTTACAAATAATACAGAAAGTAACTACTGTGCACATTACATGATAATAATGTTAGGACTACACCACTGCAGGCAAGGATAGGTCGACAATATAGAATTGCCATCCTCAACAGTCCTTGGCGGGTTTCAGTACGAGATTCATGACATTGTGAGTCAGTTTTCACAGCGTACCGTGCGTTGATATTATCAATCGGCCATAAAAGCTGGTGATCGCAACGTTACGTATGTCAAACAGTCCACCAAAGCTTTTCTTACGACCAGCACCAAGACAAAAATCCACAAAAAAGCCGTTCATTAATCTGTCACCCGACACAACGCTCGCGACGGGAATGGCCGACTGGCGTCAGCTTTCGTGCGTTTCGAGGTATTTAGGTCTCTTCTTTAGGCCTTACTGCCAGATGCTACCAAGCATTGCTGTTGTCACAAAGCGTTTCCATGACGTTATCAAACGATGACGTATTGGGGCGTATTTTTAAAAACTTTACAATTTTGCTACTTAGCGTCGTTTTTAAACCTTGAAAGTTTACCAATAGTTGCAAGTAAGCTTTTTCCATCATATATCATGCTTACTTCAATATCTTTGGAACATCCCCTTTAAATGTTGGGATGAAATGAAAACCTAAGGAATAGCAAAACATATATTATTTTGGCCACTAACGTTTTGACCCGCAAAAGTTCACCAGGTCTGGTCTATACCCCAGCCGAAAACCCACGGGTTTTTGCAGGCCAGAAATTGGTGGGATGGCGGGCTGAAAAGTTGCGTCTCGATCAAATCGGTCAAAAAAATATGTTGCGACGGTCACGCGGACTCAAGCCAAGCGGCACAGCAATCTCATCAGCCGCACCGGCCGGTCAGATGTAGGGTGGGGCTGTTTGTATTGGCAGCACCGCTCATCCCCATTGACCCCAGCTTAGGGGACGCCGAGGAGCGCAGAGATCGGCGGCTACCAGTTGGCGTTGGTGCTCTCCAGAGCAGTCGTGACACAGGCGGACCTGCTGCTATCTGTAGTCACAGCACAAGCTGCCCGACGACTGTGTGACCAGCGTCACCATGGTTGGGTCACGGAGACATCCCACAACGCGTAGCTCCACCGCAGGTCCGTGGCAGGGTACATGAGGCGGGTGGCGAGCCTGCTTGCACACACAGTGTGCCACTTCCTAAATGGGAGGCTCCAGGTAATCAGCTACCTGACCTGGCTGGTCACCCGCAGTGCAAGCCTTCCGCTACGCGGGGTGCAGTCCGCCGACAGCGTGTGCGACAGGCCATGACGCTGCCACCAAGTTGCCGCCTGCGTGCCGCAGATCTGGACTAGTTTATGGCGCTGGCCCAACCTCCAGCGCGCCTGGTGACCGGCGGACACGTCAGCAGCAACGTCACCAGTTAAGTCTGTCATCGGTTTGTACGTCGGAATGAGTGCGATCCCCCGGGTTTTTATCTGACGGCTATACATGCCGGCCATGGTCCGGATACAATGCCGGACAATCCACGATCACAGCGGGGTCGATTCTGAGTGATTCCGAGTCGGTGTGGTGTCCGTGGAGAAGCCATCGCAATGACGGCCCGCGGTCGATGCAGCGGTCAGCAAGAAACGGGGCGCGACCCGGCTGGGCGCCAGCAGCCCGGGACGGATCAGCAGAGAGCCGACAGCATACTGTCCGGGGGCTGCGTCGGTTAGCGCGCCGACACATGTGGCGCCCAGCGCGATGACTGGGTGGCGGACCAAGACGTCGCCCAGCGCGGTGGCTGGGTAGCGGACCAAGACGTCGCCCTGCACGATGGCTGGGTAGCGGACCAAGACGTCGCCCTGCACGATGGCTGGGTAGCGGCGCCCATCACGATGGCTGGGTAGCGGCGCCCAGCACGATGGCTGGGCAGCGGACCAGGAGGTCACCCAGCACGATAGCTGGGTAGCGGACCAGGACGTCGCTCAGCACGACGGCTGGGTAGTGGACCAGGATGTCGCGAAGAACCGTTGATATCGCTGCTCGGTGCACAGGTGGGATATGCGCATAATATGACACAGAGTGTAAAATAACCAAATTGAACACTTGCGCCTGCCAAGTCAAGCTTTCCTCCCTGCCGATGGCAATACCACAGTAACAAAGATAACAACAAGTGACTGAACTGCAAATACAATTGGAAATGTCTTGTACCAGGTGTTGACAGTTACCTGGGTATTGTGCGGCAATGGTATGGTAATGATGCAATGCAATTGCCACAGGCAGATGTAGAACTATGCGCGTGATAATGAAGAACGATGGTTGGCAAAAAATGCAAGTCAACCATGATAAAACTTACCCGCAGACGGATGCAGCCAAACCTGGCAAACCCAATCATATCCCTGGCCAGGCCAATCATCAATCTGTTGCGCTACGATCTTAACACATTCGAGCTAACGAAAAAGGAAATAGCAAAAGTTGCAGCACAATTAGACGAGCAAAAAGTCAGTGGCCTTCTGTGCGCGAAAATTGCACAGGAGTTGAGCCATGATACCTTGTGGTACAGTTGTGTACATCGACGCTATGGTACACAGAAGTCACCTAAACCAGGCGAGCTGGGCAGATGTGGGCCAGACGTAGATCAAGGAACTTTAGGGCAATAATGCATCGCATTGGGGTCGCGTAGGTCAAGGAACTTTAGAGCAAGACGAGTATTGTTTTGCACTGGGCTCAAATTGATGTCACGGAAAAGTTTTTTTGGGTGGCGAGTTAAATCGTGATATTTGGGGGACACGCATGGCAAAATCTCGCCGATCTGGTCTTCTTCTGCGGAGCTGCAGGACTGCCATCTCGCCAGCAAAGGGGTTTGGTGGTCTCCACCAAGACTATCTATGCCACACTAGAACGCTGTCTTATTTCCACACACGATTCCCATCATGTTTCCAATAGCTGTCATCACCAGGCAGCGCAGACAGTTTTACTGGGCCTCATCAGTCACCCACAACTTGAGCGCGGAAGTTTGTTTTAATCGGTCACGTGACCTCCGCCCTGGTTTCGGGAGGCGGTCGGGCGACTTCACATGCTGGCGAGGAGCCAATCAGCATTCACGAGCCGGGTTCGTCGGAGTTTATCAGTTGACGAACGGCTGGTCGGCCGGAAATCACCGACCCGGCAAAGGTCAAATGTCAGGTGATTGGGCCCTCGAGCAGCCTCTGTCCGGGCGACGATGCCTGGGGGTGCTCCGGCTGCGAAGTCGGCCGAAGTCTGCCATGAATAAGCAAAGCATGTGTCACCATGAGGCGACGGAGTCGTCACGGGGACATCTGTGACATCTCCGTGATGTCGTGACGTCACGCTGCTGACCCCGTATCGGGCCGACAGTATACGTGTGGCGTTTCTGTGACGTCATACATGCCCATGCAACCTTGAAATAACCTGTATAAGTTCGCGTGCGTCAAGCTCAGAAACAAAAAGGCTCTTAAAGTTCATTTCAGCTCAAAACCTCATGAAAATGTGGGACTCTCAGTTTGACGTGCCGCAGTGCAGTCCGTCCTGCGCTCTGACGTCACATGACGTTCAGCGCGGCCACAGCCACCTGCCGCAGGTCGTTACTGTCAAGGGCAAATAGCGAACGCCTGAAGCGACCCAAACGGGGTGAAATGGAGGGCAGGCGTTCTAATCAGCTGAGCTAACGGGACGGCGACTGTCTCGTTGGGCTGCTACCTGCTGCAAGGTAATGCTGATACATTTTTGACCACATAGAGCGTACATTCCTATTTCGCGTGAGGAAGATGAAGACGTGATGAGCGCTTCAGCATGTTTCGGTGTGTTTTCCTATCGATGAACCACTGCGGCATAACGGATCAGATCTATAGGATTGGGCATTGGACTCCTGCCATTGCCGTAGGCCAATCAAAGCTCGTTGCCACTTTATCAACGGTGTCAAGCTGAAACTTGTCACCCGCCAATCAAAACCATTCAACCGAATTATCAACCAATTACCGGCCTGTCACCAGCCAGTCACGAGCCTGGTACAAAGCAACTCAACCGAAATTCAGTTTACATGGAACTTATCGGCTACCAAACCTTTGACTGCGCACCCAGGGGGTGGGGGGACCTAGGGTGGAGCTTAGGGGGCCAACCGTTCGTCGCCAGCTGGCTGGTGTGGGATCCGAGATCCATTGCACTCACCAAACACGATGTTTGCGCCAAGTATGACCAAGCCGCGTCAACATGCGTTTTGTTTTGATATTCAAACAGCTGCCAACTTTTTTCATGAAGCTGTTTTCCGAAACGGAAAGAAATGTTTGATACCACACCATCAAAGTTAAAACAGACGGTAAGTAGACGAAATTTTTATGAAGTTCTGGGAATGTTTGGGGGGCCAAAACATACTCTCGGGAGTTTTTTGGGGCCAAGGCCCCCCAAAATGCAGGAGTGCAAAATTCAAGAAGTGTCTTCTAAATTACATTTGCAAGATGAATATCACCATTTAAGCGCTCACATGAACAGATTTTAAGTCAAAAAGCTGATAACAAAATTTTGTCAGAAAAGCATCAGTTTTTATATTTATATAGCTACTTTTGTTTTTCTTGGTATCATACGAGTGTGATATCACTTTATTCTTCCTTCCTTTTCGATTGCCTTTAGAGGTACCATCTGCTGCTCAAAATGTTGACCAATTTCTCTGCAAGATGCCCCAACCGCAAACTTGTAAGTATTTCATACATAAGTTGGATTAATTCGCCAGCCCCCCAAACATGTTTGATATGCACTCAAGAGTGAACAATTGGCAGGGAATGAAGGAGAACATTTGAAGCACAACTTATTTTTACCGCTATTTTTGCTCTGTTAAACCCTCAATTAACCGTTTCCTTCGTTCCTGGCGGTGCTCAATAATGATAAATCTAAGCCTTTCGAGTGCCTAACTCACCAGGTTACCTGGCAAGGCTATCCTAATGCTGCCATACAGAGCTTTGGGACAGACCTGACGCAGCTAATACAGAAGTGTTTGATGGCGAAATTCTGCCCCCTGGAGATGTTTATCATCCACACCTCTTACTCGTTTCGCATTTTAATCTGCCAGGTTGGTGGGCATGATTTACATTTATATTTGGGTGGTGAGTGGGATGACTCTGTCTGCCAGCAGATCATGCGAAAGGTACTGACTTTTGGTTTTGGGGCAGCCGGAAGAAGCTAGTATGTCTCCTGTGGACCAAGTAATTGCTTACCTTGCCTGCTTTCAACACATGATTGGTAACCAGAGTTAGCTATTTTCTGTTGTAATTCATCGAGTTTTGTCATAAGACAAATTATAATGCCACAAGGCATGCAGTGGGTTTATTTTGTTCCATATTCTTGATCATTTGCCCCAGATTCCTTGAAGTGGTTCCTCATGGCTGCTTTAACCATTTGTTTTCTACAGTTGTCATGGCTTGCTGACTGGCAAATGACTGTATTGTATATGTGCACTATATTTTTAACGCAGGGATACTCTACTGAAGGATACCCAGGGATACTCTAAGCTGCATAGCAATTACAATATGAGCCAAATATTACTGTGTAACAAAAAAAAACATCCCAAAATGCCAACATCTAAAACGTTGTCATTAAATATGAATAAACAAGCCTAAACAGATACCGTTGCTGCAGCTAAAAAGGCATGCAGAAATACTGGCATGGTCATTTAAAATTTATGCTTCTTTTGGGGAAGAGAGATTGTTTTGTGAAGCATACCCATTATAAGCCTTGACATAGGCTAACCATGACAATCAAAATAAGTTGTTCAAAGTGATTTACAGTGTTTTGATTTATTTGTTGTCAAGTTTGTCTGATGTCAACAAGCGTACACAAATGAACTGAATACAAATGCAAATCGAAACCAGCCAAACTTAGCTTTATCGTGTTTTTATCACAAGTGCTGCTGTCAACAGATAGGTGAGTTGAGATGATGTTTAGCATATGGGCTACTTTATGTTGGGTTAAGTTGGTTAAGTGCATGGCAAATACCAAAAGGCTTGGTGCAAGAATAAGTAACTCACATCTGCTGCTGTGATACAAACAGGCAGGACAGGATGAGATGAAGTAAGGCCTCTTTAGGTTAGGCATAGTTAGGCTACTTTCATCGAAGTAAGCATTGGTATTTTGTAAGAAACAGTGACAAAATGTTTGTTTTCCCTGACCCCATCTTAACAGAGTTATGTCTGGAGTGTTTGACTTGGTGATGGGCTGGTGCATAGCAGTCCAAAGGTTTTTTTGTTTGGTGTTTTATGCTTGCTGAATTTTCTGTTGTTATTTTGTTATTAAATTCCTTTGCTTTGTTTTGCGTTAGAAATGATGTGGAAGGGAAGTGCAATGTGCGGCATCGAGTCATTTGTGTTAATAATTTTTTATGCTCATTACACTGTCATGAAATTACTATGCCTTAATGTATTCTGTTTCATTTTAATGACCTAAGATGTTAAAATACAAAACAGTTTTGTCAGGTTTCTGATATTACGTTCGTGCCAACTTGAAACAGATGTCTTTGTTTGCTGAAGCTTATGTCACTAGCGCATAAGTTCCATTTGTTTGTGAATTGATTTTTTCACTCCCGCAGGTCTTTTTTAGACGAATTTTTTCACTACCACCCTAGTTCAAAAGCGATTCTAGTTCCCTGTTTTAATTACGTTAAAATACCACTCCCGCAAAAATAAAACGAGCCCGTAATGATGACACAACACCGCAGTGACAATCCACTCCTGCAGCGACACCCCACTCCTACTGCGATAACACGCTCCGCAAATGACTGAAACAGGTCTGCAATTTTAACATCACCTCACAATGACAACACCACGACCCCGCAGACCCGGCCTGCTGCTGGACACCTGGCGGGTCCGCCGGCTATCAAGCGTCCAGCCGTGCAGCGGACCTCTGCACGCATCGGACCTCTGCGCGCGGCGAACCCCTCCACTCAGCGGACCTCTGCACGCAGAGGACCCTCAAGACGTGGCGGACCTCTGAACTCAGCGGCCCTCTGCGCGCAGTGGACGTCGCCAGCTGGTCTGAGCCGGAGACGAGGCAAATCGAGCGGGCCCACCGGCGCCGCGCGCCCCGGCCACAGGTAATGGCGCCGGCGGAGTGCGTCGGTGGGGCGGCCGCGATCGAAGCACGCTGATCAAAACCAACGGGCCGAGGACATGAGCTGGGGACTGGGGCGGTGCTGAGCTGGGGAGTGGGACGGTGCTGAGCTGGGAGCTGGGGCGGTGCTGAGCTGGGAGCTGGGGCGGTGCTGAGCTGGAGACTGGGGCGGTGCTGAGCTGGGAGCTGAGGCGGTGCTGAGATGGAAGCTGGGGCGGTGCTGAGCTTGAGACTGGGGCGGTGCTGAGCTGGGAGCTGGGGCGGTGCTGAGCTGGAGACTGGGGAGGTGCTGAGCTGTCCTGTGGGAGCTGGCAGCTGCGTGGCTGTGATGCTGAACTGATGCTGAGTGCCGGCTGATTTCGTGATGGCTGTCGCTGGGGTGTGCGCTATGTCTTGAATGGAGGGTGGTCGGGAACTGACCTGGCTCGTGGACTCATTTGTCTGACTCTGACTCTGACTCCAGGCGGCTGGATTCATACGATAGGTGAGATGGCGATGCATGCACATCAGAGCACTTCGCGGATGGGAGAAATCCGCGGATTACAGCTTGCCTTGTGATTGTCTCCATGGATGGTGTTTTGACCGACACACACACACACACACACACACACACACACACACACACACACACACACACACACACACACACACACACACACACACACACACACACACACACCACACACACACACACACCACACACACACACACACACACACACACACACACACACCACACACACACACACACACACACACACACACACACACACACACACACACACACACACACACACACACACACACACACACACACACACACACACACACACACACACACACACACACACACACACACACACACACACACACACACACACACACACACACACACACACACACACACACACACACACACACACACACACACACACACACACACACACACACACACACACACACACACACACACACACACACACACACACACACACACACACACACACACACACACACACACACACACACACACACACACACACACACACACACACACACACACACACACACACACACAACACACACACACACACACACAGATATACATATATATATATATATATATATATATATATATATATATATATATATATATATATATATATATATATATATATATATATATATAACACTTGGAAGCAGTTGAAATGACACATTGTTGTTATATATTTGATAGCACAATTATGTAAGTGGTAGTATTACATAATATATCTATAATTCCATATTCGAAGCATATTTAGTTGTATTGTTTGGCTAGTAAGACATATATATATATATATATATATATATATATATATATATATATATGTATGTATGCATATATATAATACGTATATTTTATAGATAACAGGCATTGTCAGGGGTGCGGACCAAGACCGGACAGCATTTTACAACATTTTACAGCATTCATTGCCAGCGTATAAATTATATATGGGCAGTTTTAACTCCCAAAGCATGCGACCAATAAATTTAATGCCCTTTGTAATGTATGATATCACACCGTGCCGCAGCTCATGTAGATGTAATACGCACAGTTGTAGACAGAAGCGTAACTCTAAACCATGGCTATTGGCTTCCGTCATATCTTGGAGTTGGTACATAGCTGTCTACAAAGTCCACTGGGCAGGATCCAGCTCATTTGTTATTCCGACGCAACAGCTGACAAGGTAAATTTGATAATGCCACTGCGGCGCAACCGTGCGCCGGATTGGCCGCCCGTCCCCCTCAGCCACCTCCGGGTCAATGTATTCCCCATTGTTATCTGTCTCTATCAAGAATGACGGGAATCTGATTTTGCTTTGTTATGCGTACTGCTATGGTGCAAGGAAAGCCTAAAGAGATCATCATATGACCGAGACCAAAGCCCAAGGAGGCCATTACATAACAAAGGCCTAAGCCTAAAGAGGCCATTGCATGACAAAGACCAAAGCATAAAGAGTCCGTTACATGACCAAGACCAAAGCCCAAAGAGGCCATCGCATGACAAATACCAAAGCATAAAGAGATCATTACATGACAACGACCAAAGCTCAAAGAAACCGTAACAAGACATGTTGAGTGCGTGAATGAACCAGGGCAGAACGAAGTATGCATTGATTTGCAAAGGCAAGTGAAAGTGTTCACGTGACACGTACGGTATGGGAAGAACTGCCACTGCTTGCCGTAGGCGGCGCCACCCGCTCTTGCACACACTCCAGGTCTGTATTTTGAAAAACTAGTATTGATGTGCTCCTTGATAAAGCTTTTCTCAGTCTGGTCATTGCAAGCTGAATATAGGCATTACGTTAATGCTGTTTAGTGCTACATCATGTCTGTACTCCTATATCAAGCTATATCCCGTATTAAAGCAGTCAGCGTTTTAACGTATGGTGGCGTAGCGCTTATACAATGTCAGCAAGACATGAGCACCTGACCAAACGGTAAGGCAGCTGGAACGGTGTCTCATGAACATGCAAGAATCCCATGCAGTCTATTTCAAGACCGTTTTTTAGCCACACTGCTGAAGCCAGGAACTGATTCTGAAACGAAAAGGATTCTGTGAATGGAGTATGGAAATACGTGGTTAACCGCACTCTTTATCTGATATCTAAGATTTCTTTCAAATCTCCATGAAATGTTAAGGTGCATGAACCCAATATTTCTGACCAAAATGTATGCCATAACAGAGTGAAGCGGACGGGATCCAGGGAGAGCCAATAGGCGGACTGTGGATGAACTAGATTCTATATTCACAGACCGGATTGAGCGCATCCTGGAAGTGTAGTCTGCGTAGGCCCCTTATACACCGGGCTCAGTTCAGGTGTCATTCATCACGAGTTAGTTTGAGATGAGATGGCGATGGGCTGACCTAATGCGCACCAGTTAAGCCGCAGTTGACGATGGCGATCAGTGCCTTTGCCCATGATTTGTCGGAAGGTCTTCAGCAACGCCTGGAGGCGGTGCTGCGCTCAGGCTTGGCCCATTTTCATTTCATCTAATGGCTACTGAGATGGTTCCAAACGAGACGATTGGTTGCCGGTGGCCGGGTCCGCCGAAACTGCACGGAACTCGGCACCGACCTCGCCGGACCAAGCACCGGGCTGAGTCAGGCAAGCGCCCTTCTGCGGCGCAGTCGCAAGTTAAAGTGAAACTCGCCTGGTGAGCCGGCGTCCCGGCGAGCCTTGTTTAATGAGTCTGCCGGGCGCGGCGCCGGTATGCCCAAGTTTGCAGCGGCGCTGAACGGCAGCTGGCGCCGACCGACGCCCGTGGCCTGCGCCGCCGCGTCGCCCGAGCCGTGCCGGCGCGGGCGAGTTCGCCGGAGGCGTGCTACGGGCCGCGAGTATTGTTGTTTGTCTCGGAGATGGGCTTCGGAGACGGGAAGTGCATCGAGGTGGATTGAGAGGAACTGGAGGAGAGTGGTGGAGCGAAGGAGCAGACACAGGGTATTGCTACTATTGAAACAGCAAATCTTTCAATTCGTTTGGTTTGAAACAAATGTGGAAGAAGAAGATCTCTGGTAGCCTTTTTCTCTGCGTACTTCTCCTCTGTATAGCAATGCTTACTGTCGCATTTATAAAGTGCTATCATGCCATAATCATGCACCGCTTTCAGCATGCCACACATAATTTCAACGCGTTCCCATTTTGCAATCTGTAATTCGCGAGCTACTGGGGAGAAAGTGTTTTTGTTGTTATGCTTAGTTTTACTAGCGTGTGTTGCGAGCCAATGCAACAAGAACATTGGTCCTTAGTCTTTAAACGAGTACCTGGAAACCTGATTTTCTGTTTCAAACCCTACAGACTAATTCGGGCCAGATCATGGGAAAAATTAGCGCCATTCGCGCTCGGCACGTGATTTATGCACGACCCGTATTACAGGTCAGGCACAAGTCACAGGTCACCCGTATCACAGGTCAGGCACAGGTCACAGGTCACCCGTATCACAGGTCAGGCACAGGTCACAGGTCACCTGTATCACAGGTCAGGCATAGCTTACAGGTCACCATATCACAGGTCACACACAGGTCACAGGTCACCTGTGTCACAGGTCAGGCACAGGTCCCTCACCTGTATCACAGGTCAGGCACAGGTCACAGGTCACCTGTATCACAGGTCAGGCACAGGTCACAGGTCACCTATATCACAGGTCAGGCACAGGTCACAGGTCACCTGTATCACAGGTCAGGCGCAGGTCACAGGTCACCTGTATCACAGGTCAGACACAGGTCACAGGTCACCTGTATTACAGGTCAGACACAGGTCACAGGTCACCTGTATTACAGGTCAGCTGGCATGTAGCGAACTGGAGCCAACCCGGCGCCGGCGGCCGTACCGCAGCAATATAGTTCAGAGCGTGAAGTTTCGCGTGTCCTACCTGGTGGAGGGGGCGGAGACGAAGTTGTCCGTTGCACTCGGGCAGCAGCATTTTAGGGCGAGGGGGATTAAGAGCACCTACAACCGTACCTCAGCTGAAGCCAGGTTTTCATGATCTAATGCCAGGTGATAATAGGCATATGATGCTGTGGCTTTCCCCACAACGCAGCGCTGCAATTTGATGAGAGGGATGTCTTCATCCAGTATGTATGGGCAGCATCGCGAGCTGTTCGGAGTGTGGACAGACCAGTGTTCATGGGGAATCCTCTGTAAAGGGATTCGCTTGTGGTAAATGTGGCGTACACATACATTCCGGTCTTGTTAACTGCAGCTGCCTCGTGAGGCATCGTAGCGGATGCATTTCCTAGGAGCATCGGGATGATGAAAAACTTGTTTTTGGCTGAATAAATCTCATTGATTTGATATTTTCAGTCACCTTCTATCGCTCCCATTTTACTGGAAACAAGTGTAGAAATATACCTGAACCATTTCAGGCCCGGTAAGTTCGGTACAATAACAGTGTTGATACAGTTCCACAAGACCATTCGAGATATACACATCATTGACCTCCATATTATCGGGACCTCCTCTTGAGCACAACAAGAGCCTCCTCTTAATGACAGGGCCTTTCCCTCTAGTCATAAAAGGGCTTCCCACTAGTCCGAGGAGGGCCAGTCGTAACATATGACGACCATATCCGTCTTGACAAGGGCATTCTCTGCCGTGTCACCGACCTCAGACTTCCAGGTTTTATACAATGCAATCAAAGTGAGAGCAAATAAAAAACACATGTAAGAAAAGTTGCTATTAAAGCGACAATAAGACAGATAGCCTCTAAACTATTCCCAAAAATCCTTATTAATGGTCTCTCTTATTCGTAGCAGAGTCACACTTCGGGAATCAATGTCCAATGCTGCAGTTCGACTCACAAATGACTGCTGAATGCAGATCAAAACTTCGTTATCATTTAAGTACAAGTCCACGCTTTTTAGGGGCTCCCTTTCTTCGGGAAATCAAGACCTCCTTTGGCACACCCGTCGACACTCTGTAAGTGTTGAGGGAAGCTGGGAAGGTCTGAAAGCCGGTTCGGCCTCTGTGAGTGACGAGAGAAGCTGGGAAGGTCTGAAAGCCGGTTCGGCCTCTGTGAGTGACGAGAGAAGCTGGGAAGGTCTGATAGCCGGCTCCGCCCCTGTGAGTGACCAGGGAAGCTAGGAAGGTCCGACAGCCGTTTCGGCCTCTGTGAGTGACGAGGAAAGCTGGGAAGGTCTGGCAACTGGTTCCGCGCGCACCCAATTTCAGCGCCAGCTACGTCATCTGTCACAGCCGGCTTCCGCAATCGAGCCACCCCAGCTCACCCTGTCAGGGTAGGGCCCGGGCTCCCGCTTCAACTGGGCAGCTCTGAACTGCCGCAGCGGGTGTTGCTATCGACCCCTGGCTCCCTGGAATCTGATCGACCGTCCTCCCCAGGATCGACCGTCCTCCTCAGGATTGCCCGTCAGCGTCTGCCACCATCAGCACGCTCTCAGGGCGCATGACGTTGCCGCTTCGCTGGACCACTTCTTTTGTCTGCCTCTGGACTTCGGCTGACTGCGTGTTGAGTACATGCATAAGCGCCACCTGACGCGTGGCGTCAGGCATTCAATCACATCGGAGTAGGATCTGGAGCCCCACTGGCTCCTACGCCTGCTGCACGAATGTCGCCAGACAAACCAGGAGCGGGGGGGGGGGGGGGGGGCGGGGGGCTGGGCGCGACCGTTTGCGGTTAGAACATCATCACCGCGGGGGCTTGGGCGAACCTACCTAGGTAGTTCACAGGCCCCCGCTTTACCCGCGCCAGCCTGCTGTTCGTTGCCGGTTCTCCCCTGGTTACGGTGGCTACGTTCCAGCAGTAGATGTACGGGCCAAGTTCAGTGATTCCTGACAATGGGAGGCGGTAGGCCAAACATCTCCCCCTCCCCCCCCCCCCAGAAAACTGCAGGCAGCCGAATGATTTAGTCAGTGTTGGTTTGACGTTTATCTCAGATTTTGTATCTCTGACTTGATTCCCCAATTTTGTTATCCAATCCTGCTGTGGAAACGGAGCTAATAACCCCCTTTCCAAAGCAAGATTGGATTTCGAGTGAGATTTCCCTCGGGAAAAAGTCGGGATGACAGGACGTGACACTGCACAAAAATCCGAGTTGCATTCTAAATATACGGAGCAGGATGATTGGAAGAAATCCGGGAGTCTTCGCCGATACGGCGCGGTATAAATGGCCAATATGAGGTTTTCCCTCAAAGCGTGAGAAATGCATTGCATGGTGGCAAGATGCATAAATTGCGGAAATGTACGATCATGGTGTTTGGCGAGCGATTTCAGAGCGTTGTATTATCAATGCGTTTTTTTACAACAAGCTGCCGGTGGATAAGTGCTGGAGCTCAGCGGCAGCAGCGCCACGTATCACCGGGTGGCTGATGCCAGCAGAGTCACCGTGCTTTTGACTCTGCTGGCCGCGGCGAGCTTCGCAGTGTATCGTCAGAACCGCGCCCGGAGCGACCAGCTCCTGCGTTTAGGCTGGTGGGAAGACAGCTGACACAAAATGTCTTGATGGGGAACATGGCGCGCGACATTCCTGGCAGCATTGCTAGAAGCGTCTTGATGATGTTAACATGATCTTGTCTTGTTGATCTGATCTTGTCTGATCTTGATCTGATCTTGATGACCAGATCTTGTTAACAGATGACGATGACGTTAACGTAAAATCCGTGTTAACTCATTAGCTGCTAATTAGCGGCGTTTTCGTCTCGAGTCTCGGACAGATGATGTGTCCTTCCGCGTAACCATGACGACGGTGGGCTTTGCGGACTAATACCACGCTAATTTAGCCCGGATTAATTGAAGTTTACTCTCACGTGGTTTGTCGGCCGGCGGCGAAGGACAGGGCCAGGAGAAATTGAGTCTAGCTGGCGATGCGTGGCATCCTCTCAGAGACGGTGCGTATGCGGAACACCAGGGAATGCCGTGCATTGGCTTTGCCATAAGCAGGGTTTTTGCCTGCTCTGTACTGGGCGGTGACGTCACTGGTACCGAGACCTCAATGCGGCGCGGCTACTAACCGTTGACGTAACGCGACAGGGCAGCCGGGACATCATACATCTTCGGCCAGATAGCAGGCATACAGTTAGCGGCAGGTGCATCTGAGCAATGAGCCAATCGCGTAGAATTTAGCACCGAATATGACGATGTACTCTGCAAGCTTGTGCGGCAAAACATTACAATGAAATCGGTGTGGAAATTGAGTACGCTTACCGGAAAACTGCTCCAGAAATGGCTGACCGGGACTTCGTAATGCGTTCATACTAATAATAAACAGACTATTTTTGTGTCAGATGTTTACTGTGTGCCAAAAACAAAAATCTTACACAATTCACGTCCGGGTGTAATCTCACAAACCGCCAGTCTGTCGTTTAAACGCACGTTTACACCCATGAACATTATTGCAAGAAGTCGTGACACTACATCCAACACGAGACATAAGAGATCAGCCACTTTTGAAATCACTGAGCGCCGCTGTCGTTTTAACGCACCCTGCTGCCGCCCGCTTCTCCATCTTAAACACATTTGGGCACACATCGCAAACATGTGTGCATTTGGATGCATCCGTTCTGTACTGCGGCTATTTACGTATGCAAATACCTTGTCACGGAATGCACATGCAGGTCTGCAACTGAAGAAATAGTGGACCAATATATTTATTCCCCATCGAAGTTAGAACGCATTGATGTATTAACTATCCACCGTAAAAACAGGAATTGTTTGTAGGGACAAAAGAACAGATTAACTGAAATTGCGACGATTGAAGTTTCGTTGACCTCATACAAATTTTGGAGATATGACAAATTCAGATCACATTCGTGAAGCCCTCGTGTTTCCACCTTCGCCAAGCAATGGGTGTGACGGTGTCAATTGTGACAGGGTCCACTTCCGTGATGTGGAAGTGTCTGGTGCTTGTTCTGGATACACAGGTGAGTTTTTCAAGGCGAATCACTGACAGCATTGAGTTTCTAGTCTAGTCCTTACATCGATCGATTCCCCAATTGTGTCCCCGAGTTTAGCTTTACTGTGTGCTAGTATGGCGCTGGTTATCCTCACATGCCTAAAAAAGGTAACCGCAAGTGTGAGAAGTCTTCCCTTAACACGCGCTCGGGTGGGGGTCAAATTGACCCCCTGAAGATTTTTCCAAAATGGTTTCCGAACGGCGCGGCGTATCCATGCCAAATTTTGCAGAGCTGTAGACAATTGAATATTGGATCCTTTGACAAAACAAATTTAGATGTACCTTGTAAGGTCGCTGAGCTGTGACTGGTCAAAGGCAAGTTCTAGGAAATCGTCCAATTTGATACAATAAAAGAGTGTTTGCCGAAGTCATAAATTCCTGAAATACTTTTTTAAGCGCCACATATATTGAATGAGCAAATTGCGTTGACCTAAGGTCAGGAATAAAGGTCAGGCCAAGGTCAAAACCAACCTGCTTTACTTCTCTATGGCTTGCTGTATGGGATAGTTTGTGGTGCTCATTTCGAGTTTATTGACAGCAGGAACTGCATTACACATCTTCCATTGGCTTCTGAGAGGTCAGAACACGTCATTGACCGGAGATGATCCTGGTCGACATTTTGTTTTAGGAACATACTGCCTAGCGTAATCTTTGTCGCTTATTCAAATACAAAACTCAGAGCAGTCCTGTATGATTTTTGTCACTATGACCTTGAAAAGGTCAAACAAGGTCACTGACTTCAAATGGGCTTGTGACCTTTTGCTTAGAAACAGTTGCCTAAGTTCTGGGGCACTTAAAAGACCAACCTGGAATTGACCTTGTTTGACCTTATTTGACCTGAAAGTCATTACCTAAAAAGCTCAAACTTCGACCTAAGTGATTTAACGTACATATCAAGACATCCTGTAAATTTGGTGTCTCTAGCTTTCTTAGTTCCCGAGATCTCAGCGGGGGGGGGGGGGGTCAAATTGACCCCCACCCGAGCGAAGGATATCTAGCCGGCAACCCGAGCGCGTGTTAAGTTGACTGAAATTAACCACTGCTTAACTTAGCCAATGGCGAAACTAGTCATTACGGCCACCAACAATGTCACCCATACATCGGGTCGTTGTACATGTCTTCTTCAAACTTGGATTACGTTGGTAACTGATGACAGAATGTATCCACAGCAATTCTCTTCCAATATGGGATGAAGTGGTGAGCAGACCCATGTTTCTCGCTTCGTTGCACCAACAACATGTCTACATAGGAGCCCAAAAGCCCAGACCCTTCTCGATCACCCGCATTGCATTTACATTTTAATAGATCGCGCAGGTTGTACAAAGCGGATCTAACTTGCAATATTGTATGCCAAGCTACATGTAGTAGTATTCTCTTTACCGGGCGTAATCCCAGTCTTTTATGCGAACTGCATACATCAATAGCATCCAAACCACTAAGGCGAAAAGGTTTTGCTACGGCCTTTGGCGTTTTCCTCTTCACAGAAACTTCATGACTTGACGCTATTAGCCGTAAATGTATCACCTGAAGTGTGGACAAATCATAATTTCTATTCATTTGGATACCAGCAGGCCTTTGGCTACCGCCATTTCACCCTTTATGCACACCATTTTAGGTGCCACGTCTCGATCATAGGCAACGCGTTGTTGAATGCTGGATAGAGTCTGTCCGCCTCGAAGCTCGTTGTGGTGCCGATGCCCAAAACAATAAAATTTAATGGAGGTTACAGTGATGTCCTAATGGCAAGCGTATATGACTAGGGATTAAAACGCGAACGGAGTGAAAAGGAAATCGCGTCATCACAAACTGTTCGCGATGGGCTGCCTTAACACCGGACTTACTTCTTACCAATGGCAAGTAGATTGTTTCTGATACTGGCGTGCATTCGCGAAACAGTCAGGTGGAATAAAATGGCATGCATGGTCGAACGGTATGCGAGCGTATATTCAGCAAAGCCGTTACATTCAAATCGGCGCAGGAAGTGAGTACGCCTACGCAGGGGTGCGGGTGCTAGACAGGAGGGGGATGACCGTCCACGTATTTCAAAGCTGAGCTTAGCATGGGCGTTGACTGAAAAGAGGTAAGAAAAATGACAGCGCCCCTGCCCCAAAATGAGGAGAGCTTCCGTTGCACCTGCATCTCCGCGTGCAGGAGCCGGCTGTCATACTACGTTGAGCGTTGGTCGTAAGTCAGTTGGTTTGCGATGTTGCGTAGCACGCTGTTACAAGGGGCTGTATTAAACAACAAACGTTTAACGTAAGGAAATTCGACACATTCTCTTCAGAAGCATAGATGCTGTCAAGGAACACTGACGAAGTGGCGGCCGGCATCAACACACCGTCAGCCATGAACCTTCACACGTGTTGCCCATGATGCTCCGCGCACATGATAGTCTCAAGGTCCTCATCATGGCGGTTTCTGGCGGTTGATGTAATGAACGTAGTTTTTGGCGTTCAAATAATCACATCAAGTAAATGCAATTTTTGGAACGCAATGTCACTCGCATGAAACGCACAGAAATTTGGCACTTGTGCTATCAACATTGCTCCGGCTAAAAAACGGTATTACAGAACAGTCATGTCCTGCACCCCGGTACGTCCAGTTATAGTTCTACCCGCATGTCCTTTTGGCGTACAACAAAGCAACGCACATGCATATCTCAAGAACGCAATATTCGTGTCTCCAAACACACGGTGACTTTGCAGACAGGTTCTGACTGACCACGGTCAGCCTTGCGGACAGGTTCCAACCGGCCACGGTCGACCTCGCAGACAGGTTCTGACCGATCACGGTCAGCCTTGCAGACAGGTTCTGACCGACCACGGTCAGCCTTGCAGTCAGGGTCTGACCGACCACGGTCAGCCTTGCGGACAAGTTCTGACCGACCGCGATCAGCCTTGCAGACAGGTTCTGACCGATCACGGTCGGCCTTGCGGACAGGTTCTGACCGACCACGGTCAGCCTTGCAGACAAGTTCTGACCGATCACGGTCGGCCTTGCGGACAGGTTCTGACCGACCACGGTCGGCCTTGCGGACAGGTTCTGACCGACCACGGTCGGCCTTGCAGACAAGTTCTGACCGATCACGGTAGGCCCTACGGACAGGTCGGCCTTGCATCTGGCGCGCATGCAGCGCATCTAGTACGAAAAACTGCAGCGGACGACACTCTGGGCACGCTCGCCTTCCAGTCGCACCATCGGCGGCGGCACGACCACGGGGTGAGAAGCCACATAAGATAGGATTGCACTGTAATGGCTTGCCCCTTGGGGTTTCCGCGTGCATCATCATGATACTCGTCGTCAAATTCTACAGTATCGGCTTCCTGGTCACATCAATTTATCACTAACAGGTTGTTCGTGATCGGTAAGAAGACAGCCTGATGTCCCTTCCGCCTTATTGTGTTTGAGTCTGCTTCGTGCGTGTTTTTTTATGCCATTGGATTTTAATGCCATGCCGCACACGTCTACAAAGTACAGAAAGATATTCTCAATAAAAGTGTACGTAATTGGCTCTCTGTTAATGTGGACATTTCGACAACGGATTTTCTCTATCTGTACGAATACTTCCATGTTCTGGTTGCCCGTAGCAATACGTCCGGTATCCAGAGGACCACCGAATATTGAAGTATCAGCGCCAGTTACGTCACGCTGACGTTAAAGGGAATGCTTTACACTTGAAAAAACAAAGTGGGCAACAGGTATGATGAAACAAGCTCACTTACAACTACGAGAAAACCTCCAAGTAGAAATAACTGCCCTTGACACCACAAATTCCGTTTAATAAATATGCTGCTCGATACGTCATTGTTTGATTACGTCATTATGTCTTGCACGACATTGATTGGGAGCCAAATGACGGCCGTTATATCTGAAAATTAAGCTCACGAACTCCAGATACGAACCACTCGATCATTATTTTTTTTCTCGCCCTTGATTGCCACATGCCCTATGGAATGACAGGAGTCAAATGGCGTTATTTTGACGCCATGACTGCTACAGTAACCTTTAAATACCCTCCTCGAGATACTCTCCCAATTTTTGCGGACGTGCGGCTGAGAGTCTTATTATAAGAGCTTAAGAGTCTAAGAGTGGGGTTTAGGTCTTTGAGAAGGCGGGGCTGCGAACTGCACCGAGAGGTCTTCAAGGTAGCTATTTCAGTTAAAAACCCCGTATAAATGTGGAACACTCCGTTTAACGAAAGCTCGGGTAAAGGGTCAAATTGACCCCCCCCCCCCCCCGAAGGTTTTTTCCGGAACGGTTTCAGAACGGTACGGCGTAGCCGCGCCAAATTTTGCATTGCTATAGACAATTGGACAGCAGATTGTTTAGAATCAAAATTTTTAATGTGCCTGGTAAAGTAACTGACCTATGACAGGTCAAAGTCAGGTCATGGTTTTAGCGAAGTCAGTGTCTAGGGAATCGTTCAATCTGATGCAACAATCAGTGTTCTCGATGTGTTAGACGAATCAGTGTTATTGTTTGTTAATTTGTTTATTAATTTAAATAACTATTGTTTGCTAATTGTTAAATATCAGTGTTAGACGAATCCATACATATCTGAGATGCTTTATTAGGCAACACAACAGTTGAATGATCAGATTACATTGACCTCTGGTCAGATATGAAGGTCAGAACAAGTCCAAAACCAATCTGTTTTATTACTCTAGGGCTTGCTGTATGGGGTAGTTTCTGGTGCTCACTTCGAATTTATCGATGGTAGGAACCGCACTAAACGTCTTGCATGAACTTGTTAGAGATCAGAATAGGTCACTAGCCTAAAATGACCCAGGTCAACATGTCGCTTTTCGGAACATACCACCTAGCGTAATCTTTATCGCTTAATTAACTGCAGAACTCGGAGCAGCTTGCATGCTTTTAGTCACCACCACTTCCAAAGATCAAAAATGGTCACTGACCTTAAATGAGCGTGTGACGTTTTGCTTATAAACGGTTATCTAGGTTCTAGGGGCACTTTGGAGACCAACCTGGAATTTGGCCTTTTTTGACCCCATTTGACCCAAAAGTTAGAGCCTAGAAACCTGAAACTTTGATCTAAGTGAGTTTACGTGTAGGCCAACACACCCTGTAAATTTGATGTCTCTAACTTTCTTAGTTTCCGAGTTTCCAGGAGGTCAAATGAACCCCCGCCCGAGCAAATGGTGTCCAGCCGGCCACCCGGGCGCGCGTTAAGCGAGGACGGAGCGAGAATCACTGGACGGTTTTACCTTTCTTAAACGGCCTTGGCAGTAAACGGGGAGGCAGTGATGCACCTCTCAAAACATGCTTTAATGTTCAGTCTGCAGTCTGGTCTGCTGTCGGTCTGCAGTTTGGTGTGAGACGGCTGATGAAGGCAAGGATATGAAAACATGGGAGAATATGGTGTGCAATGGAAGCTAGTACAACAATCGTGTGTCACCTCATATTGGAGCTTTCACCACACTTCACCTCATGTTGAAGCTTCAGTGAAAGTATGCAGACGACTTGCAGAAGTAAATGCAAACTGCTGGTGCAAAAATCGTCCCGACCCCATGCCGTGTTAAGCATGTCGCCATCCACGACCGCCAGTGGGTCTGAAAGTGATCCGGCTGATGCCGCTGGATTTGGCGGTGGTTTCATGAAATGAAAAATGTCAGGGCGGGTCCTGATCTTTCCCAGCTAATAATGACACACCAAACTTTGAGGTAATTCAAATGAAGTTGAATTGATTTTAAAAATATATAATAGCTGTGACGCAAAAGGTCACAAGCTGGCAACAGCATCTGACCTCTCTGGCGCGCTAACTACGCTGATAATCGTTGCAGAGAGTTGCAACCAGAAGGCGGCACCAAACGAAAGAGCTGGATTGACCGCGTCACATACGAGCTATACAGTCTAGCCGTTAATGTCAAGTCAAGTGGTTTTACTGCGTCATCTGCATCAACTGCGTCAACTTACTGCGTCATCTGCATCAACTGCGTCATCTGCGTCACGCGTCCGCGCTACTGCGTCGTCTGCATCACGCGTCCGCGTTACTGCGTCATCTGCATCACGCGTCCGCGTTACTGCGTCATCTGCGTCACGCGTCTGCGCTACCGCGTCATCTGCGCCATCCTCAGCAATGGCAAGGGTGTAGCATGAAAAGCGATCGCACCATGCAAGATACACGATGCAGTTATGGTATGCACACATGACACACGGAAAATGGTTTTAAAAACTTGAGTGCGCATTGTGAAAAACTTATAATTAAACAGAATAAATGCGTCACGATAGCATCGAATACCATACATTTCAATTTCTTTCAGCCCCGCAAAACTGCATCTCCTGACAGTTTTTCATCTACCGGCGAGCAATATCTGCGAGCACCACGTCGGCCACCATGACGGCCCCTCCACCGGTAGACTACTGTTAGCGGCGTTTCCATTTGTTTGTTTTGTGTGGCTTCTGGTCATTTTCCCGGCACCATTTTCCGGCGTGGCACCGTTGCGGGGGGCGTCCAATGGTCGGGCTCAAAGCCGGCCAATCACCGCCCGGCAGGCATCGCTCCAGGGCACAGAACTTCCAGTGCAGCCGGCCGGTCAGCTCGTGCTCGCAAGGATTGTCACCATCGAGAAATACTGTTTGAGCTGGATAGGAAAGGATTGCTGCGTACTCTTCTAATTTGTGCCATGACTATCTGTTTACCAGGTTTTACTTGTTACTAGTGGTGCCAAATAGTAGGATTGTAGTGGGATTATCACCATCAAAAAAGCTGTTTGAGCTGGATAGGAAAGGATTGCTGCATATTGTTCTAATTCGTGCCGTGACTATCTATTTACCAGGTTTTACTCGTTACTAGTGGTGCCAAACATGCACAGTTTCGGCGCTGGCGCTGGTTTTTTAGAATCGAGTACAATGGTAGTTCATTTATTGCGTATGATCTCAGATCCATGGCTTTTCTGACCGAGTCAACACAACATGCCACAAAAATAGAACACCCACCACATCGGCTGTTGAAGATCTGTGTCAGATTCTCTTCCCTCAGCGAGATCCGAGCCTTTCTCCCTCAGCCAGTTCCGCTTCCGCTGATGTCAGCGGCAGGTCTGCCCGGACAGTCGGCAGAGGCGGCTCAGCTCCAAACAGCAGCTCTGTTCCAGACAGACCCGGCACGGACGGCTCACAAGCGTTTGACCGCTCCGACGGCACGCGCGGCAGCTGTGGGAGTCCGACGGAGGCGGCCCAGGCATCCCGGTCAAACACTACTGGGCGCTGTCCTGGAATTGCCGAATTCGGGTGTAAACCAACACTCTATGAGCAGCGATTTTTCATTCCTCCCCAGCATTGTATGTGAATTTTTCACTCCTACCTGATATTGTTTAACATGGGTGTCAATCTCTCAAAATGATTGGGGTAGCCAGAGTCTTGAAAATCGCCATAACTCGCGGATGTTTCGCACCTATTAATTGTACTAACGTTTCAGAAATACGCGTTCCATTTTCAAAGGTACATACCCACGGCTTGCAAGTGACGAATATATGATAGCATATCACAGTCATATTAGGTATGACAATAAGCTTTCATCAAGTTCAGTTTGATCGCTAAATTATATAAAGTCTAAATTAGGTGGCTCACATTTTTTAGGAGCACAAGAATTCAAGCGGCAAAACACGTGCTGAGTAGTAAGCTTTACAATGTACAATGTACTTTACAATTACAATGTTACAATTTTGGATGGTATCGATCGTCCCTAAATGAGATGAAGGGTGACTGTGGGGTTGGTTTGCATGTTTAATTCCGCTGACGACGTTTCAATCGTGATGGCCTCCGGAACACAAAGCTTCTTCCTGCTTGATGATGAGGTTGTAATGACAGTGTTTCTGGTGAGGTCGTTTCGATTGGTGTTCCAGCTGCGCTCTTTGCGCATGCGCTCTTTTGGAGCACCGTCAGCCAAGTGCATCGTCAACTGCCTTGAAAGTGTGGTGGTAGTGCCCCACCGTAGCTTGACTGATTTAGGAGCCTACAGTCTCCCATATCATAACGAAATTGGTAAACGACGCTGCTTCGTTTCAAAGGGTCGAAGTTGGCTGTGAGATTATTTTTTATGGTAAGTTGGGTGACCTCTCTGTTTTTGTAGTAGATGGTGGGTGCTATCTTGTCGCCCAGGTTGAATGGCTTCACGTTTTCAGATATTATTTTCTGGAGAATACGCTCGTCTGTCTTATAACTATCAGACATCTGATTCCGATAGGACAGCTTGATTAAATTCGATTTATGTTTGATGGCGTCAGTCTTTGATATCGTGGCATAATGCTTTTGGTCTCATGGCCGATGGCACTGTTGGAGTAGCCATTATTTACAAGGACTTGTAAGATGCGCTGCAGTACACTATGTAGTTGCGTCCAATAGAGTAGGTTTTATAAGCTCTTCGGAGGAAGAAGAGCACTACACCGATCTTGCACCGGTCGGGATATCCGTTTTGCACTGAAGCATTGTCCAGCGCCTGTTGGCTTTTTGTGCACTGTCGTCACGAATCGTTGTTGGTCAGCAGTGATGTCCATGTCTAAAATGGAATGCGGTTATGGATGCTTCGTTCGCAAATGAATTGGAATATTGAAGCTCGTTCCATTGCATTTTTAGTTCGATCAGTCGGGTCTCGTCACTGACGTCCACGAAAATGTCATCGACATATCGTGCGTAAAGTGCGGGACGGAGGGATGCATTTTTAAGGACTTTGTTTTCCACGTGGCACGTGCAGGCCGCGTTGGTAAAGAGCGGTCCCAGGAGGACCCCATGGCCACTCCGCTCTTTGTCGGTAGAGTTGAACGTCTGGTGCACAACATGGTGCCTCTGTCGTACATGCTCGCAGGAGATTCGCCAGAAGGGAGGTACTGGGTTTGGGAGGAGGGATAGTTGGGTGGTGATAGGCGTTTTCAACTACGATTTGCATTTTCTCTTCTACCGAAACGTTCGTAAATAGACTCTCGACGTCTGGTGATGCTAATTAGCCGGAAGGTTGTGTGCTTTTCAGGGTGTCCAAGAACCCGTCCGTTGACTTTAGGTTATGTTTCATAGGGTTGTACGGTGTGATGAGGCAGTTGAGTTACTTGGCCAGTTGGTAGGCTGGCGTTGGGCATCGTGAAATGATCGGACGCGGCAGCTTTCCTGTTTTGTGAATCTTAACATTGTCATAGGCGTAGCCGGCTGGTATTCTCCAATAATCTTCTGGAAATGAACACCATCGTTGACAGCATTAGTGCAGTCGAAAAGTTCCTTTACCTTGATTTTTAAGCCGGATGTAGGGTCACGCCTAATATGCTCGAACTAAGTTTTGTCTGAAAGTATTTCGTTGATCCTTTGATGGTAAGCAGATTTGTCAACAACCACATAAGAATGTTTTGTCGGCTCTCCTTCCCGTGATCTCGTTCCCCTAAGAGTTTTCGCGGCTGCTCCGAGTTCCTTGTTCAGGATTTCACTTTTAGAGCTGCTTTGTCTGATTGCACTTTGTCCAAAAGCATCATATAAAGGCATACTTAACATAACCAGCCTAGAGGCGAGCAGTTTCCTATTCAGTTGGGAGGGAAGGGTGGGGGTTCTCCTAACTAGGGATGTAGTTTCCTATTCGCATCTACCATTTTATCCGCTCTTTTTTCATTAATAACAATTTTCTTGGGTTGATCCCAGGACAAAATTGAGAAATTACACCGCTACCCTCAACTCTGAAAAGGTGGTTCAAATCTGGGGAGAAACTGCTTCAAGTGCATTTCGAAGGTGAACTCAGCCATTTTTTTTCCTGCTTCCCGCCCCCCCCCCCCCCTTCATGCCAACGTATTTAACAAAACGGCATGCCTGTATCGCTACATTTACCGATAGCATGATCCCACAAGCACCTAACATCACTTTTGGTTTAGTGACGTCGTCGTACAATCAGCAGGAAGCGTTGGCAACCTTTCCTATCTTTGCATGGCCCTAACCGGTGCAGAACTTGATCTTCCCAACATGGTCAAAATTATTTAGAGCAAAACCCATAAAATATTGGTACAAACAGATGCACACGACATTTTTGAACATCTTTAATACATCTCTAAGACTTTCATTTAGCACTATATGCCACATGATGGTAATTCAGGGTATTTTATCGCACGTCTTTCCACCGATCAGCACGCTAAGTCTGTGGTGTAGCGGGCAGTGCGAGAGACCGACACCAGCGATGCTCGGCCTGTTACCTTAAAGCCGCTGCTCCTCTCAGCAGGAGGAAGTCACGGATTATTCCTTGACATGTGTCACTCCAACGTCCTCCATTTACCTCTGAAGCTAAAGCTCAGATATCCACCAACAACAATCGTTCTAGATCGGCAGGGCTTTCTGGCGCTATTCCCATAAAAGCTGACGATTGGCTAGGTTCTTCTAGCCAGTCAGCTTCACACGACATAATACAATCAACAGCAGCCCATAGCTTTGCGGTGGACCCAATTGATCACCGCGTCGCGAGCATCCGAGCCCTTCTGGTTCAAATGGCGCGATGGGGTCTTTGTCCTGGTGCCCGGGCACATTGGGCTGGCTGGTAGTGATAAGGCTGATGCGGCTGCCATGGAGGGAGCAACCGGCCGTCAAGCCCGTTCTGCTTGCGTACCGTTCCGCGATTTCAAGCAGCTGCTGTTCGTCCGTTTACAGGAATATTGGCAGGAGGCTTGGGACCAGGAGAGCGTGAACTCTGCAGGTAAAGCGAGGGATAAACTCCGTACCGTAAAAGAGATGGTGGGCGAATGGGTGACTTCTCACCGGGGCAGCAGAAGAGAACAGGTCCTTCTTTGTCGCCTTCTTATCGGCCCTACGCAGAGAACACACAGTTTTTTATTCTATCTGGCGACCAAGTTCCCACGTATCCGCGTTGCGACCGCTCGCTGACAGTCGCCCACGCGCTGGTTCAGTGTGGCCAGTTTGCTGTTG
Organism: Pollicipes pollicipes; assembly: GCF_011947565.3. Classification (NCBI taxonomy): domain Eukaryota; kingdom Metazoa; phylum Arthropoda; class Thecostraca; order Pollicipedomorpha; family Pollicipedidae; genus Pollicipes; species Pollicipes pollicipes. The sequence goes on along the minus strand of NW_023596448.1, from coordinate 10,239,522 downwards.
AGCGTCAGCGCTACTTTGGCTGCAGCGCACGGTGCGGGTGGTCCCTGCCCCCCCCCCCCCCCTCATTGGTTAGAATCTCATCGTGGACAGCAAGGTTGTTGAAAGGTTCACAAATGACATCGGTTTTAAAGTTATATTCCTGTTAAATGGTCCTTAACTCTGTGTTAATTGCACGATGTGGAGCCTACCTCCGGCATGACAAACCCACGCACGTAGTGCGCAAACGACAGATGGGCTAGGCTATAATTATCACTGAACCCAGTTACGGGCGCAAAATGACCGCTGCAGTTGAAGCGCCCCTAACGCAAATATCATCATCGAATCACAATTTGCTTTACGTAATATAAGAAGTTGGACATGTTTGCTGGTTGTCAAGGAAATGAGACTCATGACCAAATATCTTATGAATAACCGGGCATATTGTAACAAAGTTATATGTCACGGCAGTGTACATTTCCAGAATTACTAGAACTTACAGATGCCTAAAGACATCAAGTCTCCAGAATCTTCAAAAGTCTCTAGGACGTAAAAAACATTATAACACATTTTAAACCTCCTGGGAAAGAGCTCTATAACCATGGGCCATCTGTTCCGTTGGAATCTGAACTAGGCTTGGCTTCCGTAATGCTATCCGATGCTCTTTTCTATTAAAAAAGTCGCCTTCAACGCCTCACCACCTGACAGTTGCATCAGATAGTCCTGGGATCGCGAGGTCATACCCTACTTTTTGATTGGCTTAGCCGACCATCATACGATGTTGCACTCTCTTCTCATGGTTAACTAACTATCGCATTATTTCTAGACCCTGTAACCATGAATCACCGTACCATTGGTGACCATAGAGGTGCATACTCTATCTGGGCTCCAAGACGCAAGACCACTGTTGGTTGTGTGAGTGAACGCTGTGGTGTGAGTGTTGATGCGTGTAAATGGTCAGAAAATAGAAGCTGAGTTGAACAAGATCTCTCTTTGGCGGACTCATGAGAAAGACTGGCACGAGCGAGGTCTGCACTAATGTAGCTATCACGCAAGCTGTCAGAAATCTGCTACACATATGAATGCAAGCAAACTTCCTTAACTCACGGAAAATGTGCAAAAATACCACAAGCATCGGTCACAAATACGAGCACCTAGTGATATTTTGTTCAGCGAACGCTTTCATCACCGCCATTGCCATCTTTCGGAGAGTTGTAGTACTACATGTGGGTGCTAGGGTGGCAATCTTGCACGGCTAGTTTGGCAGTACCTCAGCGTCATACAGAGGTCCCATGACGCAATCAAGCAATGCTGTATTGAGAAGATTCGTTACTTAATTGAGAAATCTTGTTATCTGGAGTATTTTTTCAGTTACAAATGTACCAATACCTATAAGCTAGCCGATTTCATCACATCTGACGTTCGTTTCGATATATTCAACTGTGGAAAATTCCCTTAAAGTCAGCATTATAGGCGGAGGCTGAGACACTCCGAAAGCATACTGGGTAACACCCTGGATGGACGTCCTCGTTTGTGTTGGCCTTTTTTATTTTGTACCCCATTTTGATCCGTTCTTTTGACAATAAAGAAACCCCTTACTTTTTTCGAGCAAGGGGCCTAGGCCTAGAGCACTAGGGGCACATCATCTTTCCTGGTCAGGGGCTGATAGGTCGTTTCGTCCCAGCACGGGATGCCTACCGGCTGCCTTTCTGGCGAAACGGGGGCTTGTGTATGGAGCTGTATGGGGCTTTCTGCCGAAACAGGGGCTTATATATGGAGCTGTATGGGGCTTTCTGCCGAAACAGGGGCTTGTGTATGGAGCTGTATGGGGCTTTTTGGAGAAACTGCACGTACCTTTGTCGCCTGCCTGACGCCAGAGAACCCCTGATCAGGATATTTGGGCCTTGATCGACGCAGGGGTCCTCACTGACGCAAAACATATCCCTTATCGACGCAGGTATCCAATAATTGGCACAGAGACACAGTTCAGCATAACGGGCTTCTGGCTGAAATGGAGTGGAGAGCTGTAATGAAACCACTGACTGACTGACTGAAACACGGACCTGACCTTCTTTTGTCTTCTGGTTTACTCCCATCGTCAATGATCGCGACAACTGTCATTGTCAGAGGTACCCGACCAACAAAAGATACTCTCTAGCATTTTACGACCAGTCTCTGTCTCTGTTCAGCAAATGTTACCCTCGCTGACTCGGAGCCTCTCACCGACAAAGAGCTATCTGCTAGGCACTATCAGCCCCTGACTGACGCAGGCGGCCTCATTGTTTCGGGGGTCCCGACCAATGCAAATCGCGGATCCCAGCCTTTTCCCTGCTTGGGAAATGGGCTCCCAGGGCTCAGACCAACACGGAGTCGATTGTTCGTTGTTGGTGGTCTCTGACCAAATAGAGGACCTCATCGTCCTGGGGTGTCTCCAAACGGTGCAACAAACTCTGTGTCTAACATCTCAAGGCCCGGTCCGGCAGACTAGGGTCCTTAATGTGACCTACAGCGAGCCCACCGTACCTCCAATCAGGTACTTGATCGAAAGCCCTTCTGCAGGGCCCCTCGAACACTGCGCTAGGCCGATTCTGGGCACCTTGCCATACATGACCCTTGTTATGCACTTCACTCCCCAGAACGATACAGAGGCCCTTTATTGTCTCAGGGGCCCCGACCGATCTTAATCGTGGGCTCCGGCCTTGTTCCTGCTTGGGAAATGGGCCCTGACGCTGGAGTAATGTGGTCGCGAATCCGCCACGCGTCATGGTCGGTAAGCCTCGACCGCAGGGGTGTAGCTTCGCAAAAAAGGCTTAGGGGAGGGGCTGAGCGGGGAAGTCTTGATTTCAACTACACTAAAAGCAGGGTTTTCCCTGACTTGACCAATTTTCCTCTCAATATAATGGAGTTGTTTCCCACCCATTTGAGTAGGGAGCTACAGCATTGCTCTAATACGTTTTCTTCGCTCCACTTCGGCAGAGGATGTTGTCGTTGGGAATAATTAATACTTTGTGTAGCGTCGATCGTCGAAACCATGTTTCGTTTATCGACGCAGTGCTGGTGTTATCTAGCTTCAGACGTCTTTGGACGTGCACGGCTTTGGAAGTAAAGAGCGTAAGTTGATGCGCGCGGCTATTAAAAGCTGCCACGGAAACCTCCGGTTGGTGACCTAAGGCGCGAGCTGCAGACTGCAACGCAGCACTCGCGTTGAGCATGTTCGACAAAGTTAATGCGGTTTTGGTGCTCAGTGTCGGACAACTGCCCCTATCAATTTAGTCGGCAAGTGTCGGTCATCAAGTTTTCATAACTGTTCCATCGAGGATACGCGTCGAATTGGTGGTTGGCACATGTCAAGGGTTCCTTCGAACGTTGCCGGCCAAAAATTTGCTGACGCTTTTGGATGCCAAAATTTGACCGGTTTGTTTTCAATTTCCGATAAGACATCGCATCGCATCGTGACAAAATGCCGCAACTTGTTGCAGTCTGTCAAAGTTTAGACATCACTGAACAATGCCAAAACACTCGGACACCAGCACAGCACGATATCGTAATCAACAAGACATATCAATAGTTAAATTAAAACCACGCGTCATGCAAGAAAAAAGTCGAAAATGCTCAAGCAAACACGATAGGGGCGAGGGGCTTTTACAGTATGACTTGCTCAGTGAGCTGCATTCCGCTGAACGTGACATCTCAGTTTTCGCTTTCTTATCCTTTTGCCTGCGAAACAATTAGTGGAAACCTACTTCAAAGGCGATATGATTTTGTTTTCACATTTGTGCTGCCCTGCTTGTACTTTGGCTCTAGAAGGTTGGGGGCAAACTCACCGTTGGGAGAAATTGGATATTGGGGGAGGGGGGCAGTGGCCCACCGAAGAGAATATAAATTGATACCCGTGTTGTTTAACCCACATTTCTCTTTCAGAGGGTATAAGATGTCATCTACGTCCAATTTCACTTGAAACCACCAAGCATAAACAAGGCTCCACAGAACCTGAACACCTGCGGATATATTCTGCCTCGTCTAAATCTGAATCGTGCCTATGTATGCACAGAGCGAGAATATTAGGTACCTTTAGGCCGGAGCCCCAGCGACTCCAGCCGCTTGCATTTATTAATCTTGGTTTGTTTACAGAACACATCAATCAATAGCTGTGTACCAATACAAGGTTTTCACGCATCCCATTTTATGAGGGGGTTACACCACGCCAACACCACACCCGCAGAGTAAAGCCTGACACACACTCAAGCAAAGTCTGGTAGAAAATTGTACTCAGCGTTTTTTACGAAGAAACTTGATCACTTAATTGCACCATGACCGAAATGTAGGCGTTGAAAATTCAAGAAATGCCTTTTAAAGGAAATATAAATGCTAGATGTCGCCCTTTGAGCACTCTTTTTCACATATTTTAGTCAAATCAGTTAATTAGAACAATACAAAACAAACTCTAACTATGTCTTTTAAGTTGCTTTTATTTTTTGGTCTCAAGAAATGTGATGCAACTTTGCTTTTCTTTCCCTTTGGATAACCTTTTAAGATACTATTTATGGTCTATAATGATGACCATTTTTTCCACAAAATGTTCCAACTGCAAGCTTGCACATATCATGTCCAAGCTTGCACATATGCAAGCTTGGACATATCTTGGATTCATTCGGCAGCCTCCCAAACATGCTCGATACACACCCAAGAGTGGACAATTCATAGGGAACGACGGAAACAATCTGAATCACAGCAACTATTTTTATGGCCATATTCGGCCTTGTTAAACCCCTTGACGTGGCTCAAAAATGACAAATCTCGGCCATCCCAGTTTGACTACCTCGCCACGTTGAACTATCCTGCCTTACATGCCTTCGAGACAGACCTGGCGCAGCCAATACAGAATTGTTTGGTGGCGGACTTCTGTACTTCAAAATTGTTCTCTCACGCAGAGCTCCATTCGCTTATTTCACATTTTAATCTAGTACGTTGGTGGCCATTTTTCATATCTATATTTTGCGGGTGGATCACATGACTATGTCTGTCAGCAAACCATGCGAAAGAAAATGACTTTTTGTTTGGGGAAACAGAAAGAAGTCTGCTGTTAAAAAGTCAGTAATGTTGTCCTGTGGGACGCCTACCTGCTTACCTTTCCTGCTTTGAAAACATGATTTGTAACCAGATTTGGCCGCTTCCTGTTTTGTATCCATCGAATTTTGTTCATGGGACGAATTATGATGATACGAAGCATGTAATAAAACCATCTTGTTCCATGTTCCTAATTATTTGCACCAAATTTATTGAAGTAGTCCCTCATGTCTGCTTCAATGAGACGTTGTCCATAGTTGCCATGGTTTGCTGACTGGCAAATAATGTAGTGTAGGTATGTACCACATTTTTTTTAAACACAGGAATACTCTAAGATGCATAACAGTTACAATATGTGGATACGAGAGTTCAGCAACTAGTCGCATTATCTCAGTTTTAACGTAAAGGCAATATCTCAAACGTGAAGTCATGAAATATGAACAACCAAACCTAAACGAATTCATTTGCTGCCGTTGAAAAGGCAAGCGACAAAACTGGTTCTGCGATTGTCCATAAGTTATGTCGCGTTGCGGGAGAGAGCTTGTTTTGTGGAGCAAACCCACTATTGCCCTTGACAGAGGGCAACCATGACAATCAGAATAAGTTGTTTAAAGGGATTTAAACAGTTAATGAGTACTCTTGTCTTTTCAGTTGGCTCTTCAGTTTTGATTTGTGTGTTGTCAACTTTATTTGGTGTCAACAACCTGACACAAAGGAATTGAGCCAAAACATAAATTGAAGCCAGTCAAAATAAGCTCCATCATGTTTTCATCAAAACTGCTGCTGTCAATAAATAGGTGAGGTGGGATGAGATGATGTTCAACACATGGGGCACTCTCAGTTTGATTAAGGTGGCCACTTGCTTGGTAGCGGTAGAAGTTTTGCCAGAGCCAGTGACTCAAAAAAGCTGATGTGTTACAAACGGCTTATGCGATGCGATGCGATGCTAGCAGGATGCGATGAGGTAAGGCTTTTTCGGGTGAGGCTTAGTTAAGTTACTTTCATGGAGGAAAGCACAGGTATTTTGCAAGTAGCAGTGACATAAATTGGTATTTCTTGGACCCATCTTAACAGAACCCAAAATATATCCGTTGTTGGTTGTTTTATGTGGTGATGTGTTGATGTACAGGAGTCTAAAGTTACCATTGTTTGAATGCTTTGTGATTATTGCATTTGCTATTGTTTTTGCTATTCGGCTCCTTTGCCTTGTTCTGTGTTAAAGACAAATCCTGTGGAATGGAAGTGCGAAGTACAGCATCAAAACATTGGTGTTACATAGTTTTAGTGCTCATCACACTATGATGAAAATATTATTCTTTAAGGTGTTCTGTTTCAGCGTAATTGCCAACGAAGCGAGAAAAAAACATTTTTGTCATGTTTATGCTATCAGGTTCACGTAAACAGAGCTGTGTAAGATTACTACGGGTACCATGCCGCTGTGCACACATTACCACGCCTTCTGTGTAGGCTAGCCGTTCGTACCATAACATGTATCTGACTGGCGTATTTCTACCTTCGTCTGCCGTTCTACACCCGCTAAAACATCAGTGACTGAGACCAAGTACGACATTACATTGCTTGGATACAGTTTAAACTTTGCCATCCATTGGTTGCAATTGGTTGCAAGCAAGCACCTCAAGAAACCCGCATTGAGTATGCTGCATGACAAAGGTATTGTCATCACGCAGGGTGGTTTTGAACAACACTGAACTTTCCAGACAGTTGGCTTCGCTTACCGTTTATTGAACGCGGGGATTGCACCGTAAGACTCGCCCCTCGGACCACGGGTGCTCTCGCTCGTTCCGGGCTCGAAGAAGTAGGACCGCTGCTGGTTGTGTCGGTGAGCGTTGTGGTGTGAGTGTTGGTGCGTTAAGTGGCCAGAAATTAGACGGCTCGTTTGACAAGATATCTTTTTGGCAGACTCGCGAGAAAGACTGGCACGAGCGAGGTCTACACTAGCATAAACTAACACGCCAGCAGTGAGAAATCTGCTACAAGGTGTTATGGGCCAGATTTGACGGGCTTTTGCGAGTCAACAATTTTAACAAGCAAAAAAGATGAGCTTCGCTATTTCTTAAGTTTAAAAGTCATGCAAAAAACCAGAATGTGTGGCCAAATACAACGCCATCATGAAACAATCACATTTTTACCTTTACAGCAAGAGCACCAGTGATGGAAAACTGATGTCAAGAATAACACACCAGTAAAGCAGGCTGTACGAATTAAACAGCTATAAGCAAACATCCCACTAAAAAATTCAAGCCTAACGCCTAACCTATGCTATCTAACGGCCCAGAGTTTTACAAAACTATGGTCTGATTTTATCGATTTGATTTATTTTATTTAGCAGCAGTTGCATGAGTCTGAGAATGAATACAGCTACACACTGCACTTGAATGTTATCGTGAGGGTACAGTGCATCAACCTTTGAGCAAACACACAACACACAAACCACGATCAATATCCATGGTTAAGGAAATGCATGAAAATCTCTGACCCTTTTCCTTTCCCTGGCTTTACTTCCTTCTCAATGCAGCGCGCAGTTACTGGTGTATCAAATGCGCGACAGTTGTCAGAGCTGAAAAAATGGTGCCATAGAGTTTGTTTATCCATATCTGAAGAAGATGCGCTATATATGACCACGACCACGGGGCATTAACAGCCAATACGATTCTCCCTTACTGCGATTGTTATAAATTTTAACATATGCTTCATTAGAGCTTTATTCTGTCCGACATGTCTAATTCTTCTCATATTGGCATGTGCATGCAATTCTGTGTGAAGGAAATTAAGCTCAACATATGGCGCCGATGACGCATTCGATGAAGGCCAAAGGTCGTAGTCAGTAGTCTGTATAAAATACAGAAAAATTCCCAGGAATTCATTTTTTCCATTTCGGTGCGTTGTTATGAAAATTTTCCGCAATATTTAGCAAAAGGTCAGTTTTTTGTGGCATTGCTAAATGCCTGGATGTCGGTAAAGGCTTAAGCAATTGTGGACAAAACATGATTGCTATCCTTGCTTTCACGCAGTATTACACAAACGGCGCCGAGGTAGTTGTGTGATGGAGCATAAATGAGGGTAAAAGAGAAATGTGGATCCTTTCAAAGCTAGGAAGTGGTTTTTATTTCATGTTATTACATGATTCATCAACTTAAAGGAAATGCTTCACATGTGAAGAAGTTGAATCATACATCAGATACGGTGAAAAACCTCATTTACAGCTTTTGGTATGCTTTTTAGGTGGAAAAGGCCGCTCCAGACAGCTCATTTTTCCCTTAAGTGAATATGCTGCTCAATGCGTCATGGTTTGGCTTCGTCAGCGTACCTTGCATAACATTGCTTGAGAGCCAATTTACGGCCGTTGTACCCGGAAATCACGCTCCAAGCGCCATATATAAACGACACGATCACTATATTTTTTTGTTCGCCTTGATCGCCGCTGGCTATGCGATGGCAGGATTTGAATTACGTTATTATGACGTCATGAATGTCAGAATGATTTTGAAGCACTCTCCGAAAAATGCGTCTTCATTTTTTTGGGCACGCAGTTCAGAAATTAGACACGCTTACGTCTCAAGAAGGCCAGGATTATGACCAGCATCGGACGGTCTTCGGGATGGCTAATTCATTTCAAAGCCCCATATAAATGTGGAACCCTCGCTTTAAAGACAGCAAATACCATATAAGAGACTGGCTCTGGCTTTTCTATGCAAATTATGGAATTGGGGCAGTTGTGACGCAGTCGAACAAAGTTTGCTTATACACCGTGTAATAAACTAAGGAGACTTTCCCTGAATTGGAACATCCATCATTTTGCACTCTGTCAGTGCAGTCATCAGTTGATACCTGCAATTTTAAAAGAAATGGCCCGTGGTACATGAGATGAGGTAGAAAGGTGGAATTGTTTGGATATGTCGGTGACAGGCAAATTTCGTATTCACTTTCATCATTTTCCTTTGTAATTAAGAACTGCCATCGCAGTGTTCAAGACCTGCTTTGGTGTATTTGGAATTCCATTGTCCAGGCATCTTGATAGCTGCTCTCCAAGCAACATCCCTGTTAAAAGTCATACGATGCTATGCCTTAGCTGACACTGTGACGTCATTTTATGTACGCCATAGGTTGGAATTACGACGAAAGGATAAAATTCATGTTGCAATAATTTAGTACCTGCGGATTAATGGTGGGTCAGCATTGTAGCACAGCAGGTTTTTACGGGCTGGATCACTAGGGACGGGGCTGGGCGAGGCGGGCTGGGCTGCCAGCTGATATTTTGGAGAGTTGCGTCGCTAGTCGGGACACAGTAAGTGAATATCCCCCCCCCCCCCCCCAATCACAGGCCAAGCCCACCCCCACGTGGTAACCGGAGCGGCGGTGGGTCGCCCCACTAACGAGTGCTCAGACGTACGACAAAGGATAACGAGCCCCTTCCAAGCTACAGCGCGCCGTGTCCGTGCGGCGGCGCCGGAGAGAGAAACGCGAGAGCCGAGCTCCAAAGCCAGAGCCGGAGGTCGCGCGTGAGAGCCGGTGGACAAGGCTAGAGCGCGCTGCCAATCCCAGATGCTTGCACAATGGTGGCGAGCGGGGTAAGTGACAACTACGCCGCGCAAGCGGATGGCCATGTTTACTCGAGGGTGCTGTTCGTGATGCGGGCGAGCCGCTTGGTCTGCCACCTCGCTGTCACGTGGCTCGAGGCTCCGGGCACGGTCAGACCGGTTGGTGCGAGTCGATAATGCTCGTCGGTTGCACTGTTCCGGCCCCATGCTCCTCTCCCCTCCCCTTCCGGAACAGTCCGAAGCTGTGTCGTGTGCTTCTGAGAAGTCACGTAGGTTTGTATTATGGGCGTACCAGTCTGCTATGGTTTCTGATTTTAGTCTGCCTTCAGTCTGCTATGAGAACATTCATGATACACCGTGCGCGAAAACAGTGGCTCGGTGCGCCGCGGGAGATTGTCTTCTCTTCACAAAATATGGTCAATAATTCCGCTGAAACCATTTAAACAATATTTCTTTTGGTACTGGGTTAATCGAAATTGTCCGGAAGAAATTTGATTCACAGTTCCGCGAAAAGCAGGCCTTGAACACGTGAACGCTGTGGACTAATATGAGAAGTACGTCATAGAGCGGTTGCGCTACTAACGTGCTTCGGTGGGGGCTGCCAGTTCGCGCCATCTGTACTGGTTCTCACACCTCCGATGGTCCATGGGGCACTATATCACTCCCTACCGTTTACGTCCACCCCGTGCGTTACCGGACGAAGCCAAACACCTGGTTGCCATTTCTCCTCCCTGCGGTTTGTTGATAATGGGATGCGTATTTTCGGATCATCTCGTGGACTGAACTTCATGATTCTATTGGTAAAGTCGTGTGTTCATTTTCTTTCCCGGCCTTTTCTAACGCTAAGGTAGCTGGGTCTAGTTGATATCGGTAGTTTTCCAGCATGTTAAGTTCATAAGTACTTAACTTACCGATAGTTCTCATTTAAATGCGTGCAAACTTGTGCTATAGCAAACTGATTCATTTGATATCTTATTTTTACAAAAAAGTTTTTGACTTACACTGTAATAAATTGTCGACCTGTGTTCACCCTAGCGCAGACCCCATGGGAGGTCACCGAAACACAATGGCGTACTCATTTCAACAGCGTATTTCAACAAGCAACAAGCCAGCAACAACAGTTCAGCAAGTTAATTATTGAATTTGATGGCAAGCCAATCCTTTCAAAAGCTGTCGCTTACAGTATTTTACTGGAAACCTTAACCATTTTTCATCTCAGAAAACATTATCAATGTCTTAGTTTGATAAAGGCACAGCCAAGCCATGTTGAGCCAATTCTGACTTTTGCATAATTGTCGAGTCAGACGAAAATCGTGTTCCGCAAAATTCGTTCAGTTCCTGCAATGTTCAATCCAAAGTTCTTTCCGGACATATTCCGATCAATGGTTCACCGTGCTTCCAATCGTGAACAGTTTTAGTAACAAAATTACCAAAGAAACAAACATCGCGCCTTGCTGGCAAAGCGACTACAAAACGCAGCTGGTGTTCACCAATTAGAGCCCGAATTATGCATCGTTACTTCCGGCTGGGCAGTAGTGTAGTACTCCGCTGCGTTATTTTGTGCGATATTCTATTTTTTATTTACTTTTTTGCTTAGATTACCTTGCATTACTTACTTCTAACGACATTGTGCTTAACTTTTAATTGTGTTGCTGTTAATGATTTATTCATTTTCAACTAAAGCTCAGGTGGACTGATGCGGATAATTCACTCCGGGGGGCAGCTCAGATAGCTCTCTCGGCTCGGGCTGAAACAATGCGCTTGGAGGACATACTTGGCTCGTTTCAGCCCTCTGCATCCGATGGTGGTCGCCATTCTCCCGCACTGGTTACGAAGGTTTCTCTGACGTGAACGTTTCTGCTTTTGCGCCTGAAATGGCGAATGTACACTACATTACTTTTCCTCAGATTGTTTCTAATCTACAAACAGGACAAGCTGGAAGGCTGAAGACATTATGACTATGAACTACGCCACAGCTCAGAGCGCTCTTTTCAGAAGTTATCAATTTAATGCAAAACTAATCGCGCAACACAACTGCTCGACCACTAAGCTTCCCAGTGCACTTGTGCTGTCTACCACGGCGGTCCAAGCTATCTGAGAAGCAACGCGTCGCACGAAACTCTGCCAGAGTTTCCAGGTCTCATGCAATATGCGAGGATGGGTATGGCACAACGACGTGAAGCTTTTAGCGGAAAATCCATAATGTGCACCTGACTCGCTGGTCGACGGTAAAATGAAATGCGGGTTTCTCTACCGACATCCAGCTTAGGTGGAAAGAAGCGTTTTCGTTTTCCAGATTGCTTTGCCGCGCGGGCATGGTAGTGACATGCTACATCTTGCCCCAAAACTAAATTCCTGTGGTCTGTGTAGTTCACACATATTGAGTGAGCTGATGTGAGCCAAGCCTTCCTTTATTGTTTCCAAACATCAATCACAGTTGAGCTCACTCAAAGGGCAACACCGAACTCCGATGTGGTGGAATATTTATGGAACTCCGACTCGAATCACACGCGGGCTATGCGCCAGCTCTCTCGTAAATGCTCAGCAAGTGGGCATTTCCGCCATCAACATCGCCCACAATGTAAGGAATAGCACTTATCCAATTTGACGCGGATCGATGCTCGTGCGTGCGCATGCCACGGTGAGCTAAACTTATTACAGGCCAAAGTGCCTCACGCTGGCGAAAATAGTGGGTACACTCTGGGCTTCACGTTGTAATAATGTGCGCAGAGTGGTTAGCAACAGCGAAAATCTTGCGCTTGCGGAAGGCGCAGAACCTTTGCTCGCCAGGTATTTGAGGGTTTAGGAAGACTTCCCCAGAGGCGAAAAGAGACGCCCCTATGCGAGCAACAGTATGTCACCTTTAGCTTCAAACATTGTAGCATTGAAATGCAAGGCATAGCCGAAAAATTTCATATTTTTGGGTGCTCGGGTGCCTCTCACCCTAATGCATCTGACCATCTTAATTTTAACGTAGAGCCTAAGATCGTGCTGTAACGAGAAGCAAGCAAAAAACGCTGTGTGCCTAGCCAACAATTTTCGGAAATTTGCACTTCTGCCGTACGCTGTGGACTTAATTCCATGTAACTTGTAATTTAAATTTTTCGACCTTTCAAAGCCCCACATTTTTTCTTCTAACAGTGCGAGCAGAACTAACAGGCCTAGCCGCTTAGTGGGAGCTGTTCGGTATGCTTTTTAAAACCGCTTGCTAGCTTTTAGCAGTGCGCATACAGCGGTTCATTCTGTGACTAAGAGACTCATGAAAGCTGAATGTGTTCCATATTGCATATTTTCACATGATAGGCTCCGAGCTATCACTGGTGTCGCCAAAACACCGAACGCGCTCCCAGCTTATTCGCCTAATGTGAGAGTTAAAAATTTGATGAGGTTTTGAACCGAAATGGCCATCTAAGAGATCATTCGGTGTAGTCCATAGCCCTGCCCTCCTTAATACCGAAAACCCTCTGGTTTCTGTGTTATACATCCGCTAACATGTGCAAACTTTTTCGTGCGGAATATGTTAAGGTTACTCAGGCATCCATGATTCCACATTGACTTCATCCAAACCCTGCCATTCTAGTAACCATACGGCGTTTAAGGTGAAGAAAATATAATTATCGCGTCCTTTATACCTGGTGTACATGGGCGCGATTCCCAGCTATAACGGCCGTCCATTGATACTTAACCAATGTGGTGCAAGCTATGTAAGATTTTAACACGAAATACGTTTAGTGCTATAGAACATAAGACGGCATGCATTATTCGTAGTTATTACGGACATAAGACTTAGTATTCAAAGAACTTCACAATTGCGTTTGCAAAGTATGTGAATACAAGTAAGCACCTTAAACTCACGGATGTATCTGCAAGAACACCACGAGAAAGGACCACAACACGAACACCCAACGATATTTGGCTCAGTGAACACTTCCAGTCCGTGCTGCAATCTCTCGGAAAAATGGAGCGCTACAGGTGAGTACAAAACACATACAAACTCTTCTCGGCGCAGTCAAACAATGACGTATTCAGGAGCACGTTCCCTGAATAGATAAATTTTGTTGTCTTGAACAGTCATTTAACAAGTGTTAGGTGAAATTATTCTTCAAGTATGATGCTTGCTTCAAATCTTCAAATGTGAAGCATTCGCTTTAACGGGAACTGCTGGCCACCGGCCCGAGAAAGCCCGGATGACTTAGCCCGTTCCCCAGCGGGCGTGCCGTGCTTTGCATCATGCACAGCCCAACACTGCTCTGCGTGCAGGCTTGAGTTAGAAGTGTGGCATGGTGTGGCATGTGTGGAGCGTGAAGTGATGTCACACACAATGTGGCATCTTAGCAGACAGTTCTTGCGGCAGCACCTTGGACCGATGCGAGCTGTTGGCAGCAGATGAGATTACTTTGGTGAGGTTCCTGTCGGCCCGAGTTTTACGTGCCCGGTATTCTTACGTCATGGCGACACGTCCGGTTAATTCACACATCCAGTGTACCATCTGTATGTCGCTACTCGGACAACGACGCCGCGAAGTTCTGTTAAAGTTCCTTTGCAGTTTCAAACAGCCATTTTTGCCACCGTCTCCTGCACGCTCGCCACTCGGACGGCACTGATGTGTCACGACAACTTCGTCCATGACTCGTCCCGTAGAAGGGCTCACGTGGAGTTCTCCTTTGCTCAGAGGTTGACCCGTACACGAGGCGCACTACACACATGGCTCGCTGCGTACATTGGTGATCTTGTCCGCGCACGCCGCTGTATACATGTCTCCCTGTCTTCCTTGGTGATCTTGTCTGCGCATGCCAATAAACACAGGGCTCGCTGTCTACACTGGTGACCTTGTCTGCGCACACCGCTGTATACATGTCTCCCTGTCTACATCGGTGATCTTGTCTGTGCACGCCACCACATACATGGCTCGCTGTCTACATTGGTGATCTTGTCTGTCGGTTTCCGTGCGGCTTGCCCAGACTTTATGCCGTGCAGCATGGCTTTTGTGTGGGCTGGGTCTCACGAAGAAACGTTTAAAATTATCTGGAGAGGGATTTGTGTCAGACATTTGTCGCTCAAATAATGGGTTCCCTTATCATTTTTAGATGTTGCGACACTTGTGCAAAGGCTTGGATTTTTCCTAGAGAAATGAAACGAGCGTGACGACGGTCGCTTCTTAACACTGGCGCAGTGGTTCGCACTATCTGCTGATGCATCCATTCCGGAGTACTTTAGTGTAAAGCCTTACAGGGAATGTTCCACATTTCAAGATATTGAAGCGAGCATCATGAATCATCAAACAAGCTCACTTATAGCCAGTGGTATACTTTTGTTGTTGTTACACCGGCAATTTTTTTAAAATATCTTAATCGTCTTTACACAGGCATGAGCAAGGCTGAAATGAGATAAATGCTTTTTTCTCATACGGCGGCCAAGGAGAAATGGCGATTGGACGATGACAGTGGACAGGTCCATCGCAACGAAATCAAGAAAAAATTATATTTGATCAAGCTCTTCGGTCCCCGGACAGGCAAACTACACTTATACCAAAGACTACTTTTATAACTGAGGTATTGATACGGGCTTTTTATGAGGTTCATAGTTGTTATAACTGCGCCTGACAGGCCAGGTCACGACGGTAACTTCACACTTTGAAAGCAAACTACGCGAACAATGCTAGATGGACTGGCACACCATACAGTTCAAAAACTTAGTGCTAGCACCCCATCGCAGGCTTGACAAGTCAAAAAGTGAAATGCATCTGGCTTACGTTGGTGCAATGGCTATTCCTACCTGCGTGTAATCATTGCGTGTCGTTGATATGGGGATATTTCCAATATGGTCGCTTTTGACGTCTTGAAGCACTTCCAGGTTCATTGAAGCACTCCGCCACATGGAAGCACTTTCTGGTTAATTGTTTTCATATTCGGCGATCCAGCCCTGGTCTCTAATTGTCATCCTATTGCTATCGTTCCTATCACAGCAAAGATTGTCAAGTGTGTGGTGCAGCGCCAGGCGTTCACCTAAATATCCAACAGTTATCTTCCATCCCCACCTCGACATGATTTCCGTCCCCGCCATTCCAGCGAGACTGCTCTGCTCACCGCGACCAACCGCAACTTTTCTAACATGGATCCTGGTCGACTTTAACTCCTGTGCCTCTTGGATCTCAGTAAATGCTTCGACATTATTCGCCATGCCTGACTACGTTCCGAGCTCCAGCTCTAAAACATTGACCCGGCTTGGCTCTCCTCCTATCTTTCTGATCAGTCCTGATCAGTCCGCACCTCTTCTTCTCCTGGTGACGGAGTGGTCTTCAAGCCCCTCCCCAGTAGCATGGGAGCCTTCCAGGGATCAGCCTCTGGTCCTCTTTTATTCACATTCTTCGCTATCAACCTCAACCTGCACGCGCCAGACGCTCATGTCATCCAGTACGCTGAGGACATCCAGATAATCATATTCAGTGCCAAACGTAACCTTCCTTCACTCATCCAACGTTTGGAACCCACCCTGTCCTCCCTAGCATCGTAATTCCGTACCCACGGTCTCAATCTCAAGTCATCCAAAACCGAACTTCTTCTACTTGGCACCCGACAGAGCATCTGCGGACTTCCCCTGTCAGCGTACGGGTCGGTGGGGAGACCGTTCGGGAGAGCCTGACCGTAACAAACATGGATGTGCTATTTGACCGCCGCCTCAGCTGGGACGCACACGTCACTGACGTAATAAAAAAGCGCATCGGCGTCCTGATCGGTCTCCGCCACCTGAGACGTTCCTCCCCGCAACGAGTGCTGCCGACCGAAGTGCAGGGTCTAGTCATCCAACGAGTGCTGCCGACCGAACTGCAGGGTCTAGTCATCCAACGAGTGCTGCCGACCGAACTGCAGGGTCTAGTCATCCAACGAGTGCTGCCGACCGAAGTGCAGGGTCTAGTCATCCAACGAGAGCTGCCAACCGAAGTGCAGGGTCTAGTCATCTCGCGCTTGAGATACTGCATTGCGGTTTATGGCCTTGTGTCAGCTGCCATCGAGGCCAGGCTGCTTAAAGAAGTTAACTTGCCACCAGAGTAATTAACTGGCCCACGAAAGAATGACCACGTGTCTCGCGTGCGGGTTGACCTGCACTTTGCCACGCCCTGCCGAATGTGTGACGTGCAAACTGTTATCGATGCGCACAAATTCCGTGAGAGGCGGACCTGAGGGTCTTGCCTGTTTGCTTCAAACATACCCTGACTCGCGCACCCCTGACCGAGCTATCCACATGGACCATAACCTACGCACCCTGGCGTTGCGCACGGTGGCAAGACAGCGGTCCTTTGCATATAAAATAGCGTCTATGATTGATGAGCGTCTATGATTTTCTCCCATTTAGCGTGGTACTCTGGATTAAGCAACTTCTTTATCCAAGGCATTTTGAGACTGCCTGCCTGTACCAATGGATCAGGCACCCTGGGTTCTCCCACGAAAAGGTGGCTTTTCATCACCGACTGTTTAATTCTATCTCGAGATCGGTTCCAAACAAAGTGGTATATGTTTCTATGTTCTTGAAGGACGCATGATTTGTGTTTTTCTAAGACAGTCAATAGATATACAAGTCCCGAAAGAGCCTCTGACTTCATGACTTGTACCTTCCTGCATGCGGTTAAGCCACACTGAAACCATGGGTTACGGCTGGTTTTCGATCTTCCTATTGTTTTGGATTTTTGTCTATCGATTTTAATTTCCCAACAAACTTTAGCACCCCCCTAACGCACAAGAACGACCTCAGATCTGGTGCGTTGAAGGTATGTTAGAAAAAACCGTGATTTACTTGGCGGAGTTTATTGACAGTTTACTTTATGGTACACAGTTTGTACTACTAGAAGTATATATTTTGAAATTTATTCGTTAGGTTCGAGATCTCAGAGTGTCGAGATGGCCCTTGCTTGGATTTCCAGACAGATTCGTCGCACGCAAGTTGGGTCTAGAAACATGTAGCGATTCTTGTTAACTTAAGCTGAAATATCCCACAGGCCTTAATTTCAAACTGGCAGACTGAGTAGGTGGCATCCGGCGAGGAACATGAGCTTAATTAAATGGCGAGAGAACTGCAGGGGAAAATGGAATGCAAACCCTTGTGATGGTGAGGCAATTATAACAGCAGGTCTGGGCCGAAATACTAGGCTGCATGAGGTATATATGTACATATAGGGTATATAACTATATGTATATATTATTTGTTTATATATACATATAGATGACACTTCTGACTTTAACAGACATACACACACACACACACACACACACACACACACACACACACCACACACACACAACACACACACACACACACACACACACACCACACACACACACACACACACACACCACACACACACACACACACACACACGCACATATATATTATATATATATATATATATATATATATATATATCTCCGTCTCTCTCTCTCTCTCT
>NW_023596448.1:10210456-10220480 GCF_011947565.3 Pollicipes pollicipes | reverse complement strand
AGGTCTGGGTGGGAATCGTCGGCGCGTGAGACTGTCATCGGCTGGGGGGATCGTCCGGCCCTGAGACGGTCAGGGCTGGGGGGATCGTCGGCCTGAGACGGTCAGGGCTGGGGGGATCGTCGGCCTGAGACGGTCAGGCGGGGGATCGTCGGCCTGAGACGGTCAGGCTGGGGGGATCGTCGGCGTGAGACGGTCAGGCTGGGGGATCGTCGGCGTGAGACGGTCAGGCTGGGGGATCGTCGGCGTGAGACGGTCAGGCTGGGGAGGAACGTCTTTGCTGGCTTGAGAGGGGTAGGCTTAAGACGTGCACGCCGTGAAATAACCAGTCAAATCCAGTGGCTGAAGCATGAAAGATTCAAGATCATCTGTCGTAATGCTCTGTATGCAATTAAAACGGTAAACACTGGGTGATATGGATACCGATTGCTGATGGTAAACACAAGTCATTTAGGTAAACACAAATCATCCAGTTCTGGGGCAATTCGTTCCAGTATACCTGAGCATAATTTCCGTAGTAATGTGATTTCTGGCAATGAACGCCATCTAAGCGTAATTGAGCAGTCGATTCCTGTCTTATTAAATAATGGGACCATTTAAGTGAGGCTTTAAGCGCTTCCAGGTACCACACATATGGTGTCAGCGTCCTATTCAGTCAGTGTGACATTTCAAAACTGCCCGAAGGATCTTAATGCGAGGGCATTTTTAGAGGACGTTGCTTTCGCCTTCGATCAAATACTAAGGACTGCGGTTTCGTGGCAGGACTGTTAAGAGGCTGCATTTCCTCGCCCTCGAGTGTCCGTCATCGCGAAATGAATTTTCCTCAAATATTCTTTCGTCAAATATTCGTTGAAGTCAAACATGAGATGCCATCAAATATTAGATGGGGTCAGATATGAGGTAAGTGCAAATATGGCATTCCATTGAACATGAGGCCGGATCAGATATGGAATAAAATCGAGATGGATATTTTGCACAGCGTCAGTCAAATCGTATTGTCTTCACGTATCCCCAATCAGATTTGCCCTGTTTCACGCCTCCTATCGCTCCTTGTCTGACAGGTTCGTCTCTACTACGACTGGTTCCTGGTGCCGGGCAGCTGTAAGTGCTGGAAGCAGGACGTGTTCGCCCAGTACCGGGCCGGCTCACGCGCGCCCAAGAGCGCCGCCACATGATTGCTCCGGGGCAGAGGGAGCTCCACGAACACGAGGACACGCCCTCATCCTGCCCACCGGTCGCGGGGGTCACGTCAAGAAACCTGAGTATGCTGAAGGCGCCGTTGTCTCACCCCGCCGGCCAGCACTCAGGCATTGTAGTCGCTAAGCGATGCAGGCTTATGACATGATGCCAGGATTCTTTGTTTGTAGGCAATGTTCGGACGAGGCAAGGGGAGCTGAGAAGGGAAGCCGCTGTTTTCTTTGTGTCGAAGAACTGTGTGTTCGCGGGAGATGATCGCTAAAATCAATGCGCCACGCGACAACTGAGGTATCAGACTTTTGATGCGATGTAGCCAGCGCTCAACATGCTAGATTGTTTTTGTTACCCTAGCGCTGTCTAGCCAGCGTCCAACTTGTCTGCTCTGTGGTATTCGTTTATGTGCAAGATGTTACACTGTTATATGAACGTCGTGGACACTGCGAGTGTTAGCAGCAGTCATCGATTTTTGTCACAACCCGTTATACTCGATAAGCGTTCGATGTCGCTGACATCCTAAATTAAAATGGGGCATGCTTTTGTTTTGCCCATCAGCTGCGTAGCTCACGTACTGAGGTAATGTGTCGAAATGTGGCCGGGTGAACCATTGACAGCACTATACGAAAATGGCGAAGCGACCGTTACGTCAAAATGCATGCAGTTCTCTGGCATATAGCTGGCCAGGCCGATAGTTTTGTGCGTATGTTCACAACGGAAATAGATGACACAAGCGTTGGACAAATGTGTGTGGCGTGGGAAATACTCCTGTATGTTTTTAGACAGTGCCTGCCATCGTTTGTAATGAACACGCGCATGTTATGACATATGATGGCTATGTATCAGGTTGCCGGTAGCAAAGTGTCAAAAATATATTCTTAAAAACCAACGCTAAAAACGAGACGCACGAGCTACGGATGTAAACACAAACATTTTTGTTTTCACCCGAACCGGCTGTTCCCCCGCAACCCAGGCGGAAACTACCTAGCTCACAACCTAACGGTTATGCCAGAACCCACTCCTCCCGTGTGCAGCCCAATCACCAATCCAACAGCTATCTCACAATAATGATGTCCAGGAAATGGGAGCACAGCCAGCTATGTTTGATTTGCTTACTATGATAGCTTAGGTAATCACATCCTTCTTGGCTATCCGGGTGGTGTTACTAGAACAGGGATGTGGCACACCCTCTTCTCTGAACACGCGCCCGGGTGGCCGGCTAGATACCCTTCGCTCGGGTGGGTGTCAATTTGACCCCCTTCTGAGATCTCAGAAACTAAGAAAGTTAAAGACGCTAAATTTACAGGGTGTCTTGACGTGTACGTGAACTCACTTAGGTCAAAGTTTGAGCTTCCTAGGTCCTGACCTTCAGGTCAAATAAGGTCAAACAAGATCGAATTCTAGTTGTTCTGGTCTAGTTGGTCACCGAAGTGCCCACAGAACCCAGGAAACTGTTTCTAAGCATAAATTCAAAAGGCCATTTGAGGCCAGTGACCTTGTTTGACCTTTTGAAGGTCATGGTGACCAAAGTCGTACAAGACTGCTCTGAGTTTTGCACTTGACTAAGCGACAAGGATTACGCTAGGCAGTATGTTCATAAAACAAAATGTCGACCCGGGTCATCTTAAGTCAGTGCCATTTTCTGACCTCTAAGAAGTCAACGGAAGATGTATAATGCGGTTCCTGCTGTCAATAAATTTGAAAAGAGCACCACAAACCATCCCATACAGCAAGTCCAAGGGTAATAAATCAGGTTGTTGTGACCTTGGTCTGACCTTCATACCTGACCTGAGGTCAACGTAATTTGCCCATTCAATATTTTTAGTGCCTAAGAAAGCATCTCAAAGATGTATGGCTTCGTGAAACACTCCGTTATTGTGTCAGATTGGACGATTCTCTGGAAATTGCCTTCGCCGAAGTCATGGCCTGACTTTAACCTGTGATAGGTCAGCGGCCGTACAAGGTACATCTAAATTTTTGATGTTAAACTATTTATTATTTAATTGTCTACAGTTATGCAAAATTGGGCGCGGCTACGCCGCGCCGTTCGGAAACCATTTTGAAAAACCTTCGGGGGTTCAACTTGACCCCCACCCGAGCGGGTGTTAAACAAAATAATTTCCCGTTACGTTGATAACACAAGTCCAAAATCAAACAACACCGAGTAAGAATGACACCACAACTCAGAAATTGACCAGAACCGAGTGATAAGCGCCGCCGCGACACAGCCCATCGCTCCGCGAACGCAGCACGCCGCTCAGAGCTCGCTACGCGACGTCAGTCCTCGCGGCGACCCTGGCGCTTATTAGCGCCACTTCGGCGTCGGGGGAGCGCGTGTAAGGCCAGTTATCGACATCGGACTTGCCGGCGGCGTGAGCTTCTGCAGCCGCCGCCGGGACGAGCGGCCAAGTCGGCCGGCGGCGAGCGACCTCCACTTGGACTCAGCGGCGGCCTTTGATGGGCGGCCATCGATCCCGGTAGGACGGCAGCCGCGCCGCAGAAGAGCTGGCGATTCTGACAGGCAATTTCGGTGAGTTAGGACGTCGGGGGCAGTGCTGCTCGCGGGGGCTCAGTCCGCACTGCTGCTCCACACTGCTGGAGAGGAGCGTGCTGTCAGGTCTGTTGCAGGGCAGGGTCTGGTCCATCGTCGTGGCTTGACACGCAATGGAAAGCGTGCGGTGTTTGCTAAGCTTCGGTTTAATCCATTGTCCTTCCACGGCAACGGAGCTGAACCCATTACGTTGTTCATGTAGCGAGTTGCGCTGATGCTTCTGAGGTACCTGTCAAGGTACTGCGGTACTGCGGTACTGTCTGCGGTGCTGCCTTGTCAAGGCCCGCCTCAACGCCAGATAGAACGAGGCCAATGCGGTGCCAGCGCTCAAGGAGTCGAGTTTTAAAGTGTTCTCTGCCCCCCCCCCCCCCGCCCCAGAGCTGTTGCAGCTTTTCCGGTGACAATGCTGGCCTGGCTACATTTTATTTGCATGTCGGCTGTCTGATTAATTATCCTCTTACGATCGCGCCACAACCGTGATGGCGACGGCATCGAAAATAGGACAACTAAACCAGAGAGCCGAAATGGAAATAGAATGCACCCAGGCTAGCATTGTTCGACGCACGTAACTGAGCGGCAAAGGGTGGCGATCGCTGGCATCCAACTGTATGTCTTCCATGTGCTCCGGGACGTGTTGCTTCAAACCCTTGCAAATGTCGGAAGCTTGACTAAGGACAGATGGACGTTCTCGCTGACACCGTTCACAACCAGTGCAGTCATTTCGCGCCGTCTTAGCCGCAAGATGACAGGTTCAGGTTTTCAGAACAATTATTATTATTTTGGTCTTAGCAATACTAGAGCAGTACACAGAAACCGTACAAACGGTCACTGCAGTAGGATTTTGCGGCAACGGAAATATTTACACTACTGCGGCGTCAATCCGATGCTTGAAGTGCAGTCGGCCTACGCCAGGGTAATCACATCCTCGAATGGAAAGGGCAAGACCGAAAACACCCGGGAGTTTGAAGCAGCGGACGTTCCTCGCGTCGGCGTTGAGGACCTTCGTCGCGCGCGACGGCAAGTCACGCGCTGCGCTCCGCCGCGCCGCCGCCGCCTCCACTCCTCGAACCGGCGTCGCCGGCGCTGTCAGCGTCGTCCCCCGGCAGCGATCGATGCGGCGCCGCCCCCGCCGCCGACCCGAGGTCAGGTCGGCCGGCAGACGGCGTGGCGCCGGCGGCCGGCGCGCGCGACGCCGCCGACGCCGGCGCACGTCGACTTCGACGCCGGCGGTCGCAGTCGACGCGCGCGCTCGGCGGCGGCGCCGTGCTGGGCCGACGGAGCCGGTGCGTCCGCTGGTGCGGGGGGTGAGCGGGCGGTAGCGCCCTGGGCAATCGATGGAGCGGTGCCTGAGCCGATGAGCAGGCGGCGCACAGGTGAGGCGAGCTCAGGTAGGGAGGACGGCGAGGGCGTCTGGGGGGACGGGGGAGGCGCCGGGAGGGACGGGAGAGGCGCCGACAGGACGGCAGGGGCGCTGGGAGGACGCGAGAGGCGCCGTAAGGACTGGAGAGGCGTCGGGAGGACTGGAGAGGTGTCGGGAGGACGGCAGAAACACTGTGGTGAGTGGGGGCTCGGGAATCACAAGCTAAAAGTGGAGTGGTTTTGTTTAAGCATTGTACATTAGTGGAGGATAAACTCCTCTCGAGCATGCAGCCCCTCGACTTCATGTCCGTCAGCCAACATTCGGTTTATTCAAACTTCTGCGGAGCGTGAATGCGAAGTCCTCAGTTTGTACAGTTCATACAATCTTTTAAATACTTGATAACATATGAAAGCATTACTTGAGGTGTCATGTAAGCTTTGTGGTGTGATGTCCGTGTATGTTAAGCCAAAGATGCTCACGACATAACTTATGTTTTTTTCAATTTTTGTACCCACATGGTGATCCTTCATCAGGGGGATTATTGTCCACTTTTGGTTTTAATCCCTGTCATTGAAAAACGAAAACCTACTAGTCTTCTGTTCATATTTGTTCTGCCAGAGGTCATGCAATTTTACCTTGAACCTTGAATTTAACTCTGAATTTTATATTTATCTTGAACCACAAAAATTATTCCGAAATCACCTGACTGATTTCGGTAGAGAGGTCTAGGATATCAACTTTAACCTTAACGTGTTCCAGTTTATAAATCACCACAGCTGCCAACACTTAACAGAAAACAAAGCGGTCCCATCGCCTGTGTTTCGCATCTGAGAGAAAAAATCAAACTAGACCAATGTACATCTAAAGCTCCCGCCCAACCCCCAATAAACGTCATGCCGTTTTGCACCTATCGTAGATACGAAACCATTCATGCTTTCACAGATATGAATGCATCGATAAACCACAGTGTGACAATTCTTGTGGGGGCAGCCAGACCTTATAATTATCTACGCGAACACACATAATTTCACATACTGCATCAAATAAAAGGTCCATCACGTCAGCAGAAGCCGGCTGTTCTAAGCTAAACGGGCTAAACTTGGAACCCCCATCTGCTTTCGAGATCAGTTCTGTGTAATCGCGTCCGCGATCATATTACACCAGAAATTGTTTACACGGCTTTTTCATCCGGTCAATATGAGGAACTCCCTTTGCAATTCCCATATGATACAGGACTCATCTCTAGAAAAGTGTTCCATTACGGAAGAGACATCAGTCCCACCGTAACTATTCTGTGAAAGTTTTAGACATCAAATGTCAAGAACATTTTAAGATGTGTTGAGTGCTTACGAGCATGTTTGAATATTCAGGCATCTACTGAGCTTTCTTTACTCTTTTCTCAATGCGTAAAGAAGGGTGTCTTGTGCACATCCATGCTGCCGATAATAAGACGACATAAGGACTTGCAACGTCAAACAGAATTTTCGGAGTCCTCAGTGGCTTAAAGCTTTCCACGCAGGAAGCCGTTAACACGCGCTCGGGTTGGGGATGAACTGACCCCTCCGAATGTTTTTCCAGAATGTTTTCCTGACAGCCCAGTGCAGCCACGCCAAATTTTGCATAGCCGTAGATAATTGAATGACGGATTCCTTGGCATTAAATTTAAAAGGTACCTTGTAAGGCCCTTGATCTACGGCAGGTCAAAGTTAGGCCATGGATTCCGCGAAGTCAATTTCTAGGGAATCGTTAAATCTGATGCAACAATGGAGCGTTAGACGAGACCATACACTTCTGAGATGCTTTCTTAGACAGCGCAGGAATATAATGAGCAAATCTCATTGACCTAGAGTCAGTTTTAAAGATCAGACGAAGTTTAAAGCCAATCCGTTTTATTACTGTGAGGTTTGCTGTTTGGAGTAGTTCCTGATGCTCATTTAGGGCTTATTGAAAACAGAAATCGCATTATATATCTTCCATGCACTTCTCAAAGGTCAGAATATGCCACAGACCGAAAATGACCCAGATCAATTTTTGTTTTTAGGAACATACTGCCTTGCGTAATCTTCGTCGCCTATTCAAATGCAAAACTCAAAACAGTCTTGTATGGTCTTGGTCACCATGACCTTCGAAAGATCAAACAAGGTCACTGGCCTTATCTAGGTATCTAGGTATCTGGTATCTGGGAGTACTTGGCAGGTCAACCTGGAGACTGGCCTTGTTTGGACCTTATTTGACCCCAGTGTCATGACTTAGGAACCTCAAACCTTGACATGAGTGATTTCAGGTACAGACCAACAGATCCTGTAAATTTGATGTCTCTAGTTATCTTAGTTCCCGAGATTTCAGGGGGGAACCAAAGTAACCTCCACACGAGCGAAGGGCATCCAACTGGCCTCCCGGACACGTGCTTAAGTTATCCTTCTCATAGCTAGAGTTGCGCCTGCTTAAACTGATGCGCTATAAGCAGGGGATTATTGCGAACCTGAATGTTGGGTTCTCGGGCAGGCAGCGTTGTTATAACAGCGAGGGCACTTCTAGTTGGCGGGTCGTCGACACCTTATGCATTTTTTGGCCACTTTTCAAACCACTTCTCCCTGGTTACGCACTGGTTATGGTGGACGAAAATCCTCCCCTGTTAAGCCGTCTCAAGCGTAACATCTCAAAAGGTAACGTCCATTTGTCCCGTGGTTGAGCTAGTGTTGAGGAACAAAGCGGTTCCGTTGTTTATCAGACCAGCAATTTAACCATGTTCGGCTTTTACATGGAAAAATACTTACAGGTTTGGGCGTTATTTGCAGCGACATCTAAGTGTAACGTGTTGCTGTCAAAAACCACCCCCTACCCCTTTGTAACGCTTCGTTTATACATCATCAATATCCCCATCAGCATCAAATAAACCCTCTTTATTCGGTTTATTTGCTTGCATCGTTATGAAAGCGCCTTGTCCACTTATACTACGAACTCTTCGATATATGTAATAACAAGACATGAATGGCATAATTTGCTTTAGTTTTAATGATGAAAATCGAAGTGCGGCCAGAATACATGGACAACATTTTATTTTTTGATAACGCCAGTGTAACGGAAAACACAGATACTCTAGGCCAAAAAGCAACGAAAAGGAACGGCAACCGGTACGGGAAAATCGACAAAGGCAGAAATGCTCTGCAGAAAATTCACGTCACCCATAACTCACGTTTCACGTGATGCCACATTCAGGGATGTGCTCATTTCCTTGTGCCGCATTTCATCCCGTCTGTTGCCTGCGATACGGGAGTGGCGGCCTGTTTGCTTTCGCTCCACTTTCCAGTCGCGATCGACCCTTGGTCAAACATCGCGGATTTCGAATATGGCACCGCATTGCTTTCTCTGCCCACTCGCTCCGCACGCTCAGATTCGCTGACGCTGAAAACTGAAGAGGTAAGGTCCGAGGCGGCAGGAACGGGGCACGAGGCGGCAGGAACGGGGAGACGAAACGGTAGGAACGGATGCGGACGACTCAGGGCACAAATCGAAGCGACTATGCCACAAAAGGGTCGCAGACCGAGGTGAAACTTGTCGGTCATTGTGTTTGGTCAGGTACTCGCCTGCTCACTTCCCCTTCCTCTAAAATGCTCCTCAATAATGCCGGTGTCATCTGTTCGGATGCCATAATGAGACCTTACATGAAGCGGTGGCCTCCATTGCGGTGCATCGGCCCCTGTCCCAGGTCACCACACGGGTGTGGGCAGTTTGAGCGGCAAGAGGTCCTCCATGGGGTGCATGTAACGTGACCGGTTTTCCCCGCTGATCTGGAGGCAAGGGAAGGGAAAGGTTCATTTTTGTGAAGTGTTACGTTACTTTGCTCCTCATCAGTTCAACCATTCTTCCTGCTCTGCCTTGCTTTGTCTGCTGTTCTCCTGGCATGATTCATACTCCGTATCGGACATGGTAAAGGAGCAATCATTTACGTAAACGGTTATCAATCACCAAACATCAATATATGAACATAAACTTGATTTCACGGCCCAGAGTAAAAACGTAATCTGACCATATCGTAGCTGTACTTGATATGAGCCGACACCAACTGAAAAGTAACTTGACGACTGTCGGCGTCAGAACCAGAAATTCGTCGTGGCGCTGTTTTAGCATCTCTTTTGGATATGAACCCAGGATTAGGTCCGCAAAATGGCATCATAGCTCCAACTCCTTTCCGAGCAACAGCCAAAGTGCACGTCGATGCAATCCCATCGGGGCATATTGCCGTCCCTGGTGCAATCGTTGGTATTCCAGATTTTTCGACATCAATGGCCAAGAAACATTGCCCGATCCATGTTCTATTTCCCCTCAGCCGACACCCGAGGGATGCCGGAATCATGTTTATATTGGCTCCCCTGTGTAACATTACCTGCTACATTACAAATTGAGTCTGTTTTGGTGATATATATATATATATATATATATATATATATATATATATATATATATATATATATGCACGTTGCCAAAATTTGAACATTGTCAACAAGCAGCTATTTACATCAAGGATTCATCTTTTTGATCACCAAATGCAGAAGGTTGCAAGAGAATATGATGTAATCAAAACTGCACAACTGCCCCTGATCTAATCATTTTTGTTGGTGTTTTTCAGTTTTGATTTTGTCTTCAGTAATGGATGAAAAGAGTGGACACTAATATAACCAATGTAGGAAAGGACGCTTCAGTTGTAATCCTAAATATGCGGCAGCGAATACAAATTTCGTTCTGTGCTGAAGACCTCACATTATCTTAGAATCGAAACGCATGCTGTATAGGCACCTGGTCCAAGATGTATGCTTCTCGGAGATTTCACAACGGAAAATGTTTACCACAAAACACACTACTTTGTGCTTCGGCTAAAGAACGAGGCATTTTAAAAGGAAATCCGCGTGAATTCTGCGGTTGAT
>NW_023596448.1:10116702-10209299 GCF_011947565.3 Pollicipes pollicipes | reverse complement strand
GAGAGAGAGAGAGAGAGAGAGGTGGTGGAATATCCAAATTGCAACTGCCCGCCGCAATCTCACACGGCGCAGTTTTCAGTCAGGCACGGCAGGAATAGCCGCTCTGCCAGGGCCGGGTGGCGCGCCCGGAGGCGCCCGTCCGCCGGCTGGGAACGGATCCTCCGGCACCCGCGCGCTGACTGGGGACGGGCCTGCCACGCCCCGCTGGCTCCGATTCCCGGTAGATCCGATCGACTTAGCCCGTGGCAGCGGGGATCTGCGCTCGATGTGTGGACGTCAGTCGAGGAGCAGTGCTGACTGACTGGGCTAAGCCAGCATGGGGAAATGGCCCTAGCGGCTTTTCACTGTTCCTTGTCCTCTGCCTGGCTAGACTGTCTCTTTTGCACTCATATTGCATTTCTCGGCTCCCTCTCATTTATCTGTTTTCTTCCCTGCTCCCTTCCTTCCTTTTCTAACCCTCCTTTCCTACACTCCGTGCCCCCCCCCCCACACCTAATTTCCTCCCTCTTTTTCTTTAATCTATTTCCCCTTTTCCCTCTCTCTTTCCCTCCAACTCTCTCTCTCACTCTCTCTCTCTCACTCTCTCTCCCTCTCCCTCTCTCTCTCTCTCTATCTCTCTCCTGTTACCCGCTGTCTCCCTCCCTCCCTCCCTTCATCCTTCCCTTGCTCCCCCTTCCTCCCTTTTTATTGATCCTCTTGTCTCGAATATAGCCGAGCTAAAGGGAGGGAGGTTCTTCTTTCAGTCGTTTCAGGCTATCTGAGGCAGGCCAAGCCTTAGAACCCGAAAGTATTGGTAGTTGCATATTATGTCAACGTGCGACCATTGCTAGAGCGGAGTAGCACGACCAGTCTTCTGTTCACGTGATGTGGTTGTCTGCGGCCATGTTCCACGCGTCGATCAAATGCTACATAAGTCTGTCATTCAGCTAGTAACTCACACACCTTCCGAATTTCCTTCTCCTCCGCCGCACAGTCGTCTTTTGCCCTTCTTTAAAATTTAATTTTCATTTTCCTGGACGGTGCAACCTGATCGTGTCTCCCTACGCGACGTAGTTTGAAGAAAATTGATGACGAATTTCTGCCCCGAAGCTTCACTTTACATAGAATATCCTAGTGAACAAAGCGTATGACGATACTGTCTTGAAATTTTAAGTTTTTGAGGGGGTCAATACATTGCTATCCATCGGCTGGAGTGAGATAGACTCATTAAGTGATAGCTTTAACTTGTTTGATAAAGTGCGATGGAATTAATACCATTCTAGTAATATGCCCTTTCATCTAATTG
Organism: Pollicipes pollicipes; assembly: GCF_011947565.3. Taxonomy (NCBI): domain Eukaryota; kingdom Metazoa; phylum Arthropoda; class Thecostraca; order Pollicipedomorpha; family Pollicipedidae; genus Pollicipes; species Pollicipes pollicipes. The sequence goes on along the minus strand of NW_023596448.1, from coordinate 10,208,014 downwards.
CACTGATTTATTTTAATCATTGATATGCGACGACCAGATCACATGTGTGGTAGCAACAAGCTTCGTCTGTCACCGCAGTCTTACCGTTCTCGAGATGCGTTGCATAAGCGAGCAAACGTCGCTCATCACACCACACACACGCTTTCAGTCGTATATGGGCAACATTGTGCTAATCGTTCGTTGTGTTACTTTGCAGAACAGTATTTTACTCAAATGAATACAGGCGCTATCCTTGTTCTTCTTGGCGACCGTCACCAAACATGACTCAGTTGCTGTCGGCCGGCAGAAGCCGCCGTCATGTCGGAGCGCCGCGGCGAGCGCACGGCCGCGCGCCACGTCGACTTCCGGTTCCGCAGCGCCTCGCCCGAGTCGCGGCGCCTCTCGCGCCCCGAGGCGGTGCCGCTGCTGACCTTCTCGCTGTCGCCCAACCCGGAGCCGGAGGGCAGCTCCGGCCCCAGCTCGCCGGCGTCCCCGTCGCCGGTCTCGTCGCCGCAGGGCACGCCCGAGCGGCAGCCTGAGCGACCCTGCTCGTCGCCGCAGGGGCCGTACCGCACGGCTGACCTGCTGCGAGGCTGCGCCGACCTGCCCTTCGCCGACTCAGGTGGGCCGAGGGGAGTGTGCGACGCCGGCTGGAGCACAGGCACGAGGGGGAGGGGGTGAGCGTGATTTATGATGGACGGGATATATGACTATATATGGGATATATATATATATATATATATATATATATATATATGGGATTTATGACAGTGCACAGGATAGTTACCGGTGTCAAATTTCAAATCCAAATTTTCAAATTTGTACGCAGGCACGACCGGTCACCTGAGGCTGTCAGTGTTCAAGCCTTAACAATTAAATCCTCCAGGTGATTACCGGTCCACACTTCTTAACTTTCAGCACAAACTTACTAATCTGAGCCGGTACAATTTGAAATATTAAAAGCAGATTGTATAATTGTGCTCGGTGATAAAAATCTTGTTTTTTTGCGATAACCTGGCTGTTATTGAGCTAAAATTGACTGTCTAGGAGTAAAGCAATCTCATAGTCATCGAAATGATCGAATCCATGAACATCACCTAAATTATTATTATTGCTGCTATTTTTTAAAGATTTGATCCGAACCCTTTAAATGGATGGATTTCTGAGATCAGAGCTCACGCTAAGCAGTGCTTGTGTGAGCTCTGACCCCTACCACCCGATCGCGCAATTCCATGTCAACGGCAGAATTTGGTGGCGAAAGCTTAACGTGCCGCAATGCTCGGGACGGTCCGTCCTGCCCTCTGACGTCAACTGACCTTCAGCGTGACCGCTGCCACCGGCCGCGGGCCAAACCTGTCAAGGGCAAATAGCGAGCGCCCTAAAGCGACTCGAACCCGCCCCGCCTCGGGTGGGTGGATCGGAAGGCAGGCGCTCCAACCATTCGAGCCACCGGGACGGACGAATTATAAAGAGTAAGAACCAGTGAACGCGACAACGTGCGTATTTCGATTAGCAGGCATTTAGTTACATGGCAAGAGACTTGCCCCGGATCCACCCCTTGGTGGGTGCTCATCTAAAACATTAACACGCGCTCGGGTGGGGGTCAAATTGACCTCCGAAGGTTTTTCTGAGGTGGTTTCCGAACAGCGAGGCGTAGCCGTGCCAAATTTTACACAGCTATAGACAATTGAATGGTGGGTCGTCTGCTATCAAAAATGTAGATGATCCTTAGAAGGTCACTGATCTATGTCAGGTCAAATTCGGGCCGTGGTCTCAGCGACGGAAATTTCTTTGCGAATCGTTCAATCTGATTCAACAACGAAATGTTGGACAAAGCTATGCACCTCTTAGCTACTTTCAAAGGCAACACAACAATTGAATGAGCAAATTTCATTAACCTAGCGTTGGGTATGAAGGTCAGACCAAGGTAAAAAACAACCTGTTTTGTAAGGTCTAGGGCTTGCTATATGGCGTGGTTTCTGGTGCTCATTTTGAATTTATTGGTAACTGGAGCAGCATAATTCACCTTCCACGGATCTCTTTAAGGTCAGAATGGGTCACTCACCCAAAATGACCCAGGTCATCATTTTTTTTTTAGGAACCCCCTTCCAGCGTAAGCTGTGTCGCTTATTCAAGTGCAAAACTCAAAACAGTCTTCTATGATCTTGGTCAACATGACCTTCAAAAGGTTAGACAAGGTCGCTGACCCTGAATGGGCACGTAACTTCTTGCTCAGAACAGCTACCTAGGTTCTAGGAGTCTTTGGAGATCAACCTAGAGCTTGACCTTATTTAGCCTTATTTAATCCGAAGGTCATGACCCAGGAACCTCAAACTTTTCTCTATGTGAGTTCACGTATAGGTCAATACACTCTATAGGTTCGGTGTCTCTAGATCTCTTAGTTTCTGAGATATCAAGGGGTCAAACTGACCCCCACCCGAGCGAAGGGTAGCGAAGGGGCCCCCACCCGACTACTCAGGCGCGTGTTAAGGGGCCTTGCAAGTCCTGGACAGAAATGTCATCCGAAAATTCGCAGAGATAATCGTGAGCAACCTTCATGAATGGGTGCCAGGAAAACGGTGGCACGACTCATTTTTCAATAGAGCATTCCCGCACGAGTGATCGCGCAGATATCTCGCCTCCGGCCGCCATTTTGCAATATACGGCCATTATCAACGACTTTTTCTCGTCAGAAGGGGAATTTTCCAGATCAGCGGCGTTGAATGAATGTCTTCTGACTCGGAGGAGCGCTACTGAAGCAGTCGGAGCACGCTTCAGGCAGATCCCAACAATGCGTCTCATCAAGTCGTATGGCAGTACTTACGGCTGTGCTGTAGACGAATATGGGCGAATATGGGCGAATATGGGCGAATATGGGCCTGTAAAAGCGTCAATGTAAGCTCGGGCGGGTGAGGATGGGCGTGCTTTCAATGAGATGTCCCGGTTCAGCATGAGGTAGTGTGTCCAACTCAGGCCCTAGCCAGCTGAAAGTTTGGCGCTCAGGAAACCAAATAGCCAACAAATAATGTTGATCACGCTATAAGGCACTTGTAACAACCTTTGCCGGCTAAGCTTTGGTGCTCTCTACTATCTTCAGTGGAATCTCATGTGTTTCCGCTATTTACTCCAACGTCACGCCACATCACTGAAGCGGATTCTAGCATTCGCTCTCCCTCCTTCCCCCCGCCCCCGGCAATCCAGCCTAGGTGATATCGTGCCTGTAAATCGTAGATCATCCGCTGCACTGGCCATCAATCATTCTCACGGTGCCCAATCGCGGAATATGGCAACGGCAGTGTACGTGCCGCACCGGCGGCCAAAATCTCTCAGCAAATGACGCCAATGTCTCGTGTTTCATACCTTTTGCTCATATTTAAGTAAGGCGCCGTATGGGCTGGTGTTTCTAGACAACGGAGATATCAGGTCACTTCGGTTCCGACTGCGCGCGACACAGGTTCAAGCATGAATGCTGTGTAGCTACTTCGGAGATGTTTCCGCTATCCGCTTTGGCAGCGACAGGCCAGGATATTGAGTCGTCGCCGCATAGCATTCCTGGATGATAGCAGTGCCTGATCTTGCTATGATCGATATCTGCGGAGGATGCTCCTCATCGCTTGTCATTTCAGGCGCGCCGCGGAAGTGTTGCGTCATGGGGCATCGTTACAGGAGACAGGAGAGAGAGAGAGACGGGAGCAGACAAATATGCAGAAGACAGGAGAGTAGCGCCAGCTGTGGTGGAGCTTTGAAATTTCACGGCAATACAATGCATATAGATGAGACAGTATCAGTAGCACAGGCAGGGGGGCACAGGAGGCACGTGCCCCCCCCCCCCCCCCGTAGGTTCCGAGGGGCTCTTCGGGCCGCTCGGTACAACGATTAAGGGCCCGAAAGGCATGCCGGGGATCGCACTCAGGGACCAGCCCGCAGGGTCGGGCACTCCAATACCAGCCAGAGTGCCTTGTGCTCTGATCAGGGGCCCTTGGGTCGATAAGGGCCTAGATGTTGGTCAAGTACAACAATAACACAAAGTCGTCTCCATGGCAGCATGGGCCTGGGGGTCCATTTCCCAGGCAGGAACAAAGTCAGAGCCAGCAATTTGCATTCGCCGGGACGCTGTCAGGACCCCACAGCCACTGACGCGGGCCCTGCGTTGGCAAGGGGACCCGCGTCGGCCAGAGGCAGTGTTTGCGAAGGCCCGAAGAGCCTGGAGGGCCCAACGGGTCCGACGATCAAGGGCCCGACTGAGGCTGGTCACAAGGGGCTGGCGCAAGGGGCTGGTCAGAGTCTTATTTAGGGGCTGGTCCTGCGGGGACGAGCCCTTAAATAGCAGTCAGAGGACCCTTCGTGCCGATCGGGGACTCCCTGAGTCAATATGGGCCTATATATTGTTAAGGCACCACCAGTACCGCGCAGTCACCTCCGTGTCGGTATGGGCCTGGGGGACCACTTCCCCAGCAGCGACAAAATCGGGGCCAGTGATTTACACTGGCCGCGGGCCTTGTGTATGTCTGGGGCCCACAGCGCCTAACAGGAGGTCCTGTGCTCGCAAGGGCCTGAGCCAACCAAGGAAGTGTTCGGTGAGGCCTGAAAAGGGGCCTTGTGTATTTCTGGGGCCTGCAGCGCCTAACAGGAGGTCCTGTGCTCGCAAGGGCCTGAGCCAACCAAGGGAAGTGTTCGATGAGGCCTGAAAAGGGGCCCGGGCGGCCCACTGGAACCGACGATCAAGGGCCCGATTGGAGAGCATAAGAGCCCGAAGAACTGGCTGTAGGTCACATAAAGAATCGTAGCCTGTAGGGGTCGTGAACTGAAATGTCAGCCACAGATTCTCTTGCGCCGTTTAAGGGCGCCCTGAAACAATGCGAGTCTCTAAGTCGGTCAGAGACCACGAACACGACCCAGTCGTCTCCATGCCCGTCTGAGCCCTTGAGACCCATTTTTCAAGCAGGAACGAGGCCGGAGCGCGCGATTTTCAATGTTTGGGGTTCATGACACAATGAGGGGCTCCTGTGTCAGTCAGGGGCGACAGTGCCTAACAGGGGTCCTGCGGCGGCAAGTGGCCCCGAGTCTGAGGGGTGTTTGTGGGGGCCCGAAGAGGGCCGAAAGATCTCCCTAGACCAAAGATCAAGGGCCCGATTGGAAGGCTGAGTGGTCCGAAGAGCTGGCTGTATGTCCCATTCAGGACTGCCGTCCGTGGTGTCGTGATCTTAAAGGTAAGTAAGAGGACCTCCTGCACCGATGTGGACCCCTGAGGCGGAGCGTTTCTCTACGCCGGCCAGAGATCAGCGACAACGAACAGTCGGCTCCGTGTTGGTCTGAGCTGTGGGGGCCCATTTCCTAAGCAATGACAAGGCCGGGCCCGCGATTTAAAGGGCCCTGTAGCGTTCAGGGCCCACAGTGCCTAAAAGGGTACAGTCTGTCAACAAGGGGCCTCGGGTCAGTCGGGGTAAGATTCGCTCACCAAGGACGGGGGCGGGAGCCCGAATGACAGAGGGCCTCGTGCGTTGGTCCGGCCTTCTGACAATGAAAGGAAACATGAGAACTTATGTTACGCTGAGGCAATGGAAGGGTCCGGCTCCAGTCAGAGCCCCCAGTACCGAACAATGGGCCCCAACCCAGTTCTAGCATTGCCCCGTTAAGCTGAGCTGGAGTCGGGCCTTGTGCCAATTATTTGACCATCGTCGATCCGAGATCGACTGCGCGGATCAGAAGACCTCCCCCGTCAGGGAGCGGACCAATGTGATGTGATATATCTTTCCAAGAACCTTTTGATCGGTTAGGAGATCCAGCTCCGCGTCGCCAGAATGACGGCCGGAAGACACACTGCAGTGCGACAGAATGGCCTTTTTAGCCCTTGACCGGGAACAACAATGTTCCCCGTAGCATTCTACACAAGGGGACTCCTTGCCCAACAAGAAATAAGGATTCTCATTAGTGTTGAGTGGAGTCGGTCGAAATGAGTTCAAAAACGCACAAGACCATCACGTGTTTGCCTGAGAACGTGTATTCTTTTGCAGAGTCGACTAGTGAAATAAATAACATCAATAGGTTTGGGCCTGCACAACGGGTGCCGACAGTGTAGTGGTTAACGAGTCTGCGTTAAACACTGCACGTCTGGTAGACCAGAGGTACTGGGTTCGATTTCTCATGGAGTCTGCCCTTACTGTCATGATGAGAAGCAGGCAACGTCATAAAGCCCCAGCAGCTGAGTCGTAAAGCCTCAGTGACACGCCGGCAATCTCGGCTAGCAGGGACAGCGATGGCCTGAGTTACAGTTTCAGTAAAACCGGCCGGCGTTGACCACTGGAAGCAACCTCAACCGGCGGCCGCGTGCACAAACAACGGCCATTTAAAATAATGCTTCTGAATGTTTTTCCAAATTAATTCTTATAGTTCAAAGATTATAATGAGCGAATCTTTTTTAAAACTTTGAGGATGTCCTCTAGAAAGGTTACAGCTAAAGCAAAACGGAAATTGGGATTCTACCTTTAGCGTGCCAGTTCCACCACTAGATTTCAGCACCACTTCGCGGTACTATAAAGGCCAAGCCGTTATTAGCGACAAGCTATAAAAATCACGTTAGGCAGAACATGTGCCCGTAGTATGTCTAAATGTACCATGTTATGTCCTAAAGTGTTTTAAGATACTCCTACAACTGCGTCATCATTTTCGCCCACCCGTTGACCACGACCTGGTGTTAGTCACAGGATTGACGTCGAGCTGCTTACGGAGATTGCAACACCTGGCGTCGAGATTTTTGTTAAGATATGCGAGCGCGAATACACGAAACTACGTCATATAATTTGTGTTATTGATCGGTTCTGACTTAATGTCGAACGTTCCCGGACAAAGATGGCTTGGTCATGTTAATACAAATCGTTAACCCATTTGAATGTTCGCAATGGTCCTTTGGACCATTGCGACACGAAGAGCGCCAGCGCTTTATTTCATACAGTCGCTTAACGCATGGTTTTTTCAGTTCATTGACTACAAACCTCAGGCAAAGTTCGTCTCGTGGTAGTGTCTGGCTGCTGTTCAAGTAATAGAAGGACAAAAGTTTATATATGTATATATATATATATATATATATATATATATATATACACCTGGACAGTGTTGATATATATATATATATATATATATATATATAGATATGACGTCAACGAAAAACATGCCTTTACTATCCAGTAGGCCATATCGAGTTTTTTTGGGGAGGCCTTTTGCTGATAGGGGGAGTTTGCCCTTTGTTTGCCCTGTTGCCCCCCCCCCTTACCAAGGTTCTGGCTGGGCACCTGGACAGTGTTGATAGCCTTATTCCTCGTAGAAAAAAGGAGAATGGAGGGATGGATTTAATATGTCGGATACATACATGTCTTTATCAAATAGTGATTATCAGTAGTGAGTATCAGTAGTGATATTCGTTCTTTATCGAAACGAATAACAAAAGTACCTTCTGATATTCCTTTCGGTCAGGGCATGTAACCGAAATATGGTATTTTATATATATATATATGTATACATATATATGTACATATATACATATATATGTGTGTATATATATATATATGCATATATATACGTACATTTGTGTATATATGTATTCATGTATGTGTATGTCCATTCTTCTGTTTATTCTACGACGAAAATGGCTATTACTACGGTCTCATTCATATGTATTATGTTTCTCGTAAGTGCAACTAACTTGTGCGACAGAATGTAGCTTATTAAGTTCCACATCTGGTCATTCATGAGCGGGAGACCCAATCCGGTTTTCGCGAGATTGATATCCTGAGTGCAATTGGCTCATGTGTCATCTGGCAATCTCTAATACGATTGATAAATCACAGAAATTCGAGGTGCACCAAATTCACAGGATGATTGAAACAGGGCATTATTATTACGGATAAGACAGTTGCTTGAACAATTGTCCTGGTGCCTTAGTACTTTCACAAACTTCGGGCTTGTTAATTCTCCGGCCGCCGGCAGGTGTTTTGAGTGCTGATAGCATTGGATGGTGCTTGAGTTTCGCCCCTGTGCGCGCCACAACCCAAAGTTCCTACTTGCAAATGCCTAGATTTCCTTTCTGATCAAAACTCTAGCTAGGCACTTCTTACAATCAGTTCAAGCACACCATGATCAAGAGTATTTAAGTCTGCATAAACTCGCAACTAAAAACAAAGTGCATTAGTCACCCAAATAATTCACAAAGTCCTAAGTCCTCTTTTTGCGGGGCAGTTAGTGACTGGACATTGTGTAGCAGGCTTTTACTTGGGCATCGATTTTGTAGACAGATTTTAGACAGAGATAAACATATACACAGATAAGCCATTCGGAAACCGATGCACCGACCCATTTTGGAGACGGACCAGTCCACCTTACTGTTTTGCGTTAGTGCCTCCCCATTACTGGATCGATCTATTTGAAAGCCTTGGAATTCAAACAACGAACGTGGTGGGCTGTCCCGGACTCACACTTCAAATCCGTTGGCTGAGCAAAGCCTGCAGCGCTTTTTCCTCCTTCCTATTGTCTCTTTGAATCCTGGGTTCCCGGAGGCGAGCTCGCTGCAATGTCCGGGCATCGCGACAGGTGCGACCTGGCCGCGTCCGCGCGGCCTGTTAGGTCCATTCACCAGCCGCTCAGCAGGCATCACAGCCGTTACCGGATCGATCTGGTCAGATCGATCAGCAGGAGGAGTCAGGTCTATCAGCAGGACCGGTCAGGTCGATCAGCAGGAGGGGTTAGGTTTATCAGCAGGAGTGGTCAGGTTGATCAGAAGGACCGGTCAGGTTGATCAGCAGGAGGGGTCAGGCTGATCAGCAGAAGTATTCGGTACGATCAGCAGGACCGGTCAGGTCGATCGGCAGGAGAGGCCAGGCTGATCAGCAGGAGTAGTCAGTTCGATCAGTAGGACTGGCCAGGTCGATCCAAGCTGTTATTTTGTGTAACCCCTTGTCGGGTCTGAGTTCTGGAAAGACGACATCGATCTAGTTGGTTTGATACCACGTTTCGGAACTCGTGCGACTGTGGTTAGTGATGTCATTTTCATGGTCGTGATCTGGAATAAAGTTTTGGATTTATGGGTCTCATGAAGCCCTATTGAGGAAGTGAGTCATAACTAGCTTTGAATACAGGATGTCGTGCGTCCGCAGTTTTAAAACAAACTTTTCCCATTACAGACATAAAATATCTCGGGTGACTTTGGCAGAAAACTCTCAAGACAAACATGGCTCTTCGTCAGTATGAAAATGGACCAGTGCGGAGCAACGTGCACTGCCGGTGCTTTTCTTACACTTTTTGACCGGTCACATTTTTAAATGGTACCGAATATTCAGGTTGTCGGTCATTCATCAGGCGCAGCCAACAACGTCGAGCAAAGCATTCAGTGATGCCCCAGATCAGTATGAGGAGTTTGCAGTTGTCGAGGATATCACGCCTTTATTCGCAGTATGAGGAGTTTGCAGTGGTGTAGGATATCACGTCATGATTTGCGGTATGAGGAGTTTGCACTTGTGTGGGATATCATGTCATTATTCGCGCCATGAGGAGTTTGCAGTTGTGGGGGATAGCATGCTATGATTCGCAGTATGAGCAGTTTGCAGTTGTGGAGGATATCATGCCATGATTCTGTTGATGTCGTCACGCTGATCTGTCAATTTTTTTTTCTCAAATGGGTATAGTTATTTGGAAAGTTAACAGCTCTCCGGCGGCTGAGACCACCTCACGTTCATGTGCAAAGCGATGCTATGCTGTCGAACGGGATGCTAGCCTGTTGCATGCTGACCTTTGCGCTTTGTGGCTTACTCGTTCAGTGTTGAACAGCATTGCGTGAGAAAGCATGGGATCGCGTGAGGAAGTTGGAAATCCCATCAGCAAGCTTGCAGACATTAATGCCTCTGGGTGACTGGTCCAGTGTCACGCACTCGGGTGGAGGGGAGGGGGGGGGAGCAATACGACCCCCTGATATATCAAAACCCAATAGAGCTAGAGACACCAAATTCATAGGGAAAGTGGAGGTCTAAGTGAACTCACTTGTGTCATATTCTTAGATCACTAGGCTGAGATCTTCAAGTCGAACATAGCAAAACAAAGTCAAATCTCACATCGTTATCCGAAACGCAACCAGCTTCTACCTAGATATCTTTTATAAGCAAATGGTACCAGTTTTTGTGTTAGGTCAGCGGCCTGGTTCGACCTCCCAAATGTAAAAATTACCCAAAAACCTACATGATTTACTTGATTTTTGAGCTTGCAATGGGCACTATGTACTATTCTGGCAGCATGTTTCCTAAAGTAAAAGGTTGGCCGAGGTCATTTTCAGTCTTTTTCACCTTTTCCTCAAAGTTGGGGAGGGGCTGGAGCCCAAGGTGGGGGGGGGGGGGGGGCGCCCAAATTACGGGTGGGCCTGAAGCTCCTTCCCCTCAAACTGAGTAAGAAAGTACACCCAAGTCAGATACTTTACAAGGCACGCAATTGTGTATACCAAAATACCGGTTTTTCAATTGCCTACAAGTGAATAAAGTTCGGTGCGGTTATGTCGCGCTGTTCGGAGGTTGTTAGGGAAAACCTTTGAGATGTCAAATTGACTCGACCACATATTAAGTTTCGGTTACAGGCTCGTCCAGAAGCTGATTCATCCAGGAGTCCATCCAAAGCAGCCGCTAGCCTTTCGAACTATGAACACCTGTGCTGAAGAGTTTATATTTTACTTGATTTTCCTCATACCATGAAACATTTTATCTGGTAACATGTTGGTCTACGGATGGTTCAGCACAAAGGCAATCCCCTCAAATTTTTCGTACGTTTTTCTCGAATCTTCCGACGTAGCGTAAAATTTTGCTAAGCTTATTCTCAGAACTGTTAGACACGTGACCTGAAATTTTTGAGCCCACGACATTGCGAGTCATCCAACTGTGACGTAGTTTCCAAAGCTTGGAACGTCGGAAATGTGACAGGGCAGTGCTCCATGGCACGTTTTTACCTCCTTGTGCACTGGCTATTTTGGCCAATAGTTGAAAGTGTATAAAGTTGCTATATGTCGAGCAGTGATCAGCTATTGTAACATGCCGAAAGCTCGTTTCATGTCAAGGTCATATCGGATGAAGTTTTCAAAATCTGCGAAATTTTGCCAGTCCAGCTCACAGAAAATTGTGAAGGCAAATCACTGATGTCCATGCAAGCATTATAAAGGTCGTTCAAGGTCAAGATCACGTCAAGTGAAGTCTGTAAAGCCGCCCTAATTATGGTTAGTGTACTTAACTGCCATGCGAACAACATGGCCACACAAGAACATCGGACGTGCGAGGTCATCGAAGTTCATTGGTATTACGGCCACGGATTGGCCGCTGGCGACCTCAAATTGTCCTTTAGAAGCAACTGATGGCATTCTGTGGCTTATGCCAGCTTCTCATAGCAAACAAATGCCAAGCCATAAAGCATTGTCTGACCTCACCCGCGGCGTTTCAGGCAGTGGGTCGCCGAGCCCGGACGACCTTTCTCTGGAGCTGGAGCGTGCCAAACTGCGTAACGACCCCGGCCTGCTAGCCGTGGCCAACCGTCTGGTGCAGGATGTCCTGCGTAAGGCGCGCGAGGAGGCCGTCAGGAGACTCAGCCAGGAGGGCAAGACCCGCGGACAGGTGAGGGAGGTCCTCAAGAGGCCCAATCAGTAGGGTGAGATCCACAGACGGGTGAGAGGAGGCCGTCAAGAGCCTCAGCCAGCAGGGTAAGGTCCGTAGACAAGCGAGGAAAGACCGCCAGGAGATCCAGACAGGAGGGGAAATCCTGCTTGAGGTAGATACAGTTCGGGAGAGAAGTGAGGGGACAACGTTAGAAACCTTAGTCGGGATAGCGTAGCTCGCGGAAGGGCAGTCACGGACGGATAAGTTCCGAGGAGACCAGACTGTGAAGTGCATGACTTGGGACCCAGAGTTGGGTTGGAGTTCGAAGGAAATATAGTGTCATGCGTGCTGGCCAAAGGTGAAGGCCACGGGTATGAGGTAAATAGGAAGGCGAGTACGTCGCGGCTTGTTGCACACAGGTCTGATTGAACCGGTCAACAAGACGCGGCGTGGAGAGTTGAGCGAGTGGCGGTGTTATTCCGATCCAGTAACTGAGACGCAGTACGGACAGGTCAGGGCTGGCCATTCCGGCGACGCGGGCCAAGGAACCATTATGTCATGCGGACCAGGGTGTGGCATTTTGATGACGCGGATCCGTGGGCTCGTGAGCTGAGGCGGAGTGAGACCCGGGCCAGGAATGTTGGTCAGCGCGTCACCGTGAGAAATCGATAGAGTAGACGCTTGTAAAGACCAGCCCACATTGATCGCGTGTGTCGGACACCCGGCGCATCCAGGGTGGTCAACAGCGGCCACACAGGAGCCGCCGATACCAATAGCCGGGCCTGGCGTGGCACATGATAAAGCACGCTCCCTGCGCCAACGACGTTTTGAACAGCTTCGAGATGTGCCATGTACAGTAATGAAAAAAAACGTTATCACCTCCCAAACCGCAGTGGTAACCTGCAGACAAGTGGTCCTAGTGAACGAACAAAAATATCCGTTTTGGCTCAGTACGACCAGCTTTAGCAAGCTGGTCGTAACTCCCTGATTTCAGCTGAGGAAAAGTAGGAGTTATATTGAATGCTATGCTGAATGCAGTTGCCTGGCGGCCTTTCTAAGCCACTTTTCTGGTTTTCTAACCTTGGCCTCCTGCCTAGCTCTTGCACTATCCCGGTTTCCTCCATGCGAAGGTATCTACAGGTGTCCACCTCTACCTTCTGTCTCTTAGACTGTGGTACATTACACTTTCTGTGGTGTATGTTGAGCGTTTTTTGTGTCTTGTGACTTAGCTGCATTAATTTTATGTAGGCACTGGGTGCTAAAAATTCAGTAATGCTCTCTGAACGCTTTCACGACGCTTAGTTTAGGCCTGTTCCACACGACCATTGTAAATACCATTATGGTTAGTGTCCTGCCAGCACGAAGTCCTAAATGAAGTCGTGTTGAGTGTGTTTCACATGCTGGCAAGAAGCCTTCCCCAGGAATGCAACGCAATCGGCTGGGGCGGGAAAAAATAGCTGCTAATGTGTAATGCAACAGCAGCCGAGGACAATGGTCGAAAATCAATGATGATACCCTGCATTCATTAAGAGATCGCACCGCATCATGGATGTTCCGACCTAGAACATCAGCGGATGAACATGCAACATTTGTTTAGTTTAATATAACCCGGACATCTTGTTTGCTAAAAATCATTGCTTTCCGTCCCTCTAAACAATTTAAACTGACCGCTCCAGCCGTTTCGTGCGTGCCCTTACCGACGACGCGTCTCGGTTTCGGTCCGCAGGTGGCTTTCTCCGCAACGGAGGTGCATCCGGCGACACATCCTGCGGCACATCCGCTGAGCGGACAGCGCCGCCCAAGGCCCAACTGGGAGCGTCGACTGCGCGGCGTCTTCTACACATTCTTCTCCTGCTTCGGCTTGCGGAGAGGTTCGTTCTGAAGACCGTGGACCGCGCCACCAGGACCAGGCTGGCGCGAGTTTTGTGCTCTGAGAAGCAGCTGGCCCAGCAAAGAGGCGGTTTTGGTTAGCGCCACGGAGTGCGGAGCAAGAGGTACCGATTACGTGCTGAGCACAGCGTGCCTCGCAGTGAGCCCGATCGCGCGAGCGGCGCCGTTCCGAACACCATTTCCATGGCGGTGATCTGGGGCGAATGGGAGCGGCAGATTGTTGGGAACCTCCGATTGCTGCAATCTTCTGACTTTGCTGAAGATGTTCCTGCGAGCCACGGTTCTAGCAAACATGGAGAGTGGGTCACCTGGACGACACTGAATCGCACCAGTGGATTTTTGGACAACCGAGAGCCTCACACTGACAGACGTGTTTCCCTTGAGACGCCCTTCCCTCCCTGGATGCGTTCCTGAGCATTATTTACACTCAAGAGATCTACAGTCACATGGAAATCTGCTTCCAAAGACTCTGGCGCTGGCATTCCGATGGTGTCAGGCCCATGATGAGGCCCATGGCTAGTACTGGCGTGTTGCTGTGGCGGCAGCACTTCTGGATATTGTGTTGAAGTTCGAAGGATGTCTGCGGCCCGATGTAGTTGTATGCCTCGTGTCATTCGTCAAGTGTCTCTGAAAATCTTACAACCGCCCGTGTTTGGTGACCACTTTCATAGCAAGGATCCAGTGCCACCCGGCTGGTAAACGGAAAGCCTCTTTGGTTTTCTCGTACAGTATCAAAATGAATGGTGAGGTGCCGGCTCGAGATAACGAAAGTCTTCGCGACCCCAGCCGGGTGCCTGAGGCTCATCTGCGCTGCTGCATTCACTTCCGCTGTGGTCATGAATTTGTGGTTGGCCGCGTGGACAGAATCATCGTTGGCGCCGCAAGAGTTCTGAACGAATGCTTGCAATCGCGAACAACGGTGACAGATCAGCGTTAGCCGTCTGTTCAGCGTCGCTGGCAGTTCGTCAGCGTGGAAATCGATCTCCTCTCCTTGATCACGCAGGACTCGGCTGAGATTCAAGCAATATGTCTTGTAGTGTCCTTGACCTTCCGATCGAACGCTGCTAAATGGTGCTCCACTCATCGAGCCGATATGGGGGGTCCTCGTGCTTCCAGGAAGATTAGTTTTTGTCAGCACTAGGCACTGGGGGAGAGGCCTTCAAGAGGCGGATTGGGGTGCCAGCCAGGGGGCGATCGGCATTGTGAGGTCACGGCGGTGAGGCCAAATGCGTATCGTCTCCCCGGTTTTCGTCAGACGTATTTCTTACAGGAACGCTTTCTGCCTGAACGTTGGTGACCATGTGTACCCGCTGTTCCCCGGTATGTGTCGCGGACCTCACGTGCGCTCTCCAGTGCTTTTGAACCATCAAATCACGGAACAAGACGTGGCTTACCTCGTCCTGGTCCGGCTCTGGGCGTCAAAGCGGCTGAGGGGAAGTATGCATGATGTTGGAGACGTGGCTATGGCGTTCAATCCACGCGAGGTTGCGATGTTCCTGCATTCACGCGTCCCATCTGTCTTACCGGTCTCGATGGTCGTCGCCACCCGACGGTCGTCGTTCCCACAGAAGGAAAACCTCAGCAGTGCGTCGCCGTCTTATTGAATGTGTTGTCAGCTCTCGTTTGACTGTCAGAGCATTGCGCCAAGATCGACTGACCATCAGAACTGCGAACGATCGATGGCATGAGTGACGCGATGTCAGCCACTGACATCGGGAGGGCCTGAACACGAGGCTTTATGTGGGGACTGAGGGAGAGTGCCATCACTGCGTCAGGGTGAAGGTCCAGTCGACCGAACCCCTTAGATGACAATGCGAGATGAATGTTATTGATGTTTCTATAAATGAGAATGCGTATGCTGTGGCGTGTGCTTTTTTAGGCTTCAGAAGGGATCGACCCGAGTCACCACCACAACAGGTTTGGGCTTCAGCACGAGGGAGGAAAAGATAGTTGAGCTCATCTTCAGACACAAGATCAGAATGCTGGTATCTAGTACTGACCGAGCACTGTGTCACTGAATTTCCAATAAAGGTAGAATGGATGCTGGACGTAGCTAAGTGTAAGATGCGTCTTTATCCGAAGCAGCGCAAACATTCTGTCAATAGTCCACATACCTCTCGTCGCGGGTTTCAGATAATTAATCTCCGATGTATTTTTGTTCTTCTCGAGCGCGGCATCTTAATGGGTTTTGTTATAATTGATCTGTTGAACATGCTGACAAATTTATGGTGGTCTGCATTCGAGGCTGAGAAATATGAGCCTGACATTAGTTTTGCTAAACAAAGTGGGGCAACGTGTGTGGGGCCAGCGCGGATGTGAGGGTTGACCGCTACCATACAGACAGTGTCAAAACGTGGGCTCGCACAGACAGACACCTCCGGTCTTCAGTTTCCTTATTATTGCACAGGCACTGACGGTCCACGCACTGCACGGGCGTGAAATTTTGGTTATAATTCACGGAGGATACTGTTTAAAAACTACCAAATATGAATATGACCGGCGGGGTGGAACAAACGCGGTCGACGAAACCAATGAATTTGCAGTGTTTACTGTTTCGGCAATTGTCAATAATGCGTTGCAAAACAACTTTGGGAGGATAGCGGTCGCAACGAGTCGTCTGGGATTAAGCCACAGCGCCATGCGTTCCCGATCGGTTTCGAGCAGAGTGACATTTGCCTCTTTCCGATTGATGATCGCCGTAGTTATAGGTCAGACAGTGTTGAGACCCATTTGTGAGCAGCAGTCCGCGCATACACCTATGCTCTTGGTTGCACGTTTCGTCTGCCCTCGCTGCTAAGGTATCGCATGAATTCCTATACACATCTCGAACCGGGTGGATCCGTCGTTTATGTATGGGGGCATGTGACTGCCTACACACATCAACCATCAACCACCATCATCAACCCTTTGCCGATCCGACTGTGATTTTTCCCCTTTGTTCAAATCTGCTGAAATAAGTACTCCACATTTGTATGGGGTTTTGAACAGAACAAATCATTTTGAAAATTATTCAGTGCAGTTTACAGCCCTTCCCCTATGACCTAAAGACATGGACCACTCTAGTTTCTGAGGTACACGCCCGCGAATATGTGCAGACTCTTTCGTGCAGAGTATTTTAAGGTCACCTGAGCATCTATGCCGCCATAATAACGGCATTCATATACTGATATTACATTGGCCGTGTGTCGATTAAGGCAGTAAAAATATAGTCGTTCAGTCTTTATATTGGTGTTTGTGATCACGATTTCCGGATATAACGACCGTCAACTGGCTTGCAATCAATATTAAACGAGGTAGGATGATACAGCAAAACCATTGACGCGTTGAGAGCATTTTCTAAATTGCGAAGTTCTGCTGCCTACAGTAATCTTTCCCACTGAGAAGTATACGAATAGTTATAAGAAGGTTTATTTCATCACACATTCAACAATTCTCAATATGGAATATTCTCTTTAATCTCGCCTCACCACCGCGCTGGGTCGTTAAGATCTAGTCCCCGTTTCGACTTCAGTTTTCGTTCTTCAGTTTTTATCGGTTTGGACGTGTTATCTTTCCGTACTAATCAAACGGTGACGTCGATTCGTGGCGACGTTGCAATGCTGCAGAAAATTCCGTCGACCCAAGTAGCGTTCGTGTCAATGCCTCAGAATCTATAAAACAATGTTTGCATTACTTTTGTGCCTTATGTTGGTTACAACTGCACAAACTTACAATAAGTGGTTGCACGGATATTAAAGGAAATTCTCCACATTTGAAGATATTGAGACCAGCCACCCGACATGATGAAATAAGCTCATTTACAAGCATTGGTATACTTTTAAGCGGAAAAGACTACACCAGACGACAACAATTCTCTAATCAGTGAGTCTGTTCCCCACTACGTCATTGTTTCATCGTGCCATGGAAAGTTTGTATGGCAGCACTCACTTATAGCTCTTTAAGCCCGAGAGGTAGCGCGCGGCGGTGCTAAATACGTGCTGAACGAGATGGCGTTAGGCTCTGGCGCACCGGCCCTTTCTCGTGGTGTTCTTGCAGTCTTCTTGCAGTCATCTGTGAGTTTAAGCTGGTTACTTGTGTCCACATACTCCATTATGGCGCTATTCTTAAGTCATTTAATTGCAAGTCTTATTTCCGTAATGATTAGGAACAATGAACAGCTTCTCGTATTTTGTGTCTCAAAACGTAATTTAAGTTAGGTTACAAGCCTATATATTTCGCTATGCACACAAGGCATTAAATTTTTGTGGGTTCCAGGTCATCGGAGTATCATAGGAAATGAGCAGACGGACCAACTGGCCAATAAATCATTGACACCTTCGCATCACACCCGTCTCTGTTGACCTTGCTATTATAAAAATAGCCTTTCACAATCTGGCAAAACAATTTGGCCAACAACATTGGACGGAAAACAATGTGATCCAGCTTCATGACAACAAACCATGTATTACACCTTGACATTGGCATTGGCATGGCTTCGAATTGGGCACATAAAGCTCACGCATGGTTATTTGTATTTGTAGCACCTTCATCCCCTGGGCTATCCGCATGCTCGTCTCCATTCAATTAAACATATTTTACTTGAATGTTGCGAATATCAACCGCCACGAAAGGCACTGGAGGCATATTGCCGGCACCACAAGGTTGCGTTACCGTTGAAGTTCTCCCAGGCCATGGCCATCCGCATTTTCTTGATCGCCTGTTGAATTTTCTTAAACCTACCGATATCCCTCAAGCATTGTGAAGAGCTATCAATTTCGTAGCGTTATTTTTCTTCAGTGATGTATTTCAGTTTTATTTGAAATAGTCCTCCAAAAGGCATAGCATGACCCAAACTGGCCTAAGCACCCCACACCAAATAAAGCAGAATTATGTTAGAATCTTCCGAAGTTCGCACAACATTGGTTGGGAGTCATTTGATGGCGTATTGCCTGAAAATTGTGTTCACGAGCGCGAGATATGACCACCTCAACAATTACATTTTAATTGACCTTGAACGCCGCAAGACCATTGCGATGACAGACTGTGAATGACGGTATCATGACGTCATGGATGCTTGGGTAACTTCGAAATAGCCTACACGAAACAGTCCGCACGGAAAATCCTGCACATCTTTGCGGTCGTTTACTAAAGAAACTGGTTTAGGTGTTAAGAAGGGCAGAGCTGTGAATTGCACCGAATGATCTTCAAAGTTACGTCAACTGTTAAGTGCATTTGCGAGGGACATTATTCACAAAGATAAGACAGAAGCAATAGTCTCATTCCTCGGAGAAAAACAGGAGAACTGAGATTTAGACGAGTTGGTATTTCGGCAACAGGCGACTATCGAAACAATACAAAACGGTATTGTTTCGATAAGGGCATCTTGCTGAAATACCAACGCATTTATACATCCATTCTCCCGGTTTTCCTCCGACGAAGAAACCCATTAATGCTGCTTTATCTAAATGATCTTCAGGATAGTTCTTCCAGTGAAAAACCGCATGCAAATGCGGAGCACTCCCTTTAACTGACACATCCTGCATGTCTTCATTTTAAAATGACACACTAAGTAGATGTTACATCCGGTGAAGAACGTGTCCTTTGTTGCCCCACGAGCTGTATTATTTCCATCGTCTCAGCGTTTGTTCTCTCGCACATCAGATATTGTCCCATCGTGTATGGTAACGGACCCACCAAGAACTTGTTCAGGACACAGAAGATCGCCATTTTCGCGGCCTGCATGGTTTCTGGAAAGCTGAAATGTGCGCAGCAGAAGGCTGCAGGTTGACTGACATCTCTGAACACGTTTTGCTTCCAAACGATCACTATTATGCACATGGCCCGTAGGACCGGTACTCCTGAGCCCCTTGCCGTCGAATTTTACAGCAACTGGGAAGGCCCAGTTCGGGTTCAAGCACGTACCGCGCTGATTCGTTGACCCGGCCCGGTAACTGCGGCTCTGCGGCTGGTGACAGGCAATATATTTATCGACGTGCTTTGCAGTACAGCGGTCTGCAGCGGACATGTGGTATGGGACTACCAGACTTTAAAGGGCGCTGAAAAGGTGCCTGCATTATCGACCAGTAGCATGTCTGCTGACCTTCTCACATGTTTCATATCGATGACTCTGGGTCAGAGCGGCCCTTGTTTTGGACGAAGCGCTGGGGATGATCTTCTGACTCGTGTGCACGTGCGTGTGCCATGGGTGCCAGAGGCCGTCTTGCGTTAGTCGGGGCCCTCTGACAATAGGAGGTAGAAGGATTTTCGATGGGAGTCCACAGTGAGCCATTGTAATGACCCTGTTCAATCAGGGGTCCCTGTGCCGAATGAAGGGTCCTCCACCTCTTTCAGCTATGGGTCTGTTAAGCTGGACTGGAGTATGTGTCAATTATCGAACGATTTGCAATCATAGATCAGTATTGTGCGAGGTAGGATGGCGCTATCCAGCCAAGGAGCATATCGCGGAGCCTATTTATTAAACAGGGAAATTCCGGTGTATTTAGCAGTATTTTCTACCAAACCCATACCAATAATCATAAGTGCTCTTGTTTCATCACATCTGCTTACTTTAATGCTTTCAAAAGTGAAACATTCCCTATGAATAGAAACGACTGCTGCAGACAGCATAGTTTGTCTGTGTAGCAGATATGCTCCTTGATACGTCAATGTTTGGTGACGTCATCGTATCTTGCGCAACATCGACTGAGAGCCGGTGGACGGCCATTACATCTAGAAATTGTGCTCACAAACGCCAGATATGAATGACTCAAGTATTCAATTTGTATTTGCCTTGATCGCCCCATGGACAATGGAATGGCAAGATTTCAGTAACGTTATTATGGGGTTATGAATAGTCTATGTGACCTTAAAATGATGTGTACATTTACGCGGGCGTGTGGCTCAGAAACTAGAAGGGCCTCGGTCTTAAGAAAGGCAAGGCTGTGAACTGCACCGAATGAGCTGCAAGATGACTATATGAAGTCAAAACCTCATACAAATGTGGAACATTCCCTGCCCTCGCTTCTAGGCAGAGCATTACCTGGACGAACATGGCGGGGCCACCGAACTTGAAAATGTGCACCATTTCAGATACGACTGTCTCGGCTGGAGCACTGGGAAAGATCCGGGACCGCAATCATACAAGAGTCCTTGTGAATTCTGCTGGAGTTTTCTATCAGAATTTGACATCACATTTACGACAGCACGCAAAGAGGAGTGGGGTCTTAATAAAAACGCACCAGATTCTGTACAGAATTATTCTCGCTAATTTGTTTTGCTACTGCGAAAGGATAAAATGGCGTGTCACAGCTGTTCCATTTATGATAACCGAGTCTAAAGATACTGTGATG
The DNA here is from genome assembly GCF_011947565.3 of Pollicipes pollicipes. Taxonomy (NCBI): domain Eukaryota; kingdom Metazoa; phylum Arthropoda; class Thecostraca; order Pollicipedomorpha; family Pollicipedidae; genus Pollicipes; species Pollicipes pollicipes. The sequence goes on along the minus strand of NW_023596448.1, from coordinate 10,187,205 downwards.
GCATAGCGTTTGTATTAATGTTGTATTACATAGATAAATACTCTTGTAAATGCAGACTTATAACACCTATATTGCTTATAAGTTTATAAGGCTGGCATCGGAACAATGGCACAAACGACTGATATGTGAAGCACAACACTATAGCAGCATTGATTCACCCGCCTTCCTTTTGACAATAAACAGCGTTATACAAAGTCACCTGAATCACACTTGACGTAACTATTGATGATGCTAGAAGGCAGATAATCAGACCTCGTTCTAGAAGCCCTATTTTCCGTTTACAACCCTCAAATAAGAACCCGCGCAAACACTGGCAACTTCGCTGGTATAAGCCTGTTCTCGTGGCGCACACAACAAAGAAAAGGATGAGATGAGATTGGCTGAGCTGATCCGATCCGACCAACGGAAGCGCACAAATGAGTTGGGTTGTATTTCTGCCGTCGGCCAAGTTTGGCCGATAGTTCCGAGTGTTATCTACTAAAACATGCCGCAGAACAGTGCTTGTTCACACCTTGTGCTACACCTGCAAATAACTCCTGAAGTTAATGCGCGTTAGAAGTCTTAGATTTATATATTCGAAATATCTGCAAACACAAGAGGAACTGGATAGGTGTAAGAAGTCTACTGCTTGCACTAACTCAGGTCTCACCTGAACTCACTTGCTGTGGTTACGGCTAGAGCTCCGTTGGCCGCAGCTTTTGACGGCATCATGACATTAATGCAGCCACCATGCCCAGCTGCACAGCGAGTGACATCACACCCTCATCAGACCGGCTCTGGCCTTGATGCATAGAGTCCAAGCCAAACCAACGATGCTATCCACTGAGGGCAAAGCATGGACGCTGTAGTCGTCTTGTGTTCGAGTATTCCGGCATTTTGGTCACTCCAAGGTGCCTTGGATTGGTGATCGCGGCCTGCATGTTGCAATAGAAATTTGGCTGCATTGAAGTCGCGAGGAGCTATATAAAATGTGTTATTATATGTCGGTGACAGCCCGCCCCCGCCCCGAGATAAAGCCCGTCACGGCGATGGGCAGTCCCGGGCCGCACCACAGTCTGGGTCTGGTCGCATACAACCAAACCGCGAATCTACGATCTTTTGCGTAGCATCGCATGGGCTCGTGGGCCAAAATCCTAAGTCCTATCTGTTTATTGATGGCTTAAAAACTGACAGGCGAGTGAGATCGGCCTCCTCCTGCTTACATGTCAAAACGACACGATTTAGAAATGCGAAAGTTCGCGTTTCCGCCTTATGAAACCAGGTCTCCGAGCATATTTTCATAAAGCGAACCTGCGGAATTTAAGTCAAGTTCTCCAGGATTCGTGTTAAAGCCTGGCTGGCTGGATTCGTGTCAAAGGTCACTGGCGACCACTGTGACTTGCCTTTCCTCGGGGCGGTGTAGCGCCATCAATTCTGCATTTCTTCTGTTTAGGCCACAGCATCTTACACTGGAGGTCGGCTTCGAGTGGAGAGACACGCGGCTTCGGCGTAGTCGCCGTGGCCTGCCCAGTATGCTGCCCCACGGGCCTCCTCTCCGGGTCGTGTGACGTCACAGGTCGGGCCCCGACTCTGGCCCCCGACCGTGACTCTCGGGTGACCGCGGCGGCAGACGGGTCAGGAACTGAGTGCGCGGCGTTGGGTGTCATTGTGTGCGGTTGTTGCCGTGCGCAGCAAGACTTGATCGCCCATTGGCAAGCAAGATTCGGCGGCCATCGCGAATGGTCTAATGCTGGCACGGTTGAATTCAGGCCTATACTCTCCTGAGATAACGGCGAATCTCACTGCCATGACCCCTGAAACGCCTCGGATTATTGGTTAACCGCCCACTAGACTTGCATCCCCGAGCTACCTTGTTTGCTCAATGTGTCACATCCAGTGCTCCAGTTCTGGCCTCCGTGGCCTCACGGGCGTCGCTGCGCCGCGAAGCCCCGTTTGTCGGGGTTAGCGGCAGCGGCCACGGCCGCTGAGGCCGGCTACTCAGTCGCTTCCGGGAAGCACGCCTGCAAATGGTCCTGTGGCTGCCGGATGAACCTTGGTTCGGCTGTTACCCCCTCCCTCAGGACCGGCACTCTTACAAATTGGCCCAGGGCACCCCATCGCGCGCCGCTGCCGCCGCGCGAGCGAGCTAGGTGCCTTCGCCGCCTGTACCCAGGCGCTTCGTGGCCTGGGCGTGGGTGGTTCGTGCACCGGCTCGGGCGGCCTGCAGTGTTGGTACAGCCCGGGACCGACGCCGACTACGGCGGAGTCCCGGGTGCGTCAGCGCTGTTCAGCTATCGTTAGTCGATACGTCTGCGATGTTCAGGATCCGCCATTTTGGAGCTGACATAATACCTGGGACCGGGCGACTTCAGGGCGACACTGCACGAGGTGGAGAGGCGCCAGCAGAGCCCCTGTAGTATTGATCGCGACACCAATGCGCCCTCGTCGCATTGGTGTCGGGATTGGGATTGGTTGTGGCGTGTTGTGTCGCTAAGCAGCTGGCATCGTTAACAGGGCGTAAAATATCATATACCGTATTCGAGGCACAGGACGGTTCCAAACGCGCGCAGACGCCCCACAATACAAAACCAAGCCGCTCTCTGTAATCGCAGCACCGTGCCGGTTATTTTCGACACCGATGTAGACAAGTATGGCAAGGTTTGTCCCGTCCCTCACCAATCATTGCGCATGTCTGCTGTATTCCCATGCTGTAGTAGGAAGGTCACGGTACGACATGGACACGATCGAGCTCCCCAGCAAATGGCAACAGGATTAAACTGAAGCCTTGTCTGATTCGAAACAACTACATTTTCATGACGAGACTACAACTGGTTTGTCAATGTAGCATGGCTCCATTGCTTTCCAATCAGGATCGGAACAGGAGTATCCCTCCCGACGCCCCTAGTTTGGCCTTGCATATAATTAGCCGACATACTGAGGCAACGTGAAATGAAAGCACTTATATAGTCACAAGCGTGCATATTAATTTGCACTTGTACCGTTTTATAACCCTTGCTGTATAGTGCAACTTTGGCCTGACCTTCATTCTGATGGAGCCGACGACTCAGCGCTCTCTGATAAGTGCGGTGCTAAGTCTTCGTTCGCCGGGTCCTGGTGCCAGTGTGACGGGCTCAGCTTAAATTCGATTTATTTTTTACTTCAAGCATGTTATAAGGGACTTTGTCTTGGAATCCTCCGTCAGATGCGAACAGGATGTGTTGGACGAAATCACGCATTCAGCTGGGTCAACACATGTTACTGCATGCGTAAAAAGGCAAGCACCGGTGGGAGTAAATGTGCTGGAATGTCATTGCTCGACCTGTAAGTGCAGACCCTGCCTAATCATTTTACCCCTGTGCCTGCTTCTTTTAGTGGTGACGCATGTGATGATGATGATGATGTTGTGCTGTGACGTTGATGATCAGGTGATCGCACCTGATCATCAACCAATATCGGTTACCAACCAAAATGCCAGATTGTTACACCCACACCCACACCCCCTCACACCCACACCCACATCCACCCACCCACCCACCCATACGCACACGCACACGCAAACGCGCACGCACACGCACGCACACGCACATGTGCACGCACGCACATATATATATATATATATATATATATATATATATATATATATATATATATATATAGTATTATGTGCGTGTGTGTGTGTGTGTGTGTGTGTGTGTGTGTGTGTGTGTGTGTGTGTGTGTGTGTGTGTGTGTGTGTGTGTGTGTGTGTGTGTGTGTGTGTGTGTGTGTGTGTGTGTGTGTGTGTGTGTGTGTGTGTGTGTGTGTGTGTGTGTGTGTATGTCTGTTAAAGTCAGAAGTGTCATCTATATGTATATATAAACAAATAATATATACATATAGTTATATACCTATATGTACATATATACCTCATGCAGCCTAGTATTTCGGCCCAGACCTGCTGTTATAATTGCCTCACCATCACAAGGGTTGCATTCCATTTTCCCCTGCAGTTCTCTCGCCATTTAATTAAGCTCATGTTCCTCGCCGGATGCCACCTACTCAGTCTGCCAGTTTGAAATTAAGGCCTGTGGGATATTTCAGCTTAAGTTAACAAGAACCGCTACATGTTTCTAGACCCAACTTGCGTGCGACGAATCTGTCTGGAAATCCAAGCAAGGGCCATCTCGACACTCTGAGATCTCGAACCTAACGAATAAATTTCAAAATATATACTTCTAGTAGTACAAACTGTGTACCATAAAGTAAACTGTCAATAAACTCCGCCAAGTAAATCACGGTTTTTTCTAACATACCTTCAACGCACCAGATCTGAGGTCGTTCTTGTGCGTTAGGGGGGTGCTAAAGTTTGTTGGGAAATTAAAATCGATAGACAAAAATCCAAAACAATAGGAAGATCGAAAACCAGCCGTAACCCATGGTTTCAGTGTGGCTTAACCGCATGCAGGAAGGTACAAGTCATGAAGTCAGAGGCTCTTTCGGGACTTGTATATCTATTGACTGTCTTAGAAAAACACAAATCATGCGTCCTTCAAGAACATAGAAACATATACCACTTTGTTTGGAACCGATCTCGAGATAGAATTAAACAGTCGGTGATGAAAAGCCACCTTTTCGTGGGAGAACCCAGGGTGCCTGATCCATTGGTACAGGCAGGCAGTCTCAAAATGCCTTGGATAAAGAAGTTGCTTAATCCAGAGTACCACGCTAAATGGGAGAAAATCATAGACGCTCATCAATCATAGACGCTACTTTGTATGCAAAGGACCGCTGTCTTGCCACCGTGCGCAACGCCAGGGTGCGTAGGTTATGGTCCATGTGGATAGCTCGGTCAGGGGTGCGCGAGTCAGTGTATGTTTGAAGCAAACAGGCAAGACCCTCAGGTCCGCCTCTCACGGAATTTGTGCGCATCGATAACAGTTTGCACGTCACACATTCGGCAGGGCGTGGCAAAGTGCAGGTCAACCCGCACGCGAGACACGTGGTCATTCTTTCGTGGGCCAGTAATTACTCTGGTGGCAAAGTTAACTTCTTTAAGCAGCCTGGCCTCGATGGCAGCTGACACAAGGCCATAAACCGCAATGCAGTATCTCAAGCGCGAGATGACTAGACCCTGCACTTCGGTTGGCAGCTCTCGTTGGATGACTAGACCCTGCACTTCGGTCGGCAGCACTCGTTGGATGACTAGACCCTGCAGTTCGGTCGGCAGCACTCGTTGGATGACTAGACCCTGCAGTTCGGTCGGCAGCACTCGTTGGATGACTAGACCCTGCACTTCGGTCGGCAGCACTCGTTGCGGGCAGGAACGTCTCAGGTGGCGGAGACCGATCAGGACGCCGATGCGCTTTTTTATTACGTCAGTGACGTGTGCGTCCCAGCTGAGGCGGCGGTCAAATAGCACATCCATGTTTGTTACGGTCAGGCTCTCCCGAACGGTCTCCCCACCGACCCGTACGCTGACAGGGGAAGTCCGCAGATGCTCTGTCGGGTGCCAAGTAGAAGAAGTTCGGTTTTGGATGACTTGGGATTGAGACCGTGGGTACGGAATTACGATGCTAGGGAGGACAGGGTGGGTTCCAAACGTTGGATGAGTGAAGGAAGGTTACGTTTGGCACTGAATATGATTATCTGGATGTCCTCAGCGTACTGGATGACATGAGCGTCTGGCGCGTGCAGGTTGAGGTTGATAGCGAAGAATGTGAATAAAAGAGGACCAGAGGCTGATCCCTGGAAGGCTCCCATGCTACTGGGGAGGGGCTTGAAGACCACTCCGTCACCAGGAGAAGAAGAGGTGCGGACTGATCAGGACTGATCAGAAAGATAGGAGGAGAGCCAAGCCGGGTCAATGTTTTAGAGCTGGAGCTCGGAACGTAGTCAGGCATGGCGAATAATGTCGAAGCATTTACTGAGATCCAAGAGGCACAGGAGTTAAAGTCGACCAGGATCCATGTTAGAAAAGTTGCGGTTGGTCGCGGTGAGCAGAGCAGTCTCGCTGGAATGGCGGGGACGGAAATCATGTCGAGGTGGGGACGGAAGATAACTGTTGGATATTTAGGTGAACGCCTGGCGCTGCACCACACACTTGACAATCTTTGCTGTGATAGGAACGATAGCAATAGGATGACAATTAGAGACCAGGGCTGGATCGCCGAATATGAAAACAATTAACCAGAAAGTGCTTCCATGTGGCGGAGTGCTTCAATGAACCTGGAAGTGCTTCAAGACGTCAAAAGCGACCATATTGGAAATATCCCCATATCAACGACACGCAATGATTACACGCAGGTAGGAATAGCCATTGCACCAACGTAAGCCAGATGCATTTCACTTTTTGACTTGTCAAGCCTGCGATGGGGTGCCAGCACTAAGTTTTTGAACTGTATGGTGTGCCAGTCCATCTAGCATTGTTCGCGTAGTTTGCTTTCAAAGTGTGAAGTTACCGTCGTGACCTGGCCTGTCAGGCGCAGTTATAACAACTATGAACCTCATAAAACGCCCGTATCAATACCTCAGTTATAAAAGTAGTCTTTGGTATAAGTGTAGTTTGCCTGTCCGGGGACCGAAGAGCTTGATCAAATATAATTTTTTCTTGATTTCGTTGCGATGGACCTGTCCACTGTCATCGTCTAATCGCCATTTCTCCTTGGCCGCCGTATGAGAAAAAAGCATTTATCTCATTTCAGCCTTGCTCATGCCTGTGTAAAGACGATAAAGATATTTTAAAAAAATTGCCGGTGTAACAACAACAAAAGTATACCACTGGCTATAAGTGAGCTTGTTTGATGATTCATGATGCTCGCTTCAATATCTTGAAATGTGGAACATTCCCTGTAAGGCTTTACACTAAAGTACTCCGGAATGGATGCATCAGCAGATAGTGCGAACCACTGCGCCAGTGTTAAGAAGCGACCGTCGTCACGCTCGTTTCATTTCTCTAGGAAAAATCCAAGCCTTTGCACAAGTGTCGCAACATCTAAAAATGATAAGGGAACCCATTATTTGAGCGACAAATGTCTGACACAAATCCCTCTCCAGATAATTTTAAACGTTTCTTCGTGAGACCCAGCCCACACAAAAGCCATGCTGCACGGCATAAAGTCTGGGCAAGCCGCACGGAAACCGACAGACAAGATCACCAATGTAGACAGCGAGCCATGTATGTGGTGGCGTGCACAGACAAGATCACCGATGTAGACAGGGAGACATGTATACAGCGGTGTGCGCAGACAAGGTCACCAGTGTAGACAGCGAGCCCTGTGTTTATTGGCATGCGCAGACAAGATCACCAAGGAAGACAGGGAGACAGGTATACAGCGGCGTGCGCGGACAAGATCACCAATGTACGCAGCGAGCCATGTGTGTAGTGCGCCTCGTGTACGGGTCAACCTCTGAGCAAAGGAGAACTCCACGTGAGCCCTTCTACGGGACGAGTCATGGACGAAGTTGTCGTGACACATCAGTGCCGTCCGAGTGGCGAGCGTGCAGGAGACGGTGGCAAAAATGGCTGTTTGAAACTGCAAAGGAACTTTAACAGAACTTCGCGGCGTCGTTGTCCGAGTAGCGACATACAGATGGTACACTGGATGTGTGAATTAACCGGACGTGTCGCCATGACGTAAGAATACCGGGCACGTGAAACTCGGGCCGACAGGAACCTCACCAAAGTAATCTCATCTGCTGCCAACAGCTCGCATCGGTCCAAGGTGCTGCCGCAAGAACTGTCTGCTAAGATGCCACATTGTGTGTGACATCACCTCACGCTCCACACATGCCACACCATGCCACACTTCTAACTCAAGCCTGCACGCAGAGCAGTGTTGGGCTGTGCATGATGCAAAGCACGGCACGCCCGCTGGGGAACGGGCTAAGTCATCCGGGCTTTCTCGGGCCGGTGGCCAGCAGTTCCCGTTAAAGCGAATGCTTCACATTTGAAGATTTGAAGCAAGCATCATACTTGAAGAATAATTTCACCTAACACTTGTTAAATGACTGTTCAAGACAACAAAATTTATCTATTCAGGGAACGTGCTCCTGAATACGTCATTGTTTGACTGCGCCGAGAAGAGTTTGTATGTGTTTTGTACTCACCTGTAGCGCTCCATTTTTCCGAGAGATTGCAGCACGGACTGGAAGTGTTCACTGAGCCAAATATCGTTGGGTGTTCGTGTTGTGGTCCTTTCTCGTGGTGTTCTTGCAGATACATCCGTGAGTTTAAGGTGCTTACTTGTATTCACATACTTTGCAAACGCAATTGTGAAGTTCTTTGAATACTAAGTCTTATGTCCGTAATAACTACGAATAATGCATGACGTCTTATATTCTATAGCACTAAACGTATTTCGTGTTAAAATCTTACATAGCTTGCACCACATTGGTTAAGTATCAATGGACGGCCGTTATAGCTGGGAATCGCGCCCATGTACACCAGGTATAAAGGACGCGATAATTATATTTTCTTCACCTTAAACGCCGTATGGTTACTAGAATGGCAGGGTTTGGATGAAGTCAATGTGGAATCATGGATGCCTGAGTAACCTTAACATATTCCGCACGAAAAAGTTTGCACATGTTAGCGGATGTATAACACAGAAACCAGAGGGTTTTCGGTATTAAGGAGGGCAGGGCTATGGACTACACCGAATGATCTCTTAGATGGCCATTTCGGTTCAAAACCTCATCAAATTTTTAACTCTCACATTAGGCGAATAAGCTGGGAGCGCGTTCGGTGTTTTGGCGACACCAGTGATAGCTCGGAGCCTATCATGTGAAAATATGCAATATGGAACACATTCAGCTTTCATGAGTCTCTTAGTCACAGAATGAACCGCTGTATGCGCACTGCTAAAAGCTAGCAAGCGGTTTTAAAAAGCATACCGAACAGCTCCCACTAAGCGGCTAGGCCTGTTAGTTCTGCTCGCACTGTTAGAAGAAAAAATGTGGGGCTTTGAAAGGTCGAAAAATTTAAATTACAAGTTACATGGAATTAAGTCCACAGCGTACGGCAGAAGTGCAAATTTCCGAAAATTGTTGGCTAGGCACACAGCGTTTTTTGCTTGCTTCTCGTTACAGCACGATCTTAGGCTCTACGTTAAAATTAAGATGGTCAGATGCATTAGGGTGAGAGGCACCCGAGCACCCAAAAATATGAAATTTTTCGGCTATGCCTTGCATTTCAATGCTACAATGTTTGAAGCTAAAGGTGACATACTGTTGCTCGCATAGGGGCGTCTCTTTTCGCCTCTGGAGAAGTCTTCCTAAACCCTCAAATACCTGGCGAGCAAAGGTTCTGCGCCTTCCGCAAGCGCAAGATTTTCGCTGTTGCTAACCACTCTGCGCACATTATTACAACGTGAAGCCCAGAGTGTACCCACTATTTTCGCCAGCGTGAGGCACTTTGGCCTGTAATAAGTTTAGCTCACCGTGGCATGCGCACGCACGAGCATCGATCCGCGTCAAATTGGATAAGTGCTGTTCCTTACATTGTGGGCGATGTTGATGGCGGAAATGCCCACTTGCTGAGCATTTACGAGAGAGCTGGCGCAAAGCCCGCGTGTGATTCGAGTCGGAGTTCCATAAATATTCCACCACATCGGAGTTCGGTGTTGCCCTTTGAGTGAGCTCAACTGTGATTGATGTTTGGAAACAATAAAGGAAGGCTTGGCTCACATCAGCTCACTCAATATGTGTGAACTACGCAGACCACAGGAATTTAGTTTTGGGGCAAGATGTAGCATGTCACTACCATGCCCGCGCGGCAAAGCAATCTGGAAAACGAAAACGTTTCTTTCCACCTAAGCTGGAAGTCGGTAGAGAAACCCGCATTTCATTTTACCGTCGACCAGCCAGTCAGGTGCACATTATGGATTTTCCGCTAAAAGCTTCACGTCGTTGTGCCATACCCATCCTCGCATATTGCATGAGACCTGGAAACTCTGGCAGAGTTTCGTGCGACGCGTTGCTTCTCAGATAGCTTGGACCGCCGTGGTAGACAGCACAAGTGCACTGGGAAGCTTAGTGGTCGAGCAGTTGTGTTGCGCGATTAGTTTTGCATTAAATTGATAACTTCTGAAAAGAGCGCTCTGAGCTGTGGCGTAGTTCATAGTCATAATGTCTTCAGCCTTCCAGCTTGTCCTGTTTGTAGATTAGAAACAATCTGAGGAAAAGTAATGTAGTGTACATTCGCCATTTCAGGCGCAAAAGCAGAAACGTTCACGTCAGAGAAACCTTCGTAACCAGTGCGGGAGAATGGCGACCACCATCGGATGCAGAGGGCTGAAACGAGCCAAGTATGTCCTCCAAGCGCACTGTTTCAGCCCGAGCCGAGAGAGCTATCTGAGCTGCCCCCCATAGTGAATTATCCGCATCAGTCCACCTGAGCTTTAGTTAAAAATGAATAAATCATTAACAGCAATACAATTAAAAGTTAAGCACAATGTCGTTAGAAGTAAGTAATGCAAGGTAATCTAAGCAAAAAAGTAAATAAAAAATAGAATATCGCACAAAATAACGCAGCGGAGTACTACACTACTGCCCAGCCGGAAGTAACGATGCATAATTCGGGCTCTAATTGGTGAACACCAGCTGCGTTTTGTAGTCGCTTTGCCAGCAAGGCGCGATGTTTGTTTCTTTGGTAATTTTGTTACTAAAACTGTTCACGATTGGAAGCACGGTGAACCATTGATCGGAATATGTCCGGAAAGAACTTTGGACTGAACATTGCAGGAACTGAACGAATTTTGCGGAACACGATTTTCGTCTGACTCGACAATTATGCAAAAGTCAGAATTGGCTCAACATGGCTTGGCTGCGCCTTCATCAAACTAAGACATTGATAATGTTTTCTGAGATGAAAAATGGTTAAGGTTTCCAGTAAAATACTGTGAGCGACAGCTTTTGGAAGGATTGGCTTGCTATCAAATTCAATAATTAACTTGCTGAACTGTTGTTGCTGGCTTGTTGCTTGTTGAAATACGCTGTTGAAATGAGTACGCCATTGTGTTTCGGTGACCTCCCATGGGGTCTGCGCTAGGGTGAACACAGGTCGACAATTTATTACAGTGTAAGTCAAAAACTTTTTGTAAAAATAAGATATCAATTGAATCAGTTTGCTATAGCACAAGTTTGCACGCATTTAAATGAGAACTATCGGTAAGTTAAGTACTTATGAACTCAACATGCTGGAAAACTACCGATATCAACTAGACCCAGCTACCTTAGCGTTAGAAAAGGCCGGGAAAGAAAATGAACACACGACTTTACCAATAGAATCATGAAGTTCAGTCCACGAGATGATCCGAAAATACGCATCCCATTATCAACAAACCGCAGGGAGGAGAAATGGCAACCAGGTGTCTGGCTTCGTCCAGTAACGCACGGGGTGGACGTAAACGGTAGGGAGTGATATAGTGCCCCATGGACCATCGGAGGTGTGAGAACCAGTACAGATGGCGCGAACTGGCAGCCCCCACCGAAGCACGTTAGTAGCGCAACCGCTCTATGACGTACTTCTCATATTAGTCCACAGCGTTCACGTGTTCAAGGCCTGCTTTTCGCGGAACTGTGAATCAAATTTCTTCCGGACAATTTCGATTAACCCAGTACCAAAAGAAATATTGTTTAAATGGTTTCAGCGGAATTATTGACCATATTTTGTGAAGAGAAGACAATCTCCCGCGGCGCACCGAGCCACTGTTTTCGCGCACGGTGTATCGTGAATGTTCTCATAGCAGACTGAAGGCAGACTAAAATCAGAAACCATAGCAGACTGGTACGCCCATAATACAAACCTACGTGACTTCTCAGAAGCACACGACACAGCTTCGGACTGTTCCGGAAGGGGAGGGGAGAGGAGCATGGGGCCGGAACAGTGCAACCGACGAGCATTATCGACTCGCACCAACCGGTCTGACCGTGCCCGGAGCCTCGAGCCACGTGACAGCGAGGTGGCAGACCAAGCGGCTCGCCCGCATCACGAACAGCACCCTCGAGTAAACATGGCCATCCGCTTGCGCGGCGTAGTTGTCACTTCACCCCGCTCGCCACCATTGTGCAAGCATCTGGGATTGGCAGCGCGCTCTAGCCTTGTCCACCGGCTCTCACGCGCGACCTCCGGCTCTGGCTTTGGAGCTCGGCTCTCGCGTTTCTCTCTCCGGCGCCGCCGCACGGACACGGCGCGCTGTAGCTTGGAAGGGGCTCGTTATCCTTTGTCGTACGTCTGAGCACTCGTTAGTGGGGCGACCCACCGCCGCTCCGGTTACCACGTGGGGGTGGGCTTGGCCTGTGATTGGGGGGGGGGGGGGGATATTCACTTACTGTGTCCCGACTAGCGACGCAACTCTCTCCAAAATATCAGCTGGCAGCCCAGCCCGCCTCGCCCAGCCCCGTCCCTAGTGATCCAGCCTGTAAAAACCTGCTGTGCTACAATGCTGACCCACCATTAATCCGCAGGTACTAAATTATTGCAACATGAATTTTATCCTTTCGTCGTAATTCTAACCTATGGCGTACATAAAATGACGTCACAGTGTCAGCTAAGGCATAGCATCGTATGACTTTTAACAGGGATGTTGCTTGGAGAGCAGCTATCAAGATGCCTGGACAATGGAATTCCAAATACACCAAAGCAGGTCTTGAACACTGCGATGGCAGTTCTTAATTACAAAGGAAAATGATGAAAGTGAATACGAAATTTGCCTGTCACCGACATATCCAAACAATTCCACCTTTCTACCTCATCTCATGTACCACGGGCCATTTCTTTTAAAATTGCAGGTACCAACTGATGACTGCACTGACAGAGTGCAAAATGATGGATGTTCCAATTCAGGGAAAGTCTCCTTAGTTTATTACACGGTGCATAAGCAAACTTTGTTCGACTGCGTCACAACTGCCCCAATTCCATAATTTGCATAGAAAAGCCAGAGCCAGTCTCTTATATGGTATTTGCTGTCTTTAAAGCGAGGGTTCCACATTTATATGGGGCTTTGAAATGAATTAGCCATCCCGAAGACCGTCCGATGTTGGTCATAATCCTGGCCTTCTTGAGACGTAAGCGTGTCTAATTTCTGAACTGCGTGCCCAAAAAAATGAAGACGCATTTTTCGGAGAGTGCTTCAAAATCATTCTGACATTCATGACGTCATAATAACGTAATTCAAATCCTGCCATCGCATAGCCAGCGGCGATCAAGGCGAACAAAAAAATATAGTGATCGTGTCGTTTATATATGGCGCTTGGAGAGTGATTTCCGGGTACAACGGCCGTAAATTGGCTCTCAAGCAATGTTATGCAAGGTACGCTGACGAAACCAAACCATGACGCATTGAGCAGCATATTCAGTTAAGGGAAAAATGAGCTGTCTGGAGCAGCCTTTTCCACCTAAAAAGCATACCAAAAGCTGTAAATGAGGTTTTTCACCGTATCTTATGTATGATTCAACTTCTTCACATGTGAAGTATTTCCTTTAAGTTGATGAATCATGCAATAACATGAAATAAAAACCACTTCCTAGCTTTGAAAGGATCCACATTTCTCTTTTACCCTCATTTATGCTCCATCACACAACTACCTCGGCGCCGTTTGTGTAATACTGCGCGAAAGCAAGGATAGCAATCATGTTTTGTCCACAATTGCTTAAGCCTTTACTGACATCCAGGCATTTAGCAATGCCACAAAAACTGACCTTTTGCTAAATATTGCGGAAAATTTCCATAGCAACGCACCGAAATGGAAAAAAATGAATTCCTGGGAATTTTTCTGTATTTTAAACAGACTACTGACTACGACCTTTGGCCTTCATCGAATGCGTCATCGGCGCCATATGTTGAGCTTGATTTCCTTCACACAGAATTGCATGCACATGCCAATATGAGAAGAATTAGACATGTCGGACAGAATAAAGCTCTAATGAAGCATATGTTAAAATTTATAACAATCGCAGTAAGGAAGAATCGTATTGGCTGTTAATGCCCCGTGGTCGTGGTCATATATAGCGCATCTTCTTCAGATATGGATAAACAAACTCTATGGCACCATTTTTTCAGCTCTGACAACTGTCGCGCATTTGATACACCAGTAACTGCGCGCTGCATTGAGAAGTAAGTAAAGCCAGGGAAAGGAAAAGGGTCAGAGATTTTCATGCATTTCCTTAATCATGGATATTGATCGTGGTTTGTGTGTTGTGTGTTTGCTCAAAGGTTGATGCACTGTACCCTCACGATAACATTCAAGTGCAGTGTGTAGCTGTATTCATTCTCAGACCCATGCAACTGCTGCTTAATAAAATAAATCAAATCGATTAAATCAGACCATAGTTTTGTAAAAGTCTGGGCCGTTAGATAGCATAGGTTAGGCGTTAGGCTTGAATTTTTTAGTGGGATGTTTGCTTATAGCTGTTTAATTCGTACAGCCTGCTTTACTGGTGTGTTATTCTTGACATCAGTTTTCCATCACTGGTGCTCTTGCTGTAAAGGTAAAAATGTGATTGTTTCATGATGGCCTTGTATTTGGCCACACATTCTGGTTTTTGCATGATTTTTAAACTTAAGAAATAGCGAAGCTCATCTTTTTTGCTTGTTAAAATTGTTGACTCGCAAAAGCCCGTCAAATCTGGCCCATAACACCTTGTAGCAGATTTCTCACTGCTGGCGTGTTAGTTTATGCTAGTGTAGACCTCGCTCGTGCCAGTCTTTCTCGCGAGTCTGCCAAAAAGATATCTTGTCAAACGAGCCATCTAATTTCTGGCCACTTAACGCACCAACACTCACACCACAACGCTCACCGACACAACCAGCAGCGGTCCTACTTCTTCGAGCCCGGAACGAGCGAGAGCACCCGTGGTCCGAGGAGCGAGTCTTACGGTGCAATCCCCGCGTTCAATAAACGGTAAGCGAAGCCAACTGTCTGGAAAGTTCAGTGTTGTTCAAAACCACCCTGCGTGATGACAATACCTTTGTCATGCAGCATACTCAATGCGGGTTTCTTGAGGTGCTTGCTTGCAACCAATTGCAACCAATGGATGGCAAAGTTTAAACTGTATCCAAGCAATGTAATGTCGTACTTGGTCTCAGTCACTGATGTTTTAGCGGGTGTAGAACGGCAGACGAAGGTAGAAATACGCCAGTCAGATACATGTTATGGTACGAACGGCTAGCCTACACAAAAGGCGTGGTAATGTGTGCACAGCGGCATGGTACCCGTAGTAATCTTACACAGCTCTGTTTACGTGAACCTGATAGCATAAACATGACAAAAATGTTTTTTCTCGCTTCGTTGGCAATTACGCTGAAACAGAACACCTTAAAGAATAATATTTTCATCATAGTGTGATGAGCACTAAAACTATGTAACACCAATGTTTTGATGCTGTACTTCGCACTTCCATTCCACAGGATTTGTTTTTAACACAGAACAAGGCAAAAGAGCCGAATAGCAAAAACAATAGCAAATGCAATAATCATAAAGCATTCAAACAATGGTAGCCTTAGACTCCTGTACATCAACACATCACCACATAAAACAACCAACAACGGATATATTTTGGGTTCTGTTAAGATGGGTCCAAGAAATACCAATTTATGTCACTGCTACTTGCAAAATACCTGTGCTTTCCTCCATGAAAGTAACTTAACTAAGCCTAACCTGAAAAAGCCTCACCTCATCGCATCCTGCTAGCATCGCATCGCATCGCATCGCATAAGCCGTTTGTACCACATCAGCTTTTTTGAGTCACTGGCTCTGGCAAAATTTCTACCGCTACCAAGCAGGTGACCACCTTAATCAAACTGAGAGTGCCCCATGTGTTGAACATCATCTCATCCCACTTCACCTATTTATTGACAGCAGCAGTTTTGATGAAAACATGATGGAGCTTATTTTGACTGGTTTCAATTTATGTTTTGGCTCAATTCCTTTGTGTCAGGTTGTTGACACCAAATAAAGTTGACAACACACAAATCAAAACTGAAGAGCCGACTGAAAAGACAAGAGTACTCATTAACTGTTTAAATCCCTTTAAACAACTTATTCTGATTATCATGGTTGCCCTCTGTCAAGGGCAATAGTGGGTTTGCTCCACAAAACAAGCTCTCTCCCGCAACGCGACATAACTTATGGACAATCGCAGAACCAGTTTTGTCGCTTGCCTTTTCAACGGCAGCAAATGAATTCGTTTAGGTTTGGTTATTCATATTTCACGACTTCACGTTTGAGATATTGCCTTTACGTTAAAACTGAGATGGTGCGACTAGTTGCTGAACTCTCGTATCCACATATTGTAACTGTTATGCATCTTAGAGTATTCCTGTGTTAAAAAAATGTGGTACATACCTACACTACATTATTTGCCAGTCAGCAAACCATGGCAACTATGAACAACGTCTCACTGAAGCAGACATGAGGGACTACTTCAATAAATTTGGTGCAAATAATTAGGAACATGGAACAAGATGGTTTTATTACATGTTTCTTATCATCATAATTCGTCCCATAAACAAAATTCGATGGATACAAAACAGGAAGCGGCCAAATCTGGTTACAAATCATGTTTTCAAAGCAGGTAAGGTAAGCAGTTAGGCGTCCCACAGGACAACATTACTGACTTTTTAACAGCAGACTTCTTTCTGTTTCCCCAAACAAAAAGTCATTTTCTTTCGCATGGTTTGCTGACAGACATAGTCATGTGATCCAACCGCAAAATATAGATATGAAAAATGACCACCAACGTACTAGATTAAAATGTGAAATAAGCGAATGGAGCTCTGCGTGAGAGAACAATTTTGAAGGACAGAAGTCCGCCACCAAACAATTCTGTATTGGCTGCGCCAGGTCTGTCTCGAAGGTATGTAAGGCAGGATAGTTCAACGTGGCGAGGTAGTCAAACTGGGATGGCCGAGATTTGTCATTTTTGAGCCACGTCAAGGGGTTTAACAAGGTCGAATATGGCCATAAAAATAGTTGCTGTGATTCAGATTGTTTCCGTCGTTCCCTATGAATTGTTCACTCTTGGGTGTGTATCGAGCATGTTTGGGAGGCTGCCGAATGAATCCAAGATATGTCCAAGCTTGCATATGTGCAAGCTTGGACATGATATGTGCAAGCTTGCAGTTGGAACATTTTGTGGAAAAAATGGTCATCATTATAGACCATAAATAGTATCTTAAAAGGTTATCCAAAAGGAAAGAAAAGCAAAGTTGCATCACATTTCTTGAGACCAAAAAATAAAAGCAACTTAAAAGACATAGTTAGAGTTTGTTTTGTATTGTTCTAATTAACTGATTTGACTAAAATATGTGAAAAAGAGTGCTCAAAGGGCGACATCTAGCATTTATATTTCCTTTAAAAGGCATTTCTTGAATTTTCAACGCCTACATTTCGGTCATGGTGCAATTAAGTGATCAAGTTTCTTCGTAAAAAACGCTGAGTACAATTTTCTACCAGACTTTGCTTGAGTGTGTGTCAGGCTTTACTCTGCGGGTGTGGTGTTGGCGTGGTGTAACCCCCTCATAAAATGGGATGCGTGAAAACCTTGTATTGGTACACAGCTATTGATTGATGTGTTCTGTAAACAAACCAAGATTAATAAATGCAAGCGGCTGGAGTCGCTGGGGCTCCGGCCTAAAGGTACCTAATATTCTCGCTCTGTGCATACATAGGCACGATTCAGATTTAGACGAGGCAGAATATATCCGCAGGTGTTCAGGTTCTGTGGAGCCTTGTTTATGCTTGGTGGTTTCAAGTGAGATTGGACGTAGATGACATCTTATACCCTCTGAAAGAGAAATGTGGGTTAAACAACACGGGTATCAATTTATATTCTCTTCGGTGGGCCACTGCCCCCCCTCCCCCAATATCCAATTTCTCCCAACGGTGAGTTTGCCCCCAACCTTCTAGAGCCAAAGTACAAGCAGGGCAGCACAAATGTGAAAACAAAATCATATCGCCTTTGAAGTAGGTTTCCACTAATTGTTTCGCAGGCAAAAGGATAAGAAAGCGAAAACTGAGATGTCACGTTCAGCGGAATGCAGCTCACTGAGCAAGTCACACTGTAAAAGCCCCTCGCCCCTATCGTGTTTGCTTGAGCATTTTCGACTTTTTTCTTGCATGACGCGTGGTTTTAATTTAACTATTGATATGTCTTGTTGATTACGATATCGTGCTGTGCTGGTGTCCGAGTGTTTTGGCATTGTTCAGTGATGTCTAAACTTTGACAGACTGCAACAAGTTGCGGCATTTTGTCACGATGCGATGCGATGTCTTATCGGAAATTGAAAACAAACCGGTCAAATTTTGGCATCCAAAAGCGTCAACAAATTTTTGGCCGGCAACGTTCGAAGGAACCCTTGACATGTGCCAACCACCAATTCGACGCGTATCCTCGATGGAACAGTTATGAAAACTTGATGACCGACACTTGCCGACTAAATTGATAGGGGCAGTTGTCCGACAATGAGCACCAAAACCGCATTAACTTTGTCGAACATGCTCAACGCGAGTGCTGCGTTGCAGTCTGCAGCTCGCGCCTTAGGTCACCAACCGGAGGCTTCCGTGGCAGCTTTTAATAGCCGCGCGCATCAACTTACGCTCTTCACTCCCAAAGCCGTGCACGTCCAAAGACGTCTGAAGCTAGATAACACCAGCACTGCGTCGATAAACGAAACATGGTTTCGACGATCGACGCTACACAAAGTATTAATTATTCCCAACGACAACATCCTCTGCCGAAGTGGAGCGAAGAAAACGTATTAGAGCAATGCTGTAGCTCCCTACTCAAATGGGTGGGAAACAACTCCATTATATTGAGAGGAAAATTGGTCAAGTCAGGGAAAACCCTGCTTTTAGTGTAGTTGAAATCAAGACTTCCCCGCTCAGCCCCTCCCCTAAGCCTTTTTTGCGAAGCTACACCCCTGCGGTCGAGGCTTACCGACCATGACGCGTGGCGGATTCGCGACCACATTACTCCAGCGTCAGGGCCCATTTCCCAAGCAGGAACAAGGCCGGAGCCCACGATTAAGATCGGTCGGGGCCCCTGAGACAATAAAGGGCCTCTGTATCGTTCTGGGGAGTGAAGTGCATAACAAGGGTCATGTATGGCAAGGTGCCCAGAATCGGCCTAGCGCAGTGTTCGAGGGGCCCTGCAGAAGGGCTTTCGATCAAGTACCTGATTGGAGGTACGGTGGGCTCGCTGTAGGTCACATTAAGGACCCTAGTCTGCCGGACCGGGCCTTGAGATGTTAGACACAGAGTTTGTTGCACCGTTTGGAGACACCCCAGGACGATGAGGTCCTCTATTTGGTCAGAGACCACCAACAACGAACAATCGACTCCGTGTTGGTCTGAGCCCTGGGAGCCCATTTCCCAAGCAGGGAAAAGGCTGGGATCCGCGATTTGCATTGGTCGGGACCCCCGAAACAATGAGGCCGCCTGCGTCAGTCAGGGGCTGATAGTGCCTAGCAGATAGCTCTTTGTCGGTGAGAGGCTCCGAGTCAGCGAGGGTAACATTTGCTGAACAGGGACAGAGACTGGTCGCAAAATGCTAGAGAGTATCTTTTGTTGGTCGGGTACCTCTGACAATGACAGTTGTCGCGATCATTGACGATGGGAGTAAACCAGAAGACAAAAGAAGGTCAGGTCCGTGTTTCAGTCAGTCAGTCAGTGGTTTCATTACAGCTCTCCACTCCATTTCAGCCAGAAGCCCGTTATGCTGAACTGTGTCTCTGTGCCAATTATTGGATACCTGCGTCGATAAGGGATATGTTTTGCGTCAGTGAGGACCCCTGCGTCGATCAAGGCCCAAATATCCTGATCAGGGGTTCTCTGGCGTCAGGCAGGCGACAAAGGTACGTGCAGTTTCTCCAAAAAGCCCCATACAGCTCCATACACAAGCCCCTGTTTCGGCAGAAAGCCCCATACAGCTCCATATATAAGCCCCTGTTTCGGCAGAAAGCCCCATACAGCTCCATACACAAGCCCCCGTTTCGCCAGAAAGGCAGCCGGTAGGCATCCCGTGCTGGGACGAAACAACCTATCAGCCCCTGACCAGGAAAGATGATGTGCCCCTAGTGCTCTAGGCCTAGGCCCCTTGCTCGAAAAAAGTAAGGGGTTTCTTTATTGTCAAAAGAACGGATCAAAATGGGGTACAAAATAAAAAAGGCCAACACAAACGAGGACGTCCATCCAGGGTGTTACCCAGTATGCTTTCGGAGTGTCTCAGCCTCCGCCTATAATGCTGACTTTAAGGGAATTTTCCACAGTTGAATATATCGAAACGAACGTCAGATGTGATGAAATCGGCTAGCTTATAGGTATTGGTACATTTGTAACTGAAAAAATACTCCAGATAACAAGATTTCTCAATTAAGTAACGAATCTTCTCAATACAGCATTGCTTGATTGCGTCATGGGACCTCTGTATGACGCTGAGGTACTGCCAAACTAGCCGTGCAAGATTGCCACCCTAGCACCCACATGTAGTACTACAACTCTCCGAAAGATGGCAATGGCGGTGATGAAAGCGTTCGCTGAACAAAATATCACTAGGTGCTCGTATTTGTGACCGATGCTTGTGGTATTTTTGCACATTTTCCGTGAGTTAAGGAAGTTTGCTTGCATTCATATGTGTAGCAGATTTCTGACAGCTTGCGTGATAGCTACATTAGTGCAGACCTCGCTCGTGCCAGTCTTTCTCATGAGTCCGCCAAAGAGAGATCTTGTTCAACTCAGCTTCTATTTTCTGACCATTTACACGCATCAACACTCACACCACAGCGTTCACTCACACAACCAACAGTGGTCTTGCGTCTTGGAGCCCAGATAGAGTATGCACCTCTATGGTCACCAATGGTACGGTGATTCATGGTTACAGGGTCTAGAAATAATGCGATAGTTAACCATGAGAAGAGAGTGCAACATCGTATGATGGTCGGCTAAGCCAATCAAAAAGTAGGGTATCACCTCGCGATCCCAGGACTATCTGATGCAACTGTCAGGTGGTGAGGCGTTGAAGGCGACTTTTTTAATAGAAAAGAGCATCGGATAGCATTACGGAAGCCAAGCCTAGTTCAGATTCCAACGGAACAGATGGCCCATGGTTATAGAGCTCTTTCCCAGGAGGTTTAAAATGTGTTATAATGTTTTTTACGTCCTAGAGACTTTTGAAGATTCTGGAGACTTGATGTCTTTAGGCATCTGTAAGTTCTAGTAATTCTGGAAATGTACACTGCCGTGACATATAACTTTGTTACAATATGCCCGGTTATTCATAAGATATTTGGTCATGAGTCTCATTTCCTTGACAACCAGCAAACATGTCCAACTTCTTATATTACGTAAAGCAAATTGTGATTCGATGATGATATTTGCGTTAGGGGCGCTTCAACTGCAGCGGTCATTTTGCGCCCGTAACTGGGTTCAGTGATAATTATAGCCTAGCCCATCTGTCGTTTGCGCACTACGTGCGTGGGTTTGTCATGCCGGAGGTAGGCTCCACATCGTGCAGTTAACACAGAGTTAAGGACCATTTAACAGGAATATAACTTTAAAACCGATGTCATTTGTGAACCTTTCAACAACCTTGCTGTCCACGATGAGATTCTAACCAATGAGGGGGGGGGGGGGGGGGCAGGGACCACCCGCACCGTGCGCTGCAGCCAAAGTAGCGCTGACGCTCAACAGCAAACTGGCCACACTGAACCAGCGCGTGGGCAACTGACAGCGAGCGGTCGCAACGCGGATACGTGGGAACTTGGTCGCCAGATAGAATAAAAAACTGTGTGTTCTCTGCGTAGGGCCGATAAGAAGGCGACAAAGAAGGACCTGTTCTCTTCTGCTGCCCCGGTGAGAAGTCACCCATTCGCCCACCATCTCTTTTACGGTACGGAGTTTATCCCTCGCTTTACCTGCAGAGTTCACGCTCTCCTGGTCCCAAGCCTCCTGCCAATATTCCTGTAAACGGACGAACAGCAGCTGCTTGAAATCGCGGAACGGTACGCAAGCAGAACGGGCTTGACGGCCGGTTGCTCCCTCCATGGCAGCCGCATCAGCCTTATCACTACCAGCCAGCCCAATGTGCCCGGGCACCAGGACAAAGACCCCATCGCGCCATTTGAACCAGAAGGGCTCGGATGCTCGCGACGCGGTGATCAATTGGGTCCACCGCAAAGCTATGGGCTGCTGTTGATTGTATTATGTCGTGTGAAGCTGACTGGCTAGAAGAACCTAGCCAATCGTCAGCTTTTATGGGAATAGCGCCAGAAAGCCCTGCCGATCTAGAACGATTGTTGTTGGTGGATATCTGAGCTTTAGCTTCAGAGGTAAATGGAGGACGTTGGAGTGACACATGTCAAGGAATAATCCGTGACTTCCTCCTGCTGAGAGGAGCAGCGGCTTTAAGGTAACAGGCCGAGCATCGCTGGTGTCGGTCTCTCGCACTGCCCGCTACACCACAGACTTAGCGTGCTGATCGGTGGAAAGACGTGCGATAAAATACCCTGAATTACCATCATGTGGCATATAGTGCTAAATGAAAGTCTTAGAGATGTATTAAAGATGTTCAAAAATGTCGTGTGCATCTGTTTGTACCAATATTTTATGGGTTTTGCTCTAAATAATTTTGACCATGTTGGGAAGATCAAGTTCTGCACCGGTTAGGGCCATGCAAAGATAGGAAAGGTTGCCAACGCTTCCTGCTGATTGTACGACGACGTCACTAAACCAAAAGTGATGTTAGGTGCTTGTGGGATCATGCTATCGGTAAATGTAGCGATACAGGCATGCCGTTTTGTTAAATACGTTGGCATGAAGGGGGGGGGGGCGGGAAGCAGGAACAAAAATGGCTGAGTTCACCTTCGAAATGCACTTGAAGCAGTTTCTCCCCAGATTTGAACCACCTTTTCAGAGTTGAGGGTAGCGGTGTAATTTCTCAATTTTGTCCTGGGATCAACCCAAGAAAATTGTTATTAATGAAAAAAGAGCGAATAAAATGGTAGATGCGAATAGGAAACTACATCCCTAGTTAGGAGAACCCCCACCCTTCCCTCCCAACTGAATAGGAAACTGCTCGCCTCTAGGCTGGTTATGTTAAGTATGCCTTTATATGATGCTTTTGGACAAAGTGCAATCAGACAAAGCAGCTCTAAAAGTGAAATCCTGAACAAGGAACTCGGAGCAGCCGCGAAAACTCTTAGGGGAACGAGATCACGGGAAGGAGAGCCGACAAAACATTCTTATGTGGTTGTTGACAAATCTGCTTACCATCAAAGGATCAACGAAATACTTTCAGACAAAACTTAGTTCGAGCATATTAGGCGTGACCCTACATCCGGCTTAAAAATCAAGGTAAAGGAACTTTTCGACTGCACTAATGCTGTCAACGATGGTGTTCATTTCCAGAAGATTATTGGAGAATACCAGCCGGCTACGCCTATGACAATGTTAAGATTCACAAAACAGGAAAGCTGCCGCGTCCGATCATTTCACGATGCCCAACGCCAGCCTACCAACTGGCCAAGCAACTCAACTGCCTCATCACACCGTACAACCCTATGAAACATAACCTAAAGTCAACGGACGGGTTCTTGGACACCCTGAAAAGCACACAACCTTCCGGCTAATTAGCATCACCAGACGTCGAGAGTCTATTTACGAACGTTTCGGTAGAAGAGAAAATGCAAATCGTAGTTGAAAACGCCTATCACCACCCAACTATCCCTCCTCCCAAACCCAGTACCTCCCTTCTGGCGAATCTCCTGCGAGCATGTACGACAGAGGCACCATGTTGTGCACCAGACGTTCAACTCTACCGACAAAGAGCGGAGTGGCCATGGGGTCCTCCTGGGACCGCTCTTTACCAACGCGGCCTGCACGTGCCACGTGGAAAACAAAGTCCTTAAAAATGCATCCCTCCGTCCCGCACTTTACGCACGATATGTCGATGACATTTTCGTGGACGTCAGTGACGAGACCCGACTGATCGAACTAAAAATGCAATGGAACGAGCTTCAATATTCCAATTCATTTGCGAACGAAGCATCCATAACCGCATTCCATTTTAGACATGGACATCACTGCTGACCAACAACGATTCGTGACGACAGTGCACAAAAAGCCAACAGGCGCTGGACAATGCTTCAGTGCAAAACGGATATCCCGACCGGTGCAAGATCGGTGTAGTGCTCTTCTTCCTCCGAAGAGCTTATAAAACCTACTCTATTGGGCGCAACTACATAGTGTACTGCAGCGCATCTTACAAGTCCTTGTAAATAATGGCTACCCCAACAGTGCCATCGGCCATGAGACCAAAAGCATTATGCCACGATATCAAAGACTGACGCCATCAAACATAAATCGAATTTAATCAAGCTGTCCTATCGGAATCAGATGTCTGATAGTTATAAGACAGACGAGCGTATTCTCCAGAAAATAATATCTGAAAACGTGAAGCCATTCAACCTGGGCGACAAGATAGCACCCACCATCTACTACAAAAACAGAGAGGTCACCCAACTTACCATAAAAAATAATCTCACAGCCAACTTCGACCCTTTGAAACGAAGCAGCGTCGTTTACCAATTTCGTTATGATATGGGAGACTGTAGGCTCCTAAATCAGTCAAGCTACGGTGGGGCACTACCACCACACTTTCAAGGCAGTTGACGATGCACTTGGCTGACGGTGCTCCAAAAGAGCGCATGCGCAAAGAGCGCAGCTGGAACACCAATCGAAACGACCTCACCAGAAACACTGTCATTACAACCTCATCATCAAGCAGGAAGAAGCTTTGTGTTCCGGAGGCCATCACGATTGAAACGTCGTCAGCGGAATTAAACATGCAAACCAACCCCACAGTCACCCTTCATCTCATTTAGGGACGATCGATACCATCCAAAATTGTAACATTGTAATTGTAAAGTACATTGTACATTGTAAAGCTTACTACTCAGCACGTGTTTTGCCGCTTGAATTCTTGTGCTCCTAAAAAATGTGAGCCACCTAATTTAGACTTTATATAATTTAGCGATCAAACTGAACTTGATGAAAGCTTATTGTCATACCTAATATGACTGTGATATGCTATCATATATTCGTCACTTGCAAGCCGTGGGTATGTACCTTTGAAAATGGAACGCGTATTTCTGAAACGTTAGTACAATTAATAGGTGCGAAACATCCGCGAGTTATGGCGATTTTCAAGACTCTGGCTACCCCAATCATTTTGAGAGATTGACACCCATGTTAAACAATATCAGGTAGGAGTGAAAAATTCACATACAATGCTGGGG
Source organism: Pollicipes pollicipes (assembly GCF_011947565.3). NCBI lineage: Eukaryota > Metazoa > Arthropoda > Thecostraca > Pollicipedomorpha > Pollicipedidae > Pollicipes > Pollicipes pollicipes. The sequence continues at coordinate 10,161,956 of NW_023596448.1, read as the reverse complement.
AGGAATGAAAAATCGCTGCTCATAGAGTGTTGGTTTACACCCGAATTCGGCAATTCCAGGACAGCGCCCAGTAGTGTTTGACCGGGATGCCTGGGCCGCCTCCGTCGGACTCCCACAGCTGCCGCGCGTGCCGTCAGAGTGGTCAAACGCTTGTGAGCCGTCCGTGCCGGGGCTGTCTGGAACAGAGCTGCTGTTTGGAGCTGAGCCGCCTCTGCCGACTGTCCGGGCAGACCTGCCGCTGACATCAGCGGAAGCGGAACTGGCTGAGGGAGAAAGGCTCGGGTCTCGCTGAGGGAAGAAAATCTGACACAGATCTTCAACAGCCGATGTGGTGGGTGTTCTATTTTTGTGGCATGTTGTGTTGACTCGGTCAGAAAAGCCATGGATCTGAGATCATACGCAATAAATGAACTACCATTGTACTCGATTCTAAAAAAAAAAAACAGCGCCAGCGCCGAAACTGTGCATGTTTGGCACCACTAGTAACGAGTAAAACCTGGTAAACAGATAGTCACGGCACGAATTAGAACAATATGCAGCAATCCTTTCCTATCCAGCTCAAACAGCTTTTTTGATGGTGATAATCCCACTACAATCCTACTATTTGGCACCACTAGTAACAAGTAAAACCTGGTAAACAGATAGTCATGGCACAAATTGGAAGAGTACGCAGCAATTCTTTCCTATCCAGCTCAAACAGTATTTCTCGATGGTGACAATCCTTGCGAGCACGAGCTGACCGGCCGGCTGCACTGGAAGTTCTGTGCCCTGGAGCGATGCCTGCCGGGCGGTGATTGGCCGGCTTTGAGCCCGGCCATTGGACGCCCCCCGCAACGGTGCCACGCCGGAAAATGGTGCCGGGAAAATGACCAGAAGCCACACAAAACAAACAAATGGAAACGCCGCTAACAGTAGTCTACCGGTAGAGGGGCCGTCATGGTGGCCGACGTGGTGCTCGCAGATATTGCTCGCCGGTAGATGAAAAACTGTCAGGAGATGCAGTTTTGCGGGGCTGAAAGAAATTGAAATGTATGGTATTCGATGCTATCGTGACGCATTTATTCTGTTTAATTATAAGTTTTTCACAATGCGCACTCAAGTTTTTAAAACCATTTTCCGTGTGTCATGTGTGCATGCCATAACTGCATCGTGTATCTTGCATGGTGCGATCGCTTTTCATGCTACACCCTTGCCATTGCTGACGATGGCGCAGATGACGCGGTAACGCAGGCGCGTGACGCAGATGACGCAGTAACGCGGACGCGTGACGCAGATGACGCAGTAACGCGGACGCGTGACGCAGACGACGCAGTAACGCGGACGCGTGACGCAGATGACGCAGTAACGCGGACGCGTGATGCAGATGACGCAGTAACGCGGACGCGTGATGCAGACGACACAGTAACGCGGACGCGTGATGCAGACGACGTAGTAACGCGGACGCGTGACGCAGATGACGCAGTAACGCGGACGTTTGTCGCAGACGACGCAGTAACGCGGATGCGTGACGCAGACGACGCAGTAACGCCGACGCGTGACGCAGACGACGCAGTAACGCCGACGCGTGACGCAGATGACGCGGTAACGCGGACGTGTGACGCAGACGACGCAGTACCGTGGACGCGTGATGCAGATGACCCAGTAACGCGGACTCGTAACGCAGATGACGCAGTTGAAGATGCAGATGACGCAGTAAAACCACCTGACTTGACATTAACGGCTAGACTGTATAGCTCGTATGTGACGCGGTCAATCCAGCTCTTTCGTTTGGTGCCGCTTTCTGGTTGCAACTCTCTGCAACGATTATCATCGTAGTGAGCGCACCATAGAGGTCAGATGGTGTTGCCAGCTTGTGACCTTTTGCGTCACAGCTACTATATATTTTTTAATCAATTCAACTTCATTTGAATTACCTCAAAGGTTGGTGTGTCATTATTACCTGGGAAAGATCAGGACTCGCCTGAGCATTTTTCGTTTCATGAAACCGCCGCCAAATCCAGTGGCATTAGCCGGATAACTTTCAGACCCACTGGCGGTCGTGGATGGCGACATGCTTAACACAGCATGGGGTCGGGACGATTTTTGCACCGGCAGTTTGCATTTACTTCTGCAAGTCGTCTGCATGCTTTCACTGAAGCTTCAACATGAGGTGAAGAGAAGTGAAAGCTCCAACATGAGGTGACACACGATTGTTGTACTAGCTACCATTGCACACCATATTATCCCATGTTTTCTTATCCTTGCCTTCACCAGCCGTCTCACACCAAACTGCAGACCGACAGCAGACCAGACTGCAGACTGGACATTAAAGCATGTTTTGAGAGGTGTATCACCGCCTCCCCGTTTACTGCCAAGGCCGTTTAAGAAAGGTAAAACCGTCCAGGGATTCTCGCTCCGTCCTCGCTTAACGCGCGCCCGGGTGGCCGGCTGGATACCCTTTGCTCGGGCGGGGGTCCATTTGACCTCCTGGAAACTCGGAAACTAAGAAAGCTAGAGACATCAAATTTGTAGGGTGTGTTGGCCTATACGTAAACTCACTTAGATCAAAGTTTCAGGTTTCTAGGTTATAACCTTTGGGTCAAATGGAGTCAAACAAGGCCAAATTCCAGGTTGGTCTCCAAAATGCCCCCAGAACCTAGATAACCGTTTATAAGCAAAACGTCACATGCTCATTTAAAGTCAGTGACCATTTTTGATCTTTGAAAGTCGTGGTGACTAAAAGCATGCAAGCTGCTCCGATTTCTGCATTTAAATAAGCGACAAAGATTACGCTAGGTAGTATGTTCCGAAAAACGATATGTTGACCTGGGTCATTTCAGGTTAGTGACCTATTCTGATCTCTAACAAGTTCATGCAAGACGTTTAGTGCGGTTCCTGCCATCAATAAATTCGAAGTGAGCACCAGAAACTACCCCATACAGCGAGACCTGGAGTAATAAAACAGATTGGTTTTGGACTTGTTCTGGCCTTCCTATCTGACCTTACGTCAATGTAATCTGATCATTCAACTGTTGTGTTGCCTAATAAAGCATCTCAGAGATGCATGGATTCGTCTAACACTGATATTTAACAATTAACAAACAATAATCATTTAAATTGATAAACAAATTAACAAACAATGACACTGATTCGTCCAACACATCGATAACACTGATTGTTGCATCAGATTGAACGATTCCCTAGACACTGACTTCGCTAAAACCATGACCTGACTTTGACCTGTCATAGGTCAGTTACCTTACCAGGCACATTAAAAATTTTGATTCTAAACAATCTGCTGTCCAATTGTCTACAGCTATGCAAAATTTGGCGCGGCTACGCAGAACCGTTCTGAAACTGTTCCGGAAAAAACCTTCGGGGGGAGGGTCAATTTGACCCTTCACCCGGGCTTTTGTTAAACGGAGTGTTCCACATTTATACGGGGTTTTTAACTGAAATAGCTACCTTGAAGACCTCTCGGTGCAGTTCGCAGCCCCGCCTTCTCAAAGACCTAAACCCCACTCTTAGACTCTTAAGCTCTTATAATAAGACTCCCAGCCGCACGTCCGCAAAAATTGGGAGAGTATCTCGAGGAGGGTATTTAGAGGTTACTGTGGCAGTCATGGCGTCATAATAACGCCATTTGACTCCTCATTTTGACTCCAATTCCATAGGGCATGTGGCAATCAAGGGCGAGAAAAAAAATAATGATCGAGTGGTTCGTATCTGGAGTTCGTGAGCTTAATTTTCAGATATAACGGCCGTCATTTGGCTCCCAATCAATGTCGTGCACGACATAATGACGTAATCAAACAATGACGTATCGAGCAGCATATTTATTAAACGGAATTTGTGGTGTCAAGGGCAGTTATTTCTACTTGGAGGTTTTCTCGTAGTTGTAAGTGAGCTTGTTTCATCATATCTGTTGCCCACTTTGTTTTTTCAAGTGTAAAACGTTCCCTTTAACGTCAGCGTGACGTAACTGGCGCTGATACTTCAATATTCGGTGGTCCTCTGGATACCGGACGTATTGCTACGGGCAACCAGAACATGGAAGTATTCGTACAGATAGAGAAAATCCGTTGTCGAAATGTCCACATTAACAGAGAGCCAATTACGTACACTTTTATTGAGAATATCTTTCTGTACTTTGTAGACGTGTGCGGCATGGTATTAAAATCCAATGGCATAAAAAAACACGCACGAAGCAGACTCAAACACAATAAGGCGGAAGGGACATCAGGCTGTCTTCTTGCCGATCACGAATAGCCTGTTAGTGATAAATTGATGTGACCAGGAAGCCGATACTGTAGAATTTAACGACGAGTATCATGATGATGCACGCGGAAACCCTAAGGGGCAAGCCATTACAGTGCAATCCTATCTTATGTGGCTTCTCACCCCGTGGTCGTGCCGCCGCCGATGGTGCGACAGGAAGGCGAGCGTGCCCAGAGTGTCGTCCGCTGCAGTTTTTCGTACTAGATGCGCTGCATGCGCGCCAGATGCAAGGCCGACCTGTCCGCAGGGCCTACCGTGATCGGTCAGAACCTGTCTGCAAGGCTGACCGTGGTCGGTCAGAACCTGTCCGCAAGGCCGACCGTGATCGGTCAGAACCTGTCTGCAAGGCTGATCGCGGTCGGTCAGAACCTGTCCGCAAGGCTGACCGTGGTCGGTCAGACCCTGTCTGCAAGGCTGACCGTGGTCGGTCAGAACCTGTCTGCAAGGCTGACCGTGATCGGTCAGAACCTGTCTGCGAGGTCGACCGTGGCCGGTTGGAACCTGTCCGCAAGGCTGACCGTGGTCAGTCAGAACCTGTCTGCAAAGTCACCGTGTGTTTGGAGACACGAATATTGCGTTCTTGAGATATGCATGTGCGTTGCTTTGTTGTACGCCAAAAGGACATGCGGGTAGAACTATAACTGGACGTACCGGGGTGCAGAACATGACTGTTCTGTAATACCGTTTTTTAGCCGGAGCAATGTTGATAGCACAAGTGCCAAATTTCTGTGCGTTTCATGCGAGTGACATTGCGTTCCAAAAATTGCATTTACTTGATGTGATTATTTGAACGCCAATAATTACGTTCATTACATCAACCGCCAGAAACCGCCATGATGAGGACCTTGAGACTATCATGTGCGCGGAGCATCATGGGCAACACGTGTGAAGGTTCATGGCTGACGGTGTGTTGATGTCGGCCGCCACTTCGTCAGTGTTCCGTGACAGCATCTATGCTTCTGAAGAGAAGGTGTCGAATTTCCTTACGTTAAACGTTTGTTGTTTAATACAGCCCCTTGTAACAGCATGCTACGCAACATCGCAAACCAACTGACTTACGACCAACGCTCAACGTAGGATGACAGCCGGCTCCCGCACGCGGAGATGCAGGTGCAACGGAAGCTCTCCTCATTTTGGGGCAGGGGCGCTGTCATTTTTCTTACCTCTTTTCAGTCAACGCCCATGCTAAGCTCAGCTTTGAAATACGTGGGCGGTCATCCCCCTCCTGTCTAGCACCCGCACCCCTGCGTAGGCGTACTCACTTCCTGCGCCGATTTGAATGTAACGGCTTTGCTGAATATACGCTCGCATACCGTTCGACCATGCATGCCATTTTATTCCACCTGACTGTTTCGCGAATGCACGCCAGTATCAGAAACAATCTACTTGCCATTGGTAAGAAGTTAGTCCGGTGTTAAGGCAGCCCATCGCGAACAGTTTGTGATGACGCGATTTCCTTTTCATTCCGTTCGCGTTTTAATCCCTAGTCATATAAGCTTGCCATTAAGACATCACCGTAACCTCCATTAAATTTTATTGTTTTGGGCATCGGCACCACAACGAGCTTCGAGGCGGACAGACTCGATCCAGCATTCAACAGCGCGTTGCCTATGATCGAGACGTGGCACCTTAAATGGTGTGCATAAAGGGTGAAATGGCGGTAGCCAAAGGCCTGCTGGTATCCAAATGAATAGAAATTATGATTTGTCCACACTTCAGGTGATACATTTACGGCTAATAGTGTCAAGTCATGAAGTTTCTGTGAAGAGGAAAACGCCAAAGGCCGTAGCAAAACCTTTTCGCCTTGGTGGTTTGGATGCTATTGATGTATGCAGTTCGCATAAAAGACTGGGATTACGCCCGGTAAAGAGAATACTACTAGATGTAGCTTGGCATACAATATTGCAAGTTAGATCCGCTTTTTACAACCTGCGCGATCTATTAAAATGTAAATGCAATGCGGGTGATCGAGAAGGGTCTGGGCTTTTGGGCTCCTATGTAGACATGTTGTTGGTGCAACGAAGCGAGAAACATGGGTCTGCTCACCACTTCATTCCATATTGGAAGAGAATTGCTGTGGATACATTCTGTCATCAGTTACCAACGTAATCCAAGTTTGAAAAAGACATGTACAACGACCCGATGTATGGGTGGCATTGTTGGTGGCCGTAGTGACTAGTTTCGCCATTGACTAAGTTAAGCAGTGGTTAATTTCAGTCAACTTAACACGCGCTCGTGTTGCCGGCTAGATATCCTTCGCTCGGGTGGGGGTCAATTTGACCCCCCCCCCCGCTGAGATCTCGGGAACTAAGAAAGCTAGAGACACCAAATTTACAGGATGTCTTGACATGTACGTTAAACCACTTAGGTCGAAGTTTGAGCTTTTTAGGTAATGACTTTCAGGTCAAATAAGGTCAAACAAGGTCAATTCCAGGTTGGTCTTTAAAGTGCCCCAGAACTTAGGCAACTGTTTCTAAGCAAAAGGTCACAAGCCCATTTGAAGTCAGTGACCTTATTTGACCTTTTCAAGGTCATGGTGACAAAAATCATACAGGACTGCTCTGAGTTTTGTATTTGAATAAGCGACAAAGATTACGCTAGGCAGTATGTTCCTAAAACAAAATGTCGACCGGGATCATCTCCGGTCAATGACGTGTTCTGACCTCTCAGAAACCAATGGAAGATGTGTAATGCAGTTCCTGCTGTCAATAAACTCGAAATGAGCACCACAAACTATCCCATACAGCAAGCCATAGAGTAATAAAGCAGGTTGGTTTTGACCTTGGCCTGACCTTCATTCCTGACCTTAGGTCAACGCAATTTGCTCATTCAATATATGTGGCGCTTAAGAAAGTATCTCAGGAATTTATGACTTCGGCAAACACTCTTTTATTGTATCAAATTGGACGATTTCCTAGAACTTGCCTTTGACCAGCCACAGCTCAGCGACCTTACAAGGTACATCTAAATTTGTTTTGTCAAAGGATCCACTATTCAATTGTCTACAGCTATGCAAAATTTGGCATGGATACGCCGCGCCGTTCGGAAACCATTTTGGAAAAATCTTCAGGGGGTCAATTTGACCCCCACCCGAGCGCGTGTTAAGGGAAGACTTCTCACACTTGCGGTTACCTTTTTTAGGCATGTGAGGATGACCAGCGCCATACTAGCACACAGTAAAGTTAAACTCGGGGACACAATTGGAGAATCGATCGATGTAAGGACTAGACTAGAAACTCAATGCTGTCAGTGATTCGCCTTGAAAAACTCACCTGTGTATCCAGAACAAGCACCAGACACTTCCACATCACGGGAGTGGACCCTGTCACAATTGACACCGTCACACCCATTGCTTGGCGAAGGTGGAAACACGAGGGCTTCACGAATGTGGTCTGAATTGGTCATATCTCCAAAATTTGTATGAGGTCAAAGAAACTTTAATCGTCGCAATTTCAGTTAATCTGTTCTTTTGTCCCTAAAACAATCCCTCTTTATACGGTGAATAATTAATACATCACTGCGTTCTAGCTTCGATGAGGGATAAATATATTGGTCCGCTATTTCTTCAGTTGCAGACCTGCATGTGCATTCCGGGACAAGGTATTTACATACGTAAATAGCCGCAGTACAGAACGGATGCATCCAAATGCACACATGTTTGCGATGTGTGCCCAAATGTGTTTAAGATGGAGAAGCGGGCGGCAGCAGGGTGCGTTAAAACGACAGCGGCGCTCAGTGATTTCAAAAGTGGCTGATCTCTTATGTCTCGTGTTGGATGTAGTGTCACGACTTCTTGCAATAATGTTCATGGATGTAAACGTGCGTTTAAACGACAGACTGGCGGTATGTGAGATTGCACCCGGACGTGAACTGTGTAAGATTCGTGCTTTTGGCGGACAGTAAACATCTGACACAAAAATAGTCTGTTTATTATTAGTATGAACGCGTTACGAAGTCCCGGTCAGCCATTTCTGGAGCAGCTTTCCGGTAAGCGTACTCAATTTCCACACCGATTTCACTGTAATGTTTTGCCGCACAAGCTTGCAGAGTACATCGTCATATTCGGCGCTAAATTCTAAGCGATTGGCTCATGCTCAGATGCACCTGCCGCTAACTGTATGCCTGCTATCTGGCCGAAGATGTATGATGTTCCGGCTGCCCTGCCACGTTACGTCAACGGTTAGTGGCCGCGCCGCATTGAGGTCTCGGTACCAGTGACGTCACCGCCCAGTACAGAGCAGGCAAAAACCCTACATATGGCAAAGCCAATGCACCGCATTCCCTGGTGTTCCGCATACGCACCGTCTGTGAGAGGATGTTACGCATCGCCAGCTAGACTCAATTTCTCCTGGCCCTGTCCTTCGCCGCCGGCCGACAAACCACGTGAGAGTAAACTTCAATTAATCCGGGCTAAATTAGCGTGGTATTAGTCCGCAAAGCCCACCGTCGTCATGGTTACGCGGAAGGACACATCATCTGTCCGAGACTCGAGACGAAAACGCCGCTAATTAGCAGCTAATGAGTTTACACGGATTTTACGTTAACGTCATCGTCATCTGTTAACAAGATCTGGTCATCAAGATCAGATCAAGATCAGATAAGATCAGATCAACAAGAGAAGATCATGTCAACATCATCAAGACGCTTCTAACAATGCCGCCAGGAATGTCGCGCGCCATGTTCCCCATCAAGACATTTTGTGTCAGCTGTCTTCCCACCAGTCTAAACGCAGGAGCTGGTCGCTCCGGGCGCGGTTCTGACGATACACTACGAAGCTCGCCGCGGCCAGCAGAGTCAAAAGCACGGTGACTCTGCTGGCATCAGCCACCCGGTGATACGTGGCGCTGCTGCCGCTGAGCTCCAGCACTTATCCACCGGCAGCTTGTTGTAAAAAAACGCATTGATAATACAACGCTCTGAAATCGCTCGCCAAACGCCATGATCGTACATTTCCGCAATTTATGCATCTTGCCACCATGCAATGCAATTCTCACGCTTTGAGGGAAAACTTCATATTGGCCACTCATACCGCGCCGTATTGGCGAAGACTCCCAGATTTCTTCCAATCATCCGGCTCCGTATATTTAGAATGCAACTCGGATTTTTGTGCAGTGTCATGTCCTGTCATCCCGACTTTTTCCCGAGGGAAATCTCACTCGAAATCCAATCTTGCTTTGGAAAGGGGGTTATCAGCTCCGTTTCCACAGCAGGATTGGATAGCAAAATTGGGGAATCAAGTCAGAGATACAAAATCGGAGATAAACGTCAAACCAACACTGACTAGATCATTCGGCTGCCTGCAGTTTTCTGGGGGAGGGGGGAGGGGAGGGGGAGATGTTTGGCCTACCGCCTCCCAATGTCAGGAATCACTGAACTTGGCCCGTACATCTACTGCAGGAACATAACCACCGTAACCAGGGGAGAACCGGCAACGAACAGCAGGCTGGCGCGGGTAAAGCGGGGGCCTGTGAACTACCTAGGTAGGTTCGCCCAAGCCCCCGCGGTGATGATGTTCTAACCGCGAACGGTCGCGCCCAGCCCCCCGCCCCCCCCCCCCCCCCGCTCCTGGTTAGTCTGGCGACATTCGTGCAGCAGGCGTAGGAGCCAGTGGGGCTCCAGATCCTACTCCGATGTGATTGAATGCCTGACGCCACGCGCCAGGTGGCGCTTATGCATGTACTCAACACGCAGTCAGCCGAAGTCCAGAGGCAGACAAAAGAAGTGGTCCAGCGAAGCGGCAACGTCATGCGCCCTGAGAGCGTGCTGATGGTGGCAGACGCTGACGGGCAATCCTGGGGAGGACGGTCGATCAGATTCCAGGGAGCCAGGGGGCGATGGCAACACCCGCTGCGGCAGTTCAGAGCTCCCCAGTTGAAGCGGGAGCCCGGGCCCTACCCTGACAGGGTGAGCTGGGGTGGCTCGATTGCGGAAGCCGGCTGTGACAGATGACGTAGCTGACGCTGAAATTGGGTGCGCGCGGAACCAGTTGCCAGACCTTCCCAGCTTTCCTCGTCACTCACAGAGGCCGAACCGGCTTTCAGACCTTCCCAGCTTCTCTCGTCACTCACAGAGGCCGAACCGGCTTTCAGACCTTCCCAGCTTCTCTCGTCACTCACAGAGGCCGAACCGGCTTTCAGACCTTCCCAGCTTCTCTCAAACTCACAGAGGCGGAGCCGGCTGTCAAACCTTCCCAGCTTCTCTCAAACTCACAGAGGCGGAGCCGGCTGTCAAACCTTCCCAGCTTTTCTCGTCACTCACAGAGGCCGAACCGGCTGTCAAACCTTCCCAGCTTCCCTCAACACTTACAGAGTGTCGACGGGTGTGCCAAAGGAGGTCTTGATTTCCCGAAGAAAGGGAGCCTCTAAAAAGCGTGGACTTGTACTTAAATGATAACGAAGTTTTGATCTGCATTCAGCAGTCATTTGTGAGTCAAACTGCAGCATTGGACATTGATTCCCGAAGTGTGACTCTGCTATGAATAAGAGAGACCATTAATAAGGATTTTTGGGAATAGTTTAGAGGCTATCTGTCTTATTGTCGCTTTAATAGCAACTTTTCTTACATGTGTTTTTGATTTGTTCTCACTTTGATTGCATTGTATAAAACCTGGAAGTCTGAGGTCGGTGACACGGCAGAGAATGCCCTTGTCAAGACGGATATGGTCGTCACATGTTACGACTGGCCCTCCTCGGACTAGTGGGAAGCCCTTTTATGACTAGAGGGAAAGGCCCTGTCATTAAGAGGAGGCTCTTGTTGTGCTCAAGAGGAGGTCCCGATAATATGGAGGTCAATGATGTGTATATCTCGAATGGTCTTGTGGAACTGTATCAACGCTGTTATTGTACCGAACTTACCGGGCCTGAAATGGTTCAGGTATATTTCTACACTTGTTTCCAGTAAAATGGGAGCGATAGAAGGTGACTGAAAATATCAAATCAATGAGATTTATTCAGCCAAAAACAAGTTTTTCATCATCCCGATGCTCCTAGGAAATGCATCCGCTACGATGCCTCACGAGGCAGCTGCAGTTAACAAGACCGGAATGTATGTGTACGCCACATTTACCACAAGCGGATCCCTTTACAGAGGATTCCCCATGAACACTGGTCTGTCCACACTCCGAACAGCTCGCGATGCTGCCCATACATACTGGATGAAGACATCCCTCTCATCAAATTGCAGCGCTGCATTGTGGGGAAAGCCACAGCATCATTTGCCTATTATCACCTGGCATTAGATCATGAAAACCTGGCTTCAGCTGAGGTACGGTTGTAGGTGCTCTTAATCCCCCTCGCCCTAAAATGCTGCTGCCCGAGTGCAACGGACAACTTCGTCTCCGCCCCCTCCACCAGGTAGGACACGCGAAACTTCACGCTCTGAACTATATTGCTGCGGTACGGCCGCCGGCGCCGGGTTGGCTCCAGTTCGCTACATGCCAGCTGACCTGTAATACAGGTGACCTGTGACCTGTGTCTGACCTGTAATACAGGTGACCTGTGACCTGTGTCTGACCTGTGATACAGGTGACCTGTGACCTGCGCCTGACCTGTGATGCAGGTGACCTGTGACCTGTGCCTGACCTGTGATATAGGTGACCTGTGACCTGTGCCTGACCTGTGATACAGGTGACCTGTGACCTGTGCCTGACCTGTGATACAGGTGAGGGACCTGTGCCTGACCTGTGACACAGGTGACCTGTGACCTGTGTGTGACCTGTGATAGTGGTGACCTGTAAGCTATGCCTGACCTGTGATACAGGTGACCTGTGACCTGTGCCTGACCTGTGATACGGGTGACCTGTGACCTTTGCCTGACCTGTGATACGGGTGACCTGTGACTTGTGCCTGACCTGTAATACGGGTCGTGCATAAATCACGTGCCGAGCGCGAATGGCGCTAATTTTTCCCATGATCTGGCCCGAATAAGTCTGTAGGGTTTGAAACAGAAAATCAGGTTTCCAGGTACTCGTTTAAAGACTAAGGACCAATGTTCTTGTTGCATTGGCTCGCAACACACGCTAGTAAAACCAAGCATAACAACAAAAACACTTTCTCCCCAGTAGCTCGCGAATTACAGATTGCAAAATGGGAACGCGTTGAAATTATGTGTGGCATGCTGCAAGCGGTGCATGATTATGGCATGATAGCACTTTATAAATGCGACAGTAAGCATTGGTATACAGAGGAGAAGTACGCAGAGAAAGAGGCTACCAGAGATCTTCTTCTTCCACATTTGTTTCAAACCAAACGAATTGAAAGATTTGCTGTTTCAATAGTAGCAATACCCTGTGTCTGCTCCTTCGCTCCACCACTCTCCTCCAGTTCCTCTCAATCCACCTCGATGCACTTCCCGTCTCCGAAGCCCATCTCCGAGACAAACAACAATACTCGCGGCCCGTAGCACGCCTCCGGCGAACTCGCTCGCGCCGGCACGGCTCGGGCGACGCGGCGGCGCAGGCCACGGGCGTCGGTCGGCGCCAGCTGCCGTTCAGCTCCGCTGCAAACTTGGGCATACCGGCGCCGCGCCCGGCAGACTCATTAAACAAGGCTCGCCGGGACGCCGGCTCACCAGGCGAGTTTCACTTTAACTTGCGACTGCGCCGCAGAAGGGCGCCCGCCTGACTCAGCCCGGTGCTTGGTCCGGCGAGGTCGGTGCCGAGTTCCGTGCAGTTTCGGCGGACCCGGCCACCGGCAACCAATCGTCTCGTTTGGAACCATCTCAGTAGCCATTAGATGAAATGAAAATGGGCCAAGCCTGAGCGCAGCACCGCCTCCAGGCGTTGCTGAAGACCTTCCGACAAATCATGGGCAAAGGCGCTGATCGCCATCGTCAACTGCGGCTTAACTGATGCGCATTAGGTCAGCCCATCGCCATCTCATCTCAGACTAACTCGTGATGAATGACACCTGAACTGAGCCCGGTGTATAAGGGGCCTACGCAGACTACACTTCCAGGATCCGCTCAATCCGGTCTGCGAATATAGAATCTAGTTCATACACAGTCCGCCTTCTGGCGTTCCCTGAATCCCGTCCGCTTCACTCTGTTATGGCATGCATTTTGATCAGAAATATTGGGTTCATGCACCTTAACATTTCATGGAGATTTGACAAGAAATCTTAGATATCAGATAAAGAGTGCGGTTAACCACGTATTTGCATACTCCATTCACAGAATCCTTTTCGTTTCAGAATCAGTGCCTGGCTTCAGAAGTGTGGCTAAAAACGGTCTTGAAATGGATTGCATGGGATTTTTGCATGTTCATGAGACACCGTTCCAGCTGCCTTACCGTTTGGTCAGGTGCTCATGTCTTGCTGACATTGTATAAGCGCTATGCCACCATACGTTAAAACGCTGACTGCTTTACTACGGGATATAGCTTGATATAGGAGTACAGACATGATGTAGCACTAAGCAGCATTAACGTAATGCCTATATTCAGCTTGCAATGACCGGACTGAGAGAAGCACTATCAAGGAGGATATCGATACCAGTTTTTTTTCAAAATACAGACCTGGAGTGTGTACAAGAGCGGGTGGCGCCGCCTACGGCAAGTAGTGGCAGTTCTTCCCATACCGTACGTGTCACGTGAACACTTTCACTTGCCTTTGTAAATCAATGCATACTTCGTTCTGCCCTGGTTCAGTCACGCACTCAACATGTCTTGTGATGGTCTCTTTGAGCTTTGGTCGTTGTCATGTAATGGTCTCTTTATGCTTTGGTCTTTGTCATGCAATGGCCTCTTTGGGCTTTGGTCTTGATCATGTAACGGTCTCCTTATGCTTTGGTCTTTGTCATGCAATGGCCTCTTTAGGCTTAGGCCTTTGTCATGTAATGGCCTCCTTGGGCATTGGTCTTGGTCATATGATGATCTCTTTAGGCTTTCCTTGCACCATAGCAGTACGCATAACAGAGCAAAATCAGATTCCCGTCATTCTTGATAGAGACAGATAACAATGGGGAATACATTGACCCGGAGGTGGCTGAGGGGGACGGGCGGCCAATCCGGCGCACGGTTGCGCCGCAGTGGCATCATCGAATTTACCTTGTCAGCTGCTGCGTCGGAATAACAAATGAGCTGGATCCTGCCCAGTGGACTTTGTAGACAGCTATGTACCAACTCCAAGATATGACGGAAGCCAATAGCCATGGTTTAGAGTTGCGCTTCTGTCTACAACTGTGCGTGTTACATCTACATGAGCTGCGGCACGGTGTGATATCATACATTACAAAGGGCATTAAATTTATTGGTCGCATGCTTTGGGAGTTAAAATTGCCCATATATAATTTATACGCTGGCAATGAATGTTGTAAAATGTTGTAAAATGCTGTCCGGTCTTGGTCCGCACCCCTGACAATGCCTGTTATCTATAAAATATACGTATTATATATATGCATATATATATATATATATATATATATATATATATATATATATATATATATATATGTCTTACTAGCCAAACAATGCAACTAAATATGCTTCGAATATGGAATTATAGACATATTATGTAATACTACCACTTACATAATTGTGCTATCAAATATATAACAACAATGTGTCATTTCAACTGCTTCCAAGTGTTATATATATATATATATATATATATATATATATATATGTATATCTGTGTGTGTGTGTGTGTTGTGTGTGTGTGTGTGTGTGTGTGTGTGTGTGTGTTTGTGTGTGTGTGTGTGTGTGTGTGTGTGTGTGTGTGTGTGTGTGTGTGTGTGTGTGTGTGTGTGTGTGTGTGTGTGTGTGTGTGTGTGTGTGTGTGTGTGTGTGTGTGTGTGTGTGTGTGTATGTATGTGTGTGTGTGTGTGTGTGTGTGTGTCGGTCAAAACACCATCCATGGAGACAATCACAAGGCAAGCTGTAATCCGCGGATTTCTCCCATCCGCGAAGTGCTCTGATGTGCATGCATCGCCATCTCACCTATCGTATGAATCCAGCCGCCTGGAGTCAGAGTCAGAGTCAGACAAATGAGTCCACGAGCCAGGTCAGTTCCCGACCACCCTCCATTCAAGACATAGCGCACACCCCAGCGACAGCCATCACGAAATCAGCCGGCACTCAGCATCAGTTCAGCATCACAGCCGCGCAGCTGCCAGCTCCCACCGGACAGCTCAGCACCTCCCCAGTCTCCAGCTCAGCACCGCCCCAGCTCCCAGCTCAGCACCGCCCCAGTCTCAAGCTCAGCACCGCCCCAGCTTCCATCTCAGCACCGCCTCAGCTCCCAGCTCAGCACCGCCCCAGTCTCCAGCTCAGCACCGCCCCAGCTCCCAGCTCAGCACCGCCCCAGCTCCCAGCTCAGCACCGTCCCACTCCCCAGCTCAGCACCGCCCCAGTCCCCAGCTCATGTCCTCGGCCCGTTGGTTTTGATCAGCGTGCTTCGATCGCGGCCGCCCCACCGACGCACTCCGCCGGCGCCATTACCTGTGGCCGGGGCGCGCGGCGCCGGTGGGCCCGCTCGATTTGCCTCGTCTCCGGCTCAGACCAGCTGGCGACGTCCACTGCGCGCAGAGGGCCGCTGAGTTCAGAGGTCCGCCACGTCTTGAGGGTCCTCTGCGTGCAGAGGTCCGTTGCGTGCAGAGGTCCGTTGCGTGCAGAGGTTCGCTGCGTGCAGAGGTCCGCTGAGTGGAGGGGTTCGCCGCGCGCAGAGGTCCGATGCGTGCAGAGGTCCGCTGCACGGCTGGACGCTTGATAGCCGGCGGACCCGCCAGGTGTCCAGCAGCAGGCCGGGTGTGCGGGGTCGTGGTGTTGTCATTGTGAGGTGATGTTAAAATTGCAGACCTGTTTCAGTCATTTGCGGAGCGTGTTATCGCAGTAGGAGTGGGGTGTCGCTGCAGGAGTGGATTGTCACTGCGGTGTTGTGTCATCATTACGGGCTCGTTTTATTTTTGCGGGAGTGGTATTTTAACGTAATTAAAACAGGGAACTAGAATCGCTTTTGAACTAGGGTGGTAGTGAAAAAATTCATCTAAAGAAGACCTGCGGGAGTGAAAAAATCAATTCACAAAAAAATGGAACTTATGCGCTAGTGACATAAGCTTCAGCAAACAAAGACATCTATTTCAAGTTGGCACGAACGTAATATCAGAAACCTGACAAAACTATTTTGTATTTTAACATCTTAGGTCATCAAAATGAAGCAGAATACATTAAGGCATAGTAATTTCATGACAGTGTAATGAGCATAAAAAATTATTAACACAAATGACTCGATGCTGCACATTGCACTTCCCTTCCACATCATTTCTAACGCAAAACAAAGCAAAGGAATTTAATAACAAAATAACAACAGAAAATTCAGCAAGCATAAAATACCAAACAAAAAAAACCTTTGGACTGCTATACACCAGCCCATCACCAAGTCAAACACTCCAGACATAACTCTGTTAAGATGGGGTCAGGGAAAACAAACATTTTGTCACTGTTTCTTACAAAATACCAATGCTTACTTCGATGAAAGTAGCCTAACTATGCCTAACCTAAAGAGGCCTTACTTCATCTCATCCTGTCCTGCCTGTTTGTATCACAGCAGCAGATGTGAGTTACTTATTCTTGCACCAAGCCTTTTGGTATTTGCCATGCACTTAACCAACTTAACCCAACATAAAGTAGCCCATATGCTAAACATCATCTCAACTCACCTATCTGTTGACGGCAGCACTTGTGATAAAAACACGATAAAGCTAAGTTTTGGCTGGTTTCGATTTGCATTTCTATTCAGTTCATTTGTGTACGCTTGTTGACATCAGACAAACTTGACAACAAATAAATCAAAACACTGTAAATCACTTTGAACAACTTATTTTGATTGTCATGGTTAGCCTATGTCAAGGCTTATAATGGGTATGCTTCACAAAACAATCTCTCTTCCCCAAAAGAAGCATAAATTTTAAATGACCATGCCAGTATTTCTGCATGCCTTTTTAGCTGCAGCAACGGTATCTATTTAGGCTTGTTTATTCATATTTAATGACAACGTTTTAGATGTTGGCTTCACATTTTAAATGGGATGCTTTTTTTTGTTACACAGTAGTATTTGGCTCATATTGTAATTGCTATGCAGCTTAGAGTATCCCTGGGTATCCCTCAGTAGAGTATCCCTGCGTTAAAAATATAGTGCACATATACAATACAGTCATTTGCCAGTCAGCAAGCCATGACAACTGTAGAAAACAAATGGTTAAAGCAGCCATGAGGAACCACTTCAAGGAATCTGGGGCAAATGATCAAGAATATGGAACAAAATAAACCCACTGCATGCCTTGTGGCATTATAATTTGTCTTATGACAAAACTCGATGAATTACAACAGAAAATAGCCAACTCTGGTTACCAATCATGTGTTGAAAGCAGGCAAGGTACGCAATTACTTGGTCCACAGGAGACATACTAGCTTCTTCCGGCTGCCCCAAAACCAAAAGTCAGTACCTTTCGCATGATCTGCTGGCAGACAGAGTCATCCCACTCACCACCCAAATATAAATGTAAATCATGCCCACCAACCTGGCAGATTAAAACGCGAAACGAGTAAGAGGTGTGGATGATAAACATCTCCAGGGGGCAGAATTTCGCCATCAAACACTTCTGTATTAGCTGCGTCAGGTCTGTCCCAAAGCTCTGTATGGCAGCATTAGGATAGCCTTGCCAGGTAACCTGGTGAGTTAGGCACTCGAAAGGCTTAGATTTATCATTATTGAGCACCGCCAGGAACGAAGGAAACGGTTAATTGAGGGTTTAACAGAGCAAAAATAGCGGTAAAAATAAGTTGTGCTTCAAATGTTCTCCTTCATTCCCTGCCAATTGTTCACTCTTGAGTGCATATCAAACATGTTTGGGGGGCTGGCGAATTAATCTAACTTATGTATGAAATACTTACAAGTTTGCGGTTGGGGCATCTTGCAGAGAAATTGGTCAACATTTTGAGCAGCAGATGGTACCTCTAAAGGCAATCGAAAAGGAAGGAAGAATAAAGTGATATCACACTCGTATGATACCAAGAAAAACAAAAGTAGCTATATAAATATAAAAACTGATGCTTTTCTGGCAAAATTTTCTTATCAGCTTTTTGACTTAAAATCTGTTCATATGAGCGCTTAAATGGTGATATTCATCTTGCAAATGTAATTTAGAAGACACTTCTTGAATTTTGCACTCCTGCATTTTGGGGGGCCTTGGCCCCAAAAAACTCCCGAGAGTATGTTTTGGCCCCCCAAACATTCCCAGAACTTCATAAAAATTTCGTCTACTTACCGTCTGTTTTAACTTTGATGGTGTGGTATCAAACATTTCTTTCCGTTTCGGAAAACAGCTTCATGAAAAAAGTTGGCAGCTGTTTGAATATCAAAACAAAACGCATGTTGACGCGGCTTGGTCATACTTGGCGCAAACATCGTGTTTGGTGAGTGCAATGGATCTCGGATCCCACACCAGCCAGCTGGCGACGAACGGTTGGCCCCCTAAGCTCCACCCCAGGTCCCCCCACCCCCTGGGTGCGCAGTCAAAGGTTTGGCAGCCGATAAGTTCCATGTAAACTGAATTTCGGTTGAGTTGCTTTGTACCAGGCTCGTGACTGGCTGGTGACAGGCCGGTAATTGGTTGATAATTCGGTTGAATGGTTTTGATTGGCGGGTGACAAGTTTCAGCTTGACACCGTTGATAAAGTGGTAACGAGCTTTGATTGGCCTACGGCAATGGCAGGAGTCCAATGCCCAATCCTACAGATCTGATCCGTTATGCCGCAGTGGTTCATCGATAGGAAAACACACCGAAACATGCTGAAGCGCTCATCACGTCTTCATCTTCCTCACGCGAAATAGGAATGTACGCTCTATGTGGTCAAAAATGTATCAGCATTACCTTGCAGCAGGTAGCAGCCCAACGAGACAGTCGCCGTCCCGTTAGCTCAGCTGATTAGAACGCCTGTCCTCCATTTCACCCCGTTTGGGTCGCTTCAGGCGTTCGCTATTTGCCCTTGACAGTAACGACCTGCGGCAGGTGGCTGTGGCCGCGCTGAACGTCATGTGACGTCAGAGCGCAGGACGGACTGCACTGCGGCACGTCAAACTGGGAGTCCCACATTTTCATGAGGTTTTGAGCTGAAATGAACTTTAAGAGCCTTTTTGTTTCTGAGCTTGACGCACGCGAACTTATACAGGTTATTTCAAGGTTGCACGGGCATGTATGACGTCACAGAAACGCCACACGTATACTGTCAGCCCGATACGGGGTCAGCAGCGTGACGTCACGACATCACGGAGATGTCACAGATGTCCCCGTGACGACTCCGTCGCCTCATGGTGACACATGCTTTGCTTATCCATGGCAGACTTCGGCCGACTTTGCAGCCGGAGCACCCCCAGGCATCGTCGCCCGGACAGAGGCTGCTCGAGGGCCCAATCACCTGACATTTGACCTTTGCCGGGTCGGTGATTTCCGGCCGACCAGCCGTTCGTCAACTGATAAACTCCGACGAACCCGGCTCGTGAATGCTGATTGGCTCCTCGCCAGCATGTGAAGTCGCCCGACCGCCTCCCGAAACCAGGGCGGAGGTCACGTGACCGATTAAAACAAACTTCCGCGCTCAAGTTGTGGGTGACTGATGAGGCCCAGTAAAACTGTCTGCGCTGCCTGGTGATGACAGCTATTGGAAACATGATGGGAATCGTGTGTGGAAATAAGACGGCGTTCTAGTGTGGCATAGATAGTCTTGGTGGAGACCACCAAACCCCTTTGCTGGCGAGATGGCAGTCTTGCAGCTCCGCAGAAGAAGACCAGATCGGCGAGATTTTGCCATGCGTGTCCCCCAAATATCACGATTTAACTCGCCACCCAAAAAAACTTTTCCGTGACATCAATTTGAGCCCAGAGCAAAACAATACGCGTCTTGCTCTAAAGTTCCTTGACCTACGCGACCCCCAATGCGATGCATTATTGCCCTAAAGTTCCTTGATCTACGTCTGGCCCACATCTGCCCAGCTCGCCTGGCTTAGGTGACTTCTGTGTACCATAGCGTCGATGTACACAACTGTACCACAAGGTCTCATGGCTCAACTCCTGTGCAATTTTCGCGCACAGAAGGCCACTGACTTTTTGCTCGTCTAATTGTGCCGCAACTTTTGCTATTTACTTTTTCGTTAGCTCGAATGTGTTTAGATCGTAGCGCAACAGATTGATGATTGGCCTGGCCAGGGATATGATTGGGTTTGCCAGGTTTAGCTGCATCCGTCTGCGGGTAAGTTTTATCATGGTTGACTTGCATTTTTGGCCAACCATCGTTCTTCATTATCACGCGCATAGTTCTACATCTGTCTGTGGCAATTGCATTGCATAATTACCATACCATTGCCGCACAATACCCAGGTAACTGTCAACACCTGGTACAAGACATTTCCAATTGTATTTGCAGCTCAGTCACTTGTTGTTATCTTTGTTACTGTGGTATTGCCATCGGCAGGGAGGAAAACTTGACTTGGCAGGCGCAAGTATTCAATTTGGTTATTTTACACTCTGTGTCATATTATGTGCATATCCCACCTGTGCACCGAGCAGCGATATCAACGGTTCTTCGCGACATCCTGGTCCACTACCCAGCCGTCGTGCTGAGCGACGTCCTGGTCCGCTACCCAGCTATCGTGCTGGGTGACCTCCTGGTCCGCTGCCCAGCCATCGTGCTGGGCGCCGCTACCCAGCCATCGTGCTGGGCGACGTCTTGGTCCGCTACCCAGCCACCGTGCAGGGCGACGTCTTGTTCCGCTACCCAGCCACCGCGCTGGGCGACGTCTTGGTCCGCCACCCAGTCATCGTGCTGGGCGCCACATGTGTCGGCGCGCTAACCGACGCAGCCCCCGGACAGCATGCTGTCGGCTCTCTGCTGATCCGCCCCGGACTGCTGGCGCCCAGCCGGGTCGCGCCCCGTTTCTTGCTGACCGCTGCATCGACCGCGGGCCGTCATTGCGATGGCTTCTCCACGGACACCATACCGACTCGGAATCACTCAGAATCGACCCCGCTGTGATCGTGGATTGTCCGGCATTGTATCCGGACCATGGCCGGCATGTATGGCCGTCAGATAAAAACCCGGGGGATCGCACTCATTCCGACGTACAAACCGATGACAGACTTGACTGGTGACGTTGCTGCTGACGTGTCCGCCGGTCATCAGGCGCGCTGGAGGTTGGGCCAGCGCCATAAACTAGTCCAGATCTGCGGCACGCAGGCGGCAACTTGGTGGCAGCGTCATGGCCTGTCGCACACGCTGTCGGCGGACTGCACCCCGCGTAGCGGAAGGCTTGCACTGCGGGTGACCAGCCAGGTCAGGTAGCTGATTACCTGGAGCCTCCCATTTAGGAAGTGGCACACTGTGTGTGCAAGCAGGCTCGCCACCCGCCTCATGCACCCTGCCACGGACCTGCGGTGGAGCTACGCGTTGTGGGATGTCTCCGTGACCCAACCATGGTGACGCTGGTCACACAGTCGTCGGGCAGCTTGTGCTGTGACTACAGATAGCAGCAGGTCCGCCTGTGTCACGACTGCTCTGGAGAGCACCAACGCCAACTGGTAGCCGCCGATCTCTGCGCTCCTCGGCGTCCCCTACGCTGGGGTCAATGGGGATGAGCGGTGCTGCCAATACAAACAGCCCCACCCTACATCTGACCGGCCGGTGCGGCTAATGAGATTGCTGTGCCGCTTGGCTTGAGTCCGCGTGACCGTCGCAACACATTTTTTTGACCGATTTGACCGAGACGCAACTTTTCAGCCCGCCATCCCACCAATTTCTGGCCTGCAAAAACCCGCGGGTTTTCGGCTGGGGTATAGACCAGACCTGGTGAACTTTTGCGGGTCAAAACGTTAGTGGCCAAAATAATATATGTTTTGCTGTTCCGTAGGTTTTTATTTCATCCCAACATTTAAAGGGGATGTTCCATTTTGGAAGATATTGAAGTAAGCATCATATATGATGGGAAAAGCCTACTTGCAACTATTGGTAAACTTTCAAGATTTAAAAACGACGCTAAGTAGCAAAATTGTAAAGTTTTTAAAAATACGCCCCAATACGCCATCGTTTGATAACGTCATGGAAACACTTTGTGACAACAGCAATGCTTGGTAGCATCTGGCAGTAAGACCTAAAGAAGAGACCTCAATACCTCGAAACGCACGAAAGCTGACGCCAGTCGGCCATTCCCGTCGCGAGCGTTGTGTCAGGTGACAGATTAATGAACGGCTTTTTTGTGGATTTTTGTCTTGGTGCTGGTCGTAAGATAAGCTTTGGTGGACTGTTTGACATACGTAACGTTGCGATCACCAGCTTTTATGGCCGATTGATAATATCAACGCACGGTATGCTGTGAAAACTGACTCACAATGTCATGAATCTCGTACTGAAACCCGCCAAGGACTGTTGAGGATGGCAATTCTATATTGTCGACCTATCCTTACCTGCAGTGGTGTAGTCCTAACATTATTATCATGTAATGTGCACAGTAGTTACTTTCTGTATTATTTGTAACTGGGAATGCAGTTGCATGCAAAAATTAATAAAGGTGTAACATTGCTATCAATTGAATGCCAAAGGATTCTCATTGCTATGGTGAAGATAGTACGGTTGAGCTTCCAAGAACCTACTGAATCTGTTGCTTATGTTCATCTGAATGCTTAATGTGCCGCCAAACACAAAGTAGTCATGAAGCAAACATACGTTCGTCTTTTACAGCAAGAGCACCAGTCACAAAAAACGCATAGCAGACAGGACACACCAGAAAAACAGTTTGCACGAATTGAAAGCTTTAGGCAAAAATCCACTAAAAATTTCAAGAACAGCGACCCAATTTTTCAAAACTGTACCCTGATTTCATAAATCACCAGTTTGGTAGGTGCTTTATATAAATACAGCTGCACGCTGCACTTGGCTGTCTTAGTTCCCACAAAAATATCACAAATTACAATCAATATCCATTATTTATAAAATGCGTGGGAAGCTGTGAGTCTCTTATCGTCCCAGCTTCACTCGCTTGTCAATACAGTCAGCAGTTATTAGCTTAGCAAATGTAAAATAGTTGTCGAGACTGAAAAAGTAGCTGCGTAGAGTTGGTTTATCAAAGCCTGAAGAATGCGCAAGTTGCGACCACGGCTAGAAGGCACTTACACTATATGATTTTCTCTTGCTGCGATTGTTACTAGCTGAACAAATTTGTCATAAGGGTTTTTGTTCTGTGTAATTTATTCATTCTTTTCATGTTGGTATTGCATACGGTTCTGTGGGAGAACACCTTGTAAACATATGACGTCCATGAGACATTTCTTAAAGATCGTAAGTTGCACTCTGCAGGCTTTGTGTACTGTGGGAAGAGTGACTTAAATGAATTATGTAAGTCTTGGTCGTTTTCATGAAAGCCTTTTTGCAGATGCAACAAAGGCTCATGATTTGTAAAGACATTGCTAGATGTCAATGACGCCACTGGTTGGGCAGCCAGTAGTGGACAAAATATTATTTCTTTCCTTGTTTTGATGGCTGCATCACAGAGCCATGCGGCGGCCGTTGAAGGCTGGGACGTGGATAGTGGTGTGAGAGAGACGTTGGATAGTTTAAAGCTGCCATGCAGTTTTTATGCTGTGTAGCCACATGATGTCTCCACTCAACGGCATCAAACGCCACCTACGAGACTGACTGTGGTTGTTCAATGAGAAATATGATTTGGTAGAAATTGTGACGCAGCGGAATGGTGATTTAGCTTATGTATATTGTAATGAACTGGCATTTCCCATGACTTGAAACAACCAGTATGCTTTCTCAGTGCAAAGCGACGAGTTGAAGTATGCGGGCTTAACACGCGCTCGGGTGTAGGGTCAGTTTGACCTGCCCAAAAGTTTTTTTCACTTATGGATTCGGAACAGCACGGCGTGGCCGCGCCAGATTTTGCATGACAGTAGAACAATCACTAGTGGATTGTTTGGTACCAAACATTTAGAAGAAACTTGTAAGGTTGCTGACCTGCGGCAGGTCAAAATCAGGCCATGGATTCAGCGAGCCTGATTTCTAGGGAAACGTTCAATCTAATGCATCAACAGAGTGTTAGACGAAGCTAGACATCACTGAGACGCTTTGTTAGAACACACAACAATCTCAAAGAACAAATTCCATCGACCTTGGGGGTCAGATATGAATGTCAGATCAAAGTCAAAGCCAACCTGGTTTATTACTTCAGAGGTTGCTGAATGCAGTTGTTCCTGGTGCTCATTTCGAATTCGTCGATAATAGAAACCGCATTAGACATCTTCCATAGACTTCTCAAAGGTCAGGATAAGTCACTGGCATAAAGTGGCTCAGATCAGCATTTCATTTTTAGGAGCACGCTCTCTAGCGTGATCTTCGACGCTTATTCAAATGCAAAGCTCAAAACAGTCTTGTATTATTTTGATCACGATGACCTTCAAAAGGCCAAACAAGATCACACTAACCTTTAATGAGCGCCCGACAGTTTGGACACAAAGCTGAAGTTTGACCCTGTTTGACCTGATTAGGCTCAAAGGTCATTGTCTAGGAGCACGAAATGGTGGCACAAGGTAATTCACGTGTTGGTGCCAACACAACCTGTGAATTTGGTGTCTCTAGCTTTCTTAGTTTCAGAGATCTCAGTGGGGTCAAATTGAGCCTCTTACGAGTGAAAGATATTCAACTACCCACCCGGGCGCGTGTTAAATAAAATGTCACACCTTTAGGGCATATTTCAAAAACATGTTCAAGTGAAGCCTCAGGACAAATTAAACCTTAGAAAAGCGTCGGGCGGTGCCACTGCGACACCGTCAATACATAATAAGGATACCAGTTTAAATTATTTTCGAGTCAACTTACGCTGCCAACGCCTCGTAACAGCACTACCATTCTTCCATACAGTCACAACCACTGTCGTCATGGCAACCTGCATGGAACCTCTACCGGTGCGAATAAAAGAACTTTGTGGTTAGCCCAACGAGCGACAAAGGTCTGACACCAAGAAGTGCATTGGTTTGAAGTTTGAACCAGTACGACAGTGAGCCAGATTGAACCAGCGTGTTAGTATGGACCATGTGGTACTCCAAATCCCAAAACCAAATTGCACCTCGGAAAAGCCACTGTGGTAAACGCCATTTGAGAGAAACCAAGGCCGAAGTGCAACGTTTCGTTGAATTCGCGGGATAATGATTTCACGCTTGGATATCTTTTTTCGGAACAACATGTTTTAAGCTTCTAAACATTTATCACACAATAGTTTTGACAACTTAGATTGTCGCAAGCATTACGAAACACACATGTTGGAAAAAAGACAACTGAAATGTGCAACTGTTATAGTCGTGAACAGCAGTTTAATGAGATTTCTTCTGCAGGGGCGGCTGCTTCCAATCAAAATTCTAAGCTATTCAGAAGGATTTTGCAAGAACTGATATCAAAACTGGCATGAAAACCACGTCTGATATAACATTAAGCAAAAAGTAAAAAAGCGGTATGCTCCCATTAAAGTAAACACGCGCCCGGGTGACCGGCTAGATACCCTTCGCTCGGGTGGGGGGGGGGGGCAATTTGCCCCTCCCCCCCTGAGATCTCAGGAACTAAGAGAGCTAGAGACACAAAATTCACAGTGTGTTGACCTATACGTGAACTCACTTAGGTCAGAGTTTGAGGTTCAGGGATGCATAAAGTTTGAGAACAGGGATATCGTAGATACTCTAAGGAGACAGTTCTCTCCAGTTTTTTTTTTAACAAAGGAGTCCGTTTGTGATCTCCCTGGCAATAGGCCAAATCTGACAGAAAGCAGTCTTGTAGATTTGACGGTTACCGAGGGTCACCGTCATGGTAACCACCGATGGTATGGTGAGGGATAGTTTGAAGGAAATCAAGGCTGATAATGCGGCCAGACCT
This sequence comes from Pollicipes pollicipes, assembly GCF_011947565.3. Taxonomy (NCBI): domain Eukaryota; kingdom Metazoa; phylum Arthropoda; class Thecostraca; order Pollicipedomorpha; family Pollicipedidae; genus Pollicipes; species Pollicipes pollicipes. Next base: position 10,135,795 of record NW_023596448.1, on the reverse strand, counting down.
GACCAGTTGGATGGTAGATCGCTGAATGAATGTGCTAGTGCTTTATCTTGTGCTCGTATACTAATATTTGATAGGTCGCTGATTTTTGCCAGAAGTACCTGACGACTGATGCAATGCCAATGTAGCACCGATATCTAAGAAGGGAACCAAAAGAATGCCAGCAACTAGAGGCATGTCAGTACTATCTCACTAGTGTGCAAGATGTTAAAGAAATTCATTAGGGCTGGGGTTCAGTTACGCTTCGATAGGCATCAGTTGATAAATAGTCGTCAGCGTGGTTTTCTTTCTGGTGGGCCCTGCTTGACAAATCTTCTGGAGTTCATGGAGCATGTCACTAGTCAGGTAGAGAAAGCCAAGAGTTTGGATGATGTTTATCTGGATTTTAGTAAGGTGCCACACCAGCACCTCTTACATCAGTTAAAATTGCATGATATAAGGGAAACAATCTTGCTGAATAGGGGCTTGGCTGCAAGACAGGAAACGAAGAATAGTGCTCAATGGCACTAAATCTCAATGGGGGCTCGTACAGAGTGGGGTTATACGGAGGTCAGTATTGCGCCCTTTGTTCCTCAGTATTTTTTAGATAAGTATTGAGATATAATTAGAAAGTAAGGTGCTTAAATTTGCAGACGGCGTCAAATTGATATGGGTGTCGAAAAATGCAGACCAGGTGCAAGTTAACTTAAAGACACTAGTGAAATGGGCTTCTCTGTGGCAGGTGTCATTTAATTATGATAGGTGTAAGGCGATGCATATGCATAGATCTGGCAGTGGGGGCATTACCTAAGAAATGGGAGATCAAGAGTTGGACCAGATCGAGGGCGAAAAGGTCTCAGAGGTGATAATTTTTAGAGATTTAACGGCTGAAAAGCAACGTGGGGCCGCTGGCCCCACGTTGGATTTCCCAGAACGTGGGATTCTGGGACTTATCAACAGAAATGTCTACTAAAAGAGTAGAGATGTTGTCAAAGAGTTGTAAGTAGCTTGTTTCAGATCACACCTAGAGAATTGTGTACAGACCTGGCCCCCATGCCTCCAAAAATATATAGATAGGCTGGAGAGAGTACAGCGAAAAGCAGCTAGGATGATAAATGAAAATCGCAACATAGAATATTAGAAGCCTTAACGCCTTGGAGTTGCATTCACTGAAATATCGTAAATATAGAGGGGATCTGATAGCGGGTTTGTAATGTTATGAGAGGGATATGCAATGTAGACCTACAGGGAGCGCTGGAAATTAGGCTGAAACTTGGGGGAAACCAGTTTCTGTTGGCAAACATTAGGGGTAAATCTATGAAGAGACAGGTTGCATTTAGTAAAGAGCAATGAATCATTGGAATGGGCCGCCAGACCACGTTATAGTACGTCTCTCCCTAGCAACATCTAAAAATCGTTTGGACAAGTTCTATCGGTCTAAACATTTTATTGATAACCGGAGTGGTAACAGTTGAGGCCGTTTTTGGCGCTATCCGTACCATCGTCCGCTATAGCCCGATATAAAGCACTTAGACACACACGAAACACAGTTTTGGTTTCGTCATCTTCAAAAACCGTAGGTTTAACAACTGAGAATTCAACACCACACTTGCGGAACGCTGCGATTCGCAGCACACGCAACTCGCGCGCCACCGGAACGATCATGTTTGGTGATTAAAGTATAAAATTATGTTGATAGATGGCGGTAAGATCGGAAAACTTCTCTGCAGGGGAACGCGACTGGTAGCTCGCATCCAGATGAAACAAAACTGCACTTGCCACGACCGCCGATAGCAGGGGGGCGGCCACCAGCATGCTGTGAACAGTCACCGACAGTCACGGATAGTAAGATAGTCACGGACCGCCATGGACAGCAATGTACAGTCACGAACAGCCTCGCAAAACTTATGGCCATTTACGGGCAGCCACGACAATTACCGACGGTCGTGCACTATGGACACCAGATAGGCAGGCAATCAGATCAATCAGGTGCGGTGCAACCGGCTGCCACTGGTCATCGTGTAGGCCCGAGCAGTCAGCTCCAACACAGAAACGAAGTTTTGTTGAGTTAATACATGCGCATGCGCTCTAGGTAGATCTCACGTCACGATGACCTCACTCCTTTCGTCGAAAATGACAAAGGGTACTCCACAATGCAGGTGAGTCGTGGAAAGAGGACCTGAATGTTAAAAGTGCATCGGCCGGGAATCGAACCCGGGCCGCCCGCGTGGCAGGCGAGCATTCTACCACTGAACCACCGATGCTCAGGGGCGAGAGCGGTGAAATATAAATTATAATTCTATCGGTTTCAATTATTCATAAACATTTGGATGCATGTCGGTAATGATAAGATAGTATTATTCATCGGAAAAACCAGAAGAATGGAGATAAGGTTTGTTTGATATTTTGGCAACGTGCCTTTATCGAAACAAAAGCAGAAGTCAGACTGCTTTTGTTGCGATAAAGACATGTTGCCGATCAAACAATATATCAAGGAATAAGGCTAATACTTCTGACTCATCTCTGTGAATAATGTTCCCCCTAATACACTGAACAACTTACATATCGGTAATCAGTTCATCTGTTTTCCGCACGTCGCATACAGCACCCATGGCGGGCATGTCTTTCGGAGCTTGGCTTTCGGGTGATAAATTGTTGTGGTAAGAGGTTTTGTTTCCTAACACTTTATGCCTTCATTTTAGCAATTATCTGATAATTTTGATTTCAACAAAAGGTAATTCAATTTTTGATACCCGTCTTACTAATCAGGACCCAGGCACCCACCTGTATGCTCATTTTCTTGCCTGATGTCGATTAAGGGGAATGTTCGACAGTTGAAGGTATTGAACAAGCATCAGATATGGTGAATAATCTCAATTGTAACTAGTGGCATGATTTTTAGTGCAAAAGACCGTTCAAAGCATCGCGATCTCACCATATAGAGTAAACGTGTTCCTGAACACGTCATCGTTTGTGTCATGGAACGCTCCTCTGACGTCAGATGGCTGCCAAATTGGCCGTGCGAAATGGACATCTCAGTGAGCGGACTGATTCAATTTTAATGCTTCAACTTCTTGAGAGGTGTCTTGCAAATCAGCGCGGTGGTTTCAGAACCCATATATCGTTGCGGGGCCTCGGACAAGGAATTGTCACTGGAGGGCCATCCAAATCCATCCCTCATAGCCCCAATCCCTCATTATGCGAATTTCTCAGCTGATTTCGCTGAATTTCTAAGATAGCACCGACCGGAAAATCAATGCAACAAGCATGGGTGGAGCTCCTCCAAAAACATTGGTGGGGCCCAGGCCCCGCCAAGAGCATTACAGGATATTTCACCCCTAGAAAGATCGTCGAAATAAATGATGAAGTAAGATAACTTCGAAGCTACCTCCATTTCGGGTTATTTTACCTGGAACTGTCAGCTGAACACAAACGAGGCATGCCTGCTGGGTTTCAATTATCTCCACGGTGTACCTTTGTTCTGATTCTTCCGCAAACACTGGAGAAACCGCTGATAAGCTTTTGTCACGCAGTAATCGATCAGAATGCAATAATAGCCTGCACGATGCATCTCACTCAACTCATTTTCAGCAGTCCGGCTCCACGTCTTGATGTAAATGCATGGTAATGGATGATTGCAGACTTGGGTCATCAAACGCCTTTGCCATCTTGCTGAGGCTCCGAAACTCCTATGAAAGAGGTAGATGTCATGGATCAGGTTTCAATATTTCCAAGCTGTTTCACAACCTCACCGCAATTGATTTATGACCTGTCTGAGCTCGTCAACTAAATGGTTTAAGAACAGGCAGTTTTACCCAGGATGGCTTAGCTTTATGTACATCGTGTGTCATGCACATGATAGTGCATGATTGCAAATGAACTGTTGACAGTTGGATGAAAATGAAGCAAATCACGCCAAGAGTGGCATCCAAGCTGGAAACATTCAAAGGAAAGGTAGAAAATAGGTCATTCACATGTATTGCAGGCGGCCATGGTCAGACTGGAACCAAACAGCTTCCACGCCGCCACAGTTCGCTGACGCGCGTGCTCCCAACGTGATCCGGTACACTTTACAGCGATCCCTCGCAGCGGAAGAGCTTCTTGGCAAATTCACGCTGCTTGTACTTCTCCGGTTCCGGCTGACGGTTGCACCTGTCTTTGTTTGCCGGGAATGCCGCCACCGCCGGACGCGGGTCAAATTTCGCGATGCCCAAGCAGTTAACACTGATGGCAGGTCGGTCGTTAACCGTTGACAGACTCATGCCCAGGCGATAGCTGCTGCGCACAGTGTTGTAGTGCGACACGGCACGCTCGGTGCTCATGCTGTGCGGAGTGACGCAGAGGAGCGACAAGAGTTGCTTGCAGACGCCTGTAGCGTTTTTCGTCATCGCCACCAGCCTGCCTTTCATGCCAGGACGCTGGTCTCTGGCGTCGCTTATCTTGCGCCACTGGTCACAGGCGTTTCTTGTAACCTGGGTCACGCTCCCCCTGCCGAACAGCCCGGATACCAAGCTGCGACCGGCAGCGGTGAACTGTTTCGCTGACTTGGACTCAATCATAGCGATCAATCATAGCACAACTTGCTCCTGCTCGACATCGAGCCTGTCGCCCAGGAAGTTCGTCGCGGCCTGAACGATCTTATTACGCACAGCTTCAAATGTTCTTGACGGCTGGTTCGTCTGCAGCTGGGACGAGCTTTTCCTCCTCGCCACCAGGCAGAGGCTCCTCTTTCATTAACTCCAGCTGCAGCAGCGCTGCGTTGCGGTTCTCCAGCACATCTGGTAGCACCAGGCTCGCGCATTGGATTTTTTTCTGCAGGTGGCGAAAAATTCCGCAGATGTCGGCCATGACGCTCGTCACACGGGCTGCGCAGCCACCCGCGACAAATTTCTGGATAAAACCCTCGGCCTCAGCCGTCTCTTTCTTACTGCCTTTTGCTGCTGTCTCCTGCCATACTTCTCTACAGCCCGCTAGGCTCGTCAGGACAGCGTTGATTGACGACAGCAAATGCTCGGCGAAACGGACCTCGAAGTGCTGGGGGAAAGTAACCACCTTCTCGCTGCTCTCATGGAGCTTTTTGTTCCTGAACTTCGATGTCTGGAAGTGTGTTATTAGAGCACACAGGTCCGTCTTCCAGTGCAGGTCTCCGATACCGTCCTCTTCACACTCTCGAGAGCTAGGTCACTCCTGTGACACGCGCACCAGATGGTGGTCAGGTCACATCCCAGCAGGTCGTGGAGCCTTTTCCAGGGACCACTGCTGCGACCCGAGTTGGCGCTCTCTCCGCCCGAGGTCAAGTCAACCAGCCGTTGACAGGCAGATCCAGCCCTTCAACAACAGTTTTGACCGCCTCTAGAAGACCTGTAGCGCCATCTTCTTCCGGTTCCACCACGCTTAGAATGTTGGTCTGCAGCTCAGCGTCAGCATCAACCACTCTGGCAGTGACGAATTTGTTGTCTTGCTGCTGACGGTACATACTTCCGTCGACCTGTAGGCTGTGCACAACTCCAGCGGCAATCTTGGCGCCGATCTTGGCCCGCTCTAACTTAGCGACGACGCTGAGCATTTCCCGGTATATGTCCGGATCTCTGTAGTGAAGAGCTGCAGGAGGTGGCTCTATTGGCTGCAGGTCCTCTTCCCAACCACCCTCGCTTATGGCTGTCCAGACTCGATGCACGTGCAGCGCTGCGAGGGAGCGGGCTGGCCACGACCAAGCGGCCAGAGTCTCGTGCCGGCTATCGTTGTTAACAGCAACGGCGAGCTCCAAAAACGTCTTGGTGACACCAGCGGCAGTTCTCTTGAGGATGGACATCCATGGGCGTTTCGAGCTTCCACTTTTCTACTGCTGCTCCAGGTTTTTCGCATCCGCAGCAGCAGCATGAGATTTTCCGTGCATATGATCTACCGCGCTCATTAATTTCTTCTTGCTGTCCGCTCTGACGCCGCTGGCTATGTAGACCCGTCCGTTTACCGAAGCCTTGGCTGCCTCCACCTCGTGCTCTGCGCAGATAGTGCACACCAGCACAGTCCGCTTACAGCCGCTTATCTGCCGGTTTTCTTGGAGAAGGCAGTCGAAAGCGTTCATCGACCACTGAACGATCAAATTGCTCCCTTGTACCACTCGTCATTTGTCGCACTGCTCTGGCTCGGTTCCGCTGGAGTGGTAGGGTGCGTCTCCGAAGCAGTAGGGTAGATTGTCGAAGGGGCGAGAAGCGTTCCAGAAGAGGCAGGTTGAGTATACCGGGTGGAATCTAGGAGCAAGGAAGTTGCAAGGATTAGAACTGACCAACGAAAAGGAATGAATTTTCACCAAAGGGCACAGGGGTAGTAAGACAGACATTTTCTGACTGCATACATCAAGTTACCAACTTTTGCTTTCTGTTGATGAAGGCCGGGATGTTATTTTCGGAGATATCGTGGCACTGGCAGTAATCAAATACTGAGCAAATCGCTTGCTCCTTTGTAGGGAGTTTGAGGTCCAACCGTGTGTCGCGTCATGTTTTGACAAGCATTCTGATAATATAGCACGACAACGCTCGTACAACATAAGCATCAGGTTTTCAGGGCATAAATATATCGCTGCAGGTCAGTTACACCAGGGTTATCACCACACGAATCACTAAACATGATTACGCGCTTCGTACGCTATCTTTAGTCTCAGATTAATGAAATTTTTGTATACTGTATTAGTTCAAAAGGTGCATTTTATGGCAGGTTACAGTAAAACGACACGAAGCGCAATTTGTTGAGCTATTCACTTGTTCTGTAACGCACCTAACATCAGTGAGATGCAAACTAAAAATACAGCCGCCCAGGCTTCAACGGGTCACTGTTAAATCAATGCGGCCTACTGATGCTGATATATCAACAGCATGACCCCAGCATTTACCACCACCATGTCGTCAGAGCACCGTGGCCTTAGGTAAGGCCATGACCCAACGATATGGGTACATGTTGTAAAACACAGCGTGTTCGTCCATAATCGGCAGTTCGTTAGACTGAAAGGTAAAAATGGACGCTGAGTTCGAATTCACGGTCAAAACAGCCTTTAATGACATTGAAGATCAAATAAAGGTCACCGGAGGTCTCCCTAGGTCAATGATCCGTTTTGACCTCAGGTGTGCGCGAAATATCTTTTGGTCGTAAATGGACTGTTACGGTACGTAAAAACTACGTTAAAAAGCAAACTTGGGTACTAAATCAGATGCTAGGTCAAGATAAGAACTTTGCTCATGCATGCTGTGGGCAGAAAAGTAGCACTGGGGACCGGAGGTCGTCGAAGTGCAAGACAAGTAAAATGCATCTCTTGACCTCTCACGGCCATCACTGGACCTGGACCTCTTACCTGAAAAACATTCTGTTACAATGCCCCTGTTAAAGCACTGAATTCTTCGATTCTGAGCGTTTGAAAATTCGACCTCACTTGACCTTAAGCTTGACCCTTGCGTCACCTTAAATGCCACTCGGTGCTTTGTTACCTCCTTACCTCAGTGCTTTGTCACCTCACATAGTCATACATATAATTCAGCCATAAAAGTTGGGTCACGAGCAAAAAGAATGAAAAGATGTCTTCCATGTCCATGTGGGCCATAGCCTCAAGATTTAATATTTACCGTTTAACCTCAGTTTCGCCGGGTCAGAATGTGACATATGTTCATTTAATCCCACTTATGCATCTTGGTCTATTCCTGACCTGTGGTGACCTTAACATTGACCTGGGTAAAAGTACACGTGCTTTCGCCTTTTCGCCTTCGGTGCCGCGTTGAAAGAATCCTGAGTTTTGTGTAACTTCTGCCATGGAAGACGGCCTTTTCTGGAATGTCAGTACCCACTAAGACTTTGGCCAGACTCGTCTTCCAGGATCCCTCGCACCTGGTGCTATCATGCCCACTACCGGGGGGGGGGGGGGTAATGGGAATGGGGGGGTTGTTTTGGGACCATTGATCTATTCCCAGCCCCTTGCCCTGCCGTGGCCGTGTTGAGCGATGAACATTCCCCTGGGGCCAGGGTTTATCGCTTTCTAGCCGTAAAGACCAAAGAGGCTCAACAAGGGAACAGGACCAATGAGCCCTGATAGGGTAATGAGTGAAATCAAATATATTAGCACAAGCTTTCCTTAGATGACTGAATGTCGTTTTCAAGGAAATGGTACATTTCATCTGTCATACCAAATGAAATTCGGGCTAAGTAATGAGTGGAACGCGTGTCTTTACTTACAGTTCGCAATAAACAACTTCGCCTCTCCATCCCTCCCCTTCCCGCCAAGGCTAACACACTCCTCACTCTTCCCTTGAAACCTTTCCATGCCTATGGATCTCCGATTATTTCGATCTTTGGGGAACTGCATATAACATTTCGGTTTGCTTTCATCCCCTGTTCCTGGCATCCCACGAGATCCACTAGTTATAGTGAGCCACGCCATTCAGACATGCAGAATGCGGCAGGCCTCTCCCACTTTCTTGCCCTGTCTCGTGACTCCGTGAACCCAAAGGAAGCAACTGCACAGTGCACATCGAACTGGGGATGAAAGAGCATCAAATAGCTACCTTTTTCGCAAAGAGCCGCCGTATGTCCGTGGCAGAACCTAGCGACCTGAACGATTACACCAATCGACAACCGATCCGCCACAGGCAATCGAATTGACGCTTACAGGCAGGGGGTTGAAACCTAGTCGGGACTACACCTGGCATTCCCATGGTGACGTCACCATGGGATTGCCCCAGAGCATTTGCGTGTCGAGGGGCATCGCCATGCGTGTTTTTTTTTTTAAATAACTGTTTTCGAATACTTCTAAGCTGTTCTCTCCCATAAAAAAACGTCTCAAGACGTTTGCCGGTTTGTCTCCTACCCATATTCGGGGTTAAAACAGCTGTGGCTGGTCAAATATTCCAATACCAGCCCGTATCCCCATACCATATTTTGCATCCAACAAGGGTGACTTTTACCGACGTAAGAGATGATTATCACCCTTACTGTCACGGAACGTTTCTTACTGTGATCCAGACGCGGGTTACTTCAAACCGGTGATGCATATAAAGAGCGGTCAGCTCAATGGAAGGGAAATATTTGAGTGTGCAACCACTGAGAAGACGGTAGCGATTACATTCAATGTTAACACGCGCCCGGGTGGTCGGTTGGATACCCTTCACTCGGGGGGTCAATCTGACCCCCCTGAGGTCTCAGGAACTAAGAGAGCTAGAGGCATCAAATTCACAGGGTGTATTGACCTGCACGTGATCGCATCAAAGTGATAGTTTGAGGTTTTTGCCAACTATCCGCCATTCCGTTGTCTACAGCTATGCAAAACTTGGCGCGGCTACGCCGCGTTGTTCGGAAACCATTCCGGTATAAAATTTAATTCAAGTTGGTTCAAGAATGGTTCAAGAAACCATTCCGGTATAAAATAACATTCAAGGTATAAAAATGAGAGTGAAATTATAGTTCTAGCGCCTCTTCAGCAGCCAAAGCTGCTGAATCAGTCGAAGCAGCCAAATTCCGCTGATTCGACTGATGACGTCACAAGTGTAATCGGCACGTGTTGGTCAACAGCGGATGCATGCCAACCGTAGTTCCCTTGGCTTTTTGAAACGGTTCTAAGGCTAGAAGCCGCTAAATATCCTTTGCTGGGTCATAAAGGACTATTTCTTTTCCGAACTGGCCCTATTATCAGCTGCAAGGCTTATCAAACATTAATTGGCTGACGTCCCAACCGAGCGCCTCGGGCTGGAAAGCCAGGAGACAAAACTCACACAAAGCATTTTCGGTAATTCATTGCCCAAGTTGGATATAGATATACATGCAAACGGAAAAGTTATTAGGCCCATCTTAAAGAAGCAGTGATTAGAAATCACATTGACATGAGGGGCTGAGGTCAGGACAAAGGCCTGCAGACCCCTGTTACATGTTTGCAGGGGCTGGGTCAACTGAGGTGTTTCATTTCTTCAAAAAGTATACGCTGTTTGGCTGATTGAGCATGCTGTGTTACGAACTTGTAGATGCCACAATGGGGTCAGGCCAAGGCCATTCCATAGGTTAGCATGATAATTTGGTGTATTTATGCGACCATGATTCAAAATATTTTCACACCCATTTTGCTGACGCTGAGCAGCTGAAACGTCAGATACAATTTCGTTCTGGTCAGTACGCAGTCAGATGTAGGTATGATGCCAAAATTCAATGCCAAAACGAGGTCAACATTACACGCAGTAAGCTAGTCATGTCAAACATGCTTTCGGATTGCTTGTCCCACAGGAATGCAATATAATCACTTTTAATCTTGCATCGGGTCATCTTAGTGCCTGAAGAGATCAAAACCTGTTGTTTGTCACAACCTAATCTGACCTTTGAAAGGCATTCAACAGCCATGGGCAGGTTAGGGAAATTGATTTTGAACTTGCTGCGTAAATAGCCACCACTTGCTCACATCTTGTTTGAAATGCAGATTTTATCCTTTTCAAAGTGGTAGAAGTTTTAATTTGCCGGGAATAGCGGACAGCAAACTTTCGTGACGATGCAATACCCAGTGCGCAGATCACCTTGATTTATGCATGAATACACACTCTAGCATGATTTCCTCAATACCAAGAGCAGCCACACATTGTCCTTATTCTAAACATCGACAACAGTGGGGCACAAGTAAAAGACCTGGTCACAGCATCCCTTTTCTATGCAGCATGTACAGTTCTCACTATTGGTGGCTTGCGGCACAGATGCTTGTCCAATATCTATGCACAGCAACACAGTGTTGACATTTCTTCTCACTGTCAGGACTGTGGATGCCCCTTTTTCCATGCTTCCCGTTTAGCCACCTGTCTGACATTCTCATTACAGATCCCTGGCATATCGAAGCAAAAAATTGAATGTTATAGTTATCATCATCTTTCTGCTGATATGATGATATCATCTTTCTGCTGATATGATGATATCATCTTTCCGCTGATATGATATCATCAAGGTCGTGATAACTATCCGTCATCCGTCGCTGGGGGTTAGTTATCATCAAGATGATGATAACTAACCCCCAGCGGTGCGCGTACTCCCCGTGCCCGCCGGAACTGCTCAGCTGATCACACAACTCCCCTGTCTGCCGGAACTGCTCAGCTGATTACACAACTCTCTGCCCGCCGGGACTGCTCAGCTAAGCCCCGACCGTTACAATAATAGGGCAAAACATACCATCAGTTTCAGCATCAGGCCATGCACTGGTTGTCTTCAGGTTGTCACCTACCATGTTTTTATGTTTAAAATACAACCATTGGTATGCAATCAATTATAATGTTTCCTACATCTTATGACAATGATAATCGTGTTAACATATTATTTTGAGTGCTGCACCAGTGGTAAGTGGTCAAGGACGCCAAATTAGTTGGGGCCTTCAATTCATACTCGCCTCAACTCATTCCACTCAGCTACAGCGAACTGAGCAGTATGAAAATGATGCAACCCACCCCTCAAAAGACACCAACGAACAGGTTTGTTTCTTTCCAGATTTGGCTCACCTTTTTCTCAAAGTTAGGCTCAGGCCAAATATTTTGGGGGACAGGAGCCCCTGACTGAAAAGGAAACTGTACTCCTGTCATATGCCAGTCAGTGTCAGACATGTCGGTATAATTGCTGATGTCAAGTATGACCCAGCACACGCATGATGAAGATTGTCTTATGTTTCTAGCACTTGTACAATCACAGGACTATGTCTAGCACATTTGGGGCACAGGCGAAGGCTGGCACAGGTTGTCCTTTACACAGGGAACCGCTTATGCTGTTGGAAAATGACTAGCTGCAACTATTAGTACTGCATGATACATGGATGAATTACGCTGTCCCGAAACCCCGCTAGGTTTTGTGAAGTCAGTCTCGGCCTACCAGCAGGTATCGAAGAAATCACACAACATGCTTCAGTTCGACGCTTAAAGTTTTGCCTCTAGATGTGCAAGTAACCATGTTTGACACATCAAACCAATTTTATAAGGCCTCGCTGTGCCAGGATCATCTACATCACAAGTGATCCACAAATTTCCAATATATTCAGGCCCAATTTTCACTAATTTTCGGCTTTGAAGGTCAAAGGTATGGGAGGGGCGGGGGCGGGGGGGGGGGAGGTGAGAAGATTACGGGTTGGGGCTGGTCTTCAGTCTCTCTGAAAATTTTATTTTTTCTCTATGTACATTGATCGGACATAAATCATCAAAACTGTATTGGAGAATCCTTGGTGTCCCTGCTCGTAATGTAAGCATGTAGCACGACAGTTTCTTCTTAGAATGGCTTGCAGAAGCCCAGAAGCCAGAAGCCTTGCAGGACCTGGAGAGCACCAGTAACAAATATCAGCTTGTCACACTCTGCTGATGTGCATGCTGCCTATGGTCTGATACTTAGATACCCAAGGTTTCAGGGCGTGTTCCCAGATTTTGTCATTGTTAGCCTCCATAAGGGCGACGCCAATATGCATGTGTGAATATCTTAAGTACTTTACATCAGCATCATGCAACTTCCTAAAAAAGCTGGATTGAGAGGTAGATACGTCCACACAGTAGTTGGTATTGTGCAAACATAGCTGTGTTACAACATTAACCAGTGCACCGCTTCCCCAGATTTTGGCAACTTTAGATGGTGCTGTTCGCATCTCCTGACCTGTTCTACCTTATGACAGTTGCTATCTGGAACAAACGTTATGAATACAAATAGACCTCATCACAAATTTTACATTACATCATTCTTTTGATATTAGTAAGATGACCCTGAAATGAAAGGTGCCAGGATAACAAGCAGCCTGGGTCTCAGATCTGCCACTGACACATAACTTGATTATAATGCCAATGAAACGGCTTATGTTACACATGTGTCCTGTAATTTGCTTACATCGTGGCGTTTGCTTCGTGATGTCATTTTTCAATCATATTGTTTTATCAAAACGTGACTTTTTGGAGTTGCTCGGCAAAAATGGCGGTTAACGGCTTGTGTGCAATATTGTTTTGGTTTGTCTTTTGACAGGATTGCTGTGTAGGAGACATTCAGCCATACGTTCTACACATATTCAGCATTACATAAACATGTTGTGTATTGGTGTCTTCGGAATTCATCTCTTGAAATTCAGTGCAAGAATTCGATAGAAATAGTGCGATTTCCTTCGTCATTTCTGTCGTGCCTATTTGCCTGTATTCCGGTTACGGTTTTGAAACGGAGGGTGATATTGATTTCTTTTCTTGCTTCAGACAAGACTCCGCGTCCGGCACCAGCTCACTCACATTACCCTGCCGTTATTGTATCATGTTGAAGAGGAACAGCCGGCGCCTCTACGTTCCGCTTTTTCGCCGTGCGTAAACCCTCCGGAAGTGCCGTCCCAAGAACTCTCGTACTCCCGACGCGCATCACGTGGCGGCGCCCGCTGTCTGAGTGCTCCCTGCAGACGGGGTCGGTGGAACCGGCCTTTCTGTGCCATGCTTACCCCCCTCCGCGTGGGAAATACGTGATTCTGGCCGCCGATGCCACCGTTGGCTGCGCCCGGTGGCTTTGTTCGGTCAGCGATCCGGACCGTTGCGTTGAGACCCCTGTGCCGACACATCAGGCGATCCAGCTCCGCCTGACGCGAATGTGAGTGGAATGGCCCGCTACGTTATTTTTTAGTGTCCTGATAGGAACAAATGAATGTGAGCCATGTTTTGCTGGCGGTCCCAGCGAATGGCACCATCTAGAGATGGGGCAGTTTTTTTGCTTTCCATGCCCATGAATCCATAGCTGTTTTACATTTTCCACATGTCCGCTTCAGAGCGTAGTTGAAAAAAATATTGTCGTTCGGTGAACAGCATTGCGATAAAATCGAATAATCGCATGAAAATATCGACGTCAGGGAGCCAGATTAGTGCAGGAGTTAGAGGATGCGTTGCGGGCTTTTTCGCTTTTCCTATCATTTCCAATTTGATATTTGTCACAACGATCCGTGTGCTCGTGATGTTGCATCTCGACTAGAGTCAAGACGGATGCAAATTCACCGCTTCGGATTGCCTTGGGTAAAAAAGCTTGTTTAACTGTAATTTACAACCCAAACGCCTTCCCGACAAGAGCCTATATTTAACAAAAATGGAAGTTTCATGCTCACCTGGCCCTCCCCTCCTCAGATAAGTACATTGTGCGCAATGATACACCTGTTGACAGGTGTGTTATCCCCCAAAACCAGTTGAGAACAGAACGGATGACAAATATTGCTGAAAGCTAGCCACAGATGTACTTATAATTGTCTCGATCCTTCCAGATACCGCCCAATTTTCCTTACAGAGTTGATGAAGTGAAAGGAGTGGACGGAGAAAAATAAATATGCATATCATACAGTCTCGTTTATTGGGTAACAATGGTTCGTATAGCTTCCAGTCAGGCATGCAATTTTAATGCACGAGTGTTTTTTCCTGAAGTCGCCAATGCAGAAATTAAGACCAGAAACATAAGGTTGAAATCGCTCGCAGTGATTAAATGTTTAATGGTCGCTTTGAGCTTTTAAGTGGTTACAGCACTACGTCTTCTAAATTTTAGGCCAAGGAGGTAAAACGTAAGACACAATTTGAACATCTGTAAAACTTACTGACTCGCTCGTTATCATAGGATTCCTTCCCATTTGTTGTCGCGATGAGGAGCACATGATCGCTTACATCCTCATTTGTTATTGGTTAAAACCGTCATGCGATTAGTTATCGAACACTTTACAAACCCATCTTGGTGCCTCCGGATATCCTGCTGCTGATGAAAAGTATGTCACGTCGCGTACTGCCAATGTATATACTTTGTCTGCAGACGGTAAAAAAGCGTCCACTCGCTTACGAGCGTAGAACTCATATCAATGCCTACCGTTCATGAAAAAGACTGAGATGCTCTCATTGCTCAAAGTTTTATTCAACGTATGCTTTCAATGTCGATTGTGATGAAATTTTGCGCATTAAAACACTGAAAGAGTATATCGTGTTTTAGTGGCCCAGACCTCTTTCAGCACTGCCTTGTGTGGAGACAATTTGTGGCCGATTTGTGGGTACATTTCGTTGCCTCCCAATTTTTTGAAGGGTCCTTTTAGTACCGTTTCTAATCTGCTCCTCGTCCTTACTGCCCTTTCTTTCCTGCATAAAATATTAAATCGCTCACTAAAAGAATTAAACTCTTCATATGAACTTGATGACGGCATGCAATTGCCAAGCCGAGTTCGCGCACCACCTTAGTTTTTTGTTAGGGTCAATAAGTAATTGAATGAGATGCAAAAACGCTGATTTGGAAACTGACAACGTAATTTTCTATAATCGTGCATAACCGCTTTCTTGTCTGAGTGGTGCGATTCGCATTAAAATGCGCCATTACGGTATCGAGCACTGTCAATCACCTGCGCTCGCGTCCCGGCGTGTTTTTCGCCAGAGGCATTGTGCAGAGCTGGTAAATGCAGGCAAATTTGAATGCAACATTCGGTGGGTGTGCGGTGTGAGCTGTGAGTAGAAGCTAGCTTCCTACATACCTTAGCCGAGGCATGTAGGTGAGGCATACCCAAGTTTGCACAGGTTCCTGTCCAGCAGTATGTGTAGTGTGCAAGGCTATGAATGGGGTATGAGACTGAATATCTGAACTCTGAACATACGTTCTTTTACTGTGTGAAGACGTTCAGTTAACTGCAATTCACACCTGATATCAGAACTTCAGTATCAGCATGGGGACAGCAATATTGTCAAAAAAATTATTTCACTTCAGAAAGAGGCACGGGAAGTTAGCCAGCTTTGATAATGTTTTATTCGGACAACAGCTGTGAAAAATTTCATTGTGGGATTGGTCGGTGTAGCTTTCGGGGATAAACCCAGTGCGGGACGACAATGTGCATAAAGTTTCATGACATTTTTATTCTTAGAATGCACTTGCCTGGCAGGTAGTGCCACGAATGAAACACGAGTGCTGCTCTTGGGGCAAGATTCACGCTGATACACCCCATTGACATCTTTGGTGTGCCTTGCTAATTAGGAAAAGCTGATACCAGAAGCCTAAAGCCGTTTCTAATAAGTAGTTTCAAATTTATGCCATGTCTATGTATCTTCAAGAGTGCATATTTGAAAAATGCCCGTGAGAAATGCCCTGAAAAGTAAAATAAGGATCCTAGATTCAGGAGCATGTTTGTGTTAAAGCATTTGGAAATTTTGTACATGTGTTTCAAGTGATGTAGATTTTGTAATAATTGGAGCATGTGAGGTAAAGCAAAACTCTAAATTAGGAATGGAACCCGCCACATCTGGCATAAGATTCAGGATGTCTTCAGGCTTGACATTTTGCTGGCACTTGTGCCATAGCTTGTAGGCTCGTTGATTACTGGAGAGCAATTTTTACTGGGTAGATTGAGTTGGCGTCCCATGAAATACAGGCCATGTGAACTGTGGTTACATGGTGTATTGATTCATGTGAGTAATGTTTTTATAAGATTTGTTGCACCCTATGGATATCTAAAACATATACCAACACACTGTGGGATTATTATGTATATGAGGCGAGGAAATGAGTATGTCACGCTCACTTTTTCATTGGCATAAATGATGGAAATCCTTAATCACTTTTCTTTTGGGGCCGCCATCAGCCCACTGGCTGACAGGAAGGAAGTACAGGTTACTTCCCCAAATTGGTTACAATAGGCAGAATGTACTTGAGTACAAAAATTAGCGATCTCCACATTTTACATCTCGCCTCCTTTTTCTGTTTGCAAATTATCTTAGCCCTCACTGATCAGGTAGGGGGGGGGGAGGGGAATCGAAACCCTCCCTAAGGTTTTTTTAAGAATGCCTCTTTGGCATGCTGGCGCTTTGGGGCCCCGAGCAATGTAAATCGTTGGCTCCGGCTTTGCCCCTGCTTGGGAAAAAAACGTTTAGCCCATTGCCGCCACGAGGCCGACTGTGCGTCACTGGTGGCGTCTGACCGAAAAATAGGCCCCTATTGTCTCAGTGAGCCCTTGATCAGCACGCGGAGCCCTCTGGCTGGCAACTGAGTGTCCGGCCCAGGGGGCCAGGGCACCTGAATGCGACCTCTTGCTGGCTTTTCGGGCCCTTCGAGCCCTCCAATCGGATCCTTAATCGTAGGTTACGAGGGGCCCGAAGGGCCCTCGAGACCCTAGGGGCCTACGTGCCCCTACCTCCCTTGTTTGCGTTGCTGATCAAGGCGAGGGTTAAGGAGACTGGTCATACCATTTGTATGTTGTCGGGGAAAAGCGGAAGCTTTTTTACCTTCCTTGTTCTGTCCCGGCTGCTGTCCCATGGTCCACAGTTCCGTTCTCTCTTCTTTCTGATTCATCCCTCTTTCACGTAAAGAACGTATATTACATCTACCGCCCTTAAAATTACAGCAGCACAGCAGTTAAAATAAGGAAACTGTAAGCACGGGCTCAGCTGCAACCCTTACTACAGGACAATGTCCCGCCACCTGCTTTCCTAACGCATGCTCTTTTGAGCCCTCCTCCATTCTCATCATGCCCTGACCACCCCAGCCCTTTAAGGCGCACCCACCCCCCGCCCCCCCCCCCCCGCCCAAACGGTCCGCTAATGGGGATTTGCATTGTGCCTCGCACCAGTCTAATGGTCACACAGACTGCCGGTTTCGTCAGTCTTCTGCTGCGAACGCCATCTAGCTCCCGCCGCGGCGCAGTCGCCTCACTGTGACTCCCTCCACCGGCTCTGGAATACTGCGCCTGGTCTCCGGCGTTTTGCCGGCCTGGCGGTCTTCTGACGGCATGCTTTCTGTGCCATCTGGATCGCAGCCAGGTACCCAAGCGGTCCACAGGAAGCCAGCTCCGCGGCGGCGGTGCGCGCGCTGCGCGGCGGAACGTTGGCTACCGGTGCTCGATACCAGCGTTCTAAGATGGCCGCCCACTAACAATATTCGGCGCGTCGCTGAATGGCTGAATGACGGAAATTGCACGCCGGATTGAAAAAGATCCCCTGTAGTCGTATACGCGCGGATAAGATTGGCCAGGACTTTTCTAAATCCACAAGCGGATAAATTTCAAACATGTAACAACAATGCTGTCTGCCGCTATAAGTATTTGCAAAGAGTCGACCACGTTTTTTGATATCAATAATACGCAAGACAGGAATAATAGCAAAACAACATTCGACCGCTTGTATTTCTCGTAATGCCAACCCGAACAGATATACTAAAGCAGAACTCAAGGTCACAAACACAAATAACAGGCATAAACACGAAACATTTTGGAAGCATCAAACGTAAAAATCCACAGCGCAAGTCGCTGTGGAGATCAACATCGCCCCAGCCCAAACCAGGCTTCTGATGGGGCAACAAAGGCGTCACACTAAACGGCATCCGGGGTGGGTGACGGAGATTCTCCATCGCCGCCGAGCCCGCGGCGAGTACGCTAACATTGTTCAAGAGCGCCGCACTGCTGACCCCCAGCACCAGCTGTGCTTTTGTATGAGCCGGAAGACGGCTGCGGTACTGCTGGCCGAGATCGGGCCGACCAATACCCGGCAATCCAGCAGCTGCTCCACGAGCCAATAGGCGCTGCTCAGCGCCTGTCGTCACGCTGAGGTACCGTCAGAACAGCAATCTGTCTACACAATTAGCATCGTTTGCTTTCACTCAAGTTGAGCTGAAGCCTTAAAATAATCAAACAAATTGCTGAATCATGGCGTAAAACTGCTTCATTGCTACCTTGTCCTCTTGCTGTTTCTCGTCGAGCCACCGGAGTTTTTGTGCCGCTCTTGCTGCAGTCCAGAATGTGAATTATGACGGTGGGGGGGGGGGGAGGATGCAATAGGGGCAAAAAAAAACCATCGTTATAGTCAAGCGTCAGCTCCGCCTTACAGACGTAGCCCAAAGACATGCCCCACCGGTTAGAAGTCGGCCCCGCCCTGCTGCAGCGACCAGGGGCAGTGCTGCTCAGCCAGCTGGTGGTACGCGGAGCCGGGCGGCACGCGGCGCTCGCGCGTGAACCGCCCCCACGTGTGCACCAAGTGCGAGCCGTTCACGCGCTCCAGCACGGCGTCCCGCGCGTCCAGCTCCAGAAACAGGCTCCAGTTTTTCCATGGGATGGCGTAAAAGCACTGCCTGCGGCCGTGGGAGGGGAGAGGGTCAGGACGACGTTATGGTGACCGCAGAGGGGCACATC
>NW_023596448.1:10096253-10116692 GCF_011947565.3 Pollicipes pollicipes | reverse complement strand
GGAAGACATCTTTTCATTCTTTTTGCTCGTGACCCAACTTTTATGGCTGAATTATATGTATGACTATGTGAGGTGACAAAGCACTGAGGTAAGGAGGTAACAAAGCACCGAGTGGCATTTAAGGTGACGCAAGGGTCAAGCTTAAGGTCAAGTGAGGTCGAATTTTCAAACGCTCAGAATCGAAGAATTCAGTGCTTTAACAGGGGCATTGTAACAGAATGTTTTTCAGGTAAGAGGTCCAGGTCCAGTGATGGCCGTGAGAGGTCAAGAGATGCATTTTACTTGTCTTGCACTTCGACGACCTCCGGTCCCCAGTGCTACTTTTCTGCCCACAGCATGCATGAGCAAAGTTCTTATCTTGACCTAGCATCTGATTTAGTACCCAAGTTTGCTTTTTAACGTAGTTTTTACGTACCGTAACAGTCCATTTACGACCAAAAGATATTTCGCGCACACCTGAGGTCAAAACGGATCATTGACCTAGGGAGACCTCCGGTGACCTTTATTTGATCTTCAATGTCATTAAAGGCTGTTTTGACCGTGAATTCGAACTCAGCGTCCATTTTTACCTTTCAGTCTAACGAACTGCCGATTATGGACGAACACGCTGTGTTTTACAACATGTACCCATATCGTTGGGTCATGGCCTTACCTAAGGCCACGGTGCTCTGACGACATGGTGGTGGTAAATGCTGGGGTCATGCTGTTGATATATCAGCATCAGTAGGCCGCATTGATTTAACAGTGACCCGTTGAAGCCTGGGCGGCTGTATTTTTAGTTTGCATCTCACTGATGTTAGGTGCGTTACAGAACAAGTGAATAGCTCAACAAATTGCGCTTCGTGTCGTTTTACTGTAACCTGCCATAAAATGCACCTTTTGAACTAATACAGTATACAAAAATTTCATTAATCTGAGACTAAAGATAGCGTACGAAGCGCGTAATCATGTTTAGTGATTCGTGTGGTGATAACCCTGGTGTAACTGACCTGCAGCGATATATTTATGCCCTGAAAACCTGATGCTTATGTTGTACGAGCGTTGTCGTGCTATATTATCAGAATGCTTGTCAAAACATGACGCGACACACGGTTGGACCTCAAACTCCCTACAAAGGAGCAAGCGATTTGCTCAGTATTTGATTACTGCCAGTGCCACGATATCTCCGAAAATAACATCCCGGCCTTCATCAACAGAAAGCAAAAGTTGGTAACTTGATGTATGCAGTCAGAAAATGTCTGTCTTACTACCCCTGTGCCCTTTGGTGAAAATTCATTCCTTTTCGTTGGTCAGTTCTAATCCTTGCAACTTCCTTGCTCCTAGATTCCACCCGGTATACTCAACCTGCCTCTTCTGGAACGCTTCTCGCCCCTTCGACAATCTACCCTACTGCTTCGGAGACGCACCCTACCACTCCAGCGGAACCGAGCCAGAGCAGTGCGACAAATGACGAGTGGTACAAGGGAGCAATTTGATCGTTCAGTGGTCGATGAACGCTTTCGACTGCCTTCTCCAAGAAAACCGGCAGATAAGCGGCTGTAAGCGGACTGTGCTGGTGTGCACTATCTGCGCAGAGCACGAGGTGGAGGCAGCCAAGGCTTCGGTAAACGGACGGGTCTACATAGCCAGCGGCGTCAGAGCGGACAGCAAGAAGAAATTAATGAGCGCGGTAGATCATATGCACGGAAAATCTCATGCTGCTGCTGCGGATGCGAAAAACCTGGAGCAGCAGTAGAAAAGTGGAAGCTCGAAACGCCCATGGATGTCCATCCTCAAGAGAACTGCCGCTGGTGTCACCAAGACGTTTTTGGAGCTCGCCGTTGCTGTTAACAACGATAGCCGGCACGAGACTCTGGCCGCTTGGTCGTGGCCAGCCCGCTCCCTCGCAGCGCTGCACGTGCATCGAGTCTGGACAGCCATAAGCGAGGGTGGTTGGGAAGAGGACCTGCAGCCAATAGAGCCACCTCCTGCAGCTCTTCACTACAGAGATCCGGACATATACCGGGAAATGCTCAGCGTCGTCGCTAAGTTAGAGCGGGCCAAGATCGGCGCCAAGATTGCCGCTGGAGTTGTGCACAGCCTACAGGTCGACGGAAGTATGTACCGTCAGCAGCAAGACAACAAATTCGTCACTGCCAG
The DNA here is from genome assembly GCF_011947565.3 of Pollicipes pollicipes. Classification (NCBI taxonomy): domain Eukaryota; kingdom Metazoa; phylum Arthropoda; class Thecostraca; order Pollicipedomorpha; family Pollicipedidae; genus Pollicipes; species Pollicipes pollicipes. Next base: position 10,114,553 of record NW_023596448.1, on the reverse strand, counting down.
AGTGGTTGATGCTGACGCTGAGCTGCAGACCAACATTCTAAGCGTGGTGGAACCGGAAGAAGATGGCGCTACAGGTCTTCTAGAGGCGGTCAAAACTGTTGTTGAAGGGCTGGATCTGCCTGTCAACGAGCTGGTTGACTTGACCTCGGGCGGAGAGAGCGCCAACTCGGGTCGCAGCAGTGGTCCCTGGAAAAGGCTCCACGACCTGCTGGGATGTGACCTGACCACCATCTGGTGCGCGTGTCACAGGAGTGACCTAGCTCTCGAGAGTGTGAAGAGGACGGTATCGGAGACCTGCACTGGAAGACGGACCTGTGTGCTCTAATAACACACTTCCAGACATCGAAGTTCAGGAACAAAAAGCTCCATGAGAGCAGCGAGAAGGTGGTTACTTTCCCCCAGCACTTCGAGGTCCGTTTCGCCGAGCATTTGCTGTCGTCAATCAACGCTGTCCTGACGAGCCTAGCGGGCTGTAGAGAAGTATGGCAGGAGACAGCAGCAAAAGGCAGTAAGAAAGAGACGGCTGAGGCCGAGGGTTTTATCCAGAAATTTGTCGCGGGTGGCTGCGCAGCCCGTGTGACGAGCGTCATGGCCGACATCTGCGGAATTTTTCGCCACCTGCAGAAAAAAATCCAATGCGCGAGCCTGGTGCTACCAGATGTGCTGGAGAACCGCAACGCAGCGCTGCTGCAGCTGGAGTTAATGAAAGAGGAGCCTCTGCCTGGTGGCGAGGAGGAAAAGCTCGTCCCAGCTGCAGACGAACCAGCCGTCAAGAACATTTGAAGCTGTGCGTAATAAGATCGTTCAGGCCGCGACGAACTTCCTGGGCGACAGGCTCGATGTCGAGCAGGAGCAAGTTGTGCTATGATTGATCGCTATGATTGAGTCCAAGTCAGCGAAACAGTTCACCGCTGCCGGTCGCAGCTTGGTATCCGGGCTGTTCGGCAGGGGGAGCGTGACCCAGGTTACAAGAAACGCCTGTGACCAGTGGCGCAAGATAAGCGACGCCAGAGACCAGCGTCCTGGCATGAAAGGCAGGCTGGTGGCGATGACGAAAAACGCTACAGGCGTCTGCAAGCAACTCTTGTCGCTCCTCTGCGTCACTCCGCACAGCATGAGCACCGAGCGTGCCGTGTCGCACTACAACACTGTGCGCAGCAGCTATCGCCTGGGCATGAGTCTGTCAACGGTTAACGACCGACCTGCCATCAGTGTTAACTGCTTGGGCATCGCGAAATTTGACCCGCGTCCGGCGGTGGCGGCATTCCCGGCAAACAAAGACAGGTGCAACCGTCAGCCGGAACCGGAGAAGTACAAGCAGCGTGAATTTGCCAAGAAGCTCTTCCGCTGCGAGGGATCGCTGTAAAGTGTACCGGATCACGTTGGGAGCACGCGCGTCAGCGAACTGTGGCGGCGTGGAAGCTGTTTGGTTCCAGTCTGACCATGGCCGCCTGCAATACATGTGAATGACCTATTTTCTACCTTTCCTTTGAATGTTTCCAGCTTGGATGCCACTCTTGGCGTGATTTGCTTCATTTTCATCCAACTGTCAACAGTTCATTTGCAATCATGCACTATCATGTGCATGACACACGATGTACATAAAGCTAAGCCATCCTGGGTAAAACTGCCTGTTCTTAAACCATTTAGTTGACGAGCTCAGACAGGTCATAAATCAATTGCGGTGAGGTTGTGAAACAGCTTGGAAATATTGAAACCTGATCCATGACATCTACCTCTTTCATAGGAGTTTCGGAGCCTCAGCAAGATGGCAAAGGCGTTTGATGACCCAAGTCTGCAATCATCCATTACCATGCATTTACATCAAGACGTGGAGCCGGACTGCTGAAAATGAGTTGAGTGAGATGCATCGTGCAGGCTATTATTGCATTCTGATCGATTACTGCGTGACAAAAGCTTATCAGCGGTTTCTCCAGTGTTTGCGGAAGAATCAGAACAAAGGTACACCGTGGAGATAATTGAAACCCAGCAGGCATGCCTCGTTTGTGTTCAGCTGACAGTTCCAGGTAAAATAACCCGAAATGGAGGTAGCTTCGAAGTTATCTTACTTCATCATTTATTTCGACGATCTTTCTAGGGGTGAAATATCCTGTAATGCTCTTGGCGGGGCCTGGGCCCCACCAATGTTTTTGGAGGAGCTCCACCCATGCTTGTTGCATTGATTTTCCGGTCGGTGCTATCTTAGAAATTCAGCGAAATCAGCTGAGAAATTCGCATAATGAGGGATTGGGGCTATGAGGGATGGATTTGGATGGCCCTCCAGTGACAATTCCTTGTCCGAGGCCCCGCAACGATATATGGGTTCTGAAACCACCGCGCTGATTTGCAAGACACCTCTCAAGAAGTTGAAGCATTAAAATTGAATCAGTCCGCTCACTGAGATGTCCATTTCGCACGGCCAATTTGGCAGCCATCTGACGTCAGAGGAGCGTTCCATGACACAAACGATGACGTGTTCAGGAACACGTTTACTCTATATGGTGAGATCGCGATGCTTTGAACGGTCTTTTGCACTAAAAATCATGCCACTAGTTACAATTGAGATTATTCACCATATCTGATGCTTGTTCAATACCTTCAACTGTCGAACATTCCCCTTAATCGACATCAGGCAAGAAAATGAGCATACAGGTGGGTGCCTGGGTCCTGATTAGTAAGACGGGTATCAAAAATTGAATTACCTTTTGTTGAAATCAAAATTATCAGATAATTGCTAAAATGAAGGCATAAAGTGTTAGGAAACAAAACCTCTTACCACAACAATTTATCACCCGAAAGCCAAGCTCCGAAAGACATGCCCGCCATGGGTGCTGTATGCGACGTGCGGAAAACAGATGAACTGATTACCGATATGTAAGTTGTTCAGTGTATTAGGGGGAACATTATTCACAGAGATGGATGCAGAAGTATTAGCCTTATCCTGATATATTGTTTGATCGGCAACATGTCTTTATCCGCAACAAAAGCAGTCTGACTTCTGCTTTGTTTCGATAAGGCACGTTGCCAAAATATCAAACAAACCTTATCATCCATTCTTCTGGTTTTTTCCGATGAATATACTATCTTATCATTACCGACATGCATCCAAATGTTTTATGAATAATTGAAACCGATAGAATTATAATTTATATTTCACCGCTCTCGCCCCTGAGCATCGGTGGTTCAGTGGTAGAATGCTCGCCTGCCACGCGGGCGGCCCGGGTTCGATTCCCGGCCGATGCACTTTTAACATTCAGGTCCTCTTTCCACGACTCCCTGCATTGTGGAGTACCTTTGTCATTTTCGACGAAAGGAGTGAGGTCATGTGACGTTGAGATCTACCTAGAGCGCAATGCGCATGTATTGACTCAACAAAACCTTAACGTTTCTTTCTGTGTTGGAGCTGACTGCTCGGCCTACACGATGACCAGTGGCAAAGCCGGTTGCACCGCAACCTGATTGATCTGATTGCTGCCTATCTGGTGTCCCATAGTGCACGAACCCGTCGGTAATATGTCGTGGCTGCCCGTAAAATGGCCATAAGTTTTGCGAGGGCTGTTCGTGACTGTACATATGCTGTCCATGAGCGGTCCGTGACTATCTACTATCCGTGACTGTCAGGTGACTGTTCACAGCAAAGGCTGGTGGCCGCCCCCCTGCTATCCGGCGGTCGTGGCAAGTGCAGTTTTGTTTCATCTGGATGCGAGCCCAAAAACCAGTCGGCTGTTCCCTGCAGAGAAGTTTTTCCCGATCGTTACCGCCATCTATCAACATAATTTATTATACTTTAATCACCAAACATGATCCGTTCCGGTGGCGCGCGCAGTTGCGTGTGCTGCGAATCGCAGCGGTTCCGCAAGTGGTGGTGATGTTGAATTCTCAGTTGTTAAAGCCTACGGTATTGTGAAGATGACGAAACCAAAACTGTGTTGTTCGTGTGGTGTCTAAGTGCCTTTAAGATCGGGCTATAGCGGACGATGGTACGGGATAGCGCCAAAAACGCGGCCTCAACTGTTAACCGGACTGGCCGGTTATCAATAAAAATGTTTAGAGACAGTATAGAAACTTGTCCAAACGATTTTTTAGATGTGCTAGGGAGGAGAACGTACTAATAAAACGTGGTCTGGCGGCCCATTCCAATGATTCATTGCTCTTTACAAAATGCAACCTGTCTCTTCATAGATTTACCCCTAATGTTTGCCACAGCAACTGGTTTCCCCTCCCAAGTTCATAGCCTAATTTCCAGCGCTCCCTGTAGGTCTACATTGCATATCCACTCTCATACATTACAAAACGCCGCTATCATATCCCCTCTATATTTACGAGATTTGCAGTGAATGCAACTCCAAGGCGTTAAGGGCTTCTATATTCTATGTTGCGATTTTCATTTATCATCCGAGCTGCTTTTCGCTGTACTCTCTCCAGCCATCTATATATTTTTGGAGGCATGGGGGCCAGGTCTGTACACAATACTCTAGGTGTGATCTGAAACAAGCTACTTACAACTTTTGACAACATCTCTACTCTTTTAATAGACATTTCTGTTGATAAGTCCAGAATCCGCGTTCTTTGTTCCCAGCGGCCCCACGTTGCTTTTCAGCCGTCAAATCTCTAAAAATTATCACCTCTGAGACCTTTTCGTCCTCGATCTGGTCCAACTCTTGATCTCCTATTTCTTAGGTAGTGCCCCCACTGCCAGATCTATGCATATGCATCGCCTTACACCTATCACAATTAAATGACACCTGCCACAGAGAAGCCCATTTCACTAGTGTCTTAACTTAACTTGCACCTGGTCTGCATTTTTCGACACCCATATCAATTTGACGCCGTCTGCAAATTTAAGCACCTTACTTTCTAATTATATCTCAATACTTATCTAAAAAAAAGGAACAAAGGGCGCAATACTGACCTCCGTATAACCCCCACTCTGCACGAGCCCCCATTGAGATTTAGTGCCATTGAGCACTATTCTTGTTTCCTGTCTTGGCAGCCAAGCCCCTATCCAGCAAGATTGTTTCCCTTATATGCATGCAATTTTAACTGATGTAAGAGAGGCTGGGTGTGGCACCTTAGCAAAATCCAGATAAAAACATCATCCAAACTCTTGGCTTTTCTCTACCTGACTATGACATGCTCCATGAACTACCAGGAGATTTGTCAAGCAGTGGCCCACCAAAAAAGAAAACCACGCTGACGACTATTTATCAACTGATGCCTATCGAAGCGTAACTGAACGCCCAGCCCTAATGAATTTCCTTAACATCTTGCACACTAGTGAGATAGTACTGGCATGCCTCTAGTTTGCTGGCATTCGTTTGGTTCCCTTCCTTAGATATCGGTCTACATTGGCAATTGCATCAGTCGTCAGGTACTCTTCTGGCAAAAATCAGCGACCTATCAAATATTAGTATACGAGCACAAGGTAAAGCACTAGCACATTCATTCAGCGATCTACCATCCAACTGGTCCGGTCTGGGGCCGCATTATCAGCCTTGATTTCCTTCAAACTATCCCTTACCATACCATCGGGGGTTACCATGACGGTGACCCTCGGTAACCGTCAAATCTTACAAGACTGCTTTCCTGTCAGATTGGCCTATTAGGCCAGGGAGATTCACAAACGAGACTCCTTTGTTAAAAAAAAACTGGAGAGACTGTCCTCCTTAGAGTAATCTACGATAATCCCTGTTCTAAACTTATGTATCCCTGAACCTCAAACTCTTGACCTAAGAGTGAGTTCACGTATAGGTTCAACACAAGCTGTGAATTTTGTGTCTCTAGCTCCTTAGTTCCTGAGATCTCAGGGGGGGGAGGGGCAAATTGCCCCCCCCAACCCCGAGGCGAAGGGTATCTAGCCGGGTCACCACTCCGGGCGGCGTGTTATACTTTTAATGGGAGTATAACCAGCTTTTTACTTTTTTGGCTTAATGTTATATCAGACGTGGTTTTCATGCCAGTTTTGATATCAGTTCTTGCAAAATCCTTCTGAATAGCTTAGAATTTTGATTGGAAGCAGCGCCCCTGCAGAAGAAATCTCATTAAACTGCTGTTCACGACTATAACAGTTGCACATTTCAGTTGTCTTTTTTCCAACATGTGTGTTTCGTAATGCTTGCGACAATCTAAGTTGTCAAAACTATTGTGTGATAAATGTTTAGAAGCTTAAAACATGTTGTTCCGAAAAAAGATATCCAAGCGTGAAATCATTATCCCGCGAATTCAACGAAACGTTGCACTTCGGCCTTGGTTTCTCTCAAATGGCGTTTACCACAGTGGCTTTTCCGAGGTGCAATTTGGTTTTGGGATTTGGAGTACCACATGGTCCATACTAACACGCTGGTTCAATCTGGCTCACTGTCGTACTGGTTCAAACTTCAAACCAATGCACTTCTTGGTGTCAGACCTTTGTCGCTCGTTGGGCTAACCACAAAGTTCTTTTATTCGCACCGGTAGAGGTTCCATGCAGGTTGCCATGACGACAGTGGTTGTGACTGTATGGAAGAATGGTAGTGCTGTTACGAGGCGTTGGCAGCGTAAGTTGACTCGAAAATAATTTAAACTGGTATCCTTTTATGTATTGACGGTGTCGCAGTGGCACCGCCCGACGCTTTTCTAAGGTTTAACTTGTCCTGAGGCTTCACTTGAACATGTTTTTGAAATATGCCCTAAAGTGGTGTGACATTTTATTTAACACGCGCCCGGGTGGTAGTTGAATATCCTTCACTCGTAAGAGGCTCAATTTGACCCCACTGAGATCTCTGAAACTAAGAAAGCTAGAGACACCAAATTCACAGGTTGTGTTGGCACCAACACGGAATTCCTTGTGTCACCATTTCGTGCTCCTAGACAATGACCTTTGAGCCTAATCAGGTCAAACAGGGTCAAACTTCAGCTTTGTGTCCAAACTGTCGGGCGCTCATTAAAGGTTAGTGTGATCTTGTTTGGCCTTTTGAAGGTCATCGTGATCAAAATAATACAAGACTGTTTTGAGCTTTGCATTTGAATAAGCGTCGAAGATCACGCTAGAGAGCGTGCTCCTAAAAATGAAATGCTGATCTGAGCCACTTTATGCCAGTGACTTATCCTGACCTTTGAGAAGTCTATGGAAGATGTCTAATGCGGTTTCTATTATCGACGAATTCGAAATGAGCACCAGGAACAACTGCTGCATTCAGCAACCTCTGAAGTAATAACCAGGTTGGCTTTGACTTTGATCTGACATTCATATCTGACCCCAAGGTCGATGGAATTTGTTCTTTGAGATTGTTGTGTGTTCTAACAAAGCGTCTCAGTGATGTCTAGCTTCGTCTAACACTCTGTTGATGCATTAGATTGAACGTTTCCCTAGAAATCAGGCTCGCTGAATCCATGGCCTGATTTTGACCTGCCGCAGGTCAGCAACCTTACAAGTTTTTCTAAATGTTTGGTACCAAACAATCCACTAGTGATTGTTCTACTGTCATGCAAAATCTGGCGCGGCCACGCCGTGCTGTTCCGAATCCATAAGTGAAAAAACTTTTGGGCAGGTCAAACTGACCCTACACCCGAGCGCGTGTTAAGCCCGCATGCTTCAACTCGTCGCTTTGCACTGAGAAAGCATACTGGTTGTTTCAAGTCATGGGAAATGCCAGTTCATTACAATACATAAGCTAAATCACCATTCCGCTGCGTCACAATTTCTACAAAATCATATTTCTCATTGAACAACCACAGTCAGCCTCGTAGGTGGCGTTTGATGCCGTTGAGTGGAGACATCATGTGGCCACACAGCATAAAAACTGCATGGCAGCTTTAAACTATCCATCGTCTCTCTCACACCACTATCCACGTCCCAGCCTTCAACGGCCGCCGCATGGCTCTGTGATGCAGCCATCAAAACAAGGAAAGAAATAATATTTTGTCCACTACTGGCTGCCCAACCAGTGGCGTCATTGACATTTAGCAATGTCTTTACAAATCATGAGCCTTTGTTGCATCTGCAAAAAGGCTTTCATGAAAACGACCAAGACAACATAATTCATTTAAGTCACTCTTCCCACAGTACACAAAGCCTGCAGAGTGCAACTTACGATCTTTAAGAAATGTCTCATGGACGTCATATGTTTACAAGGTGTTCTCCCACAGAACTGTATGCAATACCAACATGAAAAGAATGAATAAATTACACAGAACAAAAACCCTTATGACAAATTTGTTCAGCTAGTAACAATCGCAGCAAGAGAAAATCATATAGTGTAAGTGCCTTCTAGCCGTGGTCGCAACTGCACTTGCGCATTCTTCAGCTTTGATAAACCAACTCTACGCAGCTACTTTTTCAGTCTCGACAACTATTGTACATTTGATAAGCTAATAACTGCTGACTGTATTACAAGCGAGTGAAGCTGGGACGATAAGACTCACAGCTTCCCACGCATTTTATAAAATGGATATTGATTGTAATTTGTGATATTTTGTGGGAACTAAGACAGCCAAGTGCAGCGTGCAGCTGTATTTATATAAAGCACCTACCAAACTGGTGCTTTATGAAATCAGGGTACAGTTTTGAAAAATTGGGTCGCTGTTCTTGAAATTTTTAGTGGATTTTTGCCTAAAGCTTTCAATTCGTGCAAACTGTTTTTCTGGTGTGTCCTGTCTGCTATGCGTTTTTTGTGACTGGTGCTCTTGGCTGTAAAAGGCGAACGTATGTTTGCTTCATGACTACTTTGGGTTTGGCGGCACATTAAGCATTCAGATGAATATAAGCAACAGATTCAGTAGGTTCTTGGAAGCTCAACCGTACTATCTTCACCATAGCAATGAGAATGCTTTGGCATTCAATTGATAGGCAATGTTACACCTTTATTAATTTTTGCATGCAACTGCATTCCCAGTTACAAATAATACAGAAAGTAACTACTGTGCACGTTACATGATAATAATGTAGGACTATACACCACTGCAGGCAGGATGGTCGACAATATAGAATTGCCATCCCTCAACAGTCATTGGCGGGTTTTCATACGATATTCATGACATTGTGAGTCAGTTTTCACAGCATACCGTGCGTTTGATATTATCAATCGGCCATAAAGCTGGTGATCGCAACGTTACGTATTCAAAACAGTCCACCAAAGCTTTCCTGTACGACCCCAAGCACAAGACAAAAAATGCACAACAAGCCGTTCATTATCTGTCACCTGACACAAACGCTCGCGACGGAATGGCCGACTGGCGTCAGCTTTCGTGCGTTTCGAGGTATTTAGGTCTCTTCTTTAGGTCTTACTGCAAGATGCTACCAAGCATTGCTGTTGTCACAAGTGTTTCCATGACGTTATCAAACGATGGCGTATTGGGGGCGTATTTTTAAAAAACTTTAACAATTTTGCTACTTAGCGTCGTTTTTAAATCTTGAAAGTTTACCAATAGTTTGCAAATAGGCTTTCCCATCATATTAGGATGCTTCTTCAATATCTTCCAAAATGGAGCATCCCCTTTAAATGTTGGGATTAAATGAAAACCTAAGGAAGTAGCAAAACATATATTATTTTTGGCCACTAACGTTTTGACCCGCAAAAGTTCACCAGTCTGGTCTATACCCCAGCCGAAAACTCGCGGGTTTTGCAGGCCAGAAATTGGTGGGATGGCGGGCTGAAAAGTTGCGTCTCGGTCAAATCTGCCAAAAAAATATGTTGCGAACGGTCACGCGGACTCAAGCCAAGCGGCACGCAATCTCATCAGCCGCAACCGGCCGGTCAGATGTAGGGGTGGGGCTGTTTGTAATCGGCAGCACCGCTCATCCCCATTGACCCCAGCTTAGGGGACGCCGAGGAGCGCAGAAGATCGGCGGCTACCAGTTGGCGTTGGTGCTCTCCAGAGCAGTCGTGACACAGGCGGACCTGCTGCTATCTGTAGTCACAGCACAAGCTGGCCCGACGACTGTGTGACCAGCGTCACCATGGTTGGGTCACGGAGACATCCCACACGCGTAGCTCCACCGCAGGTTCCGTGGCAGGGTACATGAGGCGGGTGGCGAGCCTGCTTGCACACACAGTGTTGCCACTTCCTAAATGGAGGCTCCAGGTAATCAGCTACCTGACCTGGCTGTTCATCCGCAGTGCAAGGCCTTCCGCTACGCGGGGTGCAGTCCGCCGACAGCGTTGTGCGACAGGGCCATGACGCTGCCACCAAGTTGCCGCCTGCGGCTGCCGATCTGGACTAGTTTATGGCGCTGGCCCAACCTCAGCGCGCCTGATGACCGGCGGACACGTCAGCAGCAACGTCACCAGTCAAGGTCTGTCATCGGTTTGTACGTCGGAATGAGTGCGATCCCCCGGGTTTTATCTGACTGGCCATACATGCCGGCCATGGTCCGGATACAATGCCGGACAATCCACGATCACAGCGGGGTCTGATTCTGAGTGATTCCGAGTCGGTATGGTGGTCCGTGGAGAAGCCATCGCAATGACGGCCCGCGGTCGATGCAGCGGTCAGCAAGAAACGGGGCGCGACCCGGCTGGGCGCCAGCAGTCCGGGGCGGATCAGCAGAGAGCCGACAGCATGCTGTCCGGGGGGCTGCGTCGGTTAGCGCGCCGACACATGTGGCGCCCGCACGATGACTGGGTGGCGGACCAAGATGTCGCCCAGCGCGGTGGCTGGGTAGCGGAACAAGACGTCGCCCTGCACGGTGGCTGGGTAGCGGACCAAGAAGTCGCCCAGCACGATGGCTGGGTAGCGGCGCCCAGCACGATGGCTGGGTAGCGGCGCCCAGCACGATGGCTGGGCAGCGGACCAGGAGGTCACCCAGCACGATAGCTGGGTAGCGGACCAGGACGTCGCTCAGCACGACGGCTGGGTAGTGGACCAGGATGTCGCGAAGAACCGTTGATATCGCTGCTCGGTGCACAGGTGGGGATATGCACATAATATGACACAGAGTGTAAAATAACCAAATTGAATACTTGCGCCTGCCAAGTCAAGTTTTCCTCCCTGCCGATGGCAATACCACAGTAACAAAGATAACAACAAGTGACTGAGCTGCAAATACAATTGGAAATGTCTTGTACCAGGTGTTGACAGTTACCTGGGTATTGTGCGGCAATGGTATGGTAATGATGCAATGCAATTGCCACAGACAGATGTAGAACTATGCGCGTGATAATGAAGAACGATGGTTGGCCAAAAATGCAAGTCAACCATGATAAAACTTACCCGCAGACGGATGCAGCTAAACCTGGCAAACCCAATCATATCCCTGGCCAGGCCAATCATCAATCTGTTGCGCTACGATCTAAACACATTCGAGCTAACGAAAAAGGAAATAGCAAAAGTTGCAGCACAATTAGACGAGCAAAAAGTCAGTGGCCTTCTGTGCGCGAAAATTGCACAGGAGTTGAGCCATGAGACCTTGTGGTACAGTTGTGTGCATCGACGCTATGGTACACAGAAGTCACCTAAGCCAGGCGAGCTGGGCAGATGTGGGCCAGACGTAGATCAAGGAACTTTAGGGCAATAATGCATCGCATTGGGGTCGCGTAGGTCAAGGAACTTTAGAGCAAGACGCGTATTGTTTTGCTCTGGGCTCAAATTGATGTCACGGGAAAAGTTTTTTGGGTGGCGAGTTAAATCGTGATATTTGGGGGACACGCATGGCAAAATCTCGCCGATCTGGTCTTCTTCTGCGGAGCTGCAAGACTGCCATCCTCGCCAGCAAAGGGGTTTGGTGGTCTCCACCAAGACTATCTATGCCACACTAGAACGGCCGTCTTATTTCCACACACGATTCCCATCATGTTTCCATAGCTGTTCATCACCAGGCAGCGCAGACAGTTTTACTGGGGCCTCATCAGTCACCCACAACTTGAGCGCGGAAGTTTGTTTTAATCGGTCACGTGACCTCCGCCCTGGTTTCGGGAGGCGGTCGGGGGCGACTTCACATGCTGGCGAGGAGCCAATCAGCATTCACGAGCCGGGTTCGTCGGAGTTTAATCAGTTGACGAACGGCTGGGTCGGCCGGAAATCACCGACCCGGCAAAGGTCAAATGTCAGGTGATTGGGCCCTCGAGCAGCCTCTGTCCGGGCGACGATGCCTGGGGGTGCTCCGGCTGCAAAGTCGGCCGAAGTCTGCCATGAATAAGCAAAGCATGTGTCACCATGAGGCGACGGAGTCGTCACGGGGACATCTGTGACATCTCCGTGATGTCGTGACGTCACGCGGCTGACCCCGTATCGGGCTGACAGTATACGTGTGGCGTTTCTGTGACGTCATACATGCCCGTGCAACCTTGAAATAACCTGTATAAGTTCGCGGTGCGTCAAGCTCAGAAACAAAAAGGCTCTTAAAGTTCATTCAGCTCAAAACCTCATGAAAATGTGGGACTCCCAGTTTGACGTGCCGCAGTGCAGTCCGTCCTGCGCTCTGACGTCACATGACGTTCAGCGCGGGCCACAGCCACCTGCCCAGGTCGTTACTGTCAAGGGCAAATAGCGAACGCCTGAAGCGACCCAAACGGGGTGAAATGGAGGGCAGGCGTTCTAATCAGCTGAGCTAACGGGACGGCGACTGTCTCGTTGGGCTGCTACCTGCTGCCAAGGTAATGCTGATACATTTTTGAACCACATAGAGCGTACGTTCTTATTTCGCGTGAGGAAGATGAAGACGTGATAAGCGCTTCAGCATGTTTCGGTGTGTTTTCCTATCGATGGACCATTGCGGCATAACGGATCTGATCTATAGGATTGGGCATTGGACTCCTGCCATTGCCGTAGGCCAATCAAAACACTTTGCCACTTTATCAACGGTGTCAAGCTGAAACTTGTCACCCGCCAATCAAAACCATTTAATCGAATTATCAGCCAATTACAGGCCTGTCACCAGCCAGTCACGAGACTAGTACAAAGCAACTCAATCGAAATTCAATTTACATGGCACTTATCGTTTACCAAACCTTTGAATGCGCACCGATCTATAACAGCATCTGCCAGTGATAAATATCCGAGCCAACATGTATATAACAATCTCACAATTGCGTCCAGGTGTCAACATGTCGACCATTTGCATCATGCGAACTACTCGTCTCATCATATCTTTTCACCGTCTCAGTACCAATGATATTGGATGATACGTCCCAGTTCTGGCGTCCATAGAGGCAAGAGCTCTGTTACAGCAGGCGTAGTTCGCTGTACTCGCCAAACAAGTAGCAGTTGCTTGATAATCAGCCCAACCTGAGAATATACCTTCCGTGAAAGGCATGGTCCGCTGTACTCGCCAAACAAGTAGCAGTCGCTTGAGAATCGCCCAACCTGAGAATATACCTTCCGTGAAAGGCATGGTCCGCTGTACTCGCCAAACAGGTAGCAGTCGCTTGAGAATCGGCCCAACCTGAGAATATACCTTCCGTGAAAGATTTGGCAGTTGCCGCGGCCTGACTCGGCGGCACGCTCCGACAGTCACACAGAACTGCGGGGCGGTTGCCATCTATTGCCTGCCCATGATTGCCAATGTTAGTGGAGTAAGAGGCACCGCGTTTGACCCGCCCCGCCGAGAACCTATATCACAGAATACCTTGGACTGCGGACAGCCTTACCCAAGCACGGCATCACCACCCACCACCCAGAAGGGGGGGGGGGGGGGGGCAAACATAACCTTGCATTTATAATGCGCTCCTCTAGCGGATTGGCAGTCTGCCCCGGTAGCTCAGTTGGATAGAGCGCCTGCCTCCCGATCCACCCACCCGCGCCGTGGTGGGTTCGAGTCGCGTAAGGCGCTCGCTTTTTGCTCTTAACATTATGATCTGCAAGTTGACGTCAGAGGGCAGGAAGGCCCGTTCCGAGCACTGCGGTACGTTAAACTTTCGCCTCGAAATTCTGTCGTTGCTCGGAATTACGCAATCGGATGGTAGGGATCACGACTCACACAGCAATCACTCCTTAGCGTGAGCTCTGATCCCAGAAATCCATCCACTAAGAATTCGGATAAAATCTGAAAAAAGGCGCCACCTCTCCGCTGTTACAAGTGGCCGAGCACTGCTGGAAATGCTGAGCGTTCTCATAGTATATCTAAATGGGTGTCTGACGTTCTCGCTTAACACGCGCCCAGGTGGCCGGTTAGATACCCCGCGCTCGGACGGGAGTCAGTTTGACCCCTTGAGATATCAGGAATGAAAAGGATGGAGATACCAAATTTACAGACTGTATTATCGTGTACGAGAACTGACCCTCATTCAAATTTTGGGGATCATAGGACACGGACTTCAGGTCAAATGAGGTCAAGTAAGTTTAAACTCCAAGTAGGTCTCCAAAGTGTCCCCAGAATCTAGATACCTGTTGTAAGCAAAAGTTCACATGCTCATTGAAGGTCAGTGGTCTTGTTTGACCTTTCGAAGGTGATGGTGAACAAATTCGTTGAAGACTTCTTTGAGTTTTGGATTTAAATAGGCGACAAAGATTACGTTAGTCACGCTGTCCGTAAAACAAAATACTAACCTGGGTCATTTTAGGTTAGTGGCCGATTCTTAACTTTAAAAAGTGCACGGAATATGTCTTATGCGGTTCCTGTCATCAATAAATTCAAAATGAGTGCCAAAAACTGCCCCACACAGCAAGCCCTTGAGCAATAAAACAGATTGGTTTTGACCTTTGGTGTGGCCTTCATACCTGGCGCTAGGTTAATGGAATTTGGTCATTCAACTGTTGTGTTGCCTAGGAAAATCTTTCAAATATGTATACTTTTGCCTAACATCTCGTTGTTCCATCAGATTGAACGATTCCCTAGAAATCGACTTCGCTGAATCAATGGCTTGATTTTGACCTGCCGCAGGCCAGTGACCTCGCACATAATATGTAATTTGCTATACAAAATGACCTGCTATTCAATTGTCTACAGCTATTCAAAACTTTGCGTGGCTACGACGCGCCGTTCTGAAACTATTTCGAAAAGAACCTCGGGAGAGGGGTCAATTTGACCCCGCCAAGCGGGTGTTAACCAGAAGCTCCTGATATGTTGAAGACCGCCAATATTTGGCTTTAAGCTTATGAAATAACATGAGTTTAGTATTTTTTTCTGGATGTGATAGCTCATTTATCAAGTATAATAAACCTCTGCCGTAAGAACATGCACATGCACTGACAGCATGACCTTGCAGTGACGGCAAGGTCATGTTGTAAGCGATGGCCGTGACGGTATATGTTGTTGATGTTGACTCACAGAGCTAACACTAATATCAACATCAACACCAATACTGATCCACAGCACATCATAAACACTGACACCGATCCCATGACCGAAAATGCATTTCTGATACACCTTACGTAACGACTAATAGGCATCTGCTTATCCCTGGTCATTTAATTCAGTGTCTTAGAATTGCCGACTTGGGTGTAAAGCAGCACCCTATGAGAAGGAATTTTTCACTCCTTTTCCCCACATTTTATATGAATTTTTCACTCCTTCCTGACATTGTCTATTCGCACATGCCAAACTCCTATTTCCCTTTCTGAGGTATTCAGATGTCATCCATAACCGAACTCACTTGAAACCACCAAGCATAAACGAGGCTTCACAGAACCTGGACACCTAAGGCTATGACCTGCCTCACCTACATCTGAATCATGTCTACGTATGCACAGAACAAGGGCGCCAGGTACCTCCAATCCCAAGAACCCCAGCGACTCCAGCCGCCTGGACGCATTAAGTTTTTTTTTTTACAAAATGCATCACAATCGGCAGCTGTGCGCCAATGCAAGGTTTTCACGCATCCCCTATTTTTTGAGTCTCACCACCACACCACGAAAGCAGAGCCTGGCGCAAACACCAGCAAGGCCTGGTAGAGAATTTTACTCTACGTATTTTTTCACGGGGAAAATTGTCCACTAAATTGCATCGCCCCCAAAATGCAGGAGTGCAAAATTCAAGAAGTGTCTTCTAAATTACATTTGCAAGATGAATATCACCATTTAAGCGCTCATATGAACAGATTTTAAGTAAAAAAGCTGATAACAAAATTTTGTCAGGGAAGTATCAGTTGTTTTATTTATATAGCTACTTTTGTTTTTTCTTGGTATCATACGAGCGTGATATCACTTTATTCTTCCTTCCTTTCCAATTGCCTTTAGAGGTACCATTTGCTACTTAAAATGTTAACCGATTTATCTGCATGATGCTACAACTGCAAACTTGTAAGTATTTCATACATAAGTTGGATTAATTCGCCAGCCGCCCAAACATGTTTGATACGCACTCAAGAGTGAACAATTGGCAGGGAATGAAGGAGAACATTTGAAGCACTGAACTTATTTTTACCGCTATTTTTGCTCTGTTAAACCCTCGATTAACCGTTTCCTTCGTTCCTGGCGGTGCTCAATAATGATAAATCTAAGCCTTTCGAGTGCCTAACTCACCAGGTTACCTGGCAAGGCTATCCTAATGCTGCCATACAGAGCTTTGGGACAGACCTGACGCAGCTAATACAGAAGTGTTTGATGGCGAAATTCTGCCCCCTGGAGATGTTTATCATCCACATCTCTTACTTGTTTCGCATTTTAATCTGCTAGGTTGGTGGACATGATCTACATTTATATTTGGGTGGTGAGTGGGATGACTGTCTGCCAGCAGATCATGCGAAAGGTACTGCCTTTTGGTTTTGGGGCAGCCGGAAGAAGCCAGTATGTCTCCTGTGGACCAAGTAATTGCTTACCTTGCCTGCTTTCAACACATGATTGGTAACCAGACTTAGCCATTTTCTGTTGTAATTCATCGAGTTTTGTCATAAGACAAATTATAATGCCACAAGGCATGCAGTGGGTTTATTTTGTTCCATATCCTTGGTCATTTGCCCCAAATTCCTTGAAGTGGTTCCTCATGGCTGCTTATGTTTTCTGCAGTTGTCATGGTTTGCTGACCGGCAAATGACTGTATTGTATATGTGCACTATATTTTAACGCAGGGATACTCTACTGAGGGGTACCCAGGGATACTCTAAGCTGCATGGCAATTACAATATGAGTCAAATATTACTGTGTTACAAAAAACCATCCCATTAAAAAATATGAATAAACAGGCCAAAATAGATACCTTTGCTGCAGCTAAAAAGGCTAGCAGAAATACTGGCATGGTCATTTAAAATTTATGCTACTTTGGAGAAGAGAGATTGTTTTGTGAAGCATACCCATTATAAGCCTTGACATAGGCTAACCATGGCAATCAAAATAAGTTGTTCAAAGTGATTTACAGTGTTTTGATTTATTTGTTGTCAAGTTTGTCTGATGTCAACAAGCGTACACAAATGAACTGAATAAAAATGCAAATTGAAACCAGCCAAAACTTAGCTTTATCGTGTTTTTATCACAAGTGCTGCTGTCAACAGATAGGTGAGTTGAGATGATGTTTAGCATATGGGCTACTTTATATTGGGTTAAGTTGGTTAAGTGCATGGCAAATACCGAAAGGCTTGGTGCAAGAGTAAGTAACTCACAACTGCTGCTGTGATACAAACAGGCAGGACAGGATGAGATGAAGTAAGGCCTCTTTAGGTTAGGCATAGTTAGGCTACTTTCATCGAAGTAAGCATTGGTATTTTGTAAGAAACAGTGACAAAATGTTTGTTTTCCCTGGCCCCATCTTAACAGAGCTATGTCTGGAGTGTTTGACTTGGTGATGGGCTGGTGTATAGCAGTCCAAAGGATTTTTTGTTTGGTGCTTTATGCTTGTTGAATTTTCTGTTGTTACTTTGTTATTAAATTCCTTTGCTTTGTTTTGCGCTAAAAATGATGTGGAAGGGAAGTGCAATGTGCAGCATCGAGTCATTTGTGTTAATAATTTTTTATGCTCATTACACTGTCATGAAATTACTATGCCTTAAGGTATTCTGTTTCATTTTAATGACCTAAGATGTTAAAATACAAAATAGTTTGTCAGGTTTCTGATATTACGTTCGTGCCAACTTGAAATAGATGTCTTTGCTTGCTGAAGCTTCAGTCAGTAGCGCATAAGCTCCATTTTTTTGTGAATTGATTTTTTCACTCCCGCAGGTCTTTTTTGGATGAATTTTTTCACTACCACCCTAGTCCAAAAGCGATTCTAGCCCCCTGTTTTTAATTACGTTAAAATACCACTGCCGCAAAATTAAAGCGAGCCCGTAATGATGACACAACACCGCAGTGACAATCCACTCCTGCAGCGACACCCCACTCCTACTGCGATAACACGCAAATGACTGAAACATTTCTGCAATTTTAACATCACCCCACAATGACAACACCACGACCCTGCGGACCCGGCCTGCTGCTGGATACCTGGCGGGTCCGCCGGCTATCAAGCGTCCA
>NW_023596448.1:10043753-10091253 GCF_011947565.3 Pollicipes pollicipes | reverse complement strand
TGATATTTTCAGTCACCTTCTATCGCTCCCATTTTACTGGAAACAAGTGTAGAAATATACCTGAACCATTTCAGGCCCGGTAAGTTCGGTACAATAACAGCGTTGATACAGTTCCACAAGACCATTCGAGATATACACATCATTGACCTCCATATTATCGGGACCTCCTCTTGAGCACAACAAGAGCCTCCTCTTAATGGCAGGGCCTTTCCCTCTAGTCATAAAAGGGCTTCCCACTAGTCCGAGGAGGGCCAGTCGTAACATATGACGACCATATCCGTCTTGACAAGGGCATTCTCTGCCGTGTCACCGACCTCAGACTTCCAGGTTTTATACAATGCAATCAAAGTGAGAGCAAATCAAAAACACATGTAAGAAAAGTTGCTATTAAAGCGACAATAAGACAGATAGCCTCTAAACTATTCCCAAAAATCCTTATTAATGGTCTCTCTTATTCGTAGCAGAGTCACACTTCGGGAATCAGTGTCCAATGCTGCAGTTCGACTCACAAATGACTGCTGAATGCAGATCAAAACTTCGTTATCATTTAAGTACAAGTCCACGCTTTTTAGGGGCTCCCTTTCTTCGGAAATCAAGACCTCCTTTGGCACACCCGTCGACACTCTGTAAGTGTTGAGGGAAGCTGGGAAGGTCTGAAAGCCGGTTCGGCCTCTGTGAGTGACGAGAGAAGCTGGGAAGGTCTGAAAGCCGGTTCGGCCTCTGTGAGTGACGAGAGAAGCTGGGAAGGTCTGATAGCCGGCTCCGCCCCTGTGAGTGACCAGGGAAGCTAGGAAGGTCCGACAGCCGTTTCGGCCTCTGTGAGTGACGAGGAAAGCTGGGAAGGTCTGGCAACTGGTTCCGCGCGCACCCAATTTCAGCGCCAGCTACGTCATCTGTCACAGCCGGCTTCCGCAATCGAGCCACCCCAGCTCACCCTGTCAGGGTAGGGCCCGGGCTCCCGCTTCAACTGGGCAGCTCTGAACTGCCGCAGCGGGTGTTGCTATCGACCCCTGGCTCCCTGGAATCTGATCGACCGTCCTCCCCAGGATCGACCGTCCTCCTCAGGATTGCCCGTCAGCGTCTGCCACCATCAGCACGCTCTCAGGGCGCATGACGTTGCCGCTTCGCTGGACCACTTCTTTTGTCTGCCTCTGGACTTCGGTTGACTGCGTGTTGAGTACATGCATAAGCGCCACCTGACGCGTGGCGTCAGGCATTCAATCACATCGGAGTAGGATCTGGAGCCCCACTGGCTCCTACGCCTGCTGCACGAATGTCGCCAGACAAACCAGGAGCGGGGGGGGGGGGGGGCGGGGGGCTGGGCGCGACCGTTTGCGGTTAGAACATCATCACCGCGGGGGCTTGGGCGAACCTACATAGGTAGTTCACAGGCCCCCGCTTTACCCGCGCCAGCCTGCTGTTCGTTGCCGGTTCTCCCCTGGTTACGGTGGCTACGTTCCAGCAGTAGATGTACGGGCCAAGTTCAGTGATTCCTGACAATGGGAGGCGGTAGGCCAAACATCTCCCCCTCCCCCCCCCCCCCAGAAAACTGCAGGCAGCCGAATGATTTAGTCAGTGTTGGTTTGACGTTTATCTCAGATTTTGTATCTCTGACTTGATTCCCCAATTTTGTTATCCAATCCTGCTGTGGAAACGGAGCTAATAACCCCCTTTCCAAAGCAAGATTGGATTTCGAGTGAGATTTCCCTCGGGAAAAAGTCGGGATGACAGGACATGACACTGCACAAAAATCCGAGTTGCATTCTAAATATACGGAGCAGGATGATTGGAAGAAATCCGGGAGTCTTCGCCGATACGGCGCGGTATAAATGGCCAATATGAGGTTTTCCCTCAAAGCGTGAGAAATGCATTGCATGGTGGCAAGATGCATAAATTGCGGAAATGTACGATCATGGTGTTTGGCGAGCGATTTCAGAGCGTTGTATTATCAATGCGTTTTTTTACAACAAGCTGCCGGTGGATAAGTGCTGGAGCTCAGCGGCAGCAGCGCCACGTATCACCGGGTGGCTGATGCCAGCAGAGTCACCGTGCTTTTGACTCTGCTGGCCGCGGCGAGCTTCGCAGTGTATCGTCAGAACCGCGCCCGGAGCGACCAGCTCCTGCGTTTAGGCTGGTGGGAAGACAGCTGACACAAAATGTCTTGATGGGGAACATGGCGCGCGACATTCCTGGCAGCATTGCTAGAAGCGTCTTGATGATGTTAACATGATCTTGTCTTGTTGATCTGATCTTGTCTGATCTTGATCTGATCTTGATGACCAGATCTTGTTAACAGATGACGATGACGTTAACGTAAAATCCGTGTTAACTCATTAGCTGCTAATTAGCGGCGTTTTCGTCTCGAGTCTCGGACAGATGATGTGTCCTTCCGCGTAACCATGACGACGGTGGGCTTTGCGGACTAATACCACGCTAATTTAGCCCGGATTAATTGAAGTTTACTCTCACGTGGTTTGTCGGCCGGCGGCGAAGGACAGGGCCAGGAGAAATTGAGTCTAGCTGGCGATGCGTGGCATCCTCTCAGAGACGGTGCGTATGCGGAACACCAGGGAATGCCGTGCATTGGCTTTGCCATAAGCAGGGTTTTTGCCTGCTCTGTACTGGGCGGTGACGTCACTGGTACCGAGACCTCAATGCGGCGCGGCTACTAACCGTTGACGTAACGCGACAGGGCAGCCGGGACATCATACATCTTCGGCCAGATAGCAGGCATACAGTTAGCGGCAGGTGCATCTGAGCAATGAGCCAATCGCGTAGAATTTAGCACCGAATATGACGATGTACTCTGCAAGCTTGTGCGGCAAAACATTACAATGAAATCGGTGTGGAAATTGAGTACGCTTACCGGAAAACTGCTCCAGAAATGGCTGACCGGGACTTCGTAATGCGTTCATACTAATAATAAACAGACTATTTTTGTGTCAGATGTTTACTGTGTGCCAAAAACAAAAATCTTACACAATTCACGTCCGGGTGTAATCTCACAAACCGCCAGTCCGTCGTTTAAACGCACGTTTACACCCCATGAACATTATTGCAAGAAGTCGTGACACTACATCCAACACGAGACATAAGAGATCAGCCACTTTTGAAATCACTGAGCGCCGCTGTCGTTTTAACGCACCCTGCTGCCGCCCGCTTCTCCATCTTAAACACATTTGGGCACACATCGCAAACATGTGTGCATTTGGATGCATCCGTTCTGTACTGCGGCTATTTACGTATGCAAATACCTTGTCACGGAATGCACATGCAGGTCTGCAACTGAAGAAATAGTGGACCAATATATTTATTCCCCATCGAAGTTAGAACGCATTGATGTATTAACTATCCACCGTAAAAACAGGAATTGTTTGTAGGGACAAAAGAACAGATTAACTGAAATTGCGACGATTGAAGTTTCGTTGACCTCATACAAATTTTGGAGATATGACAAATTCAGATCACATTCGTGAAGCCCTCGTGTTTCCACCTTCGCCAAGCAATGGGTGTGACGGTGTCAATTGTGACAGGGTCCACTTCCGTGATGTGGAAGTGTCTGGTGCTTGTTCTGGATACACAGGTGAGTTTTTCAAGGCGAATCACTGACAGCATTGAGTTTCTAGTCTAGTCCTTACATCGATCGATTCCCCAATTGTGTCCCCGAGTTTAGCTTTACTGTGTGCTAGTATGGCGCTGGTTATCCTCACATGCCTAAAAAAGGTAACCGCAAGTGTGAGAAGTCTTCCCTTAACACGCGCTCGGGTGGGGGTCAAATTGACCCCCTGAAGATTTTTCCAAAATGGTTTCCGAACGGCGCGGCGTATCCATGCCAAATTTTGCAGAGCTGTAGACAATTGAATATTGGATCCTTTGACAAAACAAATTTAGATGTACCTTGTAAGGTCGCTGAGCTGTGACTGGTCAAAGGCAAGTTCTAGGAAATCGTCCAATTTGATACAATAAAAGAGTGTTTGCCGAAGTCATAAATTCCTGAAATACTTTTTTAAGCGCCACATATATTGAATGAGCAAATTGCGTTGACCTAAGGTCAGGAATAAAGGTCAGGCCAAGGTCAAAACCAACCTGCTTTATTTCTCTATGGCTTGCTGTATGGGATAGTTTGTGGTGCTCATTTCGAGTTTATTGACAGCAGGAACTGCATTACACATCTTCAATTGACTTCTTAGAGGTCATAACAGGTCATTGACCTAAGATGACCCGGGTCGACGTTTTGTTTTAGGAACATACTGCCTAGCGTAACCGTTGTAGCTTATTCGAATGCAAAACTCAGAGCAGTCTTGTAAGATTTTGATCACCATGACCTTCAAAGGGTCAAACAAGGTCACTGACTTCAAATGGGCCTGTGACCCTTTGCTTAAAAACAGTTGCTTAGGTTCTGGGGCACTTAGGAGACCAATCTGGATTTGACCTTGTTTGCCTTATTTGACCTGAAAGTCATTACCTAAAAAGCTCAAACTTCGACCCAAGTGATTTAACGTACATATCAAGACATCCTGTAAATTTGGTGTCTCTAGCTCTCTTAGTTCCCGAGATCTCAGGGGGGGGGGACAAATTGAACCCCCACCCGAGCGAAGGATATCTAGTCGGCTACCCGGGCGCGTGTTAAGTTGACTGAAATTAACCACTGCTTAACTTAGCCAATGGCGAAACTAGTCACTACGGCCACCAACAATGTCACCCATACATCGGGTCGTTGTACATGTCTTCTTCAAACTTGGATTACGTTGGTAACTGATGACAGAATGTATCCACAGCAATTCTCTTCCAATATGGGATGAAGTGGTGAGCAGACCCATGTTTCTCGCTTCGTTGCACCAACAACATGTCTACATAGGAGCCCAAAAGCCCAGACCCTTCTCGATCACCCGCATTGCATTTACATTTTAATAGATCGCGCAGGTTGTACAAAGCGGATCTAACTTGCAATATTGTATGCCAAGCTACATCTAGTAGTATTCTCTTTACCGGGCGTAATCCCAGTCTTTTATGCGAACTGCATACATCAATAGCATCCAAACCACTAAGGCGAAAAGGTTTTGCTACGGCCTTTGGCGTTTTCCTCTTCACAGAAACTTCATGACTTGACGCTATTAGCCGTAAATGTATCACCTGAAGTGTGGACAAATCATAATTTCTATTCATTTGGATACCAGCAGGCCTTTGGCTACCGCCATTTCACCCTTTATGCACACCATTTTAGGTGCCACGTCTCGATCATAGGCAACGCGTTGTTGAATGCTGGATCGAGTCTGTCCGCCTCGAAGCTCGTTGTGGTGCCGATGCCCAAAACAATAAAATTTAATGGAGGTTACAGTGATGTCCTAATGGCAAGCTTATATGACTAGGGATTAAAACGCGAACGGAGTGAAAAGGAAATCGCGTCATCACAAACTGTTCGCGATGGACTGCCTTAACACCGGACTTACTTCTTACCAATGGCAAGTAGATTGTTTCTGATACTGGCGTGCATTCGCGAAACAGTCAGGTGGAATAAAATGGCATGCATGGTCGAACGGTATGCGAGCGTATATTCAGCAAAGCCGTTACATTCAAATCGGCGCAGGAAGTGAGTACGCCTACGCAGGGGTGCGGGTGCTAGACAGGAGGGGGATGACCGTCCACGTATTTCAAAGCTGAGCTTAGCATGGGCGTTGACTGAAAAGAGGTAAGAAAAATGACAGCGCCCCTGCCCCAAAATGAGGAGAGCTTCCGTTGCACCTGCATCTCCGCGTGCGGGAGCCGGCTGTCATCCTACGTTGAGCGTTGGTCGTAAGTCAGTTGGTTTGCGATGTTGCGTAGCACGCTGTTACAAGGGGCTGTATTAAACAACAAACGTTTAACGTAAGGAAATTCGACACATTCTCTTCAGGAGCATAGATGCTGTCACGGAACACTGACGAAGTGGCGGCCGACATCAACACACCGTCAGCCATGAACCTTCACACGTGTTGCCCATGATGCTCCGCGCACATGATAGTCTCAAGGTCCTCATCATGGCGGTTTCTGGCGGTTGATGTAATGAACGTAATTATTGGCGTTCAAATAATCACATCAAGTAAATGCAATTTTTGGAACGCAATGTCACTCGCATGAAACGCACAGAAATTTGGCACTTGTGCTATCAACATTGCTCCGGCTAAAAAACGGTATTACAGAACAGTCATGTTCTGCACCCCGGTACGTTCAGGTTATAGTTCTACCCGCATGTCCTTTTGGCGTACAACAAAGCAACGCACATGCATATCTCAAGAACGCAATATTCGTGTCTCCAAACACACGGTGACTTTGCAGACAGGTTCTGACTGACCACGGTCAGCCTTGCGGACAGGTTCCAACCGGCCACGGTCGACCTCGCAGACAGGTTCTGACCGATCACGGTCAGCCTTGCAGACAGGTTCTGACCGACCACGGTCAGCCTTGCAGACAGGGTCTGACCGACCACGGTCAGCCTTGCGGACAGGTTCTGACCGACCGCGATCAGCCTTGCAGACAGGTTCTGACCGATCACGGTCGGCCTTGCGGACAGGTTCTGACCGACCACGGTCAGCCTTGCAGACAGGTTCTGACCGATCACGGTCGGCCTTGCGGACAGGTTCTGACCGACCACGGTCGGCCTTGCGGACAGGTTCTGACCGACCGCGATCAGCCTTGCAGACAGGTTCTGACCGATCACGGTCGGCCTTGCGGACAGGTTCTGACCGACCACGGTCAGCCTTGCAGACAGGTTCTGACCGATCACGGTCGGCCTTGCGGACAGGTTCTGACCGACCACGGTCGGCCTTGCGGACAGGTTCCAACCGGCCACGGTCGGCCTTGCAGACAAGTTCTGACCGATCACGGTAGGCCCTGCGGACAGGTCGGCCTTGCATCTGGCGCGCATGCAGCGCATCTAGTACGAAAAACTGCAGCGGACGACACTCTGGGCACGCTCGCCTTCCAGTCGCACCATCGGCGGCGGCACGACCACGGGGTGAGAAGCCACATAAGATAGGATTGCACTGTAATGGCTTGCCCCTTATGGTTTCCGCGTGCATCATCATGATACTCGTCGTTAAATTCTACAGTATCGGCTTCCTGGTCACATCAATTTATCACTAACAGGCTGTTCGTGATCGGCAAGAAGACAGCCTGATGTCCCTTCCGCCTTATTGTGTTTGAGTCTGCTTCGTGCGTGTTTTTTTTATGCCATTGGATTTTAATACCATGCCGCACACGTCTACAAAGTACAGAAAGATATTCTCAATAAAAGTGTACGTAATTGGCTCTCTGTTAAAGTGGACATTTCGACAACGGATTTTCTCTATCTGTACGAATACTTCCATGTTCTGGTTGCCCGTAGCAATACGTCCGGTATCCAGAGGACCACCGAATATTGAAATATCAGCGCCAGTTACGTCACGCTGACGTTAAAGGGAACGTTTTACACTTGAAAAAACAAAGTGGGCAACAGATATGATGAAACAAGCTCACTTACAACTACGAGAAAACCTCCAAGTAGAAATAACTGCCCTTGACACCACAAATTCCGTTTAATAAATATGCTGCTCGATACGTCATTGTTTGATTACGTCATTATGTCGTGCACGACATTGATTGGGAGCCAAATGACGGCCGTTATATCTGAAAATTAAGCTCACGAACTCCAGATACGAACCACTCGATCATTATTTTTTTTCTCGCCCTTGATTGCCACATGCCCTATGGAATTGGAGTCAAAATGAGGAGTCAAATGGCGTTATTATGACGCCATGACTGCCACAGTAACCTCTAAATACCCTCCTCGAGATACTCTCCCAATTTTGCGGACGTGCGGCTGGGAGTCTTATTATAAGAGCTTAAGAGTCTAAGAGTGGGGTTTAGGTCTTTGAGAAGGCGGGGCTGCGAACTGCACCGAGAGGTCTTCAAGGTAGCTATTTCAGTTAAAAACCCCGTATAAATGTGGAACACTCCGTTTAACAAAAGCCCGGGTGAAGGGTCAAATTGACCCTCCCCCCGAAGGTTTTTTCCGGAACAGTTTCAGAACGGTTCTGCGTAGCCGCGCCAAATTTTGCATAGCTGTAGACAATTGGACAGCAGATTGTTTAGAATCAAAATTTTTAATGTGCCTGGTAAGGTAACTGACCTATGACAGGTCAAAGTCAGGTCATGGTTTTAGCGAAGTCAGTGTCTAGGGAATCGTTCAATCTGATGCAACAATCAGTGTTATCGATGTGTTGGACGAATCAGTGTCATTGTTTGTTAATTTGTTTATCAATTTAAATGATTATTGTTTGTTAATTGTTAAATATCAGTGTTAGACGAATCCATGCATCTCTGAGATGCTTTATTAGGCAACACAACAGTTGAATGATCAGATTACATTGACGTAAGGTCAGATAGGAAGGCCAGAACAAGTCCAAAACCAATCTGTTTTATTACTCCAGGTCTCGCTGTATGGGGTAGTTTCTGGTGCTCACTTCGAATTTATTGATGGCAGGAACCGCACTAAACGTCTTGCATGAACTTGTTAGAGATCAGAATAGGTCACTAACCTGAAATGACCCAGGTCAACATATCGTTTTTCGGAACATACTACCTAGCGTAATCTTTGTCGCTTATTTAAATGCAGAAATCGGAGCAGCTTGCATGCTTTTAGTCACCACGACTTTCAAAGATCAAAAATGGTCACTGACTTTAAATGAGCATGTGACGTTTTGCTTATAAACGGTTATCTAGGTTCTGGGGGCATTTTGGAGACCAACCTGGAATTTGGCCTTGTTTGACTCCATTTGACCCAAAGGTTATAACCTAGAAACCTGAAACTTTGATCTAAGTGAGTTTACGTATAGGCCAACACACCCTACAAATTTGATGTCTCTAGCTTTCTTAGTTTCCGAGTTTCCAGGAGGTCAAATGGACCCCCGCCCGAGCAAAGGGTATCCAGCCGGCCACCCGGGCGCGCGTTAAGCGAGGACGGAGCGAGAATCCCTGGACGGTTTTACCTTTCTTAAACGGCCTTGGCAGTAAACGGGGAGGCGGTGATACACCTCTCAAAACATGCTTTAATGTCCAGTCTGCAGTCTGGTCTGCTGTCGGTCTGCAGTTTGGTGTGAGACGGCTGGTGAAGGCAAGGATAAGAAAACATGGGATAATATGGTGTGCAATGGTAGCTAGTACAACAATCGTGTGTCACCTCATGTTGGAGCTTTCACTTCTCTTCACCTCATGTTGAAGCTTCAGTGAAAGCATGCAGACGACTTGCAGAAGTAAATGCAAACTGCCGGTGCAAAAATCGTCCCGACCCCATGCTGTGTTAAGCATGTCGCCATCCACGACCGCCAGTGGGTCTGAAAGTTATCCGGCTAATGCCACTGGATTTGGCGGCGGTTTCATGAAACGAAAAATGCTCAGGCGAGTCCTGATCTTTCCCAGGTAATAATGACACACCAACCTTTGAGGTAATTCAAATGAAGTTGAATTGATTAAAAAATATATAGTAGCTGTGACGCAAAAGGTCACAAGCTGGCAACACCATCTGACCTCTATGGTGCGCTAACTACGATGATAATCGTTGCAGAGAGTTGCAACCAGAAAGCGGCACCAAACGAAAGAGCTGGATTGACCGCGTCACATACGAGCTATACAGTCTAGCCGTTAATGTCAAGTCAGGTGGTTTTACTGCGTCATCTGCATCTTCAACTGCGTCATCTGCGTTACGAGTCCGCGTTACTGGGTCATCTGCATCACGCGTCCACGGTACTGCGTCGTCTGCGTCACACGTCCGCGTTACCGCGTCATCTGCGTCACGCGTCGGCATTACTGCGTCGTCTGCGTCACGCATCCGCGTTACTGCGTCGTCTGCGACAAACGTCCGCGTTACTGCGTCATATGCGTCACGCGTCCGCGTTACTACGTCGTCTGCCATCACGCATCCGCGTTACTGTGTCGTCTGCATCACGCGTCCGCGTTACTGCGGTCGTCTGCGTCACGCGTCGGCGGTTACTGCGTCGTCTGCGTCACGCATCCGCGTTACTGCGTCGTCTGCGACAAAACGTCCGCGTTACTGCGTCATCTGCGTCACGCGTCCGCGTTACTACGTCGTCTGCATCACGCGTCCGCGTTACTGTGTCGTCTGCATCACGCTGTCCGCGTTACTGCGTCATCTTGCGTCACACGCGTCGGCATTACTTGCGTCGTCTGCGTCAACGCATCCGCGTTACTGCGTCGTCTGCGACAAACGTCCGCGTTACTGCGTCATCTGCCGTCACGCGTCCGCGTTACTACGTCGTCTGCATCACGCGTCCGCGTTACTGTGTCGTCTGCATCACGCGTCCGCGTTACTGCGTCATCTGCATCACGCGTCCGCGTTACTGCGTCGTCTGCATCACGCGTCTGCGTTACTGCGTCGTCTGCGTCACGCGTCTGCGCTACCGCGTCATCTGCGCCATCCTCAGCAATGGCAAGGGTTGTAGCATGAAAAGCGATCGCACCATGCAAGATACACGATTGCAGTTATGGTATGCACACATGACACACGGAAAATGGTTTTTAAAAACTTGAGTGCGCATTGTGAAAAAACTTATAATTGAACAGAATAAATGCGTCACGGTAGCATCGAATACCATACATTTCAATTTCTTTCAGCCCCGCAAAACTGCATCTCCTGACAGTTTTTCATCTACCGGCGAGCAATATCTGCGAGCACCACGTCGGCCACCATGACGGCCCCTCCACCGGTATAGACTACTGTTAGCGGCGTTTCCATTTGTTTGTTTTGTGTGGCTTCTGGTCATTTTCCCGGCACCATTTTCCGGCGTGGCACCGTTGCGGGGGGCGTCCAATGGCCGGGCTCAAAGCCGGCCAATCACCGCCCGGCAGGCATCGCTCCAGGGCACAGAACTTCCAGTGCAGCCGGCCGGTCAGCTCGTGCTCGCAAGGATTGTCACCATCGAGAAATACTGTTTGAGCTGGATAGGAAAGGATTGCTGCGTACTCTTCTAATTTGTGCCATGACTATCTGTTTACCAGGTTTTACTTGTTACTAGTGGTGCCAAATAGTAGGATTGTAGTGGGATTATCACCATCAAAAAAGCTGTTTGAGCTGGATAGGAAAGGATTGCTGCCTATTGTTCTAATTCGTGCCGTGACTATCTATTTACCAGGTTTTACTCGTTACTAGTGGTGCCAAACATGCACAGTTTCGGCGCTGGCGCTGGTTTTTTAGAATCGAGTACAATGGTAGTTCATTTATTGCGTATGATCTCAGATCCATGGCTTTTCTGACCGAGTCAACACAACATGCCACAAAAATAGAACACCCACCACATCGGCTGTTGAAGATCTGTGTCAGATTCTCTTCCTTCAGCGAGACCCGAGCCTTTCTCCCTCAGCCAGTTCCGCTTCCGCTGATGTCAGCGGCAGGTCTGCCCGGACAGTCGGCAGAGGCGGCTCAGCTCCAAACAGCAGCTCTGTTCCAGACAGCCCCGGCACGGACGGCTCACAAGCGTTTGACCACTCCGACGTCACGCGCGGCAGCTGTGGGAGTCCGACGGAGGCGGCCCAGGCATCCCGGTCAAACACTACTGGGCGCTGTCCTGGAATTGCCGAATTCGGGTGTAAACCAACACTCTATGAGCAGCGATTTTTCATTCCTCCCCAGCATTGTATGTGAATTTTTTCACTCCTACCTGATATTGTTTAACATGGGTGTCAATCTCTCAAAATGATTGGGGTAGCCAGAGTCTTGAAAATCGCCATAACTCGCGGATGTTTCGCATCTATTAATTGTACTAACGTTTCAGAAATACGCGTTCCATTTTCAAAGGTACATACCCACGGCTTGCAAGTGACGAATGTATGATCGCATATCACAGTCATATTAGGTATAACAATAAGCTTTCATCAAGTTCAGTTTGATCGCTAAATTGTATAAAGTCTAAATTAGGTGGCTCACATTTTTTAGGAGCACAAGAATTCAAGCGGCAAAACACGTGCTGAGTAGTAAGCTATACAATGTACAATGTACTTTACAATTACAATGTTACAATTTTGGATGGTATCGATGGTCCCTGAATGAGATGAAGGGTGACTGTGGGGGTTGGTTTGCATATTTTAATTCCGCTGACGACGTTTAATAATCGTGATGGCCTCCAGAACACAAAGCTTCTTCCTGCTTGATGATGAGGTTGTAATGACAGTGTTTCTGGTGAGGTCGTTTCGATTGGTGTTCCAGCTGCGCTTTTTGCGCATGCGCTCTTTTGGAGCACCATCAGCCAAGTGCATCGTCAACTGCCTTGAAAGTGTGGTGGTAGTGCCCCACCGTAGCTGGACTGATTTAGGAGCCTACAGTCTCCCAAATCATAACGAAATTGGTAAACGACGCTGCTTCGTTTCAAAGGGCCGGAGTTGGCTGTGAGATTTTTTTTCATGGTTAGTTGGGTGACCTTTCTGTTTTTGTAGTAG
Organism: Pollicipes pollicipes; assembly: GCF_011947565.3. NCBI lineage: Eukaryota > Metazoa > Arthropoda > Thecostraca > Pollicipedomorpha > Pollicipedidae > Pollicipes > Pollicipes pollicipes. The sequence goes on along the minus strand of NW_023596448.1, from coordinate 10,078,788 downwards.
ATGGTGGGTGCTATCTTGTCGCCCTGGTTGAATGGCTTCACGTTTTCAGGTATTACTTTCTGGAGGATACGCTCGTCTGTCTTATCACCATCCGACATTTGATTCCGACAGAACAGCTTGATTAAATTCGATTTATGTTTGATGGCGTCAGTCTTTGATATCGTGGCATAATGTTTTTGGTCTCATGGCCGATGGCACTGTTCGAGTAGCCATTATTTACAAGGACTTGTAAGATGCGCTGCAGTACACTATGTAGTTGCGTCCAATAGAGTAGGTTTTATAAGCTCTTCGGAGGAAGAAGAGCACTACACCGATCTTGCACCGGTCGGGATATCCGTTTTGCACTGAAGCATTGTCCAGCGCCTGTTGGCTTTTTGTGCACTGTCATCAAGAATCGTTATTGGTCAGCAGTGATGTCCATGTCTAAAATGGAATGCGGTTATGGATGCTTCGTTCGCAAATGAATTGGAATATTGAAGCTTGTTCCATTGCATTTTTTAGTGCGATCAGTTGGCTTACGTCATTAAACGTCTACGAAAATGTCATCGACATATCGTACGTAAAGTGCGGGACGGAGGGATGCATTTTCAACGACTCTGTTTTCCACGTGGCGCATGCAGGCCGCGTTGGTAAAGAGCGGTCCCAGGAGGACGCCATGGCCACTCCGCTCTTTGTCGGAGGAGTTGAACGTCTGGTGCACAAAGTGGAGCCTCTGTCCCACATGCTCGCAGAAAATTCAACAGAAGGGAGGGACTGAGCTTAGGAGGAGCGATGGCTGGGTGGTGATAGGTGTTTTCAACTACGATTTGCATTTTCTCTTCTACCGAAACGTTCGTAAATAGACTCTCGACGTCTGGTGATGCTAATTAGCCGAAAGTTTGTGTGCTTTTCAGGGTGTCCGTGAACCCGTCCGTTGACTTTAGGCTATGTTTCTTAGGATTGTACGGTGTGGATGAGGCAGTGGCATTGCTTGGCCAGTTGGTAGGCTGGCTTTGGGACATCGCGAAATGATCGGGCGCGGCAGCTTCCCTGTTTTGTGAATCTTAACATTGCCATAGGCGTAGCTGGCTGGTATTCTCCAATAATCTTCTGGAAATGAACACCATCGTTGACAGCATTAGTGCAGTCGATAAGTTCCTTCACCTTGATTTTTAAGCCGGATGTAGGGTCACGCCTAATATGCTCAAACTAAGTTTTGTCTGAAAGTATTTCGTTGATCTTTTGATGGTAAGCAGATTTGTCAACAACCACATAAGGATGTTTTGTCGGCTCTCCTTCCCATGATCTCGTTCCCCTAAGAGTTTTCGCGGCTGCTCCGAGTTTTTTGTTCAGGATTTCACTTTTAGAGCTGCTTTGCCTGGTTGTACTTGTCCAAAAGCATCAGATAAAGGGCATACTTAACATAACCAGCCTAGAGGCGAGCAGTTTCCTATTCAGTTGGGAGGGAGGGGTGGGGGGTTCTCCTAACTAGGGATGTAGTTTCCTATTCGCATCTACCATTTGTATCCGCTCTTTTCCATTAACAACAATATTTCTTGGGTGATCCCAGGACAAAATGGAGAAATTACACCGCTACCCTCAACTCTGAAAAGGTGGTTCAAAATCTGGGGAGAAACTGCTTCAAGTGCATTTCGAAGGCGAACTCAGCTATTTTTGTTCCTGCTTCCCGCCCTCCCCCCCCCCCTTCATGCCTACGTATTTAACAAAACGGCATGCCTGTATCGCTACATTTACCGATAGCACGATCCCACAAGCACCTAACATCACTTTTGGTTTAGTGACGTCGTCGTACAATCAGCTGGAAGCGTTGGCAACCTTTCCTATCTTTGCATGGCCCTAACCGGTGCAGAACTTGATCTTCCCAACATGGTCAAAATTATTTAGAGCAAAACCCATAAAATATTGGTACAAACAGATGCACACGACATTTTTGAACATCTTTAATACATCTCTAAGACTTTCATTTAGCACTATATGCCACATGATGGTAATTCAGGGTATTTTATCGCACGTCTTTCCACCGATCAGCACGCTAAGTCTGTGGTGTAGCGGGCAGTGCGAGAGACCGACACCAGCGATGCTCGGCCTGTTACCTTAAAGCCGCTGCTCCTCTCAGCAGGAGGAAGTCACGGATTATTCCTTGACATGTGTCACTCCAACGTCCTCCATTTACCTCTGAAGCTAAAGCTCAGATATCCACCAACAACAATCGTTCTAGATCGGCAGGGCTTTCTGGCGCTATTCCCATAAAAGCTGACGATTGGCTAGGTTCTTCTAGCCAGTCAGCTTCACACGACATAATACAATCAACAGCAGCCCATAGCTTTGCGGTGGACCCAATTGATCACCGCGTCGCGAGCATCCGAGCCCTTCTGGTTCAAATGGCGCGATGGGGTCTTTGTCCTGGTGCCCGGGCACATTGGGCTGGCTGGTAGTGATAAGGCTGATGCGGCTGCCATGGAGGGAGCAACCGGCCGTCAAGCCCGTTCTGCTTGCGTACCGTTCCGCGATTTCAAGCAGCTGCTGTTCGTCCGTTTACAGGAATATTGGCAGGAGGCTTGGGACCAGGAGAGCGTGAACTCTGCAGGTAAAGCGAGGGATAAACTCCGTACCGTAAAAGAGATGGTGGGCGAATGGGTGACTTCTCACCGGGGCAGCAGAAGAGAACAGGTCCTTCTTTGTCGCCTTCTTATCGGCCCTACGCAGAGAACACACAGTTTTTTATTCTATCTGGCGACCAAGTTCCCACGTATCCGCGTTGCGACCGCTCGCTGACAGTTGCCCACGCGCTGGTTCAGTGTGGCCAGTTTGCTGTTGAGCGTCAGCGCTACTTTGGCTGCAGCGCACGGTGCGGGTGGTCCCTGCCCCCCCCCCCCCCCCCCCCCCCCCCCCCCCCCCCCCTCATTGGTTAGAATCTCATCGTGGACAGCAAGGTTGTTGAAAGGTTCACAAATGACATCGGTTTTAAAGTTATATTCCTGTTAAATGGTCCTTAACTCTGTGTTAATTGCACGATGTGGAGCCTACCTCCGGCATGACAAACCCACGCACGTAGTGCGCAAACGACAGATGGGCTAGGCTATAATTATCACTGAACCCAGTTACGGGCGCAAAATGACCGCTGCAGTTGAAGCGCCCCTAACGCAAATATCATCATCGAATCACAATTTGCTTTACGTAATATAAGAAGTTGGACATGTTTGCTGGTTGTCAAGGAAATGAGACTCATGACCAAATATCTTATGAATAACCGGGCATATTGTAACAAAGTTATATGTCACGGCAGTGTACATTTCCAGAATTACTAGAACTTACAGATGCCTAAAGACATCAAGTCTCCAGAATCTTCAAAAGTCTCTAGGACGTAAAAAACATTATAACACATTTTAAACCTCCTGGGAAAGAGCTCTATAACCATGGGCCATCTGTTCCGTTGGAATCTGAACTAGGCTTGGCTTCCGTAATGCTATCCGATGCTCTTTTCTATTAAAAAAAGTCGCCTTCAACGCCTCACCACCTGACAGTTGCATCAGATAGTCCTGGGATCGCGAGGTGATACCCTACTTTTTGATTGGCTTAGCCGACCATCATACGATGTTGCACTCTCTTCTCATGGTTAACTATCGCATTATTTCTAGACCCTGTAACCATGAATCACCGTACCATTGGTGACCATAGAGGTGCATACTCTATCTGGGCTCCAAGACGCAAGACCACTGTTGGTTGTGTGAGTGAACGCTGTGGTGTGAGTGTTGATGCGTGTAAATGGTCAGAAAATAGAAGCTGAGTTGAACAAGATCTCTCTTTGGCGGACTCATGAGAAAGACTGGCACGAGCGAGGTCTGCACTAATGTAGCTATCACGCAAGCTGTCAGAAATCTGCTACACATATGAATGCAAGCAAACTTCCTTAACTCACGGAAAATGTGCAAAAATACCACAAGCATCGGTCACAAATACGAGCACCTAGTGATATTTTGTTCAGCGAACGCTTTCATCACCGCCATTGCCATCTTTCGGAGAGTTGTAGTACTACATGTGGGTGCTAGGGTGGCAATCTTGCACGGCTAGTTTGGCAGTACCTCAGCGTCATACAGAGGTCCCATGACGCAATCAAGCAATGCTGTATTGAGAAGATTCGTTACTTAATTGAGAAATCTTGTTATCTGGAGTATTTTTTCAGTTACAAATGTACCAATACCTATAAGCTAGCCGATTTCATCACATCTGACGTTCGTTTCGATATATTCAACTGTGGAAAATTCCCTTAAAGTCAGCATTATAGGCGGAGGCTGAGACACTCCGAAAGCATACTGGGTAACACCCTGGATGGACGTCCTCGTTTGTGTTGGCCTTTTTTATTTTGTACCCCATTTTGATCCGTTCTTTTGACAATAAAGAAACCCCTTACTTTTTTCGAGCAAGGGGCCTAGGCCTAGAGCACTAGGGGCACATCATCTTTCCTGGTCAGGGGCTGATAGGTCGTTTCGTCCCAGCACGGGATGCCTACCGGCTGCCTTTCTGGCGAAACGGGGGCTTGTGTATGGAGCTGTATGGGGCTTTCTGCCGAAACAGGGGCTTATATATGGAGCTGTATGGGGCTTTCTGCCGAAACAGGGGCTTGTGTATGGAGCTGTATGGGGCTTTTTGGAGAAACTGCACGTACCTTTGTCGCCTGCCTGACGCCAGAGAACCCCTGATCAGGATATTTGGGCCTTGATCGACGCAGGGGTCCTCACTGACGCAAAACATATCCCTTATCGACGCAGGTATCCAATAATTGGCACAGAGACACAGTTCAGCATAACGGGCTTCTGGCTGAAATGGAGTGGAGAGCTGTAATGAAACCACTGACTGACTGACTGAAACACGGACCTGACCTTCTTTTGTCTTCTGGTTTACTCCCATCGTCAATGATCGCGACAACTGTCATTGTCAGAGGTACCCGACCAACAAAAGATACTCTCTAGCATTTTGCGACCAGTCTCTGTCCCTGTTCAGCAAATGTTACCCTCGCTGACTCGGAGCCTCTCACCGACAAAGAGCTATCTGCTAGGCACTATCAGCCCCTGACTGACGCAGGCGGCCTCATTGTTTCGGGGGTCCCGACCAATGCAAATCGCGGATCCCAGCCTTTTCCCTGCTTGGGAAATGGGCTCCCAGGGCTCAGACCAACACGGAGTCGATTGTTCGTTGTTGGTGGTCTCTGACCAAATAGAGGACCTCATCGTCCTGGGGTGTCTCCAAACGGTGCAACAAACTCTGTGTCTAACATCTCAAGGCCCGGTCCGGCAGACTAGGGTCCTTAATGTGACCTACAGCGAGCCCACCGTACCTCCAATCAGGTACTTGATCGAAAGCCCTTCTGCAGGGCCCCTCGAACACTGCGCTAGGCCGATTCTGGGCACCTTGCCATACATGACCCTTGTTATGCACTTCACTCCCCAGAACGATACAGAGGCCCTTTATTGTCTCAGGGGCCCCGACCGATCTTAATCGTGGGCTCCGGCCTTGTTCCTGCTTGGGAAATGGGCCCTGACGCTGGAGTAATGTGGTCGCGAATCCGCCACGCGTCATGGTCGGTAAGCCTCGACCGCAGGGGTGTAGCTTCGCAAAAAAGGCTTAGGGGAGGGGCTGAGCGGGGAAGTCTTGATTTCAACTACACTAAAAGCAGGGTTTTCCCTGACTTGACCAATTTTCCTCTCAATATAATGGAGTTGTTTCCCACCCATTTGAGTAGGGAGCTACAGCATTGCTCTAATACGTTTTCTTCGCTCCACTTCGGCAGAGGATGTTGTCGTTGGGAATAATTAATACTTTGTGTAGCGTCGATCGTCGAAACCATGTTTCGTTCATCGACGCAGTGCTGGTGTTATCTAGCTTCAGACGTCTTTGGACGTGCACGGCTTTGGGAGTGAAGAGCGTAAGTTGATGCGCGCGGCTATTAAAAGCTGCCACGGAAACCTCCGGTTGGTGACCTAAGGCGCGAGCTGCAGACTGCAACGCAGCACTCGCGTTGAGCATGTTCGACAAAGTTAATGCGGTTTTGGTGCTCATTGTCGGACAACTGCCCCTATCAATTTAGTCGGCAAGTGTCGGTCATCAAGTTTTCATAACTGTTCCATCGAGGATACGCGTCGAATTGGTGGTTGGCACATGTCAAGGGTTCCTTCGAACGTTGCCGGCCAAAAATTTGTTGACGCTTTTGGATGCCAAAATTTGACCGGTTTGTTTTCAATTTCCGATAAGACATCGCATCGCATCGTGACAAAATGCCGCAACTTGTTGCAGTCTGTCAAAGTTTAGACATCACTGAACAATGCCAAAACACTCGGACACCAGCACAGCACGATATCGTAATCAACAAGACATATCAATAGTTAAATTAAAACCACGCGTCATGCGAGAAAAAAGTCGAAAATGCTCAAGCAAACACGATAGGGGCGAGGGGCTTTTACAGTATGACTTGCTCAGTGAGCTGCATTCCGCTGAACGTGACATCTCAGTTTTCGCTTTCTTATCCTTTTGCCTGCGAAACAATTAGTGGAAACCTACTTCAAAGGCGATATGATTTTGTTTTCACATTTGTGCTGCCCTGCTTGTACTTTGGCTCTAGAAGGTTGGGGGCAAACTCACCGTTGGGAGAAATTGGATATTGGGGGAGGGGGGGCAGTGGCCCACCGAAGAGAATATAAATTGATACCCGTGTTGTTTAACCCACATTTCTCTTTCAGAGGGTATAAGATGTCATCTACGTCCAATCTCACTTGAAACCACCAAGCATAAACAAGGCTCCACAGAACCTGAACACCTGCGGATATATTCTGCCTCGTCTAAATCTGAATCGTGCCTATGTATGCACAGAGCGAGAATATTAGGTACCTTTAGGCCGGAGCCCCAGCGACTCCAGCCGCTTGCATTTATTAATCTTGGTTTGTTTACAGAACACATCAATCAATAGCTGTGTACCAATACAAGGTTTTCACGCATCCCATTTTATGAGGGGGTTACACCACGCCAACACCACACCCGCAGAGTAAAGCCTGACACACACTCAAGCAAAGTCTGGTAGAAAATTGTACTCAGCGTTTTTTACGAAGAAACTTGATCACTTAATTGCACCATGACCGAAATGTAGGCGTTGAAAATTCAAGAAATGCCTTTTAAAGGAAATATAAATGCTAGATGTCGCCCTTTGAGCACTCTTTTTCACATATTTTAGTCAAATCAGTTAATTAGAACAATACAAAACAAACTCTAACTATGTCTTTTAAGTTGCTTTTATTTTTTGGTCTCAAGAAATGTGATGCAACTTTGCTTTTCTTTCCTTTTGGATAACCTTTTAAGATACTATTTATGGTCTATAATGATGACCATTTTTTCCACAAAATGTTCCAACTGCAAGCTTGCACATATCATGTCCAAGCTTGCACATATGCAAGCTTGGACATATCTTGGATTCATTCGGCAGCCTCCCAAACATGCTCGATACACACCCAAGAGTGGACAATTCATAGGGAACGACGGAAACAATCTGAATCACAGCAGCTATTTTTATGGCCATATTCGGCCTTGTTAAACCCCTTGACGTGGCTCAAAAATGACAAATCTCGGCCATCCCAGTTTGACTACCTCGCCACGTTGAACTATCCTGCCTTACATACCTTCGAGACAGACCTGGCGCAGCCAATACAGAATTGTTTGGTGGCGGACTTCTGTACTTCAAAATTGTTCTCTCACGCAGAGCTCCATTCTCTTATTTCACATTTTAATCTAGTACGTTGGTGGTCGTTTTTCATATCTATATTTTGCGGGTGGATCACATGACTATGTCTGTCAGCAAACCATGCGAAAGAAAATGACTTTTTGTTTGGGGAAACAGAAAGAAGTCTGCTGTTAAAAAGTCAGTAATGTTGTCCTGTGGGACGCCTACCTGCTTACCTTTCCTGCTTTGAAAACATGATTTGTAACCAGATTTGGCCGCTTCCTGTTTTGTATCCATCGAATTTTGTTCATGGGACGAATTATGATGATACGAAGCATGTAATAAAACCATCTTGTTCCATGTTCCTAATCATTTGCACCAAATTTATTGAAGTAGTCCCTCATGTCTGCTTCAATGAGACGTTGTCCATAGTTGCCATGGTTTGCTGACTGGCAAATAATGTAGTGTAGGTATGTACCACATTTTTTTAAACGCAGGAATACTCTAAGATGCATAACAGTTACAATATGTGGATACGAGAGTTCAGCAACTAGTCGCACCATCTCAGTTTTAACGTAACGGCAATATCTCAAACGTGAAGTCATGAAATATGAACAACCAAACCTAAACGAATGCATTTGCTGCCGTTGAAAAGGCAAGCGACAAAACTGGTTCTGCGATTGTCCATAAGTTATGTCGCGTTGCGGGAGAGAGCTTGTTTTGTGGAGCAAACCCACTATTGCCCTTGACAGAGGGCAACCATGACAATCAGAATAAGTTGTTTAAAGGGATTTAAACAGTTAATGAGTACTCTTGTCTTTTCAGTTGGCTCTTCAGTTTTGATTTGTGTGTTGTCAACTTTATTTGGTGTCAACAACCTGACACAAAGGAATTGAGCCAAAACATAAATTGAAACCAGTCAAAATAAGCTCCATCATGTTTTCATCAAAACTGCTGCTGTCAATAAATAGGTGAGGTGGGATGAGATGATGTTCAACACATGGGGCACTCTCAGTTTGATTAAGGTGGTCACTTGCTTGGTAGCGGTAGAAATTTTGCCAGAGCCAGTGACTCAAAAAAGCTAATGTGGTACAAACGGCTTATGCGAGGCGATACGATGCGATGCTAGCAGGATGCGATGAGGTGAGGCTTTTTCGGGTGAGGCTTAGTTAAGTTACTTTCATAGAGGAAAGCACAGGTATTTTGCAAGTAGCAGTGACATAAATTGGTATTTCTTGGACCCATCTTAACAGAACCCAAAATATATCCGTTGTTGGTTGTTTTATGTGGTGATGTGTTGATGTACAGGAGTCTAAGGCTACCATTGTTTGAATGCTTTATGATTATTGCATTTGCTATTGTTTTTGCTATTCGGCTCCTTTGCCTTGTTCTGTGTTAAAAACAAATCCTGTGGAATGGAAGTGCGAAGTACAGCATCAAAACATCGGTGTTACATAGTTTTAGTGCTCATCACACTATGATGAAAATATTATTCTTTAAGGTGTTCTGTTTCAGCGTAATTGCCAACGAAGCGAGAAAAAAAACATTTTTGTCATGTTTATGCTATCAGGTTCACGCAAACAGAGCTGTGTAAGATTACTACGGGTACCATGCCGCTGTGCACACATTACCACGCCTTCTGTGTAGGCTAGCCGTTCGTACCATAACATGTATCTGACTGGCGTATTTCTACCTTCGTCTGCCGTTCTACACCCGCTAAAACATCAGTGACTGAGACCAAGTACGACATTACATTGCTTGGATACAGTTTAAACTTTGCCATCCATTGGTTGCAATTGGTTGCAAGCAAGCACCTCAAGAAACCCGCATTGAGTATGCTGCATGACAAAGGTATTGTCATCACGCAGGGTGGTTTTGAACAACACTGAACTTTCCAGACAGTTGGCTTCGCTTACCGTTTATTGAACGCGGGGATTGCACCGTAAGACTCGCTCCTCGGACCACGGGTGCCCTCGCTCGTTCCGGGCTCGAAGAAGTAGGACCGCTGCTGGTTGTGTCGGTGAGCGTTGTGGTGTGAGTGTTGGTGCGTTAAGTGGCCAGAAATTAGACGGCTCGTTTGACAAGATATCTTTTTGGCAGACTCGCGAGAAAGACTGGCACGAGCGAGGTCTACACTAGCATAAACTAACACGCCAGCAGTGAGAAATCTGCTACAAGGTGTTATGGGCCAGATTTGACGGGCTTTTGCGAGTCAACAATTTTAACAAGCAAAAAAGATGAGCTTCGCTATTTCTTAAGTTTAAAAATCATGCAAAAACCAGAATGTGTGGCCAAATACAACGCCATCATGAAACAATCACATTTTTACCTTCACAGCAAGAGCACCAGTGATGGAAAACTGATGTCAAGAACAACACACCAGTAAAGCAGGCTGTACGAATTAAACAGCTATAAGCAAACATCCCACTAAAAAATTCAAGCCTAACGCCTAACCTATGCTATCTAACGGCCCAGAGTTTTACAAAACTATGGTCTGATTTTATCGATTTGATTTATTTTATTAAGCAGCAGTTGCATGGGTCTGAGAATGAATACAGCTACACACTGCACTTGAATGTTATCGTGAGGGTACAGTGCATCAACCTTTGAGCAAACACACAACACACAAACCACGATCAATATCCATGATTAAGGAAATGCATGAAAATCTCTGACCCTTTTCCTTTCCCTGGCTTTACTTACTTCTCAATGCAGCGCGCAGTTACTGGTGTATCAAATGCGCGACAGTTGTCAGAGCTGAAAAAATGGTGCCATAGAGTTTGTTTATCCATATCTGAAGAAGATGCGCTATATATGACCACGACCACGGGGCATTAACAGCCAATACAATTCTCCCTTACTGCGATTGTTATAAATTTTAATATATGCTTCATTAGAGCTTTATTCTGTCCGACATGTCTAATTCTTCTCATATTGGCATGTGCATGCAATTCTGTGTGAAGGAAATTAAGCTCAACATGTGGCGCCGATGACGCATTCGATGAAGGCCAAAGGTCGTAGTCAGTAGTCTGTTTAAAATACAGAAAAATTCCCAGGAATTCATTTTTTTCCATTACGGTGCGTTGTTATGGAAATTTTCCGCAATATTTAGCAAAAGGTCAGTTTTTGTGGCATTGCTAAATGCCTGGATTTCAGTAAAGGCTTAAGCAATTGTGGACAAAACATGATTGCTATCCTTGCTTTCACGCAGTATTACACAAACGGCGCCGAGGTAGTTGTGTGATGGAGCATAAATGAGGGTAAAAGAGAAATGTGGATCCTTTCAAAGCTAGGAAGTGGTTTTTAGTTCATGTTATTACATGATTCATCAACTTAAAGGAAATGCTTCACATGTGAAGAAGTTGAATCATACATCAGATACGGTGAAAAACCTCACTTACAGCTTTTGGTATGCTTTTTAGGTGGAAAAGGCTGCTCCAGACAGCTCATTTTTCCCTTAAGTGAATATGCTGCTCAATGCGTCATGGTTTGGTTTCGTCAGCGTACCTTGCATAACATTGCTTGAGAGCCAATTTACGGCCGTTGTACCCGGAAATCACGCTCCAAGCGTCATTTATAAACGACACGATCACTATATTTTTTTGTTCGCCTTGATCGCCGCTGGCTATGCCATGGCAGGATTTGAATTACGTTATTATGACGTCATGAATGTCAGAATGATTTTGAAGCACTCTCCGAAAAATGCGTCTTCATTTTTTTGGGCACGCAGTTCAGAAATTAGACACGCTTACGTCTCAAGAAGGCCAGGATTATGACCAGCATCGGACGGTCTTCGGGATGGCTAATTCATTTCAAAGCCCCATATAAATGTGGAACCCTCGCTTTAAAGACAGCAAATACCATATAAGAGACTGGCTTGGCTTTTCTATGCAAATTATGGAATTGGGGCAGTTGTGACCCAGTCGAACAAAGTTTGCTTATGCACCGTGTAATAAACTAAGGAGACTTTCCCTGAATTGGAACATCCATCATTTTGCACTCTGTCAGTGCAGTCATCAGTTGATACCTGCAATTTTAAAAGAAATGGCCCGTGGTACATGAGATGAGGTAGAAAGGTGGAATTGTTTGGATATGTCGGTGACAGGCAAATTTCGTATTCACTTTCATCATTTTCCTTTGTAATTAAGAACTGCCATCGCAGTGTTCAAGACCTGCTTTGGTGTATTTGGAATTCCATTGTCCAGGCATCTTGATAGCTGCTCTCCAAGCAACATCCCTGTTAAAAGTCATACGATGCTATGCCTTAGCTGACACTGTGACGTCATTTTATGTACGCCATAGGTTAGAATTACGACGAAAGGATAAAATTCATGTTGCAATAATTTAGTACCTGCGGATTAATGGTGGGTCAGCATTGTAGCACAGCAGGTTTTTACGGGCTGGATCACTAGGGACGGGGCTGGGCGAGGCGGGCTGGGCTGCCAGCTGATATTTTGGAGAGAGTTGCGTCGCTAGTCGGGACACAGTAAGTGAATATCCCCCCCCCCCCCCCCAATCACAGGCCAAGCCCACCCCCACGTGGTAACCGGAGCGGCGGTGGGTCGCCTCACTAACGAGTGCTCAGACGTACGACAAAGGATAACGAGCCCCTTCCAAGCTACAGCGCGCCGTGTCCGTGCGGCGGCGCCGGAGAGAGAAACGCGAGAGCCGAGCTCCAAAGCCAGAGCCGGAGGGTCGCGCGTGAGAGCCGGTGGACAAGGCTAGAGCGCGCTGCCAATCCCAGATGCTTGCACAATGGTGGCGAGCGGGGTGAAGTGACAACTACGCCGCGCAAGCGGATGGCCATGTTTACTCGAGGGTGCTGTTCGTGATGCGGGCGAGCCGCTTGGTCTGCCACCTCGCTGTCACGTGGCTCGAGGCTCCGGGCACGGTCAGACCGGTTGGTGCGAGTCGATAATGCTCGTCGGTTGCACTGTTCCGGCCCCATGCTCCTCTCCCCTCCCCTTCCGGAACAGTCCGAAGCTGTGTCGTGTGCTTCTGAGAAGTCACGTAGGTTTGTACCATGGGCGTACCAGTCTGCTATGGTTTCTGATTTTAGTCTGCCTTCAGTCTGCTATGAGAACATTCACGATACACCGTGCGCGAAAACAGTGGCTCGGTGCGCCGCGGGAGATTGTCTTCTCTTCACAAAATATGGTCAATAATTCCGCTGAAACCATTTAAACAATATTTCTTTTGGTACTGGGTTAATCGAAATTGTCCGGAAGAAATTTGATTCACAGTTCCGCGAAAAGCAGGCCTTGAACACATGAACGCTGCGGACTAATATGAGAAGTACGTCATAGAGCGGTTGCGCTACTAACGTGCTTCGGTGGGGGCTGACAGTTCGCGCCATCTGTACTGGTTCTCACACCTCCGATGGTCCATGGGGCACTATATCACTCCCTACCGTTTACGTCCACCCCGTGCGTTACTGGACGAAGCCAAACACCTGGTTGCCATTTCTCCTCCCTGCGGTTTGTTGATAATGGGATGCGTATTTTCGGATCATCTCGTGGACTGAACTTCATGATTCTATTGGTAAAGTCGTGTGTTCATTTTCTTTCCCGGCCTTTTCTAACGCTAAGGTAGCTGGGTCTAGTTGATATCGGTAGTTTTCCAGCATGTTGAGTTCATAAGTACTTAACTTACCGATAGTTCTCATTTAAATGCGTGCAAACTTGTGCTATAGCAAACTGATTCATTTGATATCTTATTTTTACAAAAAGTTTTTGACTTACACTGTAATAAATTGTCGACCTGTGTTCACCCTAGCGCAGACCCCATGGGAGGTCACCGAAACACAGTGGCGTACTCATTTCAACAGCGTATTTCAACAAGCAACAAGCCAGCAACAACAGTTCAGCAAGTTAATTATTGAATTTGATAGCAAGCCAATCCTTTCAAAAGCTGTCGCTTACAGTATTTTACTGGAAACCTTAACCATTTTTCATCTCAGAAAACATTATCAATGTCTTAGTTTGATAAAGGCGCAGCCAAGCCATGTTGAGCCAATTCTGACTTTTGCATAATTGTCGAGTCAGACGAAAATCGTGTTCCGCAAAATTCGTTCAGTTCCTGCAATGTTCAATCCAAAGTTCTTTCCGGACATATTCCGATCAATGGTTCACCGTGCTTCCAATCGTGAACAGTTTTAGTAACAAAATTACCAAAGAAACAAACATCGCGCCTTGCTGGTAAAGCGACTACAAAACGCAGCTGGTGTTCACCAATTAGAGCCCGAATTATGCATCGTTACTTCCGGCTGGGCAGTAGTGTAGTACTCCGCTGCGCTATTTTGTGCGATATTCTATTTTTTATTTACTTTTTTGCTTAGATTACCTTGCATTACTTACTTCTAACGACATTGTGCTTAACTTTTAATTGTATTGCTGTTAATGATTTATTCATTTTTAGCTAAAGCTCAGGTGGACTGATGCGGATAATTCACTCCGGGGGGCAGCTCAGATAGCTCTCTCGGCTCGGGCTGAAACAGTGCGCTTGGAGGACATACTTGGCTCGTTTCAGCCCTCTGCATCCGATGGTGGTCGCCATTTTCCCGCACTGGTTACGAAGGTTTCTCTGACGTGAACGTTTCTGCTTTTGCGCCTGAAATGGCGAATGTACACTACATTACTTTTCCTCAGATTGTTTCTAATCTACAAACAGGACAAGCTGGAAGGCTGAAGACATTATGACTATGAACTACGCCACAGCTCAGAGCGCTCTTTTCAGAAGTTATCAATTTAATGCAAAACTAATCGCGCAACACAACTGCTCGACCACTAAGCTTCCCAGTGCACTTGTGCTGTCTACCACGGCGGTCCAAGCTATCTGAGAAGCAACGCGTCGCACGAAACTCTGCCAGAGTTTCCAGGTCTCATGCAATATGCGAGGATGGGTATGGCACAACGACGTGAAGCTTTTAGCGGAAAATCCATAATGTGCACCTGACTCGCTGGTCGACGGTAAAATGAAATGCGGGTTTCTCTACCGACATCCAGCTTAGGTGGAAAGAAGCGTTTTCGTTTTCCAGATTGCTTTGCCGCGCGGGCATGGTAGTGACATGCTACATCTTGCCCCAAAACTAAATTCCTGTGGTCTGCGCAGTTCACACATATTGAGTGAGCTGATGTGAGCCAAGCCTTCCTTTATTGTTTCCAAACATCAATCACAGTTGGGCTCACTCAAAGGGCAACACCGAACTCCGATGTGGTGGAATATTTATGGAACTCCGACTCGAATCACACGCGGGCTATGCGCCAGCTCTCTCGTAAATGTTCAGCAAGTGGGCATTTCCGCCATCAACATCGCCCACAATGTAAGGAATAGCACTTATCCAATTTGACGCGGATCGATGCTCGTGCGTGCGCATGCCACGGTGAGCTAAACTTATTACGGGCCAAAGTGCCTCACGCTGGCGAAAATAGTGGGTACACTCTGGGCTACACGTTGTAATAATGTGTGCAGAGTGGTTAGCAACAGCGAAAATCTTGCGCTTGCGGAAGGCGCAGAATCTTTGCTCGCCAAGTATTTGAGGGTTTATGAAGACTTCTCCAGAGGCGAAAAGAGACGCCCCTATGCGAACAACAGTATGTCACCTTTAGCTTCAAACATTGTAGCATTGAAATGCAAGGCATAGCCGAAAAATTTCATATTTTTGGGTGCTCGGATGCCTCTCACCCTAATGCATCTGACCATCTTAATTTTAACGTAGAGCCTAAGATCGTGCTGTAACGAGAAGCAAGCAAAAAACGCTGTGTGCCTAGCCAACAATTTTCGGAAATGTCCACTTCTGCCGTACGCTGTGGACTTAATTCCATGTAACTTGTAATTTAAATTTTTCGACCTTTCAAAGCCCCACATTTTTTCTTCTAACAGTGCGAGCAGAACTAACAGGCCTAGCCGCTTAGTGGGAGCTGTTCGGTATGCTTTTTAAAACCGCTTGCTAGCTTTTAGCAGTGCGCATACAGCGGTTCATTCTGTGACTAAGAGACTCATGAAAGCTGAATGTGTTCCATATTGCATATTTTCACATGATAGGCTCCGAGCTATCACTGGTGTCGCCAAAACACCGAACGCGCTCTCAGCTTATTCGCCTAATGTGAGAGTTAAAAATTTGATGAGGTTTTGAACCGAAATAGCCATCTAAGAGATCATTCGGTGTAGTCCACAGCCCTGCCCTCCTCAATACCGAAAACCCTCTGGTTTCTGTGTTATACATCCGCTAACATGTGCAGACTTTTTCGTGCGGAATATGTTAAGGTTACTCAGGCATCCATGATTCCACATTGACTTCATCCAAACCCCGCCATTCTAGTAACCATACGGCGTTTAAGGTGAAGAAAATATAATTATCGCGTCCTTTATACCTGGTGTACATGGGCGCGATTCCCAGCTATAACGGCCGTCCATTGATACTTAACCAATGTGGTGCAAGCTATGTAAGATTTTAACACGAAATACGTTTAGTGCTATAGAATATAAGACGTCATGCATTATTCGTAGTTATTACGGACATAAGACTTAGTATTCAAAGAACTTCACAATTGCGTTTGCAAAGTATGTGAATACAAGTAAGCACCTTAAACTCACGGATGTATCTGCAAGAACACCACGAGAAAGGACCACAACACGAATACCCAACGATATTTGGCTCAGTGAACACTTCCAGTCCGTGCTGCAATCTCTCGGAAAAATGGAGCGCTACAGGTGAGTACAAAACACATACAAACTCCTCTCGGCGCAGTCAAACAATGACGTATTCAGGAGCACGTTCCCTGTATAGATAAATTTTGTTGTCTTGAACAGTCATTTAACAAGTGTTAGGTGAAATTATTCTTCAAGTATGATGCTTGCTTCAAATCTTCAAATGTGAAGCATTCGCTTTAACGGGAACTGCTGGCCACCGGCCCGAGTAAGCCCGGATGACTTAGCCCGTTCCCCAGCGGGCGTGCCGTGCTTTGCATCATGCACAGCCCAACACTGCTCTGCGTGCAGGTTTGAGTTAGAAGTGTGGCATGGTATGGCATGTGTGGAGCGTGAAGTGATGTCACACACAATGTGGCATCTTAGCAGACAGTTCTTGCGGCAGCACCTTGGACCGATGCGAGCTGTTGGCAGCAGATGAGATTACTTTGGTGAGGTTCCTGTCGGCCCGAGTTTCACGTGCCCGGTATTCTTACGTCATGGCGACACGTCCGGTTAATTCACACATCCAGTGTACCATCTGTATGTCGCTACTCGGACAACGACGTCGCGAAGTTCCGTTAAAGTTCCTTTGCAGTTTCAGCCATTTTTGCCGCCGTCTCCTGCACGCTCGCCACTCGGACGGCACTGATGTGTCACGACAACTTCGTCCATGACTCGTCCCGTAGAAGGGCTCACGTGGAGTTCTCCTTTGCTCAGAGGTTAACCCGTACACGAGGCGCACTACACACATGGCTCGCTGCGTACATTGGTGATCTTGTCCGCGCACGCCGCTGTATACATGTCTCCCTGTCTTCCTTGGTGATCTTGTCTGCGCATGCCAATAAACACAGGGCTCGCTGTCTACACTGGTGACCTTGTCTGCGCACACCGCTGTATACATGTCTCCCTGTCTACATCGGTGATCTTGTCTGTGCACGCCACCACATACATGGCTCGCTGTCTACATTGGTGATCTTGTCTGTCGGTTTCCGTGCGGCTTGCCCAGACTTTATGCCGTGCAGCATGGCTTTTGTGTGGGCTGGGTCTCACGAAAAACCGTTTAAAATTATCTGGGGAAGGATTTGCGCCAGGCATTTGTCGCTCAAATAATGGGTTCCCTTATCATTTTTAGATGTTGCGACACTTGTGCAAAGGCTTGGATTTTTCCTAGAGAAATGAAACGAGCGTGACGACGGTCGCTTCTTAACACTGGCGCAGTGGTTAGCACTATCTGCTGACGCATCCATTCCGGAGTACTTTAGTGTAAAGCCTTACAGGGAATGTTCCACATTTCAAGATATTGAAGCGAGCATCATGTATCATCAAACAAGCTCACTTATAGCCAGTGGTATACTTTTGCTGTTGTTACACCGGCAATTTTTTTAAAATATCTTAATCGTCTTTACACAGGCATGAGCAAGGCTGAAATGAGATAAATGCTTTTTTCTCATACGGCGGCCAAGGAGAAATGGCGATTAGACGATGACAGTGGACAGGTCCATCGCAACGAAATCAAGAAAAAATTATATTTGATCAAGCTCTTCGGTCCCCGGACAGGCAAACTACACTTATACCAAAGACTACTTTTATAACTGAGGTATTGATACGGGCTTTTTATGAGGTTCATAGTTGTTATAACTGCGCCTGACAGGCCAGGTCACGACGGTAGCTTCATACTTTGAAAGCAAACTACGCGAACAATGCTAGATGGACTGGCACACCATACAGTTCAAAAACTTAGTGCTGGCACCCCATCGCAGGCTTGACAAGTCAAAAAGTGAAATGCATCTGGCTTACGTTGGTGCAATGGCTATTCCTACCTGCGTGTAATCATTGCGTGTCGTTGATATGGGGATATTTCCAATATGGTCGCTTTTAACGTCTTGAAGCACTTCCAGGTTCATTGAAGCACTCCGCCACCTGGAAGCACTTTCTGGTTAATTGTTTTCATATTCGGCGATCCAGCCCTGGTCTCTAATTGTCATCCTATTGTTATCGTTCCTATCACAGCAAAGATTGTCAAGCGTGTGGTGCAGCGCCAGGCGTTCACCTAAATATCCAACAGTTATCCTCCGTCCTCACCTCGACATGATTTCCGTCCCCGCCATTCCAGCGAGACTGCTCTGCTCACCGCGACCAACCGCAACTTTTCTAACATGGATCCTGGTCGACTTTAACTCCTGTGCCTCTTGGATCTCAGTAAATGCTTCGACATTATTCGCCATGCCTGACTACGTTCCGAGCTCCAGCTCTATAACATTGACCCGGCTTGGCTCTCCTCCTATCTTTATGATCAGTCCTGATCAGTCCGCACCTCTTCTTCTCCTGGTGACGGAGTGGTCTTCAAGCCCCTCCCCAGTAGCATGGGAGCCTTCCAGGGATCAGCCTCTGGTCCTCTTTTATTCACATTCTTCGCTATCAATCTCAACCTGCACGCGCCAGACGCTCATGTCATCCAGTACGCTGAGGACATCCAGATAATCATATTCAGTGCCAAACGTAACCTTCCTTCACTCATCCAACGTTTGGAACCCACCCTGTCCTCCCTAGCATCGTAATTCCGTACCCACGGTCTCAATCTCAAGTCATCCAAAACCGAACTTCTTCTACTTGGCACCCGACAGAGCATCTGCGGACTTCCCCTGTCAGCGTACGGGTCGGTGGGGAGACCGTTCGGGAGAGCCTGACCGTAACAAACATGGATGTGCTATTTGACCGCCGCCTCAGCTGGGACGCACACGTCACTGACGTAATAAAAAAGCGCATCGGCGTCCTGATCGGTTCTCCGCCACCTGAGACGTTCCTCCCCGCAACGAGTGCTGCCGACCGAAGTGCAGGGTCTAGTCATCCAACGAGTGCTGCCGACCGAAGTGTAGGGTCTAGTCATCCAACGAGTGCTGCCGACCGAAGTGCAGGGTCCAGTCATCCAACGAGTGCTGCCGACCGAAGTGCAGGGTCTAGTCATCCAACGAGTGCTGCCGACCGAACTGCAGGGTCTAGTCATCCAACGAGTGCTGCCGACGAAGTGCAGGGTCTAGTCATCCAACGAGTGCTGCCGACCGAAGTGCAGGGTCTAGTCATCCAACGAGTGCTGCCAACCGAAGTGCAGGGTCTAGTCATCCAACGAGTGCTGCCGACCGAAGTGCAGGGTCTAGTCATCCAACGAGTGCTGCCGACCGAAGTGCAGGGTCTAGTCATCCAACGAGAGCTGCCAACCGAAGTGCAGGGTCTAGTCATCTCGCGCTTGAGATACTGCATTGCGGTTTATGGCCTTGTGTCAGCTGCCATCGAGGCCAGGCTGCTTAAAGAAGTTAACTTGCCACCAGAGTAATTACTGGCCCACGAAAGAATGACCACGTGTCTCGCGTGCGGGTTGACCTGCACTTTGCCACGCCCTGCCGAATGTGTGACGTGCAAAACTGTTATCGATGCGCACAAATTCCGTGAGAGGCGGACCTGAGGGTCTTGCCTGTTTGCCTCAAACATACCCTGACTCGCGGACCCCTGACCGAGCTATCCGCATGGACCATAACCTACGCACCCTGGCGTTGCGCACGGTGGCAAGACAGCGGTCCTTTGCATACAAAATAGCGTCTATGATTGATGAGCGTCTATGATTTTCTCCCATTTAGCGTGGTACTCTGGATTAAGCAACTTCTTTATCCAAGGCATTTTGAGACTGCCTGCCTGTACCAATGGGATCAGGCACCCTGGGTTCTCCCACGAAAAGGTGGCTTTTCATCACCGACTGTTTAATTCTATCTCGAGATCGGTTCCAAACGAAGTGGTATATGTTTCCATGTTCTTGAAGGACGCATGATTTGTGTTTTCTAAGACAGTCAATAGATATACAAGTCCCGAGAGAGCCTCTGACTTTATGACTTGTACCGTTCCTGCATGCGGTTAAGCCACACTGGAACCATGGGTTAGCGGCTGGTTTTCAATCTTCCTATTGTTTTGGATTTATGTCCTATTGATTTTAATTTCCCAACAAACTTTAGCCCCCCCCCCCCTAACGCACAAGAGTGACCTCAGATCTGGTGCGTTGAAGGTATGTCAGAAAAAACCGTGATTTACTTGGCGGAGTTTATTGACAGTTTACTTTATGGTACACAGTTTGTACTACTAGAAGTAATATTTTGAAATTTGTTCGCTAGGTTCGAGATCTCAGAGTGTCGAGATGGCCCTTGCTTGGTTTCCAGACAGATTCGTCGCACGCAAGTTGGGTCTAGAAACATGTAGCGGTTCTTGTTAACTTAAGCTGAAATATCCCACAGGCCTTAATTTCAAACTGGCAGACTGAGTAGGTGGCATCCGGCGAGGAACATGAGCTTAATTAAATGGCGAGAGAACTGCAGGGGAAAATGGAGTGCAACCCTTGTGTTGGTGAGGCAATTATAACAGCAGTCTGGGCCGAAATACTAGGCTGCATGAGGCATATATGTACATATAGGTATATAACTATATGTATATATATACATGCATCTGTATATATATGTTTATATATACATATAGATGACTTTTCTGACTTTAACAGACACCACCACACACACACACACACACACACAACACACACACACCACACACACCACACACACACACACACACCACACACACACACACACACACACACACACACACACACACACACACACACACACACAACACACACACACAACACACACACACACACAAACACACACACACACACACACAACACACACACCACACACACACACACCACACACCACACACACACACACACACATATATATATATATATATATATATATATATATGTATATATATACGTGCGTGCGTGCCTATATGCGTGTGCGTGCGTGTTGCGTGCGCGTTGCGTGGTGTGGTGGGTGGGTGGGTGGGTGTGGGTGTGGGTGTGAGGGGGTGTGGGTGTGGGTGTAACAACCCGGCATTTTGGTTGGTAACCGGTTATTGGTTGATGCATCAGGTGCGATCACCAATGCGTCACCACTAAAAGAAGCAGGCACAGGGGTAAATTGATTAGGCAGGGTTTGCATATACAGGTCGAGCAATGACATTCCAGCACATTACTCCCACCGGTGCTTGTCTTTTTACGCATGCAGTAACATGTGTTGACCCAGCTGAATGCGTGATTTCGTCCAACACATCCTGTTCGCATCTGACGGAGGATTCCAAGACAAAGTCCCTTACAACATGCTTGAAGTAAAAAATAAATCGAATTTAAGCTGAGCCCGTCACACTGGCGCCAGGACCTTGCGAACGAAGACTTAGCACCGCCCTTATCAGGGAGCGCTGAGTCGTCGGCTCCATCAGAGTGAAGGTCAGGCCAAAGTTGCACTATACAGCAAGGGTTATAAAACGGCACAAGTGCAAATTAATATGCACGCTTGTGACTATATAAGTGCTTTCATTTCACGTTGCCTCAGTATGTCGGCTAATTATATGCAAGGACCAAACTAGGGGCGTCGGGAGGGATACTCCTGTTCCGATCCTGATTGGAAAGCAATGGAGCCATGCTACATTGACAAACCAGTTGTAGTCTCGTCATGAAAATATAGTTGTTTCCGAATCAGCCAATGTTTCAGTCTAATCCTGTCGCCATTTGTTGAGGAGCTCGATCATATCCATGTCGTACCGTGACCTTCCTACTACAGCATGGGAATACAGCAGACATGCGCAATGACTGGTGAGGGACGAGACAAACCTTGCCATACTAGTCTACATCGGTGTCGAAAATAGCCGGCACGGTGCCGCGATGATAGAGAGCGGCTCGGTTTTGCAGTGTGGGACGTCTGCGCGCGTTTGGAACCGTCCTGTGCCTCGAATACGGTATATGATATTCTACGCCCTGTTTACGATGCCAGGTGCTTAGCGACACAAACACGCCACAACCAAACCCAATCCCGACACCAATGCGCCCTCGTCGCATTGGTGTCGCGATCAATACCACAGGGGCTCTGCTGGCGTCTCCCCACCTCGTGCAGTGTCGCCCTGAAGTCGCCCCGGTCCCAGGTATTATGTCAGCTCCAGAATGGCGGATCCTGAACATCGCAGACGTATCGACTAACGATAGCTGAACAACGCTGACGCACCCGGGACTCCGCCGTTGTCGGCGTCGGTCCCGGGCTGTACCAACACTGCAGGCCGCCCGAGCCGGTGCACGAACCACCCACGCCCAGGCCACGAAGCACCTGGGTACAGGCGGCGAAGGCACCTAGCTCGCTCGCGCGGCGGCAGCGGCGCGCGATGGGGTGCCCTGGGCCAATTTGTAAGAGTGCCGGTCCTGAGGGAGGGGGGCAACAGCCGAACCAAGGTTCATCCGGCAGCCACAGGACCATTTGCAGACGTGCTTCTCGGAAGCGGCTGAGTAGCCGGCCTCAGCGGCCGTGGCCGCTGCCGCTAACCCCGACAAACGGGGCTTCGCGGCGCAGCGACGCCCGTGAGGCCACGGAGGCCAGAACTGGAGCACTGGATGTGACACATTGAGCAAACAAGGTAGCTCGGGGATGCAAGTCTAGTGGGCGGTTAACCAATAATCCGAGGCGTTTCAGGGGTCATGGCAGTGAGATTCGCCGTTATCTCAGGAGAGTGTAGGCCTGAATTCAACCGTGCCAGCATTAGACCATTCGCGATGACCGCCGAATTTTGCTTGCCAATGGGCGATCAAGTCTTGCTGCGCACGGCAACAACCGCACACGATGACACCCAACGCCGCGCACTCAGTTCCTGACCCGTCTGCCGCCGCGGTCACCCGAGAGTCACGGTCGGGGGCCAGAGTCGGGGCCCGACCTGTGACGTCACACGACCCGGAGAGGAGGCCCGTGGGACAGCATGCTGGGCAGGTCACGGCGACTACGCCGAAGCCGCGTGTCTCTCCACTCGAAGCCGACCTCCAGTGTAAGATGCTGTGGCCTAAACAGAAGAAATGCAGAATTGATGGCGCTACACCGCCCCGAGGAAAGGCAAGTCACAGTGGTCGCCAGTGACCTTTGACACGAATCCAGCCAGCCAGGCTTTAACACGAATCCTGGAGAACTTGACCGAAATTCCGCAGGTTTGCTTTATGAAAATATGCCCGGAGACCTGGTTTCATAAGGCGGAAACGCGAACTTTCGCATTTCTAAATCGTGTCGTTTTGACATGTAAGCAGGAGGAGGCCGATCTCACTCGCCTGTCAGTTTTTAAGCCATCAATAAACAGACAGGACTTAGGATTTTGGCCCACGAGCCCATGCGATGCTACGTAAATGAGCGTAGATTCGCGGTTTGGTTGTATGCGACCAGACCCAGACTGTGGTGCGACTAGGGACTGCCCATCACCGTGACGGGCCTTATCTCGGGGCGGGGGCGACCTGTCACCGACATATAACTAATTCTAGATAGCTCCTAGGGACTTAAATGCAGCCAAGTTCTTATTGCGACATGCAGGCCGCGATCATCAATCCAAGACACCTTGGAGTGAGCAAAATGGCGGAATGCTCGAACACAAGACGACTACAGCGTCCATGCTTTGCCTTCAGTGGATAGCATTGCTGGTTTGGCTTGGACTCTATGCATCAAGGCCAGAGCCGGTCTGATGAGGGTGTTATGTCACTCGCTGTGCAGCTGGGCATGGTGGCTGCATTAATGTCATGATGCCGTCAAAAGCTGCGGCCAACGGAGCTCTAGCCGTAACCACAGTGAGTGAGTTCAGGTGAGACCTGAGTTAGTGCAAGCAGTAGACTTCTTACACCTATCCAGTTCCTCTTGTGTTTGCAGATATTTCGAATATATAAATCTAAGACTTCTAACGCGTATTATCTTCAGGAGTTATTTGCAGGTGTAGCACAAGGTGTGAACAAGCACTGTTCTGCGGCATGTTTTAGTAGATAACACCCGGAACTATCGGCCAAACTTGGCCGACGGCAGAAATACAACCCAACTCATTTGTGCGCTTCCGTTGGTCGGATCGGATCAGCTCAGCCAATCTCATCTCATCCTTTTCTTTGTTGTGTGCGCCACGAGAACAGGCTTATACCAGCGAAGTTGCCAGTGTTTGCGCGGGTTCTTATTTGAGGGTTGTAAACGGAAAATAGGGCTTCTAGAACGAGGTCTGATTATCTGCCTTCTAGCATCATCAATAGTTACGTCAAGTGTGATTCAGGTGACTTTGTATAACGCTGTTTAATTGTCAAAACGAAGGCGGGTGAATCAATGCTGCTATAGTGTTGTGCTTCACATATCAGTCGTTTGTGCCATTGTTCCGATGCCAGCCTTACAAACTTATAAGTAATATAGGTGTTATAAGTCTGCATTTACAAGAGTATTTATCTATGTAATACAACATTAATACAAACGCTATGCCATCACAGTATCTTTAGACTCGGTTATCATAAATGGAACAGCTGTGACACGCCATTTTATCCTTTCGCAGTAGCAAAACAAATTAGCGAGAATAATTCTGTACAGAATCTGGTGCGTTTTTATTAAGACCCCACTCCTCTTTGCGTGCTGTCGTAGATGTGATGTCAAATTCTGATAGAAAACTCCAGCAGAATTCACAAGGACTCTTGTATGATTGCGGTCCCGGATCTTTCCCAGTGCTCCAGCCGAGGCAGTCGTATCTGAAATGGTACACATTTTCAAGTTCGGTGGCCCCGCCATGTTCGTCCAGGTAATGCTCTGCCTAGAAGCGAGGGCAGGGAATGTTCCACATTTGTATGAGGTTTTGACTTCATATAGTCATCTTGCAGCTCATTCGGTGCAGTTCACAGCCTTGCCTTTCTTAAGACCGAGGCCCTTCTAGTTTCTGAGCCACACGCCCGCGTAAATGTACACATCATTTTAAGGTCACATAGACATTCATAACCCCATAATAACGTTACTGAAATCTTGCCATTCCATTGTCCATGGGGCGATCAAGGCAAATACAAATTGAATACTTGAGTCATTCATATCTGGCGTTTGTGAGCACAATTTCTAGATGTAATGGCCGTCCATCGGCTCTCAGTCGATGTTGCGCAAGATACGATGACGTCACCAAACATTGACGTATCAAGGAGCATATCTGCTACACAGACAAACTATGCTGTCTGCAGCAGTCGTTTCTATTCATAGGGAATGTTTCACTTTTGAAAGAATTAAAGTAAGCAGATGTGATGAAACAAGAGCACTTATGATTATTGGTATGGGTTTGGTAGAAAATACTGCTAAATATACCGGAATTTCCCTGTTTAATAAATAGGCTCCGCGATATGCTCCTTGGCTGGATAGCGCCATCCTACCTCGCACAATACTGATCTATGATTGCAAATCGTTCGATAATTGACACATACTCCAGTCCAGCTTAACAGACCCATAGCTGAAAGAGGTGGAGGACCCTTCATTCGGCACAGGGACCCCTGATTGAACAGGGTCATTACAATGGCTCACTGTGGACTCCCATCGAAAATCCTTCTATCTCCTATTGTCAGAGGGCCCCCGACTAACGCAAGACGGCCTCTGGCACCCATGGCACACGCACGTGCACACGAGTCAGAAGATCATCCCCAGCGCTTCGTCCAAAACAAGGGCCGCTCTGACCCAGAGTCATCGATATGAAACATGTGAGAAGGTCAGCAGACATGCTACTGGTCGATAATGCAGGCACCTTTTCAGCGCCCTTTAAAGTCTGGTAGTCTCATACCACATGTCCGCTGCAGACCGCTGTACTGCAAAGCACGTCGATAAATATATTGCCTGTCACCAGCCGCAGAGCCGCAGTTACCGGGCCGGGTCAACGAATCAGCGCGGTACGTGCTTGAACCCGAACTGGGCCTTCCCAGTTGCTGTAAAATTTGACGGCAAGGGGCTCAGGAGTACCGGTCCTACGGGCCATGTGCATAATAGTGATCGTTTGGAAGCAAAACGTGTTCAGAGATGTCAGTCAACCTGCAGCCTTCTGCTGCGCACATTTCAGCTTTCCAGAAACCATGCAGGCCGCGAAAATGGCGATCTTCTGTGTCCTGAACAAGTTCTTGGTGGGTCCGTTACCATACACGATGGGGACAATATCTGATGTGCGAGAGAACAACCGCTGAGACGATGGAAATAAAATTTCACGCCCGTGCAGTGCGTGGACCGTCAGTGCCTGTGCAATAATAAGGAAACTGAAGACCGGAGGTGTCTGTCTGTGCGAGCCCACGTTTTGACACTGTCTGTATGGTAGCGGTCAACCCTCACATCCGCGCTGGCCACCCACACGTTGCCCCACTTTGTTTAGCAAAACTAATGTCAGGCTCATATTTCTCAGCCTCGAATGCAGACCACCATAAATATGTCAGCATGTTCAACAGATCAATTATAACAAAACCCATTAAGATGCCGTGCTCGAGAAGAACAAAAATACATCGGAGATTATATCTGAAATATCTGATCTGAATATCTAAATATCATATCTGAAACCCGCGACGAGAGGTATGTGGACTATTGACAGAATGTTTGCGCTGCTTCGGATAAAGACGCATCTTACACTTAGCTGCGTCCAGCATCCATTCTACCTTTATTGGAATTTCAGTGACACAGTGCCCGGTCAGTACTAGATACCGGCATTCTGATTTTGTGTCTGAAGATGAGCTCAACTATCTTTTCCTCCCTCGTGCTGAAGCCCAAACCTGTTGTGGTGGTGACTCGGGTCGATCCCTTCTGAAGCCTAAAAAAACACACGCCACAGCATACGCATTCTCATTTATAGAAACATCAATAACATTCATCTCGCATTGTCATCTAAGGGGTTCGGTCGACTGGACCTTCACCCTGACGCAGTGATGGCACTCTCCCTCAGTCCCCACATAAAGCCTCGTGTTCAGGCCCTCCCGATGTCAGTGGCTGACATCGCGTCACTCATGCCATCGATCGTTCGCAGTTCTGATGGTTCAGTCGATCTTGGCGCAATGCTCTGACAGTCAACGAGAGCTGACAACCACATTCAATAAGACGGCGACGCACTGCTGAGGTTTTCCTTCTGTGGGAACGGACGACCGTCGGGTGGCGACGACCATCGAGACCGGTAAGACAGATGGGACGCGTGAATGCAAGGAACATCGCAACCTCGCGTAGATTGAACGCCATAGCCACGTCTCCAACATCATGCATACTTCCCCTCAGCCGCTTTGACGCCCAGAGCCGGACCAGGACGAGGTAAGCCCACGTCTTGTTCCATGATTTGATGGTTCAAAAGCACTGGAGAGCGCACGTGAGGTCCGCAGACACATACCGGGAACAGCGGGTAACATGGTCACCAACGTTTCAGGCAGAAAGCGTTCCTGTAAGAAATACGTCTGACGAAAACCGGGGAGACGATACGCATTTGGCCTCACCGCCGTGACCTCACAATCCGATCGCCCCCTGGCTGGCACCCCAAATCCGCCTCTTGAAGGCCTCTCCCCCAGTGCCTAGTGCTGACAAAAACTAATCTTCCTGGAAGCACGAGGACCCCCCATATCGGCTCGATGAGTGGAGCACCATTTAGCAGCGTTCGATCGGAAGGTCAAGGACACTACAAGACATATTGCTTGAATCTCAGCCGAGTCCTGCGGATCAAGGGGAGGAGATCGATTTCCACGCTGACGAACTGCCAGCGACGCTGAACAGACGGCTAACGCTGATCTGTCACCGTTGTTCGCGATTGCAAGCATTCGTTCAGAACTCTTGCGGCGCCAACGATGATTCTGTCCACGCGGCCAACCACAAATTCATGACCACAGCGGAAGTGAATGCAGCCAGCGCAGATGAGCCTCAGGCACCCGGCTGGGGTCGCGAAGACTTTCGTTATCTCGAGCCGGCACCTCACCATTCATTTTGATACTGTACGAGAAAACCAAAGAGGCTTTCCGTTTACCAGCCGGGTGGCACTGGATCCTTGCTATGAAAGTGGTCACCAAACACGGGCGGTTGTAGATTTTCAGAGACACTTGACGAATGACACGAGGCATACAACTACATCGGGCCGCAGACATCCTTCGAACTTCAACACAATATCCAGAAGTGCTGCCGCCACAGCAACACGCCAGTACTAGCCATGGGCCTCATCATGGGCCTGACACCATCGGAATGCCAGCGCCAGAGTCTTTGGAAGCAGATTTCCATGTGACTGTAGATCTCTTGAGTGTAATAATGCTCAGGAACGCATCCAGGGAGGGAAGGGCGTCTCAAGGGAAACACGTCTGTCAGTGTGAGGCTCTCGGTTGTCCAAAAATCCCACTAGTGCGATTCAGTGTCGTCCAGGTGACCCACTCTCCATGTTTGCTAGAACCGTGGCTCGCAGGAACATCTTCAGCAAAGTCAGAAGATTGCAGCAATCGGAGGTTCCCAACAATCTGCCGCTCCCATTCGCCCCCAGATCACCGCCATGGAAATGGTGTTCGGAACGGCGCCGCTCGCGCGATCGGGCCTCACTGCGAGGCACGCTGTGCTCAGCACGTAATCGGTACCTCTTGCTCCGCACTCCGTGGCGCTAACCAAAACCGCCTCTTTGCTGGGCCAGCTGCTTCTCAGAGCACAAAACTCGCGCCAGCCTGGTCCTGGTGGCGCGGTCCACGGTCTTCAGAACGAACCTCTCCGCAAGCCGAAGCAGGAGAAGAATGTGTAGAAGACGCCGCGCAGTCGACGCTCCCAGTTGGGCCTTGGGCGGCGCTGTCCGCTCAGCGGATGTGCCGCAGGATGTGTCGCCGGATGCACCTCCGTTGCGGAGAAGCCACCCTGCGGACCGAAACCGAGACGCGTCGTCGGTAAGGGCACGCACGAAACGGCTGGAGCGGTCAGTTTAAATTGTTTAGAGGGACGGAAATCAATGATTTTTAGCAAACAAGACGTCCGGGTTATATTAAACTAAACAAATGTTGCATGTCCATCCGCTGATGTTCTAGGTCGGAACATCCATGATGCGGTACGATCTCTTAATGAATGCAGGGTATCATCATTGATTTTCGACCATTGTCCTTGGCTGCTGTTGCATTACACATTAGCAGCTATTTTTTCCCGCCCTAGCCGATTGCGTTGCATTCCTGGGGAAGGCTTCTTGCCAGCATGTGAAACACACTCAACACGACTTCATTTAAGACTTCGTGCTGGCAGGACACTAACCATAATGGTATTTACAATGGTCGTGTGGAACAGGCCTAAACTAAGCGTCGTGAAAGCGTTCAGAGAGCATTACTGAATTTTTAGCACCCAGTGCCTACATAAAATTAGTGCAGCTAAGTCACAAGACACAAAAAACGCTCAACATACACCACAGAAAGTGTAATGTACCACAGCCTAAGAGACAGAAGGTAGAGGTGGACACCTGTAGATACCTTCGCATGGAGGAAACCGGGATAGTGCAAGAGCTAGGCGGGAGGCCAAGGTTAGAAAACCAGAAAAGTGGCTTAGAAAGGCCGCCAGGCAACTGCATTCAGCATAGCATTCAATATAACTCCTACTTTTCCTCAGCTGAAATCAGGGAGTTACGACCAGCTTGCTAAAGCTGGTCGTACTGAGCCAAAACGGATATTTTTGTTCGTTCACTAGGACCACTTGTCTGCAGGTTACCACTGCGGTTTGGGAGGTGATAACGTTTTTTTTTTCATTACTGTACATGGCACATCTCGAAGCTGTTCAAAACGTCGTTGGCGCAGGGAGCGTGCTTTCTCATGTGCCACGCCAGGCCCGGCTATTGGCTATCGGCGGCTCCTGTGTGGCCGCTGTTGACCACCCTGGATGCGCCGGGTGTCCGACACCACGCGATCAATGTGGGCTGGTCTTTACAAGCGTCTACTCTATCGATTTCTCACGGTGACAGGCTGACAACATTCCTGGCCCGGGTCTCACTCCGCATCAGCTCACGAGCCCACGGATCCTGCGTCATCAAAATGCCACACCCTGGTCCGCATGACATAATGGTTCCTTGGCCCGCGCCGCCGGAATGGCCAGCCCTGACCTGTCCGTACTGCGTCTCAGTTACTGGATCGGAATCACACGCCCACCTCGCTCAACTCTACACGCCGCGTCTTGTTGGACCGGTTCAATCAGACCTGTGTGCAACAAGCCGCGACGTACTCGCCTTCCTATTTACCTCATACCCGTGGCCTTCACCTTTGGCCAGCACGCATGACCACTATATTTCCTTCGACTCCAAACCCAACTCTGGGTCCCAAGTCATGCACTTCACAGTCTGGTCTCCTCGGAACTTATCCGTCCCGTGACTGCCCTTCCGCGAGCTACGCTATCCCGACTAAGGTTTCTAACGTTGTCCCCTCACTTCTCTCCCGAAACTGTATCTACCTCAAGCAGGATTTTCCCCTCCTGTCTGGATCTCCTGGCGGTCTTCCTCGCTTGTCTACGGACCTTACCCTGCTGGCTGAGGCTCTTGACGGCCTCCTCTCACCCGTCTGTGGATCTCACCCTATGATTGGGCCTCTTGAGGACCTCCCTCACCTGTCCGCGGGTCTTGCCCTCCTGGCTGAGTCTCCTGACGGCCTCCTCGCGCGCCTTACGCAGGACATCCTGCACCAGACGGTTGGCCACGGCTAGCAGGCCGGGGTCGTTACGCAGTTTGGCACGCTCCAGCTCCAGAGAAGGTCGTCCGGGCTCGGCGACCCACTGCCTGAAACGCCGCGGGTGAGGTCAGACAACGCTTTATGGCTTGGCATTGTTTGCTATGAGAAGCTGGCATAAGCCACAGAATGCCATCAGTTGCTTCCTAAAGGACAATTTGAGGTCGCCAGCGGCCAATTCCGTGGCGTAATACCAAGATCGATGACCTCGCACGTACAGGTGTTCTTGAGTTGGCAATGTTGTTCGCATGGCAGTTAAGTACATAACCATAATTAGGGCGGCTTACATACTTACTTGACGTGATCTTGACCCTTGAACGACCTTTATAATGCTTGCATGGACATCAGTGATTTGCCTTCACATTTTCTGTGAGCTGGACTGGCAAAATTTCGCCAGATTTTGAAAAATTCATCCGATTATGACCTTGACATGAAACGAGCTTTGGCATGTTACAATAGCTGATCACGCGACATATAGCAACTTTATACACTTTCAACTATTGGCCAAAATAGCCAGTGCACAAGGAGGTAAAAACGTGCCATGGAGCACTGCCCTGTCACATTTCCGACGTTCCAAGCTTTGGAAACTACGTCACAGTTGGATGACTCGCAATGTCGTGGGCTCAAAAATTTCAGGTCACGTGTCTAACAGTTCTGAGAATAAGCTTAGCAAAATTTTACGCTACGTCGGAAGATTCCAGAAAAACGTACGAAAAATTTGAGGGGATTGCCTTTGTGCTGAACCATCCGTGGACCAACATGTTACCAGATAAAATGTTTCATAGTATGAGGAAAATCAAGTAAAAGATAAACTCTTCAGCACAGGTGTTCATAGTTCGAAAGGCTAACGGATGCTTTGGATGGACTCCTGGATGAATCAGCTTCTGGACGAGCCTGTAATCGAAACTTAATATGTGGTCGAGTCAATTTGACATCTCAAAGGTTTTCCCTAACAGCCTCCGAACAGCGCGACATAACCGCACCGAACTTTATTCACTTGTAGGCAATTGAAAAACCGGTATTTTGGTATACACAATTGCGTGCCATGTAAAGTATCTGACTTGGGTGTACTTTCTTACTCAGTTTGAGGGGAAGGGGCTTCAGGCCCACCCGTAATTTGGGCGCCCCCCCCCCCCACCTTGGGCTCCAGCCCCTCCCCAACTTTGAGGAAAAGGTGAAAAAGACTGAAAATGACCTCGGCCAACCTTTTACTTTAGGGAACATGCTGCCAGAATAGTACATAGTGCCCATTGGAAGCTCAAAAATCAACTAAATCATGTAGGTTTTTGGGTAATTTTTACCTTTGGGAGGTCGAACCAGGCCGCTGACCTAACACAAAAACTGGTACCATTTGCTTATAAAAGATATCTAGGTTGAAGCTGGTTGTGTTTCGGATAGCGATGTGAGATTTGACTTTGTTTTGCTATGTTCGACTTGAAGATCTCAGCCTAGTGATCTAAGAATATGACACAAGTGAGTTCGCTTAGACCTCCACTTTCCCTATGAATTTGGTGTCTCTAGCTCTATTGGGTTTTGATATATCAGGGGGTCGTATTGCTCCCCCCCCCCCCCCCTCCACCCGAGTGCGTGACACTGGACCAGTCACCCAGAGACATTAATGTCTGCAAGCTTGCTGATGGGATTTCCAACTTCCTCACGCGATCCCATGCTTTCTCACGCAATGCTGTTCAACACTGAACGAGTAAGCCACAAAGCGCAAAGGTCAGCATGCAACAGGCTAGCATCCCGTTCGACAGCATAGCATCGCTTTGCGCATGAACGTGAGGTGGTCTCAGCCGCCGGAGAGCTGTTAACTTTCCAAATAACTATACCCATTTGAGAAAAAAATTGACAGATCAGCGTGACGACATCAACAGAATCATGGCATGATATCCTCCACAACTGCAAACTGCTCATACTGCGAATCATAGCATGCTATCCCCCACAACTGCAAACTCCTCATGGCGCGAATAATGACATGATATCCCACACAAGTGCAAACTCCTCATACCGCAAATCATGGGGTGATATCCTACACCACTGCAAACTCCTCATACTGCGAATAATGGCGTGATATCCCCGACAACTGCAAACTCCTCATACTGATCTGGGGCATCACTGAATGCTTTGCTCGACGTTGTTGGCTGCGCCTGATGAATGACCGACAACCTGAATATTCAGTACCATTTAAAAATGTGACCGGTCAAAAAGTGTAAGAAAGGCACTGGCAGTGCACGTTGCTCCGCACTGGTCCATTTTCATACCGACGAAGAGCCATGTTTGTCTTGAGAGTTTTCTGCCAAAGTCACCGGAGATATTTTATGTCTGTAATGGGAAAAGTTTGTTTTAAAACTGCGGACGCACGACATCCTGTATTCAAAGCTAGTTATGACTCACTTCCTCAATAGGGCTTCATGAGACCCATAAATCCAAAACTTTATTCCAGATCACGACCATGGAAATGACATCACTAACCACAGTCGCACGAGTTCCGAAACGTGGTATCAAACCAACTAGATCGATGTCGTCTTTCCAGAACTCAGACCCGACAAGGGGTTACACAAAATAACAGCTTGGATCGACCTGGCCAGTCCTACTGATCGAACTGACTACTCCTGCTGATCAGCCTGGCCTCTCCTGCCGATCGACCTGACCGGTCCTGCTGATCGTACCGAATACTTCTGCTGATCAGCCTGACCCCTCCTGCTGATCAACCTGACCGGTCCTTCTGATCAACCTGACCACTCCTGCTGATAAACCTGACCCCTCCTGCTGATCGACCTGACCGGTCCTGCTGATAAACCTGACTCCTCCTGCTGATCGATCTGACCAGATCGATCCGGTAACGGCTGTGATGCCTGCTGAGCGGCTGGTGAATGGACCTAACAGGCCACGCGGACGCGGCCAGGTCGCACCTGTCGCGATGCCCGGACATTGCAGCGAGCTCGCCTCCGGGAACCCAGGATTCAAAGAGACAATAGGAAGGAGGAAAAAGCGCTGCAGGCTTTGCTCAGCCAACGGATTTGAAGTGTGAGTCCGGGACAGCCCACCACGTTCGTTGTTTGAATTCCAAGGCTTTCAAATAGATCGATCCAGTAATGGGGAGGCACTAACGCAAAACAGTAAGGTGGACTGGTCCGTCTCCAAAATGGGTCGGTGCATCGGTTTCCGAATGGCTTATCTGTGTATATGTTTATCTCTGTCTAAAATCTGTCTACAAAATCGATGCCCAAGTAAAAGTCTGCTACACAATGTCCAGTCACTAACTGCCCCGCAAAAAGAGGACTTATGACTTTGTGAATTATTTGGGTGACTAATGCACTTTGTTTTTAGTTGCGAGTTTATGCAGACTTAAATACTCTTGATCATGGTGTGCTTGAACTGATTGTAAGAAGTGCCTAGCTAGAGTTTTGATCAGAAAGGAAATCTAGGCATTTGCAAGTAGGAACTTTGGGTTGTGGCTCGCACAGGGGCGAAACTCGAGCACCATCCAATGCTATCAGCACTCAAAACGCCTGCCGGCGGCCGGAGAATTAACAAGCCCGAAGTTTGTGGAAATACTAAGGCACCAGGACAATAGTTCAAGCAACTGTCTTCTCCGTAATAATAATGCCCTGTTTCAATCATCCTGTGAATTTGGTGCACCTCGAATTTCTGTGATTTATCAATCGTATTAGAGATTGCCAGATGACACACGAGCCAATTGCACTCAGGATATCAATCTCGCGAAAACCGGATTGGGTCTTCCGCTCATGAATGACCAGATGTGGAACTTAATAAGCTACATTCTGTCGCATAAGTTAGTTGCACTTACGAGAAACATAATACATATGAATGAGACCGTAGTAATAGCCATTTTCGTCGTAGAATAAACAGAAGAATGGATATACACATACATGAATACATATATACACAAATGTATGTATATCTATGTATATATATATATATATATATATATATATATATATATATATATAATACCATATCGGTACTGCCATATTCGGTCGGTTATATGTATGTATATATATAATATATATATATAATAATATATATATATATGTACATATATATATATATATATAATA
>NW_023596448.1:10022512-10043653 GCF_011947565.3 Pollicipes pollicipes | reverse complement strand
TGTTCAAGGCGCCCGGATGTGCAAGATGGCCTGTACTTACACGGCGTATGAACAAGCTCGTATTTGCTAGTCACGTTTGAATGAATCGTCAGCTTTCCAGGGCGAGACTTGCGATTAGAATCATTAAAGGCGTACTCATCTCACACCAAGTACTGCGCTTGCCTTCTGTAACTTGCTATGTAACGCGGTGATACCGGGACTAGTGGGCACAAACCATAAGGTGTATACCTGTATTGAAGGTATTTGGAGCACAAGGGTACGTTCGTCCGAGGGAAAATTATTCAACGAATAATTATGCCTCCAATAATCATCTGCGAAGGTTCGTTATTTACGTTTGGCAGATTCAAAAGTCAAATTTTGCGTTAGATTGCAAGGAAACCGCATGCTGGTCTTGGTAGCTTGTACGGGACCGAGCACACCGACTAAACGACTAGATGCAGCCTGCGAGCAGTCATCGAGTCAGCTGTGCGGCTTGCTTGCGTGCGCAGGAAGCATGCTTGGAAATATCAAGTGCAGCAACCAAGTGTCCAAGGATTTTTACATATAAGCCTTCAGGTCCAAAAAAAAAACACTTCGGCGATCGCGACATTTCACTTGGACGTTGCCAGAGGCTATAAAGAGCCTCTGGCAACTTGCAGTTAGCTGTTATTTTTAATTTATGCTTTTGGTATTTGGTTTTTGAAAAAATGGCAGAGGCGGCTTTTTTACTGAAATTGATATGATGTGGACATGGTCCCCTCTAAAATAAGGGTTGAGTTGCTGCTTGCTTGAGCCAGTTTTCTTATCGTTACAGTTCCGTTTTTCCGTTTCAAAAAGTGTGTCATGGTCCTCAATTCCCAGTCAGCATTTCCGATTGGGACCCATATGGGTCCCTGTTGGGCGGTCATATGGGGCCCACCTGAGCTGTCCACTTCGGTCTCATGTGGGCATGTCATGGGCAAACATCTGGGTCCCATAGGGGTGACCCTTGTGGGCCCATGTGTGGCCTAACCGGGGCACTCATGAAGTCTATCCAATGTTTACAACCGGGACCCATATGGGTCCGAGATAAGCAACCAAATAGGGCCCACCTTGACTTGCTACCTCGGGACCATGCGGGCATGTCATGGGCAACCAGCTGGGTCCCGCATAGAAGCCCACGTGGGGCCCTTGTGGGGCTTAGCTGGGACACACATGGGACACACCCGGGCATCCCAGTCGGGACCCGCCTGGATGACTCAGTTGAGACCCACACGGGCCAGTCCAGATGGGACCCATGTAACCGGATCCCTATAGCTAGCCCAGATGAGGCCTTTTTAACCACCCCAGATGGGCCCCAGTTGGGCTTAACCGATCTGCCGCTTTAAATTCCATCTGAATGATCGACCAAAATGGTGAAGGTTTTCTACTCTCATCGAAAGAAAATAAATTCGCGACATCCACCTCTACGCAACCTCATTTTCTCTGGTCAGCCCTGGGTTACCGGGCTGCTCTCTTTAGTATCTATACGTACTAAACGTTGTAATTTTTAGTACGAATCGGTATTACAGACCGTTTGCTCTTTTAGCAAACATGCGTACTAAATATTCTCGAGGATGTGTTGCTCATATATGCTGAAAGCTATAACTTTTTTGATACAGCGCACCGGTCTGAAATTTTCCGTGTAGCGTCATCAGAAGGCTAATATGTACCAAAACACGGATTTTGGAAAACATTGAAAAAAATCCGCACTTTTTATTGTGATCTTTCATATCGTGATGTTTCCGGTAACAGGGCGTATTGGTCCCAGATTTTGTGCTCATTGTGCTCAGGAGATCAAACTGCATTTGTGTAAAAAATTTACGCCAATTTGAGGAGTCCGCTGAGTATCGAAAATGAAAATGAGTCAAGCATGATAAAATGCAAGGCTGTGCGTGCATTTTGCGATGATGCACAAAATGCAATCAAGAACCACCCTTTAAAACGGAGGGCGGTTCCGCACCGGGATTATGCACCCTAAAAAATGGAGGGTGGCCGCGCACCGGGCTTATAATCCCTCCAAAATGGAGGGTGGCTACGCAACGGGCTTACGTACCCTCCAAAAGTCTTTCAGATGGTTGTCCGTGTGAAGCATATGCGGATTGCCAGCCTTAGAGAAAAGCAAGTGCAAACATGCAGAATCCCATGCGAAAAGTCGGCTCTATACGTGATAGGCATCAAACGATCACGAAATCCATCAACTCGCTCTGAACCAGTCCTATTGTGAACACAAATTTTCGGCTGCCGGACCCGTGTCTCCAGCGGCTGGATGGTTAGCATACTGGTCTCGTACGTGGTAATCTCGGGTTCGAATCTCGACGACGGCTGCTGTTAAGCGGGTGGCTTCATGGTCTATAGGTGTGGCGTGGTGATGCCAACTCGCTTCAATTCTAAACGGAATGAATTCTACTTTGGGCCTTTCGTACCGACAGCAGCGTAGTTTCTAATGCCAGAGGGAGGACTAAAGATGGAGGAATCCGTCCCCCCAGGGGAAGGGAGTCCACACCCTACAGAAATAGTGAGGATCCCGTGAAGGTTGACGGTAAATCTAAATGAGGCCAGCAGCTTGTGTTAGAAACATAATGTGTTATGTTATGTGTAAAGTGTGTAAACATTATGTGTAATGTAATGTAAAATGTGTAAATATTATGTGTAATGTAATCTGTGAAATGTGTAAACATGAGCGAAAAGTTAGGTGCACACGACCTTTCCGGGCAATTACTTAAAGATCATTCCGTCCCAGCCGGGATGTCTACCAGCTGCCATTCTGGCTGCATGGAGGCGGGTTCGGCTGATGGGTTCGTCCGGAGGCCCTCACAGGTGTACGTCCTACATTGTTGCCCTCCCTGGCGTGGAAGGCGGGCTTTGGCGGCTTCTGGCTGGGGCATTTGACCTGGAATATGCGCAAGAGCCCTCATTGGGGCAACAAGATCTCTGAAAACCGCAGGTCATCCAATAACTAGCACAGAGACCCATGTTTGGCCAACGGACCCTAAAACGGGGTGAAGGGCCCCGCAAGGGCCCCGGGTCACCTCTGGCCGACTCGGGACTCTTTCCGTCACAGGACCCCTGCTGGACACTATGGGGGCCTGACCGTCAAAAGACCACTCATTTTTGTAGGGACTGCGACCAATGCAAATCGCGGGCCTCGGTCTTGTTCATAGCTAGAGGAATGGGCTTCAGGGATCAGAACAACACGAGTCACTACTATTCGATGTATGGGTCTCCGGCCGAAACAGTTGCCCGCACTGTCCCAGGGGTCCACATTCGCGAAAGAGGCATATTGGCTGCCATTTTGCGATCACAACCACACGACTGGGCCAGGATGGCTGTAGCCCTGTCGACCCTTACGGGCATTCAGAGCCGTTCCATCGGCCCGTTTATCGTCAGTCTTGAAGGACCATCGGTCCCTCTTCAACGCACCCTCGTACACCTCTCTGACCAACCTCGGGAGTTCTTGTCAACACCGGACCTCCGTTAGGCGCTGTGTGCCCTTGGCCGACACAGAGGCCCCTCATTGGGCTCGGGGGTGCATCGACCAATGTAAAGCGTGGGTACTGACCTTGTCCCCTGCCTGGGAAACGGGCTCCCAGACGCAGGCCCGGGTCCAATCGGTGTAACGGGCCCTCTGGCGTGTTATCTGAGGGTCCGACCTGCGCTCCCTCAATGACATTTAGCCAGCCCTTCGGTCCCATATCGGATTGACGGTGCTCTCCATTTGAGATTTCGTCGTGGTCACCTACATGTCACTTCAGGCTTAGGATCAATCACTTTCTCCCCACGACAGTCTGAGATCAGGGACAAATTGAGTTCGGAGGAGGGGCAAAAAGTGGAAAATGATAAAAGTGTCCCCCAAAACGTAAGGTACAAGCAGGGGCGGATCCAGAGAGGGAGGCCACGAGGGCATGCCCTTCCCTCCCCCCCCCCCGTTGGGCCCCGAAGAGACCCATTGGCTCCGGGGGGGGGGGGGGGCGTAGTCGGCCGAAGCAGGTGCGGTTTTTTGACACAAAACGCAACAAAACTGCATATCTCTGGACTTGCAGCCTACCAAGAACAGTTGTAAGCGAAACGTGAAGGACCTATGAGAAGTCCTAAAAATTACTCAATGATTGGAAAAGTTTGTGAACTGGAAATTTTAAGCCCTTATCACACCTACACCCTTATCGGGGGCCCATCTAATGGCCTATTTGGGCACATTCAGTCGTTCGGGGTGCGGCTAAACCTTTCTCATTTCCTCACCTCTCAAAAGCATTTTGTAATTTCTGCTTAAGACAACATGAAAAAGAATACCACCACAAGAAGAACTTGATATTTGTTCAGTTCTAGCGCATACCTGACGTAATTGCTTAATGACACGGATAAAACCGTTAAATAGCCTTGGATAAAACCCCGCGTTGATGTGCACTAGAAGGTTGATAGACTTGTCATTGATTTCCCTGTCGTATCTGTAACACACCTAGAATCGATGAAAGCAGCAGGGGAGGTTGATCAGGCTGTGGTTGACGATCAGAAGTGGTTGAAATTGCTCGTGCGCAGTCATGTCGCTCCCCGTTCGAAACAACCTTCAAAGCTTTACCTCGCGTCTGGAGCAACCTTTCCACAGGGCTATTTAACGTTGAAACGACAGTGTCCCTTGGTGGCTTGTATGTACCAAAATTGTATGAGGAATAACTGAGGTAAATGTGTGAATGAATATACATGCACATTTTTATTGATCGTGAGTGGTTGGACCATACTTGTCAGCCAATTCTCTATTAAAAGCAGTCACTGTTTCCACCCCTGAGTGGCGTGGCTCTCTTTCTTGACACCACTAAGATTGGGTTTGTTACATGCATGTGTGACACAGATACTGAAAATGAAAAACAGGACCCTAGCACTGCTCTGGTGTATTCAGTTCCTGAGTAAAGTTGAGTGATGTGTAAAGACCAAATGCATAAAGACCATTTAGTCATCTGACAATTTGGAACAACATCAGACAACATCTGACATCAACATGACAGAGACAACATCTGACAGTTGGATCACACTGCATGACCAGGTGATTTTCAGTTACAGTCCTTGTCAGAGTTGGTGTCAGAATTAGCTTGATATTCAATAAATATGCTTAATTTACCAATGGCTGTCAATTGAAAATGAATCTTCTCAGATTGTCAAGTAGGTAGTGTTGCAACCTGGAGTTTGGAAATGATGTCCAAACTATCACCAATCTTTTGTCTTGCTTTAACTGAAAAGACAGAATTAAGATTGTCAGAATGTTGCTGACTTTCTTCACAGGTTGGCATAATGCAAGATGTTCTGCCTACAACAAGGGCATAGTTTTGGAAGACTATATCCCTGTTCAGTTGGGGTGGGGGGGGGGGGGGGGGGCTGAACACCGAAAAACAACATCGCCTGCCCTCAAGAGATTCCAACAAATGGGTTACTCTACAGATCTTGCTCAGCTTGTTCTCAAATTGAGAGGGGGGGGGGGCTATGCCAAAGTTAATAAGCAATGTCTCTCTCCTCAACTGAAAAGGAAATGACACCTGCTTTGCGATAAGACTGAAAATTTCATTTTATTGTAAGGTGGGAGAATGGTGCAAAGGTGGATGTGCTAAGCTGCCTCCTGAAGATTAAATAGTGTAACTGATCTTCTGTCATTTAGTCCATACCAATGGTTCAGTTGATTAGAATGCCTGGCTTCTGGTTCACCTACCCGTGGCGGGATGGGTTCGAGTCGGTTTCGGCAGCCGCTATTTCACATTGACGGGTATGGCCTACAGTCGGTGGCAGCGGGCACGTGAAAGGTCAGGGGACGTTAGAGAGCAGGACAGACTGTGCCGCACATTGCATCACGTTGAACTTTCTGCCA
Source organism: Pollicipes pollicipes (assembly GCF_011947565.3). Classification (NCBI taxonomy): domain Eukaryota; kingdom Metazoa; phylum Arthropoda; class Thecostraca; order Pollicipedomorpha; family Pollicipedidae; genus Pollicipes; species Pollicipes pollicipes. Next base: position 10,037,805 of record NW_023596448.1, on the reverse strand, counting down.
TCGAATTTTGCCGTTGACATGGAGTTGCGAAATGGGATGGTAGGGATCAGGATGAATCCATCCATTCAAAAGGTTCGGATTAAATCTGTTAAAAAAGGGGGTACTAATGCGGTGGCATGACTGTTGACCGCATCCCAAACTCCTCTAGCTCACCTGAAACCAATTTATCTTAAGAGCACGATGTATTTTAAAGTCACACGTTTACATGGGGGCAAGTGTTTTGGCAAAAAAATCAGTAGTTGCAGAACGCTGTACTGAATCCAGGCCATGGGACGGCACCGTGGACGCTAGAAACTATAAAGATGCTCGAATATGGCCATAATCACAGGCGAAAGTACGCGTCATGCATGTGAATAGAATGTGTAATTGACCGTGTTATGATGCCTTTCTGAATATCCAAGTCATTCAATCAGGCTTTGGGCCTGGTCACCGCTAGATCCGAAACAATGCCGGAGCGTCGCAGACGAACACTACCACAATTGGTCAGCGGTTGCGAGATTCAGCTACACAACCCCGAACTTGTGCATCCACACAATTACGCAGCCACCGGTGATAAGTGATCCAAGCCCATTCGCACCGTGCGACTGCAGTACAGCACCCTCCGTCAAACGATAAGGATCATGCCTACTGAAATGTGCTACCGAATTTCTCCCCGGCAGGCAGGAGGTCGGGCAGCCCTTCTTGGTCATTTATTTGCAGTCAACGTCAATGGCAGCAACAACCTCATGCCCTTAAAATCGGGCTGAGACGCCCTGGCGCCTATTCTTTGTCCCTGCCACCCGCCCTTATTCCTGAGCTCCTGGCTACCAACACACTAAGCAATGTGAGATATCAACCTTTTACCTAATCCAAGGGGATGCCGATCCACACAGCCCAGCAGAGTGTAAGTGTCGGCATAAATTGCTTGATAATCCCAGGACACAAGTCTTGTGAACAGCATTTTTGAGAGATACTATTACACCAAACTGTCTGGAGCACATTCCAACGTCATCACTTGGAATCACACGGCAAGAAAGGGCCAGCCGGTTACCCATTCATTATGGGTAGTCACGTGGGTCGTTTATGCAGCAGTCCACTTGCTTCGGGCGCGCAAGCAACAGTCCGTACTGGCGGGCGTGATGAGCCACCAGGCCGTCCACGCCGCACATCACGATACTGTTCCGCACGAGCACTTTTGCCAGCCGCGTCGTGATACTGAGCCGCGGCAATGGACATGCGGCACTCGATGAACGGAAAGAAGACAGTGGGCAGGGACAGCTCGCCAGCCGGGGCGTGCGACGACGCCAGCGCACTCCGAGTCGGGCTGCGCCTGCAGCGTATTGAGATGGTCGCGCTGCAGGTACTGGCAAACCTCGTAGGCCCTTCCACCGCCGTTCACCAAGCCCGGGGCAGCAGCGGCAGCGGCAGCGGCACCGCTACCGGGGCGACGGGCGGCAACCGGTTGGGCAGGTAGCAACGGCGGCGGGGGCGGCAACCAGCTGGCGTTGGCGCGGCGCACCAGATACGCCAGCTCGGTGGGCCCACTGCGCGGCGTTGGTGAAACAGGACAGGACAGCTACCGCTGAGCCTCGTCGAACTAGGCCGACCAGAATCCGACGGGCCAGCGGTGCAACCTGGTGGTCATACTCCTGCGACTAGACGCACGCCGACCTTTGAAAGTGCACGAGGTCACAAACTGCCCCAAACCACAGCACAGCTCCTAAACATGTATGCTCTTTTTCTTTTCTTTTCGCTTTTTCAATTTTTCCATTCAAATACAAAACAGTTGCTTCTTTGCTTGTGCCATGGGTCAACGGGCCTTTGAATATGTACAGAGCAGAGAAAAAATGCACAGAGCAGGGAGGTAAAACAGTTTCAAAACAGCCCGTTCAATTCCTCGTTTCTGTGCAGTAACCAGGAGTGTGCAGTGGATTTTTGTGCGGAATGGTCCAGCCTTGAGGTGTATCTGGAAGAACTCGGGGTGGCAGCATCTGAAGACCTTCACGTGCTTGCTGTCTTTCCTTGATACCCTGTTTATATGTCATAATAATTATTTGAAATGTCCTATTCCCTGGTATCATTCATTCTTTACCCAATGCAAAGGCCAACAGGTTTTCCATGCAGATGGCATGTGAGGCCATAGAAATGTGATAAAGTCATAAAAGGTACCATATATCAATGGGATGTTTACCATTGTTGAAAGCTGTAGGGTGGAATGATCAGCAGCCGCATATATCTGATCAAGATTAGCGTCACGTCATTACAGCACATAGCTGCCACAGCAAAAACGTCATAATACATGCACAGAGCAGAGGCAAAACAGTTTTAAAATTACCTCAGACTACACATCATTTCCCAGAATGATCTTTCTTTCCACAGCAAAGAAATCTCAGCCCTTTAAAAATACTAGCTCATTATGATCTTAGTTACACTTGTTTTTACAGCTCAAAGTTACCACTGACCTAGTTTTTTGGAAGTGGCATTGGATGCAGACAGTAGTTTCTGACATGAAAACCAAAAAAATGACAACAAAATGATAGTTGGAAATTCGAGATGCCTTCTCCATCCCACCAGTAGTTACACAAATGGCAATGGAGATCTTACTCTCACATCAGATTCACAATGGGATTGACCCGACCATTTGACAAAGGAAACTGAACATCAAAACCACAAATCGGACAGAGCTACTTAGATATTACTGTCCATGGGGCAAGTTCAATCATCTTCTGATAATAAAAATAGTTTGCCATTACAATTGAAGAATAGTTTCAGCCTATCTAACTAGCTCGTTAGTCGTTGTTTGCGTGCTCTTCAGCAGCCTTGCTACGACAAAAATGCGAAGGCCCCTACACACATTCACCGCGGGCGCGCCAATCCGCTGGGCACAACGGAAAAACGTCAATAGTGCGCCAGATTTGAGCCATTGTCAGATCTTCTCAGTGATGTCAGCTGTTTTGATATTTTCACAAAGGCATCAAACTGCTCTTGATGCCCGAGGAAATTGAAGGACTCTAGCCGCACCCTCTCTAGTACCCTTTCACCTGTTGTCAGCAGTGACAACGATACTTCCATTCTTCGCCACCAGGCGTCCGCGCGCGACGATGGAATGACGTGACCGTGACTACGGCTACCCTGCAATACATCCAGACGTCGCCGCCAGAGGAACGCATGTTCGGAGGACGGTCCTTGGACCGCCCGCTGTCGGGACGCGCGGTGAGGGTGTGGGCCTCGTCAGAGGAGTGGCCGGGCATGCTGACAGTCCGAGGAGGATGGTCCGAGTTTGGCGCATATGGGACAGAAGAGGCTGATGTAACGACACCTGGGAAAGGAGCCAGCCCGCTGGAGCCGGGAGGGGATCGGAGCAGCTGGCTGCCGCTGATGAAGGCGGTCCAGCGCTACCACACGCGAACCGCGACGCGGCCGCACTGGTGCTGCCGTACTGGCGTTCGGGCATGCTGCTGATGGGGTACAGTTTTAGTCTGCTTACCCGTGGACCGTGGCCCGAGGTAGACGGCAGAGCAGCTTCCGTGAACGTCTTCTGGGATCTGGTGACCGCGCGGGCCGACTGCGACTTGGTAGCCGCGCGGGTCTGCCGCAGCTCGGTGGCCGCAAGGGTCTGACGCGGCTTGGTGGACGCGCGGGTCTCCTGCGACTTTGTGACCGCGCGGGCCCGCTACGACCCGTTTTTGTTTGACATTTACTTTTGGGTTTTAAACGGCCTTTATGCGCACCATTCGGAACTTAGTTCCGCACAAAAAAAAAGATTCGTGAAATAAAATATTGCGGTAAATTATTTCATGTCAACAGTCAAAGGTCAGCAGTCACCAATCACTTAATGGTTTGCCATTAGAAATGAAAACTCACTTGGTGTGAAAACAAAACAAGAATGAAACCAAAAGTTGAAATAAGCAATATACATATATATATATATATATATATATATATATATATATATATATATATATATATATATATATATATATGTGTGTGTGTGTGTGTGTGTGTGTGTGTGTGTGTGTGTGTGTGTGTGTGTGTGTACATGAATGTATGTATGTCTACACAGTCACGTATGTCTAGCCGGTCTTGTCAAGACTTGACTGGAGGCCAGTGAGCCGGTTTGGGTCAGCCGCCGCTCATGATGACAGCGCCCGCGCGGTTCATGAAGTGTGATTCATCAGGGCCACCGCAAAGGACCCCTGTCGAACCTTATCTCCACCAAACTCTTCTTGGTTTCCACTAAACTCCCCCTAGTAAAAGTTACTCTGCTTTCTTCTAGGCCTAGACTATAGAGATCTCAGCTTTTGTGAAAAACAACTTTAGCCATCTTTGGGAAGCATGGCCCGTTTGCCCCCTTTCCCCTGGATCCGACCTTGATTTCGTCTCGCAGAAATCGCCAGGCGTAAAGCACCACGCGAAACATGAGAACCGCGATCTAAGGTCAAACGAAAGTGATTGCAGCGTTTTCGAAAATTATCTCTAGAAATATTTCTGTTCACAAATTTTTCTAGAACACCGTCCGTTTTCACCGCTGTGAACCAGTTGCGAAACACCACGCAAAACACAAGGATCTCGATCCAGGGCCAAACGGACAAGATTGCAGCGGCATCAAGAATTAATCACTGATAGAGACATTTCTGCCCGCAAAAAACCTCTCTAGAACAATGGCCGTTCTCGTAGCCGTCACGATCCTGTTTGACCACATACCGTGAGTGACGTCAGGAGAGAGAAAGGTCACGGCTCCTTATTAATCCGTCACCAAAAATAGGCTCTGTAGGGCTAAATAAACTCCGTACCAAATTGTATGCCTCCGCACCAAAACATACAATTTACCACCGATTGAATTTTTGCCACCAATATGGATGTTTTGAACGCCGTTTTAACAAACTCTATAACCATAATGAGTACTTAATTCACCACATATACGAGGCAAGTGTCCAGAAACACTATTATCCACCAGCTGGGCTGAGGTTCCACCAGATAGGTGAAATAAATCACCAAGATGCAGTAGAAAATCTAGATTTTGCACCAGATTCTAAAATATTAGGCTCACCAGCAAAAAACGGCAATATTCTAAACCAAACTGGCATCAACTTGTGAACGTTTCGGGACACGTCTGCCAAAAATCACATTGGATGTGCATTCTGAGAGCGAGTCGCTAACTAGCATTGAGTTTCGTGCATGCCTAAACATCCAGGAGCGCAGCCAGCTGGTGGTGGTGGGGACATATCCTCCCGCGAGGCCCTGAGTGGCCTTCAGGACCATCGGCACAGACTATCAGGGGCCAGATTGGAGGGCCAGAGGGCTGGCCGGGGTACGACCCCGGGGCGAAGGTCTGGCCCTCAAAGGTCAGCCAAAGGGACTCGTTGCGCCTGTCGGTGCTCCCGTGACGACGAAGGCTTCTATGTAGGTCCGAGACTGTCGAGGCTGAGCAGGTTGGCTCTGAGAAGGCTTGGAAGAAGGCATCCATTTACTAAGCAGCGACAAGAGCGGTGCCCGCGATTGTCACTGAAGGCCTCCTGAGTTGGTGGGACTCATGAAACAAGGTGGCTCCCTGTAACAAGGCGCAGAGTGCTTAACACGGGAGCCTGTGTCGGCAAGGGGCTCCTAGTCGGCCACAGGCTCATTTTGCTGAAGGGGGACAGGACGGGACCCTGAATGTCAGAAAGTCACTTGCGTTGCTAGAGTTCCTCTTGCCTGACATGGGATGGAAATACGAGAAATGACAAAGAAATGATCCAAAACGAGACAATATAAGCGTCTGACTAGTCCCGTACTCTAGAAAAGAACAGTGGCCCCTCAGGGCCCCTAGGTCCGGGCCTTAAAAGAGACCCGGGCCCTGTTTTAGACGTGGCCCGATAATCCTACCTGTCGTCCATACTGTAGTCCATATACGGGCTTGGGGAAAATGTTTTATTGTTGTCATCACGGTCTTTAAAACCTGACTCGATGAGTTTGAGACGAGAGCTGACGCTGAGCAGAATTGCTGTGCGTGCTCTGGGACTCCAGCCATTGTGCAATTACAATCATACGGCAGAATTGTATGGAAACAGCTGCTTGTACCATGATGCTTGCCACGGTCCATCTGCCCTTTGAACTCCCTGAAATTTGGCGAGAGGCGAGAGCACAAAAAGTCAGCCAAGATCGAGAATACAGAGGTCCACCCCACCTCGTCACCACCCCTACGTTATGGGTTCCCACTGGAATGCCCTTAGTCCGTGTCTAGTTGTCTTAGATGTACCCCTGCGAGCACGTTTATAGCGACTTAAGCCCCTATAGCGCCACGGGTGGGATGGGATCGCCAGGAGTTTATATCAATTACGCTGCGGAGAGCGACAAGCTGATGCTCTCTCGGTTATGATGTGATTCACTTTGGTGGTGATATCCCCTTCACCTGTAGCCTTGAAGTCCGGTCGGCTTATTAAACCAGATTTTGATAATGAATTTGCACGATTGGTGATGAATTGGCCTTTTGATACTGAACTGGCCGTTTCGGCTTGCTGATTCAGTTGGTGATCAGGGTGTGAATTTTGGTGATGAAAGTGGGCATTCTGGTTGTCCAATAAATTTGTCCCCCTAAGGTCACCGCCGGCGCGCGGCGCGCCGACAGTGGAGGCCGGGGAGGGGAGCGGGGCGGGGGCTGGTCTGCATGAAGCAGTGGGTCTGCGTGCGTGTTTTGACAGACGGCCTCCCAGCGCGGCGGAGGACGGGCGGACGGCAGGTGCGCGCGTGACCGCCGCGCCGGGTGGGACTGGCGGTGCTGCGGGCGCGAACGGAGCCACGACACGACCACCCAACCAGAGGGCCGCGCTAGACAGAAGATCGAGCAATGACCATCCAACCAGAGGGCCGCATCACACAGAAGACCGGGGCAACGGTGCAGAAGCGGAGCAGGCGAGCAGTTGTGTAACGACGAAACGCCATCACATCTGGCGGGAATGCAGCAGCGGCACCAGAGGGTCACAGCACCGTTGGTGGACGAGTGACCAGCTGGTACAGCCGGCGCCAGCTTTGGACCAGCTGGTGCAGCCGGCGCCCAAAAGGCCCGGACGGCACACAGCGCACCCCGCATGCATCGTGAATTTTGAGGTGGGAAAAACACACTTTGTTCCGTCCGCGTCATCGCGTTTGCTACATAGCTTGAACAGATCACAAGGTGTGCCGGGTTACAGTGGATGTCTCTAGCACATAGTGTTGATAACATCTGACGGACGATCCAATGCCATCGCCGGGCGTAAAGTGCACCGAGTGACGTCACGCGTCAAGGCGACAGGACACTCGCGATCGCGGAGTGAACCTAAACAAGCTGGCCACAGGAGCGACACTTTTTACCATACACAGATGGTGCGATCGATCGACTCTCCCGCTGGCGTCGGCGCTGGCGGATCGCTGGCGTGTGCAGTACCGATGTGTGGCAGGGTGTGGGCGTGCGTCGGCTCCAGCCGGCGACGTCATTGGCTGCTGCTGTGCGCCGCCGCGCCGCTGCTTCTCTTCCTGCTCTGGCTGGTGTGGTGGCGTCCCGACCCGGCGCTCGTGGCCGTGTTCTACCCTGCCGCCGCTGAGCGCGGGCCTCCTCTTGCGGCCGTCGACTCGGAGCGCTGGCTGACTGTGCCTGTGGCGCCGCCGCTCCCGCCCGACGGCTGTATCTTCCTGCTGGAGACGTCGGGCCGGCGCCACATCACCCCGCGCGAGTGGTGCACCGTTGAGTCGGCGGCGTCCGCGCACCCGAGCATGCTCGTCGTGTTGCTAGCCGCAGCGCCACGCCTGCGCCGCTCCGCGCTCACCGACCGGCTGCTGGAGCGCAATAACACAATCCTGGCGCGGCTCGACTTTGGGTCGCTGTTCGCCGACACGCCGTTCGAGCGGTGGTACCAGAGTCGCGCCGTGCTGCGGTCGCCCTGGCCGGCGGTCCACATGAGCGACGCGGCGCGCGTTGCAGTGCTGTTGCACCACGGCGGCATCTACCTCGATACGGACGTAATTGTACGCCGCTCACTGGCCGGTGAGAAGAGAGAGGGAAAGAGGTAGAGAGGAAGAGAGTGGGAGGGAGGGAGGGAGACAGATTGGAGAGGGGTGGGGAAGAGCAGGAGGGGACGGACGTCCGTGCTGTTGTCATACGGGGATGGTTTCGAGTCGTGGGTGGGTACGAGTCCAGCAGTTGCCGAGGTACTGTGGCGTGACCAGGCGGACAAGCTCCCCATTTGAGGTCGCAAAGACACTCTCGGTGTCAAAGGCAACATTACTGTAAAAACGCTCTCAAATAGGGGTGTCTATTTTTATGCTTGTTTGGGGGAACCGAGTGGCCCATGATGTCCCCCCGCTTATTTTGTGTAAACGGACTTACACTTTGTTCTGACGAGTGTCAGTTTGTACTGCAAATTGTATTATCATTTTTAAAAACCTTCAAATTAAACAGTATAGCAGTCCTGCAAGGACGAATCCACGGAAGGAGGCGAAACTGGAGACACCTTCTGATATGGAAGAAGGCGGACCTCTAGAAGCCGCCTTAGCGTGCTGAAGGCACACTTTGAAGGCGGCCAGGGCCGGCAGCACGTGCTCTTGGTTGGATACGGTACAGGGCTAGTCATTAAGGACTTTGGTTATTTCCGTTCTCCGTTGCTTTCAGCATTACATGTCAGGCGTTCGTGTGTCGTGTGGCTCAAGCTGCGCAGTCAGCTGATCGCTTACGCGCTCAGCTGTTACGTGCGATCTGGCGGTGAGGGCAAACACGACTTAACATGGCCAGGGTATGGGTTGTCAAAGCGTTGATATGCGCGTTGCTCAGTAAGCAAACACATCTGTTTCATTTCTATGAGGCGACTGCATTATGGTGATAGATATATGGATGCATTGATGAATACAGTTACGAGGTTTGGAGGCCAAGCCATCTCGGTAAATTATACAGTCTACTCTAGTTTGGTTTTGTCGTCCTTGGAGAAGATCGCTGCGCCTCCCTTGTAGAATGCTGCTCCATCTAAAGTGCAATTTTAGTGCGAATCACGAGCGTTGCGGGAAAATGTCTGCCTGAATTCGGCGTCGTACCACATTTTGCATTTAACCTACGCCATGGCATCAATAATTGTGCAAAATACCATGATTATTATTGAGGATGCTCAAAAATCGGCCTATATTGACTGATAGTTGAGTAGAAGTAAGATTAAAAGCAAGCTGCTTGAATTGCGTGAGTAAAGTGCGCTGTCAAAATAACGTTGAGGATGAGTTTGTTCTAATAGTGGTGTAGCAAATGCGTGTGTCATTCATAGAACCGCTACATGTATGTTTATCATATTTTTGTTGCACAGCCTGAGGTGCGCGTAAATTTCTCTGTAATGGATGCATGTTATATTAGGTGTCATTTTAATTTTACGTGAACTAGTTCTTCAGCGTGCTAAATGACCAGCCTACAAAGAAGTTTGAATGATTTGCGTAAGATTGCGCAGCATTCAATTTCACACCATTTCCTGCTGCACACAGCGATACACGTGAGACCTGAAACCCTTGCAACCTAAATGTCCGATTTGATTTCGAATCGTCGAATTTCCTGCAATGGTAGAAGAGCGCAGCTACATAATTAAAAATAAAATACCACACGAATGAATCTCAAACTGTTTCGAAATATTGTCCAAAAGGCCCAGTGCCGTCAAAAACGATACCACTTTTCCAATTAATGGTGCCATGTGTTTGTCAAAGTTTAGCCAAGGATGACTGCTTTTTATGTCACAGGTGACATAATTCGACACAATGATTAAGGGGCAATTTACAGACATCGTCTTTGTACAAGTTTTTTGCCTGCAGGGTGAAAAACGCCCGCCAAAAAGTATATTTTTGCGCTAAAGACACCAATGATCGGGCCGTAGCCCGACGACGACAGAGCGCTCAAAGCATTTTGGCCGCGTTCGTAGTGTTGCGAAATGCGTCGTGGCATGTTCGTCTTCCAGGACAAGTGGTCTTATGTGGTCCGCCAACGAGGGTCGTTTAGCCGTTAGCTTGATGGTGTAAGCTTGGTTACAGGGCAGCCCACGGCCGTGCAATCGCATTGCACATTAAATGACCTTTCATGCTATTCGGATAAGAGGCCGAGGCAAAGTGGATCTGTTGACGATGTATTACAGTTATGGATGGCTAATTAACACACGCTCGGGTAGGGGTGGGGCTCAAATTGACCCCCCCCCCCCGAAGGTTTTTTCCAAAATGGTTTCCAAACGGCGCGGCGTAGCCGCGCCAAATTTTGCGTTGCTGTAGACAATTGAGTTGAGAATAGTCGGGCACCAAAAATGGAGATGTACCTTTTAAGGTCGCTGACCTATGGTCGGTCAAAGTCGGGCCATGGTTTCAGCGAAGGCAATTTCTAGGGAGTCGTTCAATCTGATCCAATAAGTGTTAGACGAGGCCCACCTTTCCGAGATACTTGTCAGGTAACATAACAACTGAGTGAACAAGTTACATTTATCTAGGGTCAGGTATAAAGGTTAGACCAAAGGCAAAACCAGCTTGTATTATTACACTGGGGCTTGCTTCTGAGGTGATTTCTGGCGCCCATTTCCAATTTGTTCATAACAGGAACCACATTATACACCCTTCACGGACTTCTTTAAGACCACAGCAGGTCATTGACCAAAAATGACTCGGGTCAGCATTTTGTTCTTAGGAACATGCTGCCTAACGTAATCTTAGTCGCTTTTTTCAAATGCAAAACTTAATGCAGTCTCGTCTGATCTTAGTCACCATGGTCTTTAAAGACTAAAAAAGGTCACTGACCTTAAATGAGCGTGTGCCCTTTTGCATAGAACAGTTACCTTGGTTTTAGGGGCCCTTTGAAAACTAACCTGGAATTTGACCTTGTTTGACCTTACTCAACGCGAAGGTCATGACCTAGGAACTTCAAACTTTGGCCTCAATGAGTTTCACGTACAGGTCAAGACATCCTGTGAATTTAGTGTTTCTAGCTCTCTTAGTTCCTGAGATCTCAGGAGGTTCAATCTGACCTCCCACCCGAGCGAAGGGCGTCGAATCGGCCCACCCGGGCGTGGTCAAAAAGTGACAGCGAGGCTCCATGTTCGGCATGGAACCATATCAAAAATCTATCTTGGCAACATTTTTCTTTTCTGCGTGGTTTTCATTTTTGACTGCTCTGAATCCATCATTTAAACTATATATTGATGAAAATAAAAAGTTGCAACTTAGTTGTGATGTCTCTGAAAAATTACAACAAAGAATAAGGGGCGCCAGCATCATGCTTGGATGCGGACAAAAGCTAACGTTTGACGGACAGAAAATCTCAAATTATAAGGTGGTTAACCCCAATGTTTAAAGCTTCCCCTCCACTGGGACGTAATATTGAGGTTGCGGGCTTCAGTTCTTCAGCTGTACCCTCCATAGCAACGCCCACTACAAGGAGGACAACGTCACTACAAGAATGAAAGAAGATCGTCTTTGTATAATTGTCATCTCTTTTCTACGTTTTTGTAATGTTCCATCCAAAATATGGAAAGGGCCAAGCTAACACTGGGGGAAAGGGGTAAATCCACATGGGGGGGGGGGGGGGCAGAACACTCACAAAAGAAAACAAATAGACACCCGTGTCCAAAATGTCTCTACAAAATCAAAAAGTGGCCCCCAATGCCTGCAAAGTGAATCCCGAGCATATAATCAGGCCGATACGCGACGAAGAGAGGCCTAATGACGGGAAAAGCCTCTATACCCATTTGTCCTCCTCTTGCCCCCCTCCGAGCTCCGCCATTCTGGAGATGATGATGATTTGTGTTGTCCTATGGTGATGTGTAGCAGGCATAGGGCAGTTGCTGCTGTTGCCGTAGTAGTTGCATGTTGTTTTGCTGCACGGGCCTGCTCTGTCTCGCGCGCTACCTGCGATCCGTCACTGGGTAACCAGCGTCCTCCGGTGATTGCTGGACCCAGCGGGCGCGTGACCCGATCAGCCGCCAATCTAGGTCAGGCCCGTGACCTTCGTCTTGCCGCCACGGCCCGCAGCGCTGGACGATGGTGCAGGCCTGGAGTCGGAGCGAGCCGTGGCGGCGTCGGGTGTGCTCAAGTTCAGCCGCGACTCGGCCGTGCCGCGGCTGCTGGCAAGCCGCCTGACAGAGGGTTACGACCCGTACAACTGGGGACACAACGGGCCCGGCGTCGTCACCAAGGTGCTCATCGAGGGGTGGCCTCCGAGACCCGCCGCTGACGACCACCCACTGCGGAAACTACACCATCTACGGACGGTGAGCGCGACGGTCACCCACCATCTACGGACGGTGAGACGGACGGTCACTACACCATCTACGACGGTGAGAACGGACGGTCACCACCATCTACGGACGGTGAGAGCGGACGGTCACCCCACCATCTACGGACGGTGAGCGCGGTGACCACCCCACCGTCTACGTACGGTGAGAACGGACGGTCACTACACCATCTACGGACGGTGAGACGGACGCTCTACACCATCTACGAACGGTGAGAACGGACGGTCACTACACCATCTACGGACGTGAGAACGGACGGTCACCCCACCATCTACGGACGGTGAGACCGGACGGTCACTACACCATCTACGGACGGTGAGAGCGGACGGTCACTCCACCGTCTACGGACGTGAGACGGGACGGCTACACCATCGACGAACGGTGAGTGGGACCAACCTACGGCCAATGAGAGCAGACGGTCTATGCACCAACTACCGACGGTAAACGGGACCGCTTCACCATCTCCATTCGCTGAGCGGGGACCGCTGCACCAGCTACGGCTGGTGAAAGCGGGACGACGTCGACACGAACCATGGACGGTAAGCGGGGGCCTTTACACCATCCTTGGCCGGTGAGCGCGGGAACCACTGCATCAGCTATGGCCGGTGAGAGCGGACGGAGACTGATGAAGGCATGCCACGTCCACGGAGAGGACGGTCCAGATAAAGTGTCAGACCAGCTGACGCCGCCATTGGTGCAGAGCGTCAGCCGGTGGTGCAGCGCTGCTGATCGCGACCAGGTGAGACGTTCCGAGCAGGGCTGAGGCAGGCGGCGGGTCTCCTCTGTTCGAACGATGCGTAGTAATCCGACACATGACGTGCTCAGGGTGGACTGTGCCTCCAGTCTAGGGTATGTTTGTGGCGTGCTGCTGCGTAATGCTGTTGACGTCGTGGATCTCGGGCTACACGTGCACCCGTTTTTAATGCTTCGACAGGTGAATTCGAAATGTTGCGTCACTCACACACAGCACAGCTGTGCCCCGTCCCCGCCCGCCAACAGATGTGCCCCTCTGCGGTCACCATAACGTCGTCCTGACCTTCTCCCCTCCCACGGCCGCAGGCAGTGCTTTTACGCCATCCCATGGAAAACTGGAGCCTGTTTCTGGAGCTGGACGCGCGGGACGCCGTGTTGGAGCGCGTGAACGGCTCGCACTTGGTGCACACGTGGGGGCGGCACGTGCGCGAGCGCCGCGTGCCGCCTGGCTCCGCGTACCACCAGCTGGCCGAACAGTACTGCCCCTGGTCGCTGCAGCAGGGCGGGGCCGACTTCTAACCGGTGAGGCATGTCTTTGGGCGACGTCTGTAAGGCGGAGTTGACGCTTGACTATAACGATGGTCTTTTTTGCCTGTATTGCAGCCCTCCTCCACCCCCCCCCCCCCCCCCCCCACCGTCATAATTCACATTCTGGACAGCAGCAAGAGCGCCGTAAAAAGTCAGGTGGCTCGACGAGAAACAGCAAGAGGACAAGGTAGCAATGAAGCAGTTTTACGCCATGATTCAGCAATTGTTTGATTATTTTAAGGCTTCAGCTCAACTTGAGTGAAAGCAAACGATACTAATTGTGTAGACAGATTGCTGTTCTACGGTACCTCAGCGTGACGACAGGCGTGAGCAGCGCCTATTGGCTCGTGGAGCAGCTGCTGGATTGCCGGGTATTGGTCGGCCCGATCTCGGCCAGCAGTACCGCAGCCGTCTTCCGGCTCATACAAAAGCACAGCTGGTGCTGTTGTGGGTCAGCAGTGCGGCGCTCTTGAACAATGTTAGCGTACTCGCCGCGGGCTCGTCGGCGATGGAGAATCTCCGTCACCCACCCCGGATGTCGTTTAGTGTGACGCCGTTGTTGCCCCATCAGAAGCCTGGTTTGGGCTGGGGCGATGTTGATCTCCACAGCGACTTGCGCTTTGGATTTCTTACGTCTGATGCTTCCAAGATGTTTCGTGTTTTTGCTGTTATTTGTGTTTGTGACCTCGTGTTATACTTTAGTATATTCCGCTCTGGTTGGCATTACGAGAAATACAAGCGGTCGGATGCTGTTTTGCTATTATTGCTGTCTTGCGCATTACTGATAGCAAAAAATGTGGTCGACTCTTTGCAAATACGCATAGTGGCAAAGAGCACTGTTGTTACATGTTTGAAATTTATCCGTTTGTGGTTTTAGAAAAATCCTGGCCAATCTTATCCGCGCGTACACGACTACAAGGGATATTTTTCAATCCGGCGTGTAATTTCCGCCATTCGGCCATTCAGCGACGCGCCGAATATTGTTAGTGGGCGGCCATCTTAGAGCGCTGGTATCGAGCACCGGTAGCCAACGTTCCGCCGCACAGCGCGCGCACCGCCGCCGCGGAGCTGGCTTCCGGTGGACCGTTTGGGTACCTGGCTGCGATCCAGATGGCACAGAATGCATGTCGTCAGAAGTCCGCCAGGACGGCAAAACGCCGGAGACCAGGCGCAGCATTCCGGAGCCGATGGAGGGAGTCACAGTGAGGCGACTTCGCCGCGTTAGGAACTAGATGGCGTTCGCAGCAGAAGACGGACAAAACCGGCAGGCTGTGTGATTGTTAGCTTGTTTTTCTTGTTTCTTGTTTTTTGTTTAGCTTGTTGTTTATGGGGCGCCAACTCACCCTACTCAGTAGAAATTACTCCCCAGCAATCAACTAGGCTACAAGCTATGGCACAAGTGTCAGCAAAATGTTAGGCCTGAAGGCATCCTGAATCTTGTGCCAGATGTGGCAAGTTCTATTCCCAATTTAGGCTTCTGCTTTACCCCACATGCTCCAATTATTACAAAACCTAAGTCGTTTGAAACACATCCACAAAATCTCCCAAGGCTTTAACACTAACATGATCCTGAATCTAGCATCCTTATTTTACTTTTCAGGGCATTTCTTACGGGCATTTTCAAATACGCACTCTTGAAGGTACACAGACATCGACATAGATTTGAAAGTACTGATTTGAAACAGCTTAGGCTTCTGGTATTAGCTTTTTTCTAATTGGCAAGGCACACCAAATATGTCAATGGGGTGTATCAGTCTAAATCTTGCCCCAAAAGCAGCACTTGTG
>NW_023596448.1:9937282-10021512 GCF_011947565.3 Pollicipes pollicipes | reverse complement strand
ACTGGCTGAGGGAGAAAGGCTCGGGTCTCGCTGAGGGAAGAAATCTGACACAGATCTTCAACAGCCGATGTGGTGGGTGTTCTATTTTTGTGGCATGTTGTGTTGACTCGGTCAGAAAAGCCATGGATCTGAGATCATACGCAATAAATGAACTACCATTGTACTCGATTCTAAAAAAAAACAGCGCCAGCGCCGAAACTGTGCATGTTTGGCACCACTAGTAACGAGTAAAACCTGGTAAATAGATAGTCACGGCACGAATTAGAACAATATGCAGCAATCCTTTCCTATCCAGCTCAAACAGCTTTTTTGATGGTGATAATCCCACTACAATCCTACTATTTGGCACCACTAGTAACAAGTAAAACCTGGTAAACAGATAGTCATGGCACAAATTAGAAGAGTACGCAGCAATTCTTTCCTATCCAGCTCAAACAGTATTTCTCGATGGTGACAATCCTTGCGAGCACGAGCTGACCGGCCGGCTGCACTGGAAGTTCTGTGCCCTGGAGCGATGCCTGCCGGGCGGTGATTGGCCGGCTTTGAGCCCGGCCATTGGACGCCCCCCGCAACGGTGCCACGCCGGAAAATGGTGCCGGGAAAATGACCAGAAGCCACACAAAACAAACAAATGGAAACGCCGCTAACAGTAGTCTACCGGTAGAGGGGCCGTCATGGTGGCCGACGTGGTGCTCGCAGATATTGCTCGCCGGTAGATGAAAAACTGTCAGGAGATGCAGTTTTGCGGGGCTGAAAGAAATTGAAATGTATGGTATTCGATGCTATCGTGACGCATTTATTCTGTTTAATTATAAGTTTTTCACAATGCGCACTCAAGTTTTTAAAACCATTTTCCGTGTGTCATGTGTGCATGCCATAACTGCATCGTGTATCTTGCATGGTGCGATCGCTTTTCATGCTACACCCTTGCCATTGCTGAGGATGGCGCAGATGACGCGGTAACGCAGGCGCGTGACGCAGATGACGCAGTAACGCGGACGCGTGACGCAGATGACGCAGTAACGCGGACGCGTGACGCAGACGACGCAGTAACGCGGACGCGTGACGCAGATGACGCAGTAACGCGGACGCGTGATGCAGATGACGCAGTAACGCGGACGCGTGATGCAGACGACACAGTAACGCGGACGCGTGATGCAGACGACGTAGTAACGCGGACGCGTGACGCAGATGACGCAGTAACGCGGACGCGTGCAGACGACGCAGTAACGCGGATGCGTGACAGACGACGCAGTAACGCCGACGCGTGACGCAGACGACGCAGTAACGCCGACGCGTACGCAGATGACGCAGTTGATGCAGAGACACAGTAAGTGGACGCGTTTGCAGACTACGCAGTAAGTGACGCAGTTGAAGATGCAGATGACGCAGTAAAACCACCTGACTTGACATTAACGGCTAGACTGTATAGCTCGTATGTGACGCGGTCAATCCAGCTCTTTCGTTTGGTGCCGCTTTCTGGTTGCAACTCTCTGCAACGATTATCATCGTAGTTAGCGCACCATAGAGGTCAGATGGTGTTGCCAGCTTGTGACCTTTTGCGTCACAGCTATATATATTTTTTAATCAATTCAACTTCATTTGAATTACCTCAAAGTTGGTGTGTCATTATTACCTGGGAAAGATCAGGACTCGCCTGAGCATTTTTCGTTTCATGAAACCGCCGCCAAATCCAGTGGCATTAGCCGGATACTTTCAGACCCACTGGCGGTCGTGGATGGCGACATGCTTAACACGCATGGGGTCGGGACGATTTTTGCACCAGCAGTTTGCATTTACTTCTGCAAGTCGTCTGCATGCTTTCACTGAAGCTTCAACATGAGGTGAAGAGTGTGAAAGCTCCAATGAGGTGACACACGATTGTTGTACTAGCTACCATTGCACACCATATTCTCCCATGTTTTCTATCCTTGCCTTCAGCCGTCTCACAAAACTGCAGACCGACAGCAGACCAGACTGCAGACTGACATTAAAGCATGTTTTGAGAGGTGTATCACGCCTCCCCGTTTACTCCAAGCCGTTACTGCCAAGGCCGTTTAAGAAAGGTAAAACCGTCCAGGGATTCTCGCTCCGTCCTCGCTTAACGCGCGCCCGGGTGGCCGGCTGGACACCCTTTGCTCGGGCGGGGGTCCATTTGACCTCCTGGAAACTCGGAAACTAAGAAAGCTAGAGACATCAAATTTAGGGTGTGTTGGCCTACGTAAACTCACTTAGATCAAAGTTTCAGGTTTCTAGGTTATAACCTTTGGGTCAAATGGAGTCAAAAAGGCCAAATTCCAGGTTGGTCTCCAAAGTGCCCCCAGAACCTAGATAACCGTTTATAAGCAAAACGTCACGCTCATCATAGAAGTTCATGACATTCAGTGTGACCATTTTTGATCTTTGAAGTGTGGTGACTAAAAGCATGCAAGCTGCTCCGATTCTGCATTTAATAAGCGATAAAGATTACGCTAGGTGTATGTTCCGAAAAGCGACATGTTGACCTGGGTCATTTAGGTAGTGACCTATTCTGATCTCTAACAAGTTCATGCAAGACGTTTAGTGCGGTTCCTGCCATCATAAATTCGAAGTGAGCACCAGAAACTACCCCATACAGCAGACCTGAGTAATAAAACAGATTGGTTTTGGACTTGTTCTGACCTTCCTATCTGACCTTAGTCAATGTAATCTGATCATTCAACTGTTGTGTTGCCTAATAAAGCATCTCAGATATGTATGGATTCGTCTAACACTGATATTTAACAATTAGCAAACAATCATTTAAATTAATAAACAATTAACAAACAATACACTGATTCGTCTAACACATCGATAACACTGATTGTTGCATCAGATTGAACGATTCCCTAGACACTGACTTCGCTAAAACCATGACCTGACTTTGACCTGTCATAGGTCAGTTACCTTACCAGGCACATTAAAAATTTTGATTCTAAACAATCTGCTGTCCAATTGTCTATAGCAATTGCAAAATTTGGCGCGGCTACGCCGCACCGTTCTGAAACTGTTCCGGAAAAAAAACCTTCGGGGGGGGGGGTCAATTTGACCCTTCACCCGAGCTTTTGTTAAACGGAGTGTTCCACATTTATACGGGGTTTTTAACTGAAATAGCTACCTTGAAGACCTCTCGGTGCAGTTCGCAGCCCCGCCTTCTCAAAGACCTAAACCCCACTCTTAGACTCTTAAGCTCTTATAATAAGACTCAGCCGCACGTCCGCAAAAATTGGGAGAGTATCTCGAGGAGGGTATTTAAGGTTACTGTGGCAGTCATGGCGTCATAATAACGCCATTTGACTCCTCATTTTGACTCCAATTCCATAGGGCATGTGGCAATCAAGGGCGAGAAAAAAAATAATGATCGAGTGGTTCGTATCTGGAGTTCGTGAGCTTAATTTTCAGATATAACGGCCGTCATTTGGCTCCCAATCAATGTCGTGCACGACATAATGACGTAATCAAACAATGACGTATCGAGCAGCATATTTATTAAACGGAATTTGTGGTGTCAAGGGCAGTTATTTCTACTTGGAGGTTTTCTCGTAGTTGTAAGTGAGCTTGTTTCATCATATCTGTTGCCCACTTTGTTTTTTCAAGTGTAAAACATTCCCTTTAACGTCAGCGTGACGTAACTGGCGCTGATACTTCAATATTCGGTGGTCCTCTGGATACCGGACGTATTGCTACGGGCAACCAGAACATGGAAGTATTCGTACAGATAGAGAAAATCCGTTGTCGAAATGTCCACATTAACAGAGAGCCAATTACGTACACTTTTATTGAGAATATCTTTCTGTACTTTGTAGACGTGTGCGGCATGGTATTAAAATCCAATGGCATAAAAAAACACGCACGAAGCAGACTCAAACACAATAAGGCGGAAGGGACATCAGGCTGTCTTCTTGCCGATCACGAACAACCTGTTAGTGATAAATTGATGTGACCAGGAAGCCGATACTGTAGAATTTAACGACGAGTATCATGATGATGCACGCGGAAACCATAAGGGGCAAGCCATTACAGTGCAATCCTATCTTATGTGGCTTCTCACCCCGTGGTCGTGCCGCCGCCGATGGTGCGACTGGAAGGCGAGCGTGCCCAGAGTGTCGTCCGCTGCAGTTTTTCGTACTAGATGCGCTGCATGCGCGCCAGATGCAAGGCCGACCTGTCCGCAGGGCCTACCGTGATCGGTCAGAACTTGTCTGCAAGGCCGACCGTGGTCGGTCAGAACCTGTCCGCAAGGCCGACCGTGGTCGGTCAGAACCTGTCCGCAAGGCCGACCGTGATCGGTCAGAACCTGTCTGCAAGGCTGACCGTGGTCGGTCAGAACCTGTCCGCAAGGCCGACCGTGATCGGTCAGAACCTGTCTGCAAGGCTGATCGCGGTCGGTCAGAACCTGTCCGCAAGGCCGACCGTGGCCGGTCAGAACCTGTCTGCAAGGCTGACCGTGGTCGGTCAGAACCTGTCTGCAAGGCTGACCGTGATCGGTCAGAACCTGTCTGCGAGGTCGACCGTGGCCGGTTGGAACCTGTCCGCAAGGCTGACCGTGGTCAGTCAGAACCTGTCTGCAAAGTCACCGTTTGTTTGGAGACACGAATATTGCGTTCTTGAGATATGCATGTGCGTTGCTTTGTTGTACGCCAAAAGGACATGCGGGTAGAACTATAACTGGACGTACCGGGGTGCAGAACATGACTGTTCTGTAATACCGTTTTTTAGCCGGAGCAATGTTGATAGCACAAGTGCCAAATTTCTGTGCGTTTCATGCGAGTGACATTGCGTTCCAAAAATTGCATTTACTTGATGCGATTATTTGAACGCCAATAATACGTTCATTACATCAACCCCAGAAACCGCCATGATGAGGACCTTGAGACTATCATGTGCGCGGAGCATCATGGGCAACACGTGTGAAGGTTCATGGCTGACGGTGTGTTGATGTCGGCCGCCACTTCGTCAGTGTTCCGTTGACAGCATCTATGCTTCTGAAGAGAAGGTGTCGAATTTCCTTACGTTAAACGTTTGTTGTTTAATACAGCCCTTGTAACAGCGTGCTACGCAACATCGCAAACCAACTGACTTACGACCAACGCTCAACGTAGGATGACAGCCGGCTCCCGCACGCGGAGATGCAGGTGCAACGGAAGCTCTCCTCATTTTGGGGCAGGGGCGCTGTCATTTTTCTTACCTCTTTTCAGTCAACGCCCATGCTAAGCTCAGCTTTGAAATACGTGGGCGGTCATCCCCCTCCTGTCTAGCACCCGCACCCCTGCGTAGGCGTACTCACTTCTCCGCGCCGATTTGAATGTAACGGCTTTGCTGAATATACGCTCGCATACCGTTCGACCATGCATGCCATTTTATTCCACCTGACTGTTTCGTCGCGAATGCACGCCAGTATCAGAACAATCTACTTGCCATTGGTAAGAAGTTAGTCCGGTGTTAAGGCAGCCCATCGCGAACATTTGTGATGACGCGATTTCCTTTTCACTCCGTTCGCGTTTTAATCCCTAGTCATAAAAGCTTGCCATTAGGACATCACTGTAACCTCCATTAAATTTTATTGTTTTGGGCATCGGCACCACAACGAGCTTCGAGGCGGACAGACTCGATCCAGCATTCAACAACGCGTTGCCTATGATCGAGACGTGGCACCTTAAATGGTGTGCATAAAGGGTGAAATGGCGGTAGCCAAAGGCCTGCTGGTATCCAAATGATAGAAATTATGATTTGTCCACACTTCAGGTGATACATTTACGGCTAATAGTGTCAAGTCATGAAGTTTCTGTGAAGAGGAAAACGCCAAAGGCCGTAGCAAAACCTTTTCGCCTTGGTGGTTTGGATGCTATTGATGTATGCAGTTCGCATAAAAGACTGGGATTAGCGCCCGGTAAAGAGAATACTACTAGATGTAGCTTGGCATACAATATTGCAAGTTAGATTCGCTTTTTACAACCTGCGCGATCTATTAAAATGTAAATGCAATGCGGGTGATCGAGAAGGGTCTGGGCTTTTGGGCTCCTATGTAGACATGTTGTTGGTGCAACGAAGCGAGAAACATGGGTCTGCTCACCACTTCATTCCATATTGGAAGAGAATTGCTGTGGATACATTCTGTCATCAGTTACCAACGTAATTCAAGTTTGAAGAAGACATGTACAACGACCCGATGTATGGGTGGCATTGTTGGTGGCCGTATGACTAGTTTCGCCATTGGCTAAGTTAAGCAGTGGTTAATTTCAGTCAACTTAACACGCGCTCGGGTTGCCGGCTAGATATCCTTCGCTCGGTGGGGGTCAATTTGCCCCCCCCCCGCTGAGATCTCGGGAACTAAGAAAGCTAGAGACACCAAATTTACAGGATGTCTTGACATGTACGTTAAATCACTTAGGTCGAAGTTTGAGCTTTTTAGGTAATGACTTTCAGCTCAAATAAGGTCGAACAAGGTCAATTCCAGGTTGGTCTTTAAAGTGCCCCAGAACTTAGGCAACTGTTTTTCTAAGCAAAAGGTCACAAGCCCATTTGAAGTCAGTGACCTTGTTTGACCTTTTCAAGGTCATGGTGACAAAAATCATACAGGACTGCTCTGAGTTTTGTATTTGAATAAGCGACAAAGGTTACGCTAGGCAGTATGTTCCTAAAACAAAATGTCGACCAGGATCATCTCCGGTCAATGACGTGTTCTGACCTCTCAGAAGCCAATGGAAGATGTGTAATGCAGTTCCTGCTGTCAATAAACTCGAAATGAGCACCACAAACTATCCCATACAGCAAGCCATAGAGTAATAAAGCAGGTTGGTTTTGACCTTGGCCTGACCTTCATTCCTGACCTTAGGTCAACGCAATTTGCTCATTCAATATATGTGGCGCTTAGGAAGTATCTCAGGAATTATGACTTCGGCAAACACTCTTTTATTGTATCAAATTGGACGATTTCCTAGAACTTGCCTTCGACCAGCCACAGCTCAGCGACCTTACAAGGTACATCTAAATTTGTTTTGTCAAAGGATCCACTATTCAATTGTCTACAGCTATGCAAAATTTGGCATGGATACGCCGCGCCGTTCGGAAACCATTTTGGAAACATCTTCAGGGGATCAATTTGACCCCCACCCGAGCGCGTGTTAAGGGAAGACTTCTCACACTTGCGGTTACCTTTTTTAGGCATGTGAGGATAACCAGCGCCATACTAGCACACAGTAAAGTTAAACTCGGGGACACAATTGGAGAATCGATCGATGTAAGGACTAGACTAGAAACTCAATGCTGTCAGTGATTCGCCTTGAAAAACTCACCTGTGTATCCAGAACAAGCACCAGACACTTCCACATCACGGAAGTGGACCCAGTCACAATTAACACTGTCACACCCATTGCTTGGCGAAGGTGGAAACACGAGAGCTTCACGAATGTGGTCTGAATTTGTCATATCTCCAAAATTTGTATGAGGTCAACGAAACTTTAATCGTCGCAATTTCAGTTAATCTGTTCTTTTGTCCCTACAAACAATCTCTCTTATACGGTGAATATTTAATACATCACTGCGTTCTAGCTTCGATGAGGGATAAATATATTGGTCCGCTATTTCTTCAGTTGCAGACCTGCATGTGCATTCCGGGACAAGGTATTTGCATACGTGAATAGCCGCAGTACAGAACGGATGCATCCAAATGCACACATGTTTGCGATGTGTGCCCAAATGTGTTTAAGATGGAGAAGCGGGCGGCAGCAGGGTGCGTTAAAACGACAGCGGCGCTCAGTGATTTCAAAAGTGGCTGATCTCTTATGTCTCGTGTTGGATGTAGTGTCACGACTTCTTGCAATAATGTTCATGGATGTAAACGTGCGTTTAAAACGACAGACTGGCGGTATGTGAGATTGCACCCGGACGTGAACTGTGTAAGATTCGTGCTTTGGCGGACAGTAAACATCTGACACAAAAATAGTCTGTTTATTATTAGTATGAACGCGTTACGAAGTCCCGGTCAGCCATTTCTGGAGCAGCTTTCCGGTAAGCGTACTCAATTTCCACACCGATTTCACTGCAATGTTTTGCCGCACAAGCTTGCAGAGTACATCGTCATATTCGGGCGCTAAATTCTACGCGATTGGCTCATTGCTCAGATGCACCTGCCACTAACTGTATGCCTGCTATCTGGCCGAAGATGTATGATGTTCCGGCTGCCCTGCCGCGTTACGTCAACGGTTAGTGGCCGCGCCGCATGAGGTCTCGGTACCAGTGACGTCACCCGCCCAGTACAGAGCAGGCAAAAACTCTACTTATGGCAAAGCCAATGCACGGCATTCCCTGGTGTTCCGCATACGCACCGTCTGTGAGAGGATGTCACGCATCGCCAGCTAGACTCAATTTCTCCTGGCCCTGTCCTTCGCCGCCGGCCGACAAACCACGTGAGAGTAAACTTCAATTAATCCGGGCTAAATTAGCGTGTTATTAGTCCGCAAAGCCCACCGTCGTCATGGTTACGCGGAAGGACACATCATCTGTCCGAGACTCGAGACGAAAACGCCGCTAATTAGCAGCTAATGAGTTTACACGGATTTTACGTTAACGTCATCGTCATCTGTTAACAAGATCTGGTCATCAAGATCAGATCAAGATCAGATAAGATCAGATCAACAAGACAAGATCATGTCAACATCATCAAGACGCTTCTAACAATGCTGCCAGGAATGTCGCGCGCCATGTTCCCCATCAAGACATTTTGTGTCAGCTGTCTTCCCACCAGTCTAAACGCAGGAGCTGGTCGCTCCGGGCACGGTTCTGACGATACACTGCGAAGCTCGCCGCGGCCAGCAGAGTCAAAAGCACGGTGACTCTGCTGGCATCAGCCACCCGGTGATACGTGGCGCTGCTGCCGCTGAGCTCCAGCACTTATCCACCGGCAGCTTGTTGTAAAAAACGCATTGATAATACAACGCTCTGAAATCGCTCGCCAAACACCATGATCGTACATTTCCGCAATTTATGCATCTTGCCACCATGCAATGCAATTCTCACGCTTTGAGGGAAAACTTCATATTGGCCACTCATACCGCGCCGTATTGGCGAAGACTCCCGGATTTCTTCCAATCATCCGGCTCCGTATATTTAGAATGCAAACTCGGATTTTTGTGCAGTGTCATGTCCTGTCATCCCGACTTTTTCCCGAGGGAAATCTCACTCGAAATCCAATCTTGCTTTGGAAAGGGGGTTATCAGCTCCGTTTCCACAGCAGGATTGGATAGCAAAAATTGGGGAATCCAGTCAGAGATACAAAATCGGAGATAAACGTCAAACCAACACTGACTAGATCATTCGGCTGCCTGCAGTTTTCTGGGGGGGGGGGGAGGGGAGGGGGAGATGTTTGGCCTACCGCCTCCCAATGTCAGGAATCACTACTGAACTTGGCCCGTACATCTACTGCAGGAACATAACCACCGTAACCAGGGGAGAACCGGCAACGAACAGCAGGCTGGCGCGGGTAAAGCGGGGGCCTGTGAACTACCTAGGTAGGTTGCCCAAGCCCCCGCGGTGATGATGTTCTAACCGCGAACGGTCGCGCCCAGCCCCCCGCCCCCCCCCCCCCCCCGCTCCTGGTTTGTCTGGGGACATTCGTGCAGCAGGCGTAGGAGCCAGTGGGGCTCCAGATCCTACTCCGATGTGATTGAATGCCTGACGCCACGCGCCAGGTGGCGCTTATGCATCCACTCACACGCAGTCAGCCGAAGTCCAGAGGCAGACAAAAGAAGTGGTCCAGCGAAGCGGCAACGTCATGTACCCTGAGACGTGCTGGCAGCGACAGTGGTAGACGCTGACGGGGAGGACGGGGAGGACGGTCGATCCTGGGGAGGACGGTCGATCAGATTCCAGGGAGCCAGGGGGCGATAGCTACACCCGCTGCGGCAGTTCAGAGCTCCCCAGTTGAAGCGGGAGCCCGGGCCCTACCCTGACAGGGTGAGCTGGGGTGGCTCGATTGCGGAAGCCGGCTGTGACAGATGACGTAGCTGGCGCTGAAATTGGGTGCGCGCGGAACCAGTTGCCAGACCTTCCCAGCTTTCCTCTTCACTCACAGAGGCCGAAACGGCTGTCGGACCTTCCTAGCTTCCCTGGTCACTCACAGGGGCGGAGCCGGCTATCAGACCTTCCCAGCTTCTCTCGTCACTCACAGAGGCCGAACCGGCTTTCAGACCTTCCCAGCTTCTCTCGTCACTCACAGAGGCCGAACCGGCTTTCAGACCTTCCCAGCTTCTCTCAAACTCCCAGAGGCGGAACCGGCTGTCAAACCTTCCCAGCTTCCCTCAACACTTACAGAGTGTCGACGGGTGTGCCAAAGGAGGTCTTGATTTCCCGAAGAAAGGGAGCTTCTAAAAAGCGTGGACTTGTACTTAAATGATAACGAAGTTTTGATCTGCATTCAGCAGTCATTTGTGAGTCAAACTGCAGCATTGGACATTGATTCCCGAAGTGTGACTCTGCTATGAATAAGAGAGATCATTAATAAGGATTTTTGGGAATAGTTTAGAGGCTATCTGTCTTATTGTCGCTTTAATAGCAACTTTTCTTACATGTGTTTTGATTGTTCTCACTTTGATTGCATTGTATAAAACCTGGAAGCCTGAGGTCGGTGACACGGCAGAGAATGCCCTTGTCAAGACGGATATGGTCGTCATATGTTACGACTGGCCCTCCTCGGACTAGTGGGAAGCCCTTTTATGACTAGAGGGAAAGGCCCTGTCATTAAGAGGAGGCTCTTGTTGTGCTCAAGAGGAGGTCCCGATAATATGGAGATCAATGATGTGTATATCTCGAATGGTCTTGTGGAACTGTATCAACGCTGTTATTGTACCGAACTTACCGGGCCTGAAATGATTCAGGTATATTTCTACACTTGTTTCCAGTAAAATGGGAGCGATAGAAGGTGACTGAAAATATCAAATGAATGAGATTTATTCAGCCAAAAACAAGTTTTTCATCATCCCGATGCTCCTAGGAAATGCATCCTCTACGATGCCTCACGAGGCAGCTGCAGTTAACAAGACCGGAATGTATGTGTACGCCACATTTACCACAAGCGAATCCCTTTACAGAGGATTCCCCATGAACACTGGTCTGTCCACACTCCGAACAGCTCGCGATGCTGCCCATACATACTGGATGAAGACATCCCTCTCATCAAATTGCAGCGCTGCATTGTGGAGAAAGCCACAGCATCATTTGCCTATTATCACCTGGCATTAGATCATGAAAACCTGGCTTCAGCTGAGGTACGGTTGTAGGTGCTCTTAATCCCCCTCGCCCTAAAATGCTGCTGCCCGAGTGCAACGGACAACTTCGTCTCCGCCCCCTCCACCACGCGAAACTTCACGCTCTGAACTATATTGCTGCGGTACGGCCGCCGGCGCCGGGTTGGCTCCAGTTCGCTACATGCCAGCTGACCTGTAATACAGGTGACCTGTGACCTGTGTCTGACCTGTGATACAGGTGATCTGTGACCTGCGCCTGACCTGTAATACAGGCGACCTGTGACCTGTGCCTGACCTGTGATACAGGTGACCTGTGACCTGCGCCTGACCTGTGATACAGGTGAGGGGCCTGTGCCTGACCTGTGATACAGGTGACCTGTGACCTGTGTGTGACCTGTGATAGTGGTGACCTGTAAGCTATGCCTGACCTGTGATACAGGTGACCTGTGACCTGTGCCTGACCTGTGATACGGGTGACCTGTCACCTGTGCCTGACCTGTGATACGGGTGACCTGTGACTTGTGCCTGACTTGTAATACGGGTCGTGCATAAATCACGTGCCGAGCGCGAATGGCGCTAATTTTTCCCATGATCTGGCCCGAATAAGTCTGTAGGGTTTGAAACAGAAAACCAGGTTTCCAGGTACTCGTTTAAAGACTAAGGACCAATGTTCTTGTTGCATTGGCTTGCAACACACGCTAGTAAAACCAAGCATAACAACAAAAACACTTTCTCCCCAGTAGCTCGCGAATTACATATTGCAAAATGGGAACGCGTTGAAATTATGTGTGGCATGCTGAAAGCGGTGCATGATTATGGCATGATAGCACTTTATAAATGCGACAGTAAGCATTGGTATACAGAGGAGAAGTACGCAGAGAAAGAGGCTACCAGAGATCTTCTTCTTCCACATTTGTTTCAAACCAAACGAATTGAAAGATTTGCTGTTTCAATAGTAGCAATACCCTGTGTCTGCTCCTTCGCTCCACCACTCTCCTCCAGTTCCTCTCAATCCACCTCGATGCACTTCCCGTCTCCGAAGCCCATCTCCGAGACAAACAACAATACTCGCGGCCCGTAGCACGCCTCCGGCGAACTCGCTCGCGCCGGCACGGCTCGGGCGACGCGGCGGCGCAGGCCACGGGCGTCGGTCGGCGCCAGCTGCCGTTCAGCGCCGCTGCAAACTTGGGCATACCGGCGCCGCGCCCGGCAGACTCATTAAACAAGGCTCGCCGGGACGCCGGCTCACCAGGCGAGTTTCACTTTAACTTGCGACTGCGCCGCAGAAGGGCGCCCGCCTGACTCAGCCCGGTGCTTGGTCCGGCGAGGTCGGTGCCGAGTTCCGTGCAGTTTCGGCGGACCCGGCCACCGGCAACCAATCGTCTCGTTTGGAACCATCTCAGTAGCCATTAGATGAAATGAAAATGGGCCAAGCCTGAGCGCAGCACCGCCTCTAGGCGTTGCTGAAGACCTTCCGACAAATCATGGGCAAAGGCGCTGATCGCCATCGTCAACTGCGGCTTAACTGGTGCGCATTAGGTCAGCCCATCGCCATCTCATCTCAAACTAACTCGTGATGAATGACACCTGAACTGAGCCCGGTGTATAAGGGGCCTACGCAGACTACACTTCCAGGATCCGCTCAATCCGGTCTGTGAATATAGAATCTAGTTCATCCACAGTCCGCCTATTGGCTCTCCCTGGATCCCGTCCGCTTCACTCTGTTATGGCATACATTTTGGTCAGAAATATTGGGTTCATGCACCTTAACATTTTATGGAGATTTGAAAGAAATCTTAGATATCAGATAAAGAGTGCGGTTAACCACGTATTTCCATACTCCATTCACAGAATCCTTTTGGTTTCAGAATCAGTTCCTGGCTTCAGCAGTGTGGCTAAAAAACGGTCTTGAAATGGACTGCATGGGATTCTTGCATGTTCATGAGACACCGTTCCAGCTGCCTTACCGTTTGGCCAGGTGCTCATGTCTTGCTGACATTGTATAAGCGCTACGCCACCATACGTTAAAACGCTGACTGCTTTAATACGGGATATAGCTTGATATAGGAGTACAGACATGATGTAGCACTAAACAGCATTAACGTAATGCCTATATTCAGCTTGCAATGACCAGACTGAGAAAAGCACTATCAAGGAGCACATCAATACTAGTTTTTCAAAATACAGACCTGGAGTGTGTGCAAGAGCGGGTGGCGCCGCCTACGGCAAGCAGTGGCAGTTCTTCCCATACCGTACGTGTCACGTGAACACTTTCACTTGCCTTTGCAAATCAATGCATACTTCGTTCTGCCCTGGTTCAGTCACGCACTCAACATGTCTTGTTACGGTTTCTTTGAGCTTTGGTCGTTGTCATGTAATGGTCTCTTTATGCTTTGGTATTTGTCATGCGATGGCCTCTTTGGGCTTTGGTCTTGGTCATGTAACGGACTCTTTATGCTTTGGTCTTTGTCATGCAATGGCCTCTTTAGGCTTAGGCCTTTGTTATGTAATGGCCTCCTTGGGCTTTGGTCTTGGTCATATGATGATCTCTTTAGGCTTTCCTTGCACCATAGCAGTACGCATAACAGAGCAAAATCAGATTCCCGTCATTCTTGATAGAGACAGATAACAATGGGGAATACATTGCCCCGGAGGTGGCTGAGGGGGACGGGCGGCCAATCCGGCGCACGGTTGCGCCGCAGTGGCATCATCAAATTCACCTTGTCAGCTGTTGCGTCGGAATAACAAATGAGCTGGATCCTGCCCAGTGGACTTTGTAGACAGCTATGTACCAACTCCAAGATATGACGGAAGCCAATAGCCATGGTTTAGAGTTACGCTTCTGTCTACAACTGTGCGTATTACATCTACATGAGCTGCGGCACGGTGTGATATCATACATTACAAAGGGCATTAAATTTGTTGGTCGCATGCTTTGGGAGTTAAAACTGCCCATATATAATTTATACGCTGGCAATGAATGCTGTAAAATGTTGTAAAATGCTGTCCGGTCTTGGTCCGCACCCCTGACAATGCCTGTTATCTATAAAATATACGTATTATATATATGCATGCATATATATATATATATATATATATATATATATATATATATATATATGCCTTACTAGCCAAACAATACAACTAAATATGCTTCGAATATGGAATTATAGATATATTATGTAATACTACCACTTACATAATTGTGCTATCAAATATATAACAACAATGTGTCATTTCAACTGCTTCCAAGTGTTATATATATATATATATATATATATATATATATATATATATATATATATATATATATATGTATATCTGTGTGTGTGTGTGTGTGTTGTGTGTGTGTGTGTGTGTGTGTGGTGTGTGTGTGTGTGTGTGTGTGTGTGTGTGTGTGTGTGTGTGTGTGTGTGTGTGTGTGTGTGTGTGTGTGTGTGTGTGTGTGTGTGTGTGTGTGTGTGTGTGTGTGTGTGTGTGTGTGTGTGTGTGTGTGTGTGTGTGTGTGTGTGTGTGTGTGTGTGTGTGTGTGTGTGTGTGTGTGTGTGTGTGTGTGTGTGTGTGTGTGTGTCGGTCAAAACACCATCCATGGAGACAATCACAAGGCAAGCTGTAATCCGCGGATTTCTCCCATCCGCGAAGTGCTCTGATGTGCATGCATCGCCATCTCACCTATCGTATGAATCCAGCCGCCTGGAGTCAGAGTCAGAGTCAGACAAATGAGTCCACGAGCCGGGTCAGTTCCCGACCATCCTCCATTCAAGACATAGCGCACACCCCAGCGACAGCCATCACGAAATCAGCCGGCACTCAGCATCAGTTCAGCATCACAGCCGCGCAGCTGCCAGCTCCCACCGGACAGCTCAGCACCTCCCCAGTCTCCAGCTCAGCACCGCCCCAGCTCCCAGCTCAGCACCGCCCCAGTCTCAAGCTCAGCACCGCCCCAGCTTCCATCTCAGCACCGCCTCAGCTCCCAGCTCAGCACCGCCCCAGTCTCCAGCTCAGCACCGCCCCAGCTCCCAGCTCAGCACCGCCCCAGCTCCCAGCTCAGCACCGTCCCACTCCCCAGCTCAGCACCGCCCCAGTCCCCAGCTCATGTCCTCGGCCCGTTGGTTTTGATCAGCGTGCTTCGATCGCGGCTGCCCCACCGACGCACTCCGCCGGCGCCATTACCTGTGGCCGGGGCGCGCGGCGCCGGTGGGCCCGCTCGATTTGCCTCGTCTCCGGCTCAGACCAGCTGGCGACGTCCACTGCGCGCAGAGGGCCGCTGAGTTCAGAGGTCCGCCACGTCTTGAGGGTCCTCTGCGTGCAGAGGTCCGTTGCGTGCAGAGGTCCGTTGCGTGCAGAGGTTCGCTGCGTGCAGAGGTCCGCTGAGTGGAGGGGTTCGCCGCGCGCAGAGGTCCGATGCGTGCAGAGGTCCGCTGCACGGCTGGACGCTTGATAGCCGGCGGACCCGCCAGGTGTCCAGCAGCAGGCCGGGTCTGCGGGGTCGTGGTGTTGTCATTGTGAGGTGATGTTAAAATTGCAGACCTGTTTCAGTCATTTGCGGAGCGTGTTATCGCAGTAGGAGTGGGGTGTCGCTGCAGGAGTGGATTGTCACTGCGGTGTTGTGTCATCATTACGGGCTCGTTTTATTTTGCGGGAGTGGTATTTTAACGTAATTAAAACAGGGACCTAGAATCGCTTTTGAGCTAGGGTGGTAGTGAAAAAATTCATCTAAAAAAGACCTGCGGGAGTGAAAAAATCAATTCACAAAAAAATAAAACTTATGCGCTAGTGACATAAGCTTCAGCAAACAAAGACATCTATTTCAAGTTGGCACGAACGTAATATCAGAAACCTGACAAAACTATTTTGTATTTTAACATCTTAGGCCATTAAAATGAAACAGAATACATTAAGGCATAGTAATTTCATGACAGTGTAATGAGCATAAAAAAATATTAACACAAATGACTCGATGCTGCACATTGCACTTCCCTTCCACATCATTTCTAACGCAAAACAAAGCAAAGGAATTTAATAACAAAATAACAACAGAAAATTCAGCAAGCATAAAACACCAAACAAAAAAAACCTTTGGACTGCTATACACCAGCCCATCACCAAGTCAAACACTCCAGACATAACTCTGTTAAGATGGGGTCAGGGAAAACAAACATTTTGTCACTGTTTCTTACAAAATACCAATGCTTACTTCGATGAAAGTAGCCTAATTATGCCTAACCTAAAGAGGCCTTACTTCATCTCATCCTGTCCTGCCTGTTTGTATCACAGCAGTAGATGTGAGTTACTTATTCTTGCACCAAGCCTTTTGGTATTTGCCATGCACTTAACCAACTTAACCCAACATAAAGTAGCCCATATGCTAAACATCATCTCAACTCACCTATCTGTTGACAGCAGCACTTGTGATAAAAACACGATAAAGCTAAGTTTTGGCTGGTTTCGATTTGCATTTTTATTCAGTTCATTTGTGTACGCTTGTTGACATCAGACAAACTTGACAACAAATAAATCAAAACACTGTAAATCACTTTGAACAACTTATTTTGATTGTCATGGTTAGCCTATGTCAAGGCTTATAATGGGTATGCTTCACAAAACAATCTCTCTTCCCCAAAAGAAGCATAAATTTTAAATGACCATGCCAGTATTTCTGCATGCCTTTTAAGCTGCAGCAACGGTATCTATTTAGGCTTGTTTATTCATATTTAATGACAACGTTTTAGATGTTGGCTTCACATTTTAAATGGGATGTTTTTTTTTGTTACACAGTAATATTTGGCTCATATTGTAATTGCTATGCATCTTAGAGTATCCCTGGGTATCCCTCAGTAGAGTATCCCTGCGTTAAAAATATAGTGCACATATACAATACAGTCATTTGCCAGTCAGCAAACCATGACAACTGTAGAAAACAAATGGTTGAAGCAGCCATGAGGAACCACTTCAAGGAATCTGGGGCAAATGATCAAGAATATGGAACAAAATAAACCCACTGCATGCCTTGTGGCATTATAATTTGTCTTATGACAAAACTCGATGAATTACAACAGAAAATAGCTAACTCTGGTTACCAATCATGTGTTGAAAGCAGGCAAGGTAAGCAATTACTTGGTCCACAGGAGACATACTAGCTTCTTCCGGCTGCCCCAAAACCAAAAGTCAGTACCTTTCGCATGATCTGCTGGCAGACAGAGTCATCCCACTCACTACCCAAATATAAATGTAAATCATGCCCACCAACCTGGCAGATTAAAATGCGAAACGAGTAAGAGGTGTGGATGATAAACATCTCCAGGGGGCAGAATTTCGCCATCAAACACTTCTGTATTAGCTGCGTCAGGTCTGTCCCAAAGCTCTGTATGGCAGCATTAGGATAGCCTTGCCAGGTAACCTGGTGAGTTAGGCACTCGAAAGGCTTAGATTTATCATTATTGAGCACCGCCAGGAACGAAGGAAACGGTTAATTGAGGGTTTAACAGAGCAAAAATAGCGGTAAAAATAAGTTGTGCTTCAAATGTTCTCCTTCATTCCCTGCCAATTGTTCACTCTTGAGTGCATATCAAACATGTTTGGGGGGCTGGCGAATTAATCCAACTTATGTATGAAATACTTACAAGTTTGCGGTTGGGGCATCTTGCAGAGAAATTGGTCAACATTTTGAGCAGCAGATGGTACCTCTAAAGGCAATCGAAAAGGAAGGAAGAATAAAGTGATATCACACTCGTATGATACCAAGAAAAACAAAAGTAGCTATATAAATATAAAAACTGATGCTTTTCTGACAAAATTTTGTTATCAGCTTTTTGACTTAAAATCTGTTCATATGAGCGCTTAAATGGTGATATTCATCTTGCAAATGTAATTTAGAAGACACTTCTTGAATTTTGCACTCCTGCATTTTGGGGGGCCTTGGCCCCAAAAAACTCCCGAGAGTATGTTTTGGCCCCCCAAACATTCCCAGAACTTCATAAAAATTTCGTCTACTTACAGTCTGTTTTAACTTTGATGGTGTGGTATCAAACATTTCTTTCCGTTTCGGAAAACAGCTTCATGAAAAAAGTTGGCAGCTGTTTGAATATCAAAACAAAACGCATGTTGACGCGGCTTGGTCATACTTGGCGCAAACATCGTGTTTGGTGAGTGCAATGGATCTCGGATCCCACACCAGCCAGCTGGCGACGAACGGTTGGCCCCCTAAGCTCCACCCTAGGTCCCCCCGACCCCCTGGGTGCGCAGTCAAAGGTTTGGTGGCCGATAAGTTCCATGTAAACTGAATTTCGGTTGAGTTGCTTTGTACCAGGCTCGTGACTGGCTGGTGACAGGCCGGTAATTGGTTGATAATTCGGTTGAATGGTTTTGATTGGCGGGTGACAAGTTTCAGCTTGACACCGTTGATAAAGTGGTAACGAGCTTTGATTGGCCTACGGCAATGGCAGGAGTCCAATGCCCAATCCTATAGATCTGATCCGTTATGCCGCAGTGGTTCATCGATAGGAAAACACACCGAAATATGCTGAAGCGCTCATCACGTCTTCATCTTCGTCACGCGAAATAGGAATGTACGCTCTATGTGGTCAAAAATGTATCAGCATTACCTTGCAGCAGGTAGCAGCCCAACGAGACAGTCGCCGTCCCGTTAGCTCAGCTGATTAGAACGCCTGCCCTCCATTTCACCCCGTTTGGGTCGCTTCAGGCGGTCGCTATTTGCCCTTGACAGTAACGACCTGCGGCAGGTGGCTGTGGCCGCGCTGAACGTCATGTGACGTCAGAGCGCAGGACGGACTGCACTGCGGCACGTCAAACTGGGAGTCCCACATTTTCATGAGGTTTTGAGCTGAAATGAACTTTAAGAGCCTTTTTGTTTCTGAGCTTGACGCACGCGAACTTATACAGGTTATTTCAAGGTTGCACGGGCATGTATGACGTCACAGAAACGCCACACGTATACTGTCAGCCCGATACGGGGTCAGCAGCGTGACGTCACGACATCACGAAGATGTCACAGATGTCCCCGTGACGACTCCGTCGCCTCATGGTGACACATGCTTTGCTTATTCATGGCAGACTTCGGCCGACTTTGCAGCCGGAGCACCCCCAGGCATCGTCGCCCGGACAGAGGCTGCTCGAGGGCCCAATCACCTGACATTTGACCTTTGCCGGGTCGGTGATTTCCGGCCGACCAGCCGTTCGTCAACTGATAAACTCCGACGAACCCGGCTCGTGAATGCTGATTGGCTCCTCGCCAGCATGTGAAGTCGCCCGACCGCCTCCCGAAACCAGGGCGGAGGTCACGTGACCGATTAAAACAAACTTCCGCGCTCAAGTTGTGGGTGACTGATGAGGCCCAGTAAAACTGTCTGCGCTGCCTGGTGATGACAGCTATTGGAAACATGATGGGAATCGTGTGTGGAAATAAGACGGCGTTCTAGTGTGGCATAGATAGTCTTGGTGGAGACCACCAAACCCCTTTGCTGGCGAGATGGCAGTCTTGCAGCTCCGCAGAAGAAGACCAGATCGGCGAGATTTTGCCATGCGTGTCCCCCAAATATCACGATTTAACTCGCCACCCAAAAAAACTTTTCCGTGACATCAATTTGAGCCCAGAGCAAAACAATACGCGTCTTGCTCTAAAGTTCCTTGACCTACGCGACCCCAATGCGATGCATTATTGCCCTAAAGTTCCTTGATCTACGTCTGGCCCACATCTGCCCAGCTCGCCTGGCTTAGGTGACTTCTGTGTACCATAGCGTCGATGTACACAACTGTACCACAAGGTCTCATGGCTCAACTCCTGTGCAATTTTCGCGCACAGAAGGCCACTGACTTTTTGCTCGTCTAATTGTGCTGCAACTTTTGCTATTTCCTTTTTCGTTAGCTCGAATGTGTTAAGATCGTAGCGCAACAGATTGATGATTGGCCTGGCCAGGGATATGATTGGGTTTGCCAGGTTTAGCTGCATCCGTCTGCGGGTAAGTTTTATCATGGTTGACTTGCATTTTTGGCCAACCATCGTTCTTCATTATCACGCGCATAGTTCTACATCTGTCCTGTGGCAATTGCATTGCATCATTACCATACCATTGCCGCACAATACCCAGGTAACTGTCAACACCTGGTACAAGACATTTCCAATTGTATTTGCAGTTCAGTCACTTGTTGTTATCTTTGTTACTGTGGTATTGCCATCGGCAGGGAGGAAAAGCTTGACTTGGCAGGCGCAAGTAGTTCAATTTGGTTATTTTACACTCTGTGTCATATTATGCTGCATATCCCACCTGTGCACCGAGCAGCGATATCAACGGTTCTTCGCGACATCCTGGTCCACTACCCAGCCGTCGTGCTGAGCGACGTCCTGGTCCGCTACCCAGCTATCGTGCTGGGTGACCTCCTGGTCCGCTGCCCAGCCATCGTGCTGGGCGCCGCTACCCAGCCATCGTGCTGGGCGCCGCTACCCAGCCATCGTGCATGGGCGACGTCTTGGTCCGCTACCCAGCCACCGTGCAGGGCGACGTCTTGTTCCGCTACCCAGCCACCGCGCTGGGCGACATCTTGGTCCGCCACCCAGTCATCGTGCTGGGCGCCACATGTGTCGGCGCGCTAACCGACGCAGCCCCCGGACAGCATGCTGTCGGCTCTCTGCTGATCCGTCCCGGACTGCTGGCGCCCAGCCGGGTCGCGCCCCGTTTCTTGCTGACCGCTGCATCGACCGCGGGCCGTCATTGCGATGGCTTCTCCACGGACACCATACCGACTCGGAATCACTCAGAATCGACCCCGCTGTGATCGTGGATTGTCCGGCATTGTATCCGGACCATGGCCGGCATGTATAGCCGTCAGATAAAAACCCGGGGGATCGCACTCATTCCGACGTACAAACCGATGACAGACTTAACTGGTGACGTTGCTGCTGACGTGTCCGCCGGTCATCAGGCGCGCTGGAGGTTGGGCCAGCGCCATAAACTAGTCCAGATCTGCAGGCACGCAGGCGGCAACTTGGTGGCAGCGTCATGGCCTGTCGCACACGCTGTCGGCGGACTGCACCCCGCGTAGCGGAAGGCTTGCACTGCGGGTGACCAGCCAGGTCAGGTAGCTGATTACCTGGAGCCTCCCATTTAGGAAGTGGCACACTGTGTGTGCAAGCAGGCTCGCCACCCGCCTCATGTACCCTGCCACGGACCTGCGGTGGAGCTACGCGTTGTGGGATGTCTCCGTGACCCAACCATGGTGACGCTGGTCACACAGTCGTCGGGCAGCTTGTGCTGTGACTACAGATAGCAGCAGGTCCGCCTGTGTCACGACTGCTCTGGAGAGCACCAACGCCAACTGGTAGCCGCCGATCTCTGCGCTCCTCGGCGTCCCCTAAGCTGGGGTCAATGGGGATGAGCGGCTGCTGCCGATACAAACAGCCCCACCCTACATCTGACCGGCCGGTGCGGCTGATGAGATTGCTGTGCCGCTTGGCTTGAGTCCGCGTGACCGTCGCAACATATTTTTTTGGACCGATTTGATCCGAGACGCAACTTTTCAGCCCGCCATCCCACCAATTTCTGGCCTGCAAAAACCCGCTGAGTTTTCGGCTGGGGTATAGACCAGACCTGGTGAACTTTTGCGGGTCAAAACGTTAGTGGCCAAAATAATATATGTTTTGCTATTCCTTAGGTTTTCATTTCATCCCAACATTTAAAGGGGATGCTCCATTTTGGAAGATATTGAAGTAAGCATCATATATGATGGGAAAAAGCCTATTTGCAACTATTGGTAAACTTTCAAGATTTAAAAACGACGCTAAGTAGCAAAATTGTAAAGTTTTTAAAAATACGCCCCAATACGTCCATCGTTTGATAACGTCATGGAAACACTTTGTGACAACAGCAATGCTTGGTAGCATCTGGCAGTAAGGACCTAAAGAAGAGACCTAAATACCTCGAAACGCACGAAAGCTGACGCCAGTCGGCCATTCCCGTCGCGAGCGTTGTGTCGGGTGACAGATTAATGAACGGCTTTTTTGTGGATTTTTGTCTTGGTGCTGGTCGTAAGAAAAGCTTTGGTGGACTGTTTGACATACGTAACGTTGCGATCACCAGCTTTTATGGCCGATTGATAATATCAACGCACGGTACGCTGTGAAAACTGACTCACAATGTCATGAATCTCGTACTGAAACCCGCCAAGGACTGTTGAGGATGGCAATTCTATATTGTCGACCTATCCTTGCCTGCAGTGGTGTAGTCCTAACATTATTATCATGTAATGTGCACAGTAGTTACTTTCTGTATTATTTGTAACTGGGAATCCAGTTGCATGCAAAAATTAATAAAGGTGTAACATTGCTATCAATTGAATGCCAAAGCATTCTCATTGCTATGGTGAAGATAGTACGGTTGAGCTTCCAAGAACCTACTGAATCTGTTGCTTATATTCATCTGAATGCTTAATGTGCCGCCAAACACAAAGTAGTCATGAAGCAAACACACGTTCGTCCTTTTACAGCAAGAGCACCAGTCACAAAAAACGCATAGCAGACAGGACACACCAGAAAAACAGTTTGCACGAATTGAAAGCTTTAGGCAAAAATCCACTGAAAATTTCAAGAACAGCGACCCAATTTTTCAAAACTGTACCCTGATTTCATAAAGCACCAGTTTGGTAGGTGCTTTATATAAATACAGCTGCACGCTGCACTTGGCTGTCTTAGTTCCCACATAAATATCACAAATTACAATCAATATCCATCATTTATAAAATGCGTGGGAAGCTGTGAGTCTTTTATCGTCCCAGCTTCACTCGCTTGTTAATACAGTCAGCAGTTATTAGCTTATCAAATGTACAATAGTTGTCGAGACTGAAAAAGTAGCTGCGTAGAGTTGGTTTATCAAAGCCTGAAGAATGCGCAAGTTGCGACCACGGCTAGAAGGCACTTACACTATATGATTTTCTCTTGCTGCGATTGTTACTAGCTGAACAAATTTGTCATAAGGGTTTTTGTTCTGTGTAATTTATTCATTCTTTTCATGTTGGTATTGCATACAGTTCTGTGGGAGAACACCTTGTAAACATATGACGTCCATGAGACATTTCTTAAAGATCGTAAGTTGCACTCTGCAGGCTTTGTGTACTGTGGGAAGAGTGACTTAAATGAATTATGTAAGTCTTGGTCGTTTTCATGAAAGCCTTTTTGCAGATGCAACAAAGGCTCATGATTTGTAAAGACATTGCTAAATGTCAATGACGCCACTGGTTGGGCAGCCAGTAGTGGACAAAATATTATTTCTTTCCTTGTTTTGATGGCTGCATCACAGAGCCATGCGGCGGCCGTTGAAGGCTGGGACGTGGATAGTGGTGTGAGAGAGACGATGGATAGTTTAAAGCTGCCATGCAGTTTTTATGCTGTGTGGCCACATGATGTCTCCACTCAACGGCATCAAACGCCACCTACGAGGCTGACTGTGGTTGTTCAATGAGAAATATGATTTTGTAGAAATTGTGACGCAGCGGAATGGTGATTTAGCTTATGTGTATTGTAATGAACTGGCATTTCCCATGACTTGAAACAACCAGTATGCTTTCTCAGTGCAAAGCGACGAGTTGAAGCATGCGGGCTTAACACGCGCTCGGGTGTAGGGTCAGTTTGACCTGCCCAAAAGTTTTTTCACTTATGGATTCGGAACAGCACGGCATGGCCGCGCCAGATTTTGCATGACAGTAGAACAATCACTAGTGGATTGTTTGGTACCAAACATTTAGAAGAAACTTGTAAGGTTGCTGACCTGCGGCAGGTCAAAATCAGGCCATGGATTCAGCGAGCCTGATTTCTAGGGAAACGTTCAATCTAATGCATCAACAGAGTGTTAGA
Source organism: Pollicipes pollicipes (assembly GCF_011947565.3). NCBI lineage: Eukaryota > Metazoa > Arthropoda > Thecostraca > Pollicipedomorpha > Pollicipedidae > Pollicipes > Pollicipes pollicipes. The sequence goes on along the minus strand of NW_023596448.1, from coordinate 9,997,389 downwards.
CGAAGCTAGACATCACTAGAGACGCTTTGTTAGAACACACAACAATCTCAAAGAACAAATTACATCGACCTTGGGGCTCAGATATGAATGTCAGATCAAAGTCAAAGCCAACCTGGTTCATTACTTCAGAGGTTGCTGAATGCAGTTGTTCCTGGTGCTCATTTCGAATTCGTCGATAATAGAAACCGCATTAGACATCTTCCATAGACTTCTCAAAGGTCAGGATAAGTCACTGGCATAAAGTGGCTCAGATCAGCATTTCATTTTTAGGAGCACGCTCTCTAGCGTGATCTTCGACGCTTATTCAAATGCAAAGCCCAAAACAGTCTTGTATTATTTTGATCACGATGACCTTCAAAAGGCCAAACAAGATCACACTAACCTTTAATGAGCGCCCGACAGTTTGGACACAAAGCTGAAGTTTGACCCTGTTTGACCTGATTAGGCTCAAAGGTCATTGTCTAGGAGCACGAAATGGTGATACAAGGTAATTCACGTGTTGGTGCCAACACAACCTGTGAATTTGGTGTCTCTAGCTTTCTTAGTTTCAGAGATCTCAGTGGGGTCAAATTGGGCCTCTTACGAGTGAAGGATATTCAACTACCCACCCGGGCGCGTGTTAAATAAAATATCACACCTTTAGGGCATATTTCAAAAACATGTTCAAGTGAAGCCTCAGGACAAGTTAAACCTTAGAAAAGCGTCGGGCAGGTGCCACTGCGACACCGTCAATACATAATAAGGATACCAGTTTAAATTATTTTCGAGTCAACTTACGCTGCCAACGCCTCGTAACAGCACAACCATTCTTCCATACAGTCACAACCACTGTCGTCATGGCAACCTGCATGGAACCTCTACCGGTGCGAATAAAAGAACTTTGTGGTTAGCCCAACGAGCGACAAAGGTCTGACACCAAGAAGTGCATTGGTTTGAAGTTTGAACCAGTACGACAGTGAGCCAGATTGAATCAGCGTGTTAGTATGGACCATGTGGTACTCCAAATCCCAAAACCAAATTGCACCTCGGAAAAGCCACTGTGGTAAACGCCATTTGAGAGAAACCAAGGCCGAAGTGCAACGTTTCGTTGAATTCGCGGGATAATGATTTCACGCTTGGATATCTTTTTTCAGGAACAACATGTTTTAAGCTTCTAAACATTTATCACACAATAGTTTTGACAACTTAGATTGTCGCAAGCATTACGAAACACACATGTTGGAAAAAAGACAACTGAAATGTGCAACTGTTATAGTCGTGAACAGCAGTTTAATGAGATTTCTTCTGCAGGGGCTGCTGCTTCCAATCAAAATTCTAAGCTATTCAGAAGGATTTTGCAAGAACTGATATCAAAACTGGCAATGAAAACCACGTCTGATATAACATTAAGCAAAAAGTAAAAAAGTGGTATACTCCCATTAAAGTTAACACGCGCCCGGGTGACCGGCTAGATACCCTTCGCTCGGGTGGGGGGTCAATTTGCCCCTCCCCCCCCTGAGATCTCAGGAACTAAGAGAGCTAGAGACACAAAATTTGCAGTGTGTTAACCTATACGTGAACTCACTTAGGTCAGAGTTTGAGGTTCAGGGATACATAAAGTTTGAGAACAGGGATATCGTAGATACTCTAAGGAGACAGTTCTCTCCAGTTTTTTTTAAACAAAGGAGTCCGTTTGTGATCTCCCTGGTAATAGGCCAAATCTGACAGAAGGCAGTCTTGTAGATTTGACGGTTACCGAGGGTCACCGTCATGGTAACCACCGATGGTATGGCAAGGGATAGTTTGAAGGAAATCAAGGCTGATAATGCGGCCAGACCTGACCAGTTGGATGGTAGATCGCTGAATGAATGTGCTAGTGCTTTACCTTGTGCTCGTATACTAATATTTGATAGGTCGCTGATTTTTGCCAGAAGTACTTGACGACTGATGCAATGCCAATGTAGTACCGATATCTAAGAAGGGAACCAAAAGAATGCCAGCGACTAGAGGCATGCCAGTACTATCTCACTAGTGTGCAAGATGTTAAGGAAATTCATTAGGGCTGGCGTTCAGTTACGCTTCGATAGGCATCAGTTGATAAATAGTCGTCAGCGTGGTTTTCTTTCTGGTGGGCCCTGCTTGACAAATCTCCTGGAGTTCATGGAGCATGTTACTAGTCAGGTAGAGAAAGCCAATAGTTTGGATGATGTTTATCTGGATTTTAGTGAGGTGCCACACCAGCATCTCTTACGTCAGTTAAAATTGCATGATATAAGGGAAACAATCTTGCTGGATAGGGGCTTGGCTGCAAGACAGGAAACAAAGAATAGTGCTCAATGGCACTAAATCTCAATGGGGGCTAGTGCAGAGTGGGGTTATACAGAGGTCAGTATTGCGCCCTTTGTTCCTCACTTTTTTTTTAGATAAGTATTGAGATATAATTAGAAAGTAAGGTGCTTAAATTTGCAGACGGCGTCAAATTGATATGGGTGTCGAAAAATGCAGACCAGGTGCAAGTTAAGTTGAAGACACTAGTGAAATGGGCTTCTCTGTGGCAGGTGTCATTTAATTGTGATAGGTGTAAGGCGATGCATATGCATAGATCTGGCAGTGGGGGCACTACCTAAGAAATAGGAGATCAAGAGTTGGACCAGATCGAGGACGAAAAGGTCTCAGAGGTGATAATTTTTAGAGATTTGACGGCTGAAAAGCAACGTGGGGCCGCTGGGAACAAAGAACGCGGGATTCTGAGACTTATCAACAGAAATGTCTATTAAAAGAGTAGAGATGTTGTCAAAAAGTTGTAAGTAGCTTGTTTCAGATCACACCTAGAGTATTGTGTACAGACCTGGCCCCCATGCCTCCAAAAAGATATAGATGGGCTGGAGAGAGTACAGCGAAAAGCAGCTCGGATGATAAATGAAATTCGCAACTTAGAATATTATAAGTCTTAACGCCTTGGAGTTGCATTCACTGAAATATCGTAGATATAGAGGGGATTTGATAGCGGGTTTGTAATGTTATGAGAGGGATATGCAAGGTAGATCTACAAGGAGCGCTGGAAATTAGGCTGAGACTTGGGGGAAACCAGTTTCTGTTAGCAAACATTAGGGGTAAATCTATGAAGAGACAGGTTTCATTTAGTCAAAGGGCAATAAATCATTGGAATGGGCCGCCAGACCACGTTATAGTACGTCTCTCCCTAGCAACATCTAAAAATCGTTTGGACAAGGTCTATCGGTCTAAACATTTTATTGATAACCGGAGTGGTAACAGTTGAGGCCGTTTTTGGCGCTACCCGTACCATCGTCCGCTATAGCCCGATATAAAGCACTTAGACACACACGAAACACGGTTTTGGTTTCGTCATCTTCAAAAACCATAGGTTTAACAACTGAGAATTCAACACCACACTTGCGGAACGCTGCGATTCGCAGCACACGCAACTCGCGCGCCACCGGAACGATCATGTTTGGTGATTAAAGTATAAAATTATGTTGATAGATGGCGGTAAGATCGGAAAACTTCTCTGCAGGGGAACGCGACTGGTAGCTCGCATCCAGATGAAACAAAACTGTACTTGCCACGACCGCCGATAGCAGGGGGGCGGCCACCAGCATGCTGTGAACAGTCACCGACAGTCACGGATAGTAAGATAGTCACGGACTGCCATGGACAGCAATGTACAGTCACGAACAGCCTCGTAAAACTTATGGGCATTTATGGGCAGCCACAATTACCGGCGGTCGTGCACTATGGACACCAGATAGGCAGGTAATCAGATCAATCAGGTGCGGTGCAACCGGCTGCCACTGGTCATCGTGTAGGCCCAAGCAGTCAGCTCCAACACAGAAACGAAGTTTTGTTGAGTTAATACATGCGCATGCGCTCTAGGTAGATCCACGTCACGATGACCTCACTCCTTTCGTTGAAAATGACAAAGCGTACTCCACAATGCAGGTGAGTCATGGAAAGAGGACCTGGATGTTAAAAGTGCATCGGCCGGGAATCGAACCCGGGCCGCCCGCGTGGCAGGCGAGCATTCTACCACTGAACCACCGATGCCCGGGGGCGTGGGCGGTGAAATATAAAATAGAATTCTATCGGTTTCAGTTATTCATAAACATTTGGATACATGTCGGTAATGATAAGATAGTAGTATTAGCGTTATTCATCGAAAAAAACAGAAGAATGGAGATAAGGTTTGTTTGATATTTTGGCAACGTGCCTTTATCGAAACAAAAGCAGAAGTCAGACTTCTGCTTTTGTCGCGATAAAGACATGTTGCCGATCGAACAATATATCAAGGAATAAGGCTAATACTTCTGACTCATCTCTGTGAATAATGTTCCTCTCTAATACACTGAACAACTTACATATCGGATATCAGTTCAGCTGTTTTCCGCACGTCGCATACAGCACCCATGGCGGGCATGTCTTTCGGAGCTTGGCTTTCGGGTGATAAATTGTTGTAGTAAGAGGTTTTGTTTCCTAACACTTTATGCCCTCATTTTGAGCAATTATCTGAGAATTTTGATTTCAACAAAAGGTAATTCAATTTTTGATACCAGTCTTACTAATCAGGACCCAGGCACCCACCTGTATGCTCATTTTCTTACCTGATGTCGATTAAGGGGAATGTTCGACAGTTGAAGGTATTGAACAAGCATCAGATATGGTGAATAATCTCAATTGTAACTAGTGGCATGATTCTTAGTGCAAAAGACTGTTCAAAGCATCACGATCTCACCATTTAGAGTAAATGTGCTCCTGAACACGTCATCGTTTGTGTCATGGAACGCTCCTCTGACGTCAGAGGGCTGCCAAATTGGCCGTGCGAAATGGACATCTCAGTGAGCGGACTGATTCAATTTTAATGCTTCAACTTCTTGAGAGGTGTCTTGCAAATCAGCGCGGTGATTTCAAAACCCACATATCGCTGCGGGGCCTCGGACAAGGGATTGTCACCGGGGGGCCATCCAAAAAATTGTCATAGCCACAATACCTCATCAAGCAAACCTCTCAGCTGATTTCGCTGAATTTCTAAGAAAGCGCCGACCGGAAAATCAATGCAACAGCCGTGGGTGGAGCTTCTCCAAAAATGTTGGTGGGACCCAGGCCCCGCCAAGAGCATTACAGGAGATTCCACCCCTAGAAAGATCGTCCAAATAAATGGTGAAGTGAGAAAACTTCGAAGCTACCTCCATTTCGGATTATTTTACCTGGAACTGTGAGCTGAACGCAAACGAGGCATGCTTGCTGGGTTTCAATTATCTCCACGATGTACCTTTGTTCTGATTCTTCCGCAAAGACTGGAGAAACCGCTGATAAGCCTTTGTCACGCAGTAATCGATCAGAATGCAGTATCAGCCTGCACGATGCATCTCACTCAACTCATTTTCAGCAGTCCGGCTCCACGTCTCGATGTGAATGCATGGTGATGGGTGAATGCAGACTTAGGTCATCGGACGCCTATGCCATCTTGTCGAGGCTCCGAAGCTCCTTTGATAGAGGTAGATGTAGTGGATCAGGTTTCAATATTTCCAAGCTGTTTTACAACCTCACCGCAACTGATTTATAACCTGTTTGAGCTCGTTAACTTAATGGTTTAACAACAGGCAGTTTTGTCCAAGATGCCTTTGCTTTATGTACATCTTGTGTCATGCACATGATAGTGCATCATTGTAAATAAACTGTTTGACAATTGGATGAAAATGAAACAAATCACGCCAAGAGTGGCATCCAAGCTGGAAACATTGAAAGGAAAAGTCAAAAGTAAGCAATTCACATGCATTGCAGCCGGCCATGGTCAGACTGGAACCAAATAGCTTCCACGCCGCCACAGTTCGCTGACGCGCGTGTTCCCAACGTAATCCGGTACACTTTACAGCGACCCCTCGCAGCGGAAGAACTTCTCCGCAAATTCACGCTGCTTGTACTTCTCCGGTTCCGGCTGACGGTTGCGCCTGTCTTTGTTTGCCAGGAATGCCGCCACCGCCGGACGCGGGTCAAATTTCGCGGTGCCCAAGCAGTTAACACTGATGGCAGGTCGGTCGTTCACCGTTGACAGACTCATGCCCAGGCGATGGCTGCTGCGCACAGTGTTGTAGTGCGACACGGCACGCTCGGTGCTCATGCTGTGCGGAGTGACGCAGAGGAGCGACAAGAGTTACTTGCAGACGCCTGTAGCGTCATCGCCACCAGCTTGCCTTTCATGCCAGGACGCTGGTCTCTGGCGTCGCTTATCTTGCGCCACTGGTCACAGGCGTTTCTTGTAACCTGGGTCACGCTCCCTCTGCCGAACAGCCCGGATGCCAAGCTGCGACCGGCAGCGATGAACTGTTTCGCTGACGTGGACTCAATCATAGCGACTATGTCCTGCACAACTTGCTCCTGCTCGACATCGAGCCTGTCGCCCAGGAAGTTCGTCGCGGCCTGAACGATCTCATTACGCACAGCTTCAAATGTTCTTGACGGCTGGTTTGTCTGCAGCTGGGACGAGCTTTTCCTCCTCGCCACCAGGCAGAGGCTCCTCTTTCATTAACTCCAGCTGCAGCAGCGCTGCGTTGCGGTTCTCCAGCACATCTGGTAGCACCAGGCCCGCGCATTGGATTTTTTTCTGCAGATGGCAAAAAAATCCGCAGATGTTGGCCATGACGCTCGTCACACGGGCTGCGCGGCCACCCGCGATAAATTTCTGAATAAAACCTTCGGCCTCAGCCTTCTCTTTCTTACTGCCTTTTGCTGCTGTCTCCTGCCATACTTCTCTACAGGCCGCTAGGTTCGTCAGGACAGCGTTGATTGACGACAGCAAATGCTCGGCGAAACGGACCTCGAAGTGCTGGGGGAAAGTAACAACCTTCTCGCTGCTCTCATGGAGCCTTTTGTTCCTGAACTTCGATGTTCGGAAGTGCGTTATTAGAGCCCACAGGTCCGTCTTCCAGTGTAGGATCTCCGACACCGTCCTCTCCACACTCTCGAGAGCTAGGTCACTCCTGTGACACACGCACCAGATGGTGATCAGGTCACGTCCCAGCAGGTTACAGCAGGTATGGAGCCTTTTCCAGAGACCACTGCTGCGACCCGAGTTGGCGCTCTCTCCGCCGTGGTCAAGTCAACCAGCTTGTTGAGAGGCAGATCCAGCCCTTCCACAGCAGTTTTGACCGCCTCTAGAAGACCTTTAGCGCCATCTTCTTCCGATTCTACCACGCTTAGAATGCAGGCCTGCAGCTCAGCGTCAGCATCAACCACTCTGGCAGTGATGAATTTGTTGTCTTGCTGCTGACGGTACATACTTCCGTCGACCTGTAGGCTGTGCACAACTCCAGCGGCAATCTTGGCGCCGATCTTGGCCCGCTCTAACTTAGCGACGACGCTGAGCATTTCCCGGTATATGTCCGGATCTCTGTAGTGAAGAGCTGCAGGAGGTGGCTCTATTGGCTGCAGGTCCTCTTCCCAACCACCCTCGCTTATGGCTGTCCAGACTCGGTGCACGTGCAGCGCTGCGAGGGAGCGGGCTGGCCACGACCAAGCGGCCAGAGTCTCGTGCCGGCTATCGTTGTTAACAGCAACGGCGAGATCCAAAAACGTCTTGGTGACACCAGCGGCAGTTCTCTCGAGGATGGACATCCATGGGCGTTTCGAGCTTCCACTTTTCTACTGCTGCTCCAGGTTTTTCGCATCCGCAGCAGCAGCATGAGATTTTCCGTGCATATGATCTACCGCGCTCATTAATTTCTTCTTGCTGTCCGCTCTGACGCCGCTGGCTATGTAGACCCGTCCGTTTACCGAAGCCTTGGCTGCCTCCACCTCGTGCTCTGCGCAGATAGTGCACACCAGCACAGTCCGCTTACAGCCGCTTATCTGCCGGTTTTCTTGGAGAAGGCAGTCGAAAGCGTTCATCGTCCACTGAACGATCAAATTGCTCCCTTGTACCACTCGTCATTTGTCGCACTGCTCTGGCTCGGTTTCGCTGGAGTGGTAGGGTGCGTCTCCGAAGCAGTAGGGTGGATTGTCGAAGGGGCGAGAAGCGTTCCAGAAGAGGCAGGTTGAGTATACCGGGTGGAATCTAGGAGCAAGGAAGTTGCAAGGATTAGAACTGACCAACGAAAAGGAATGAATTTTCACCAAAGGGCACAAGGGTAGTAAGACAGACATTTTTTGACTGCATACATCAAGTTACCAACTTTTGCTTTCTGTTGATGAAGACCGGGATGTTATTTTCGGAGATATCGTGGCACTGGCAGTAATCAAATACTGAGCAAATCGTTTCCTCCTTTGTAGGGAGTTTGAGGTCCAACCGTGTGTCACGTCATGTTTAGACAAGCATTCTGATAATATAGCACGAAAACGCTCGTATAACATAAGCATCAGGTTTTCAGGGCATAAATGTATCGCTGCAGGTCAGTTGCACCAGGGTTATCACCACACGAATCACTAAACATGATTACGCGCTTCGTACGCTATCTTTAGTCTCAGATTAATGAAATTTTTGTGTACTGTATTAGTTCAAAAGGTGCATTTTATGGCAGGTTACAGTAAAACGACACGAAGCGCAATTTGTTGAGCTATTCACTTGTTCTGTAACGCACCTAACATCAGTGAGATGCAAACTAAAAATACAGCCGCCCAGGCTTCAACGGGTCACTGTTAAATCAATGCGGCCTACTGATGCTGATATATCAACAGCATGGCCCCAGCATTTACCACCACCATGTCGTCAGAGCACTGTGGCCTTAGGTAAGGCCATGACCCAACGATATGGGTACATGTTGTAAAACACAGCGTGTTCGTCCATAATCGGCAGTTCGTTAGACTGAAAGGTAAAAATGGACGCTGAGTTCGAATTCACGGTCAAAACAGCCTTTAATGACATTGAAGATCAAATAAAGGTCACCGGAGGTCTCCCTAGGTTAATGATCTGTTTTGACCTCAGTTGTGCGCGAAATATCTTTTGGTCGTAAATGGACCGTTACGGTACGTAAAAACAACGTTAAAAAGCAAACTTGGGTACTAAATCAGATGCTAGGTCAAGATAAGAACTTTCCTCATGCATGCTGTGGGCAGAAAAGTAGCATTGGGGACCGGAGGTCGTCGAAGTGCAAGACAAGTAAAATGCATCTCTTGACCTCTCACGGCCATCACTGGACCTGGACCTCTTACCTGAAAAACATTCTGTTACAATGCCCCTGTTAAAGCACTGAAGTCTTCGATTCTGAGCGTTTGAAAATTCGACCTCACTTGACCTTAAGCTTGACCCTTGCGTCACCTAAAATGCCACTCGGTGCTTTGTTACCTCCTTACCTCAGTGCTTTGTCACCTCACATAGTCATACATATAATTCAGCCATAAAAGTTGGGTCACGAGCAAAAAGAATGAAAAGATGTCTTCCATGTCCATGTGGGCCATAGCCTCAAGATTTAATATTTACCGTTTAACCTCAGTTTCGCCGGGTCAGAATGTGATATATGTTCATTTAATCCCACTTATGCATCTTGGTCTATTCCTGACCTGTGGTGACCTTAACATTGACCTGGGTAAAAGTACACGTGCTTTCGCCTTTTCGCCTTCGGTGCCGCGTTGAAAGAATCCTGAGTTTTGTGTAACTTCTGCCATGGAAGACAGCCTTTTCTGGAATGTCAGTACCCACTAAGACTGGCCAGACTTGTCTTCCAGGATCCCTCGCACCTGGTCCTATCATGCCCACTACCGGGGGGGGGGGGGGGGGGTAATGGGAATGGGGGGGTTGTTTTGGGACCATTGATCTATTCCCAGCCCCTTGCCCTGCCGTGGCCGTGTTGAGCGATAAACATTCCCCTGGGGCCAGGGTTTATCGCTTTCTAGTCGTAAAGACCAAAGAGGCTCAACAAGGGAACAGGACCAATGAGCCCTGATAGGGTAATGAGTGAAATCAAATATATTAGCACAAGCTTTCCTTAGATGACTGAATGTCGTTTTCAAGGAAATGGTACATTTCATCTGTCATACCAAATGAAATTCGGGCTAAGTAATGAGTGGAACGCTTGTCTTTACTTACAGTTCGCAATAAACAACTTCGCCTCTCCATCCCTCCCCTTCCCGCCAAGGCTAACACACTCCTCACTCTTCCCTTGAAACCTTTCCATGCCTATGGATCTCCGATTATTTCGATCTTTGGGGAACTGCATATAACATTTCAGTTTGCTTTCATCCCCTGTTCCTGGCATCCCACGAGATCCACTAGTTATAGTGAGCCACGCCATTCAGACCTGCAGAATGCGGCAGGCCTTTCCCACTTTCTTGCCCTGTCTCGTGACTCCGTGAACCCAAAGGAAGCATCTGCACAGTGCACATCGAACTGGGGATGAAAGAGCATCAAATAGCTACCTTTTTCGCAAAGAGCCGCCGTATGTCCGTGGCAGAACCTAGCGACCTGAACGATTACACCAATCGACAACCGATCCGCCACAGGCAATTGAATTGACGCTTATAGGCAGGGGGTTGAAACCTAGTCGGGACTAGACCTGGCATTCCCATGGTGACGTCACCATGGGATTGCCCCAGAGCATTTGCGTGTCGAGGGGCATCGCCATGCGTGTTTTTTTTAAATAACTGTTTTCGAATACTTCTAAGCTGTTCTCTCCCATAAAACAAGTCTCAAGACGTTTGCCGGTTTGTCTCCTACCCATATTCGGGGTTAAAACAGCTGTGGCTGGTCAAATATTCCAATACCAGCCCGTATTCCCATACCATATTTTGCATCCAACAAGGGCGACTTTTACCGACGTAAGAGATGATTATCACCCTTACTGTCACGGAACGTTTCTTACTGTGATCCAGACGCGGGTTACTTCAAACCGGTGATACATATAAAGAGCGGTCAGCTCAATGGAAGGGAAATATTTGAGTGTGCAACCACTGAGAAGACGGTAGCGATTACATTCAATGTTAACACGAGCCCGGGTGGTCAGTTGGATACCCTTCGCTCGGGGGGTCAATCTGACCCCCCTGAGATCTCAGGAACTAAGAGAGCTAGAGGCATCAAATTCACAGGGTGTATTGACTTGTACGTGATCGCATCAAAGTGATAGTTTGAGGTTTTTGCCAACTATCCGCCATTCAATTGTCTACAGCTATGCAAAACTTGGCGCGGCTACGCCGCGTTGTTCGGAAACCATTCCGGTATAAAATTTAATTCAAGTTGGTTCAAGAATGGTTCAAGAAACCATTCCGGTAAAAAATAACATTCAAGGTATAAAAATGAGAATGAAATTATAGTTCTAGCGCCTCTTCAGCAGCCAAAGCTGCTGAATCAGTCGAAGCAGCCAAATTCCGCTGATTCGACTGATGACGTCACAAGTGTAATCGGCACGTGTTGGTCAACAGCGGATGCATGCCAACCGTAGTTCCCTTGGCTTTTTGAAACGGTTCTAAGGCTAGAAGCCGCTAAATATCCCTTGCTGGGTCATAAAGCACTATTTCTTTTCCGAACTGGCCTTATTATCAGCTGCAAGGCTTATCAAACATTAATTGGCTGACGTCCCAACCGAGGGCCTCGGGCTGGAAAGCCAGGAGACAAAACTCACACAAAGCATTTTCGGTAATTCATTGCCCAAGTTGGATATAGATATACATGCAAACGGAAAAGTTATTAGGCCCATCTTAAAAAAGCAGTGATTAGAAATCACATTGACATGAAGGGTTGAGGTCAGGACAAAGGCCTGCAGACCCCTGTTACATGTTTGCAGGGGCCGGGTCAACTGAGGTGTTTCATTTCTTCAAAAAGTATACGCTGTTTGGCTGATTGAGCATGCTGTGTTACGAACTTGTAGATGCCACAATGGGGTCAGGCCAAGGCCATTCCATAGGTTGGCATGATAATTTGGTGTATTTATGCGACCATGATTCAAAATATTTTCACACCCATTTTGCTGATGCTGAGCAGCTGAAACGTCAGATACAATTTCGTTCTGGTCAGTACGCAGTCAGATGTAGGTATGATGCCAAAATTCAATGCCAAAACGAGGTCAACATTACACGCGGTAAGCTAGTCATGTCAAACATGCTTTCGGATTGCTTGTCCCACAGGAATGCAATATAATCACTTTTAATCTTGCATCGGGTCATCTTAGTGCCTGAAGAGATCAAAACCTGTTGTTTGTCACAACCTAATCTGACCTTTGAAAGGCATTCAACAGCCATGGGCAGGTTAGGGAAATTGATTTTGAACTTGCTGCGTAAATAGCCACCACTTGCTCATATCTTGTTTGAAATGCAGATTTTATCCTTTTCAAAGTGGTAGAAGTTTTAATTTGCCGGGAATAGCGGACAGCAAACTTTCGTGACGATGCAATACCCAGTGCGCAGATCACCTTGATTTATGCATGAATACACACTCTAGCATGATTTCCTCAATACCAAGAGCAGCCACACATTGTCCTTATTCTAAACATCGACAACAATGGGGCACAAGTAAAAGACCTGGTCACAGCATCCCTTTTCTATGCAGCATGTACAGTTCTCACTATTGGTGGCTTGCGGCACAGATGCTTGTCCAATATCTATGCACAGCAACACAGTGTTGACATTTCTTCTCACTGTCAGGACTGTGGATGACCCTTTTTCCATGCTTCCCGTTTAGCCACCTGTCTGACATTCTCATTACAGATCCCTGGCATATCGAAGCAAAAAATTGAATGTTATAGTTATCATCATCTTTCTGCTGATATGATGATATCATCTTTCTGCTGATATGATGATATCATCTTTCCGCTGATATGATATCATCAAGGTCGTGATAACTATCCGTCATCCGTCGCTGGGGGTTAGTTATCATCAAGATGATGATAACTAACCCCCAGCGGTGCGCGCACTCCCCGTGCCCGCCGGAACTGCTCAGCTGATCACACAACTCCCCTGCCTGCCGGAACTGCTCAGCTGATTACACAACTCTCTGCCCGCCGGGACTGCTCAGCTAAGCCCCGACCGTTACAATAATAGGGCAAAAGATACCATCAGTTTCAGCATCAGGCCATGCACTGGTTGTCTTCAGGTTGTCACCTACCATGTTTTATGTTTAAAATACAACCATTGGTATGCAATCAATTATAATGTTTTCTACATCTTATGACAATGATAATCGTGTTAACATATTATTTTGAGTGCTGCACCAGTGGTAAGTGGTCAAGGACGCCAAATTAGTTGGGGCCTTCGATTCATACTCGCCTCCACTCACTCCACTCAGCTACAGCGAACTGAGCAGTATGAAAATGATGCAACCCACCCCTCAAAAGACACCAACGAACAGGTTTGTTTCTTTCCAGATTTGGCTCACCTTTTTCTCAAAGTTAGGCTCAGGCCAAATATTTTGGGGGACTGGAGCCCCTGACTGAAAAGGAAGCTGTACTCCTGTCATATGCCAGTCAGTGTCAGGCATGTCGGTATAATTGCTGATGTCAAGTATGACCCAGCACACGCATGATGAAGATTGTCTTATGTTTCTAGCACTTGTACAATCACAGGACTATGTCTAGCACATTTGGGGCACAGGCGAAGACTGGCACAGGTTGTCCTTTACACAGGGAACCGCTTATGCTGTTGGAAAATGACTAGCTGCAACTATTAGTACTGCATGATACATGGATGAATTACCCTGTCCCGAAACCCCGCTAGGTTTTGTGAAGTCAGTCTCGGCCTACCAGCAGGTATCGAAGAAATCACACAACGTGCTTCAGTTCGACGCTTAAAGTTTTGCCTCTAGATGTGCAAGTAACCATGTTTGACACATCAAACCAATTTTATAAGGCCTCGCTGTGCCAGGATCATCTACATCACAAGTGATCCACAAATTTCCAATATATTCAGGCCCAATTTTCACTAATTTTCGGCTTTGAAGGTCAAAGGTATGGGAGGGGCGGGGGCGGGGGTGGGAGGTGAGAAGATTACTGGTTGGGGCTGGTCTTCAGTCTCTCTGAAAATTTTATTTTTTCTCTATGTACATTGATCGGACATAAATCATCAAAACTTTATTGGAGAATCCTTGGTGTCCCTGCTCGTAATGTAAGCATGTAGCACGACAGTTTCTTCTTAGAATGGCTTGCAGAAGCCCAGAAGCCAGAAGCCTTGCAGGACCTGGAGAGCACCAGTAACAAATATCAGCTTGTCACACTCTGCTGATGTGCGTGCTGCCTATGGTCTGATACTTAGATACCCAAGGTTTCAGGGCGTGTTCCCAGATTTTGTCATTGTTAGCCTCCATAAGGGCGACGCCAATACGCATGTGTGAATATCTTAAGTACTTTACATCAGCATCATGCAACTTCCTAAAAAAGCTGGATTGAGAGGTAGATACGTCCACACAGTAGTTGGTATTGTGCAAACATAGCTGTGTTACAACATTAACCAGTGCACCGCTTCCCCAGATTTTGGCAACTTTAGATGGTGCTGTTCGCATCTCCTGACCTGTTCTACCTCATGACAGTTGCTATCTGGAACAAACGTTATGAATACAAATAGACCTCATCACAAATTTTACATTACATCATTCTTTTGATATTAGTAAGATGACCCTGAAATGAAAGGTGCCAGGATAACAAGCAGCCTGGGTCTCAGATCTGCCACTGACACATAACTTGATTATAATGCCAATGAAACGGCTTATGTTACACATGTGTCCTGTAATTTGCTTACATCGTGGCGTTTGCTTCGTGATGTCATTTTTCAACCATATTGTTTTATCAAAACGTGACTTTTTGGAGTTGCTCGGCAAAAATGGCGGTTAACGGCTTGTGTGCAATATTGTTTTGGTTTGTCTTTTGACAGGATTGCTGTGTAGGAGACATTCAGCCATACGTTCTACACATATTCAGCATTACATAAACATGTTGTGTATTGGTGTCTTCGGAATTCATCTCTTGAAATTCAGTGCAAGAATTCGATAGAAATAGTGCGATTTCCTTCGTCATTTCTGTCGTGCCTATTTGCCTGTATTCCGGTTACGGTTTTGAAACGGAGGGTGATATTGATTTCTTTTCTTGCTTCAGACAAGACTCCGCGTCCGGCACCAGCTCACTCACATTACCCTGCCGTTATTGTGTCATGTTGAAGAGGAGCAGCCGGCGCCTCTACGTTCCGCTTTTTCGCCGTGCGTAAACCCTCCAGAAGTACCGTCCCAAGAACTCTCGTACTCCCGACGCGCATCACGTGGCGGCGCCCGCTGTCTGAGTGCTCCCTGCAGACGGGGTCGGTGGAGCCGGCCTTTCTGTGCCATGCTTACCCCCCTCCGCGTGGGAAATACGTGATTCTGGCCGCCGATGCCACCGTTGGCTGCGCCCGGTGGCTTTGTTCGGTCAGCGATCCGGACCGTTGCGTTGAGACCTCTGTGCCGACACATCAGGCGATCCAGCTCCGCCTGACGCGAATGTGAGTGGAATGGCCCGCTACGTTATTTTTTAGTGTCCTGATAGGAACAAATGAATGTGAGCCATGTTTTGCTGGCGGTCCCAGCGAATGGCACCATCTAGAGATGGGGCCGTTTTTTTGCTTTCCATGCCCATGAATCCATAGCTGTTTTACATTTTCCACATGTCCGCTTCAGAGCGTAATTGAAAAAATATTGTCGTTCGGTGAACAGCATTGCGATAAAATCGAATAATCGCATGAAAATATCGACGTCAGGGAGTCAAATTAGTGCAGGAGTTAGAGGATGCGTTGCGGGCTTTTTCGCTTTTCCTATCATTTCCAATTTGATATTTGTCACAACGATCCGTGTGCTCGTGACGTTGCATCTCGACTAGAGCCAAGACGGATGCAAATTCACCGCTTCGGATTGCCATGGGTAAAAAAGCTTGTTTAACTGTAATTTACAACCCAAACGCCTTCCCGACAAGAGCCTATATTTAACAAAAATGGAAGTTTCATGCTCACCTGGCCTTCCTCTCCTCAGATAAGTACATTGTGCGCAATGATACACCTGTTGACAGGTGTGTTATCCCCCAAAACCAGTTGAGAACAGAACGGATGACAAATATTGCTGAAAGCTAGCCACAGATGTACTTATAATTGTCTCGATCCCTCCAGATACCGCCCAATTTTCCTTACAGAGTTGATGAAGTGAAAGGAGTGGACGGAGAAAAATAAATATGCATATCATACAGTCTCGTTTATTGGGTAACAATGGTTCGTATAGCTTCCAGTCAGGCATGCAATTTTAATGCACGAGTGTTTTTTCCTGAAGTCGCCAATGCAGAAATTAAGACCAGAAACATAAGGTTGAAATCGCTCGCAGTGATTAAATGTTTAATGGTCGCTTTGAGCTTTTAAGTGGTTACAGCACTACGTCTTCTAAATTTTAGGCCAAGGAGGTAAAACGTAAGACACAATTTGAACATCTGTAAAACTTACTGACTCGCTCGTTATCATAGGATTCCTTCCCATTTGTTGTCGCGATGAGGAGCACATGATCGCTTACATCCTCATTTGTTATTGGTTAAAACCGTCATGCGATTAGTTATCGAACACTTTACAAACCCATCTTGGTGCCTCCGGATATCCTGCTGCTGATGAAAAGTATGTCACGTCGCGTACTGCCAATGTATATACTTTGTCTGCAGACGGTAAAAAAGCGTCCACTCGCTTACGAGCGTAGAACTCATATCAATGCCTACCGTTCATGAAAAAAGACTGAGATGCTCTCATTGCTCAAAGTTTTATTCAACGTATGCTTTCAATGTCGATTGTGATGAAATTTTGCGCATTAAAACACTGAAAGAGTATATCGTGTTTTAGTGGCCCAGACCTCTTTCAGCACTGCCTTGTGTGGAGACAATTTGTGGCCGATTTGTGGGTACATTTCGTTGCCTCCCAATTTTTTGAAGGGTCCTTTTAGTACCGTTTCTAATCTGCTCCTCGTCCTTACTGCCCCTTCTTTCCTGCATAAAATATTTAATCGCTCACTAAAAGAATTAAACTCTTCATATGAACTTGATGACGGCATGCAATTGCCAAGCCGAGTTCGCGCACCACCTTAGTTTTTTGTTAGGGTCAATAAGTAATTGAATGAGATGCAAAAACGCTGATTTGGAAACTGACAACGTAATTTTCTATAATCGTGCATAACCGCTTTCTTGTCTGAGTGGTGCGATTCGCATTAAAATGCGCCATTACGGTATCGAGCACCGTCAATCACCTGCGCTCGCGTCCCGGCGTGTTTTTCGCCAGAGGCATTGTGCAGAGCTCGTAAATGCAGGCAAATTTGAATGCAACATTCGGTGGGTGTGCGGTGTGAGCTGTGAGTAGAAGCTAGCTTCCTACATGCCTTAGCCGAGGCATATAGGTGAGGCATACCCAAGTTTGCACAGGTTCCTGTCCAGCAGTATGTGTAGTGTGCACGGCTATGAATGGGGTATGAGACTGAATATCTGAACTCTGAACATAAGTTCTTTTACTGTGTGAAGACGTTCAGTTAACTGCAATTCACACCTGATATCAGAATTTCAGTATCAGCATGGGGACAGCAATATTGTCAAAAAAATTATTTCACTTCAGAAAGAGGCACGGGAAGTTAGCCAGCTTTGATAATGTTTCATTCGGACAACAGCTGTGAAAAATTTCATTGTGGGATTGGTCGGTGTAGCTTTCGGGGATAAACCCAGTGCGGGACGACAATGTGCATAAAGTTTCATGACATTTTTATTCTTAGAATGCACTTGCCTGGCAGGTAGTGCCACGAATGAAACACGAGTGCTGCTCTTGGGGCAAGATTCACGCTGATACACCCCATTGACATCTTTGGTGTGCCTTGCTAATTAGGAAAAGCTGATACCAGAAGCCTAAAGCCGTTTCTAATAAGTAGTTTCAAATTTATGCCATGTCTATGTATCTTCAAGAGTGCATATTTGAAAATGCCCGTGAGAAATGCCCTGAAAAGTAAAATAAGGATCCTAGATTCAGGAGCATGTTTGTGTTAAAGCATTTGGAAATTTTGTACATGTGTTTCAAGTGATGTAGATTTTGTAATAATTGGAGCATGTGAGGTAAAGCAAAACTCTAAATTAGGAATGGAACCCGCCACATCTGGCACAAGATTCAGGATGTCTTCAGGCTTGACATTTTGCTGGCACTTGTGCCATAGCTTGTAGGCTCGTTGATTACTGGAGAGCAATTTTTACTGAGTAGATTGAGTTGGCGTCCCATGAAACACAGGCCATGTGAACTGTGGTTACATGGTGTATTGATTCATGTGAGTAATGTTTTTATCAGATTTGTTGCACCCTGTGGATATCTAAAACATATACCAACACACTGTGGGATTATTATGTATATGAGGCGAGGAAATGAGTATGTCACGCTCACTTTTTCATTGGCATAAATTATAGAAATCCTTAATCACTTTTCTTTTGGGGCCGCCATCAGCTCACTGGCTGACAGGAAGGAAGTACAGGTTAATTCCCCAAATTGGTTACAATAGGCAGAATGTACTTGAGTACAAAAATTAGCGACCTCCACATTTTACATCTCGCCTCCTTTTTCTGTTTGCAAATTATCTTAGCCCCCACTGATCAGGTGGAGGGGGGGGGGGGGGGGGGAATCGAAACCCTCCCTAAGGTTTTTTAAGAATGCCTCTTTGGCATGCTGGCGCTTTGGGGCCCCGAGCAATGTAAATCGTTGGCTCCGGCTTTGCCCCTGCTTGGGAAAAAAGCGTTTAGCCCCATGCCGCCACGAGGCCGACTGTGCGTCACTGGTGGCGTCTGACCGAAAAATAGGCCCCTATTGTCTCAGTGAGCCCTTCATCAGCACGCGGAGCCCTCTGGCTGGCAGCTGAGTGTCCGGCCCTGTGGGCCAGGGCACCTGAATGCGACCTCTTGCTGGCTTTTCGGGCCCTTCGGGCCCTCCAATCGGATCCTTAATCGTAGGTTACGAGGGGCCCGAAGGGCCCTCGAGACCCTAGGGGCCTACGTGCCCCTACCTCCCTTGTTTGCGTTGCTGATCAAGGCGAGGGTTAAGGAGACTGGTCATACCATTTGTATGTTGTCGGGGAAAAGCGGAAGCTTTTTTACCTTCCTTGTTCTGTCCCGGCTGCTGTCCCATGGTCCACAGTTCCGTTCTTCTTCTTTCTGATTCATCCCTCTTTCACGTAAAGAACGTATATTACATCTACCGCCCTTAAAATTACAGCAGCAGCAGCAGTTAAAATAAGGAAACTGTAAGCACGGGCTCAGCTGCACCCTTACTACAAGGACAATGCCCGCCACTGCTTTCCTAACGCATGCTCTTTTGAGCCCTCCTCCATTCTCATCATGCCCTGACCACCCCAGCCCTTTAAGGCGCACCCACCCCCGCCCCCCCCCCCGCCCAAACGGTCCGCTAATGGGGATTTGCATTGTGCCTCGCACCAGTCTAATGGTCACACAGACTGCCGGTTTCGTCAGTCTTCTGCTGCGAACGCCATCTAGCTCCCGCCGCGGCGAAGTCGCCTCACTGTGACTCCCTCCATCGGCTCTGGAATACTGCGCCTGGTCTCCGGCGTTTTGCCGGCCTGGCGGACTTCTGACGGCATGCTTTCTGTGCCCTCTGGGTCGCAGCCAGGTACCCAAGCGGTCCACCGGAAGCCAGCTCCGCGGCGGCGGTGCGCGCGCTGCGCGGCGGAACGTTGGCTACCGGTGCTCGATACCAGCGCTCTAAGATGGCCGCCCACTAACAATATTCGGCGCGTCGCTGAATGGCTGAATGACGGAAATTGCACGCCGGATTGAAAAAGATCCCCTGTAGTCGTATACGCGCGGACAAGATTGACCAGGACTTTTCTAAATCCACAAGCGGATAAATTTCAAACATGTAACAACAATGCTGTCTGCCGCTATAAGTATTTGCAAAGAGTCGACCACGTTTTTTGATATCAATAATACGCAAGACAGCAATAATAGCAAAACAACATTCGACCGCTTGTATTTCTCGTAATGCCAACCCGAACAGAATATACTAAAGCAGAACTCAAGGTCACAAACACAAATAACAGGCATAAACACGAAACATTTTGGAAGCATCAAACGTAAGAAATCCACAGCGCAAGTCGCTGTGGAGATCAACATCGCCCCAGCCCAAACCAGGCTTCTGATGGGGCAACAAAGGCGTCACACTAAACGGCATCCGGGGTGGGTGACGGAGATTCTCCATCGCCGCCGAGCCCGCGGCGAGTACGCTAACATTGTTCAAGAGCGCCGCACTGCTGACCCCCAACAGCACCAGCTGTGCTTTTGTATGAGCCGGAAGACGGCTGCGGTACTGCTGGCCGAGATCGGGCCGACCAATACCCGGCAATCCAGCAGCTGCTCCACGAGCCAATAGGCGCTGCTCAGCGCCTGTCGTCACGCTGAGGTACCGTCAGAACAGCAATCTGTCTACACAATTAGCATCGTTTGCTTTCACTCAAGTTGAGCTGAAGCCTTAAAATAATCAAACAAATTGCTGAATCATGGCGTAAAACTGCTTCATTGCTACCTTGTCCTCTTGCTGTTTCTCGTCGAGCCACCGGAGTTTTTGTGCCGCTCTTGCTGCAGTCCAGAATGTGAATTATGACGGTGGGGGGGGGGGAGGAATGCAATAGGGGCAAAAAAAAACCATCGTTATAGTCAAGCGTCAGCTCCGCCTTACAGACGTAGCCCAAAGACATGCCCCACCGGTTAGAAGTCGGCCCCGCCCTGCTGCAGCGACCAGGGGCAGTGCTGCTCAGCCAGCTGGTGGTACGCGGAGCCGGGCGGCACGCGGCGCTCGCGCGTGAACCGCCCCCACGTGTGCACCAAGTGCGAGCCGTTCACGCGCTCCAGCACGGCGTCCCGCGCGTCCAGCTCCAGAAACAGGCTCCAGTTTTTCCATGGGATGGCGTAAAAGCACTGCCTGCGGCCGTGGGAGGGGAGAGGGTCAGGACGACGTTATGGTGACCGCAGAGGGGCACATCTGTTGGCGGGCGGGGACGGGGCACAGCTGTGCTGTGTGTGAGTGACACAAGATTTCGAATTCAACTGTCGAAGCATTAAAAACGGGTGCACGTGTAGCCCAAGATCCACGACGTCAACGGCCTTACGCAGCAGCCTGCCACAAGCATACCCTAGACTGGAGGCACAGTCCGTCCTGAGCACGTCATGCGTCGGATTACTGCGCATCGTTCGAACAGAGGAGACCCGCCGCCTGCCTCAGCCCTGCTCCGAACGTCTCACCTGGTCGCGATCAGCAGCGCTGCACCGCCGGCTGACGCTCTGCACTAATGGCGGCGTCAGCTGGTCTGACACTTTATCTGGACCGTCCTCTCCGTGGACGTGGCATGCCTTCATCAGTCACCGTCCGCTCTCACCGGCCATAGCTGATGTAGTGGTCCCCGCGCTCACCGGCCAAGGATGGTGTAATGGCCCCCGCTTACCGTCCATGGTTCGTGTGGCGGTCCCCGCTTTCACCAGCCGTAGCTGGTGCAACGGTCCCCGCTCAGCGAATGGAGATGGTGAAGCTGTCCCCGTTCACCGTCGGTAGCTGGTGCATAGGCTGTCTGCTCTCATTGGCCGTAGGTTGGTCCCACTCACCGTTCGTCGGTGGTGTAGCCGTCCCCTTCTCACCGTCCGTAGATGGTGGAGTGACCGTTCGCTCTCACCTTCCGTAGTTGGTCGGGTGACCGTTCGCTCTCACCGTCCGTAGATGGTGGGGTGACCGTCCGCTCTCACCGTCCGTAGATGGTGTAGTTTCCGCAGTGGGTGGCCGCCAGCGGCGGGTCTCGGAGGCCGCAGGCCTCGGTGAGCACCTTGGTGACGACGCCGGGCCCGTTGTGTCCCCAGTTGTACGGGTCGTAACCCTCTGTCAAGCGGCTCGCCAGCAGCCGCGGCACGGCCGAGTCGCGGCTGAACTTGAGCACACCTGACGCCACGATTCCCTCCGACTGCAGACCAGCACCATCGTCCAGCGCTGCGGCCGTGGCGGCAGACGAAGGTCACGGGCCTGACCTAGACTGGCGGCTGATCGGGTCACGCGCCACTGGGTCCAGCAATCACCGGAGGACGCTGGTTACCCAGACGGATCGCAGGTAGCGGCCGAGACAGAGCAGGCCGTGCAGTGAAACACTATGCAACTACTACTGCAACAGCAGCAACTGCCCTATGCCTGCAACACATCACCGTAGACAGCACAGATCATCATCATCTTCACAATGGCGTAGCTCGGAGGGGGGCAACAGGAGGACAAATTGGGTTATAGAGGCTTTTCTCACCAAAAGGTCCCTCTTCGTCACGTATCGGCCTGATTCTATGCTCGGAATTCACTTTGCAAGGCATTACGGGCCATTTTTGGTGTTTTAGAAACGTTACGGACACTGGTGTTCATTTGATTTCTTTTGTGAGTGTTCTGCCCCCCCCCCCCCCCATGTGTCCCCTAGTGTTGGCTTGGTCTCGCCATATTTGGGGATGGGACATTACAAAAACACAGAAAAGGGATGGCAATTACACACAAAGACGATCTTCTTTCATTCTTCCTCGCAGTGTCGTTACTATGGGGGGTGCAGCTGAATAACTTGAAGCCGCAACCTTAATATGACGTCCCCATTGAAGGGGAAGCTTTAGGCATTGGGGTGAATCATCTCATACTTTGAGGTTTTCTGTCCTTCAAACGTTAGCTGCTGTCCGCATCCAAGTATGATACTGACGCCCCTTATTCTTTGTTGCAATTTTTCACGGGACAACACAACCGAAGTAGCAACTTTTTACTTTGGCACGGAATCAATAGTATAAATGATGGGTTCAGAGGAGTTAAAACTGAAAAACCACGCAGAAAAGAAAAATTTTGCCAAGACAGATTTTTTATATGATTCCGTGCTGAACATTGAGCATCGCTGTCACTTTTAACACGCGCCCGGGTGTCCGGTTGGATGCCCTTCGCTTGGGTGGGAGGTCAATTTGAATCCCCTGAGATCTCAGAAACTAAGAGAGCTAGAAACACTAAATTCACAGGATGTCTTGACCTGTACGTGAACTCATTTAGGCCAAAGTTTGAAGTTCCTAGGTCATGACCTTCGCGCAAATAAGGTCAAACAAATCGAATTCCAGGCTGGTCTTCAAAAAGTCCATAGAGCCAAGATACTGTTCTAAGCAAAAGGTCACATGATCATTTAAGATCAGTGACCTTTTGAACCTTTAAAGACCATGGTGACTAAGAGCACACGAGACTGCATTGAGTTTTGCATTTGAAAAAGCGACTAAGATTAAGTTAGGCAGTATGTTCCTAAAAACAGAATGTTGACCTGAGTCATGTTAGGTCAGTGACCTATTGTGGTCTTTAAGGAAGTCCATGGAAGGTGTATAACGTAGTTCCTGTTATCAACAAATTCCAAATGGGCGCCAGAAATCACCTCATACAGCAAGCTCTAGAGTAATACAATAAGTTGGCTTTGACTTTCGTCTGACCTTTGTACCTGACCCTAGATCAATGTTATTTGCTCAGTCACTTGTTGTGTTACTTTAGAAAGCATCTCAGAGATGTGTGGCTTCGTCTAACACTCCGCTTTTGGATCAGATCGAACGATTCCCTAGAAATTGCCCTCGCTGAAACCATGACCTGATCTTGACCGGTCACAGGTCCGCGACCTTACATGGTACATCTAAGTTGTTGATGCCAGACGATTTTCAATTCAATTGTCTACAGGGACGCAAAACTTGGCGCGACTACGCCGTGCCGTTCGGAAACCATTTTGGAAAAACCTTCGGGGGGTCAAGTTGACCCCCACCCCCACCCAAGTGCGTGTTAATTCGCCATCCCATAACTGTAGTACATCTGCAATAGATCCACTTTGCCTCGGTCTCTTATCCGAATAGCATGAAAGGTCATTTAGTGTGCAATGCGATTACACGGCCGTGGGCTGCCCTGTAACCAAGCTTACACTATCAAGCTGACGGTTAAATGACCCTCATTGGCGGACCATATAAGGCCACTTGTCCTGGACGACGAACATACCACGACGCATTTCGCAACACTACGAACGCGGCCAAAATGCCTTGAGCGCTCTGTCGTCGTCGGGCTTACGGCCCGATCATTGGTGTCTTTGGGCAAAAATATACTTTTTGGCGGGCGTTTTTCACCCTGCAGGCAAAAAACTTGTACAAAGACGATGTCCGTGAATTGCCCCTTAATCAGTTGTGTCGAATCATGTCACCTGTGACATAAAAAGCAGTCATGCATGGTTAAACTTTGACAAACACATGGCACCATTAATTGGAAAAGTGGTATCGTTTTTGACGGCACTAGGCCTTTTGGACAATATTTCGAAACAGTTTGAGCTTCATTCGTGTGACATTTTCTTTTTAATCGTGTAGCTGCGCTCTTCTACCATTGCAGGGAATTCAACGATTCGAGATCAAATCGGACATATAGGTTGCAAGGGTTTCAGGTCTCACGTGTATCGCTGTGTGCAGCAGGAAATGGTGAAATTGAATGCTGCGCAATCTTACGCAAATAATTCAAACTTCTTTTGTAGGCTGGTCATTTAGCACGCCGAAAAACTAGCTCACATCAAATTAAAATGACTCACCCTAATATAACATGCATCCATTACAGAGAAATTTACGCGCACCTCAGGCTGCGCAACAAAAATATAATAAACATACATGTAGCGGTTCTATGAATGACACAAGCATTTGCTCACCACTATTAGAACAAACTCATCCTCAACGTTGTTTTGACAGCGCATTTTTACGCACGCAATTCAAGCAGCTTGCTTTTAATCTTAATTCTACACAACTATCAGTCAATATAGGTCGATTCCTGAGCATCCTTGATAATGATCATGGTATTGAGTACAATTATTGATACCATGGCGTAGCTCAAATGCAAAATGTGGTACGACACCCAATTCAGACAGACATTTTCCCTCAACGCTCGTGATTCGCACTAAAATTGCACTTCAGATGGAGCAACATTTTACAAGGGAGGCGCAGCGACCTACTCCAAGGACGACAAAATCAAACTAGAGTAGACTGTATAATTTGCCGAGATGGCTTGGCCTCCAAACCTCGTAATTGTATCCATCAATGTATCCAGTTATCTATCACCATAATGCGGTCGCCTCATAGAAATGAAACAGATATGTTTGCTTACTGAGCAACGCACATATTAACGCTTTGACAACCCATACCCTGGCCATGTTAAGTCGTGTTTGCCCTCACCGCAGATCACACGTAACAGCTGAGCGCGTAAGCGATCAGCAGACTGCGCAGCTTGAGCCACACGACACACGAACGCCTGACATGTAATGCTGAAAAGCAACGGAGAACGGAAATAACCGAAGTCCTTAATGACTATCCCTGTACCGTATCCAACCAAGAGTATGTGCTGCCGGCCCTGGCCGCCTTCAAAGTGTGCCTTCGGCACGCTAAGGCGGCTTCCAGAGATCTGCCTCTTCCATATCAGAAGGTGCCTCCAGTTTCGCCTCCTTCCGTGGATTAGTCCTTGCAGGACTGCTATACTGTTTAATTTGAAGGTTTTTAAAAATGATAATACAATTTGCAATACAAACTGACTCTCGTCAGAACAAAGTGTGTAAGTCCGTTGACACAAAATAAGCGGAGGGACATCATGGGCCACTCGGTTCCCCCCAAACAAGCATGAAAACAGACAACCCTATTTGAGAGCATTTTACAGTAATGTTGCCTTTGACACCGAGAGTGCCTTTGCAACCTCAAATGGGGAGCTTGTCCGCCTGGTCACGCCACAGTATCTCGGCAAGTGCTGGACTCGTACCCACCCACGACTCGAAACCATCCCCGTATGACAACAGCACGGACGTCCGCCCCCTCTTGCTCTTCCCCACCCCTCTCCCTCTGTCTCCCTCCCTCCCTCCCACTCTCTTCCTCTCCCTTTCTCTCTATCTCTTTCCCTCTCTCTTCTCACCGGCCAGTGAGCGGCGTACAATTACATCCGTATCGAGGTAGAGGCCGCCGTGGTGCAACAGCACTGCAATGCGCGCCGCGTCGCTCATGTGGACCACCGGCCAGGGCGACCGCAGCACGGCGCGACTCTGGTACCACCGCTCGAAGGGCGTGTCGGCGAACAGCGACCCAAAGTCGAGCCGCGCCAGGATTGTGTTATTGCGCTCTAGCAGCCGGTCGGTGAGCGCGGAGCGGCGCAGGCGTGGCGCTGCGGCTAGCAACACGACGAGCATGCTCGGGTGCGCGGACGCCGCCGACTCAACGGTGCACCACTCGCGCGGAGTGATGTGGCGCCGGCCCGACGTCTCCAGCAGGAAGATACAGCCGTTGGGCGGGAGCGGCGGCGCCACAGGCACAGTCAGCCAGCGCTCCGAGTCGACGGCCGCAGGAGGAGGCCCGCGCTCAGCGGCGGCAGGGTAGAAGACGGCCACGAGCGCCGGGTCGGGACGCCACCACACCAGCCAGAGCAGGAAGAAAAGCAGCGGCGCGGCGGCGCTCAGCAGCAGCCAATGACGTCGCCGGCTGCAGCCGACGCACGCCCACACCCTGCCACACATCGGTACTGAACACGCCAGCGATCCGCCAGCGCCGATGCGGACGGGAGAGTCGATCGATCGCGTTATCTGTTTGTGGTAAAAAGCGTCGCTCCTGTGGCCAGCTTGTTTAGGTTCGCTCTGCGGTCGCGCAAGTGTCCTGGTCGCCTCGACGCGTGACGTCACTCGGTGCACTTTACGCCCGGCGATGGTACTGGATCGTCCGCCAGATGTTATTATCAACACTATGTGCTGGAGACATCCATTGCAACCCGGCACACCTGGCTTGTTTAAGCTATGTGGCAAACGCGATGACGCGGACGGAACAGCATGCGTTTTTCCCACCTCAAAATTCACTATGCACGCGAGGGACGCTGGGCGCCGGCCGGGCCTTTGGGCGCCGGCTGTACCAGCTGGTCACTCGTCCACCAACGGCGCTGTGACCCTCTGGTGCCGCTGCTGCATTCCCGCCAGATGTGATGGCGTTTCGTCGTTACAAAACTGCTCGCCTGCTCCGATTCTGTACCGTTGCCCCGGTCTTCTGTGTGATGCGGCCCTCTGGTTGGATGGTCATTGCTCCGATCTTCTGTCTAGCGCGGCCCTCTGGTTGGGTGGTCATTGCTCCGATCTTCTGTCTAGCGCGGCCCTCTGGTTGGGTGGCCATTGCTCCGATCTTCTGTCTAGCGCGGCCCTCTGGTTGGGTGGTCGTGTCGTGGCTCCGGTCACGCTCGCGGCACCGCCGGTCCCACCCGGCGCGGCAGTCACACCCGCACCTGCCGCCCCCCCCGCCCGCCACCGCACTGGGAGGCCGTCTGTCAAAACATGCGCGCGGACCCGTTGCTTCATGCAGACCAGCCCCCGCCCCGCTCCCCTCCCCGGCCTCCACTGTCGGCGCGCCGCGCGCCGGAGGTGACCTTAGGGGGACAAATTTATTGGACAACCAGAATGCCCACTTCAACACCAAAATACGCACCCTGATCACCAACTGAGTCAGCAAGCCGAAACGGCCAGCTCATTACCGAAAGACTATATCATCAACAATCGTAGAAATTAATTATCAAAATCTGGTTTAATAAGCCGACCAGACTTCAAGGCTACAGGTGAAGGGGATATCATCACCGAAGTGAATCACATCATAACCGAGAGAGTATCAGCTTGTCGCTCTCCGCAGCGTAATTGATATAAACTCCCTGCGATCCCATCCCACCCGTGGCGCTATAGGGGCTCAAGTCGCTATAAACGTACTGGCAGGGGTACATCTAAGACAATTAGACACGGACTGAGAGCATTCCAGTGGGAACCCATAACGTGGGGGTGGTGACGAGGTGAGGCGGACCTCTGTATTCTCGATCTTGGCTGACCTTCTGTGCTCTCGCCTCTCGCCAAATTTCGGGGAGTTCAAAGGGCAGATAGACCGTGGCAAGCATCATGGTACAAGCAGCTGTTTCCATAAAATTCTGCCGTCGGATTGTAATTGCACAATGGCTGGAGACCCAGAGCACACACAGCAACTCTGCTCAGCGTCAGCTCTCGTCTCAAACTCATCGAGTCAGAAAGGTTTTAAAGACCGTGATGACAGCAATAAAACATTTTACCCAAGACCGTATATGGACTACAGTATGGACGACAGGTAGGATGATCGGGCCCCGTCTAAAACAGGGCCCAAGTCTCTTTTAAGGCCCGGACCTAGGGGCTCTGAGGGGCCACTGTTCTTTTCTAGAGTGCGTGACTAGTCAGACCCTTATATTGTCTCGTTTTGGATCATTTATTTGTCATTTCTCTTATTTCCATCCCATGTCAGGCAAGAGGAGCTCGACCAACACAAGTGACTTTCTGACATTCAGGGTCCCGTCCTGTCCCTCTTCTGCAAAATGTGCCTGTGGCCAACTGCGAGCCCCTTGCCGACACAGGCCCCCGTGTTAAGCACTCTGTGCCTTGTTACAGGGAGCCACCTTGTTTCATGAGTCCCACCAACTCAGGAGGCCTTCAGTGACAATCGCGGGCACCGGTCTTGTCGCTGCTTAGTAAATGGATGCCTTCTTCCAAGCCTTCTCAGAGCCAGCTGCTCAGCCTCGACAGTCTCGGACCTACAGTAGAAGCCTTCGTCATCACGGGAGCACCGACAGGCGCAACGAGTCCCTTTGGCTGACCTTTGAGGGCCAGACCTTCAGCCCCGGGGTCGTACCCCGGCCAGCCCTCTGGCCCTCCAATCTGGCCCCTGATAGTCTGTGCCGATGGTCCTGAAGGCCACTCAGGGCCTCGCGGGAAGGATATGTCCCCACCACCACCAGCTGGCTGCGCTCCTGGATGTTTAGGCATGCACGAAACTCAATGCTAGTTAGCGACTCGCTCTCAGAATGCACATCCAATATGATTGTTGGCGCACGTGTCCCGAAAAGTTCACAAGTTGATGCCAGTTTGGTTTAGAATATTGCCGTTTTTTGCTGGTGGGCCTAATATTTTAGATTCTGGTGCAAATTTGTGATGTCCTACTGCATCTTGGTGATTTATTTCACCATCTGGTGGAACCTCAGCCAAGCTGGTGGATAATAGTGTTTCTGGACACTTTCCTCGTACATGTGGTGATGTAAGTACGCATTATGGTTAGGGTTTGTTAAAACGGCCGTGAAAACGTCCATATTGGTGGCAAAAATTAAACCGGTTGTAAAGTGTATGTTTTGGTACGGATTCATCCAATTTGGTACCGTGGATGTGTAGTTCCTCTGACTTTAATTTTGGTGACGGATTAATAGGGAGCCGTGACCGTTCTCTCTTATGACGTCACTCACGGTGTGCCGTCAAACAGGTTCGTGACGGCTACGAGAACGGCCATTGTTCTAGAGAGATTTGCGGACAGAAATGTCTCTAGAAGTGATTAATTCTCGACGCCGCTGCAATCTTGTCCGTTTGGCTCTAGATCGAGATTCTCGTGTTTTGCGTGGTGTTTCGCAACTGGTTCACAGCGGTGAACACGGACGGTGTTCTAGAAAAATTTGTGAACAGAAATATTTCTATAGATAATTTTGGAAAACGCTGCAATCACTTTCGTGTGACTTTAGATCGCGGTTCACGTGTTTCGCGTGGTGCTTTACGCCTGGGGATTTCTGGGAGACGAAATCAAGGTCGGATCCAGCGGAAAGGGGGCAACCGGGCCATGCTTCCGAAAGATGGTCAAAGTTGTTTTTCTCAAAAACTGAGATCTCTATAGTCTAGGCCTAGAGGAAAGCAGAGTAACTTTTACTAGGGGGAGTTTGATGGAAACCAAAGAGAGTTTGGTGGAGGTGAGGTTTGCCAGGGATCCTTTGCGGTGGCCCTGATGAATCATACTTTATGAACCGCGCGGGCGCTGTTATCATGAGCGGCGGCTGACCCAAACCAGCTCACTGGCCTCCAGTCCAGGCTTGATAAGACCGGCTAGACATACGTGGCTGTGTATACATACATGCATACATGTACACACACACACACACACACACACACATATATATATATATATATATATATATATATATATATATATATATATATGTGTGTGTGTGTGTGTGTGTGTGTGTGTGTGTGTGTGTGTTGTATGTGTGTATGTATGTATGTGTACATGTATGTATGTGTATGTACATTTATAGTGATATATGTGTGTATACGTATGTATGTAGTAAAATATATATATATATATATATATATATATATATATATATATATATAGCTTATTTCAACTTTTAGTTTCATTCTTGTTTTGTTTTCACACCAATTAAATTCTCATTTCTAATGGCAAACTATGAAATGATTGTTTGTTGACTGGTGACTGTTGACTGTTGACATGAAATAATTAACCACAGTGTTTTATTTCACGAATCATCATTTTTTTGTGCGAAACTAAGTTGCAAATGGTGCACATCAACGCCGTCTAAAACCAAAATGTAAATGTAAAACAAAAACGGGTTGTGGGCAGCATTCAAGTAGCATTCGAGGGAAAGTCAGCTTTGATCTGAAGCGGAAAGATAAATAAGCACACACCCACGTGTACAGAAAGCAAGATATCTCCGTCACGATGCACCAAAAGGCGTAGGATGGACGGCATACAGTCACACACTCGTTTCATCTCGGTAGAGCAAAGTTTATCATCGGCGATGATATTGATTCAATCTGCAAAGTAATCGTGCCAACGGTCCATATTTATAGGCTTACAGGAACAGAAACAAAATGCTATATCGTCTCTAATAGCATGCATTTTCAAACAGCCACATTCTAGCTTGGCAACACCTGACATTCGCATCATACTTGTTGAACTAATGGTTACTTACGATGGTAATCAAGTGATCATGGACAGCATATTTGCTTAAAAGGAGTGTTCTTCGTTTGTACGGGGTTCTGAAGTGAGACAGCCATTTTCAAGATGGCAATAAGTGCAGTTTAGAGCCCTGTCCTCTTTAAGGTTTAAGATCCTATGATTTTCTAGCCTTAACGCGAGACCGCGCGGCAGCAGGTCCGCGCAACGACCAAGTTGCAGCGGGCCCGCGCGGCCACCAAGTCGCAGAAGACACGCGCGACCACCAAGTCGCAG
Source organism: Pollicipes pollicipes (assembly GCF_011947565.3). Classification (NCBI taxonomy): domain Eukaryota; kingdom Metazoa; phylum Arthropoda; class Thecostraca; order Pollicipedomorpha; family Pollicipedidae; genus Pollicipes; species Pollicipes pollicipes. Next base: position 9,966,385 of record NW_023596448.1, on the reverse strand, counting down.
AAGACACGCGCGACCACCAAGCCGCGGCAGACCCGCGCGGCCGCCAAGCTGCAGCAGACCCGCGCGGTCACCAGATCCCAGAAGACGTTCACGGAAGCTGCTCTGCCGTCTACCTCGGGCCACGGTCCACGCGTAAGCAGACTAAAGCTGTACCCCATCAGCATCATGCCCGAACGTCAGTACGGCAGCACCAGTACGGCCGCGTCGCGGTTCGCGTGTGTTAGCGCTGGACCGCCTTCATCAGCGGCAGCCAGCTGCTCCGATCCCCTCCCGGCTCCAGCAGGCCGGCTCCTCTCCCAGGTGTAGTTACATCAGCCTCTTCTGTCCCATATGCGCCAAACTCGGACCATCCTCCTTGGACTGTCAGCATGCCCGGCCACTACTCTGACGAGGCTTACCCTCTCACCGCGCGTCCCGACAGCGTGCGGTCCAAGGACCGTCCTCCGGAACGCGCGCTCCTCCAGTGGGCGACGTCCTGGAAGTATTGCAGGGTAGCCGTAGTCACGGTCACGTCCATCCCATCGTCAGCGTGCCGGACGCCTGGTGGCGAAGAATGGAAGTATCGTTGTCACTGCTGACAACAGGTGAAGAGGCAATAGGGGAGCGTTGCAAGGTGGGCTACGAGTGAAATTTGCATTGTTTGTAAATGGCGGTAAGAAATGTTACTGCACTGTCTAAATCGTGGTAAGAGAGGTATTGTACTGAAAATAATTTGCCACGAGTTAAGACGCACACACGGAGACATATTCGCCAGAGGGACGGCAGGAGCATCAGGCTGTCTTCGTACCAATAACGAACAATTTGTTAGCGGCAAATGTATATGACCACCGAGCCGATTGTGTAAGATTTAGCAACAAACACGATGATGTACGTGGAAACCTTAAAGGGAGTGTATCTAGCTGGGATTAGATTCAGGATTTGTCACTGTGCACATTGATTAAAAAGAACTATGATTTACATCGGTTGGATTAGCACCCACACCCATTCTCTGGCTTGCAATTCGGTGAAAGAGCAGCCCCTGGCATATGTGTGCAGACACGGGTGCCGATTTTACAAATGACTGCGGGTCCAGAGTCTTAGCAGTCGTCATAAGGCGACAGGTATGAAAAACTTCTCGGATGTAGTCCACGTATGTTCTTGGCTTCTGGGTATCGATCATGAATGAATATATATATATATATATATATATATATATATATATATATACATAAACTACACAAACCACATGTTTTTAACCCGATGTGCGTAGCCACAGCAAGCACATATGGAAGCATGGCCAAAATAGAGCCAAAAAGTTGACCTAACCTATCCTCAAATGAGGGTTTCTCTCTGGATTTTGGCTACTTGGATTTTTGTCCTGGTGTCAAAACTAAACTTAGGAATATACGATAGATTCCAAACTTGCTCTGATGCTGAAAATTACTTACATTTTAAAACCCATGGGACGATTATAATGACGATATACGAAGATCATGATACAGATAGTGATATGTTTAGGATCCACAACATCAGCAGTTCAGACACTACCTGCATTTTATTGGCCCAGTGTTTCCTTTTTCGTTCAGATGCATTAGAAACGGTGGGTTCAGTAAAGCATTGCAGGCGCTTAAAGGGAGTGCTCCACATTTGCATAGGCGTTTGAACTGAAGTAACCAATCTGAAAATAATTTGGAGCAGCTCACAGCCCTGCCGTTTTTAAAGGCAATGTTCCTTATTTGAAGACATCGAAACAAGGATGAGATATAGTGAAATAAGCTCACTAATAACTATATGCACATTTTTCAGTGAAAAAGACTGATTTAGGCACTACAATTTGCTGTTAGGTGAATATGACCCTCAAGATTTCATTGCTGATTTACGTCATCGTACCTTGCATAACATTGCATGAGACCTTATCGACGGCCGCTATGCCTTGAAAACATGCTCACGAACGCCAGATGTGAACAACTCGACAATGCTTTTTTCTTTGGCTTTGATCGCCGCGTAGCTAACAGAATGACGGAATCTGAATGACGTTATTATGGCGCCATGGATGCCTGGATGACCTCGAAATAGTCCCTCCGAAATATTTTGCATACCTTTGCAGTTGTGTAGCTCAGAAACTAGAGAGGTTTAGGTCCCTAGCATGGCAGGGCTTTGAACTACACCGAATGATCCTCGAAATGGCTATGTCAGTTCAAAACCCCATACAAATGTATCATACTTCCTTTAAAAGCAATGCTCCACAATTAAAGATTTTGAAGCAGGCATCAGATTTGGTGAAACCAGCTCGCTTATAAAGGCTGCTCTAGACAACACAATTTTTTCCTGTTTAGTGTATGCGTTCCTCGATGCGTCATTGTTTGATTACGTCAACGTACCTTACACAACGTTGAGAGGCAATTGGTGGTCGTTGTACCTGGAAGTCGTGCTCATGAACGCCAGATATAGACGACTGGGCCATTATATTTTGTTTTTGCTTTGATTTCTGCATTGCTTATGGGATAGCAAAATTCAAATGGCGTTATTATGACGATCTCAATGCCAAGATGACATTAAATTACTCTCCCCCAAAAAACTCATCTTCTCGGGTGTGCAGCCCGGAAACAAGGCGGACATGGTTCTTAAGGAGGACAGGGCTGTGAATTGCACCAAAAGATCTTTAAGATGGCGTCTGCAGTTCCAAACCCCATGCAAACGTAAAACTCTCTGTAAACACCCTTCTGCCACTCCATAGGCCCCAATGTGTCGAAGGCCGATAAAAAACGCTTTTGAACAGACATTCGGGTCTGACGTCCGCGGGCACGATTTCCAGTTCCGGCACACATCAATCGGCTCGCATTCGACAATAAGCAAGCCATTGACGTTTTAAACGCGAATCGGGTTTTGTGCTACGTAAGATAAGATGCTGGACTTGATCGCTAGGTATTACGGAAAAGAGGCTTGTAATGGAACAACTTAGAAATGGCGCGGTAACCGAGCATGGGAATACCAGCTGACTTTTTAAACTTACGGATTAATGTGCAAGAACACCACGAGACAGGGGCGAAACACGAGCACATAAGGAGATGTTTTGCTCAGCTGGCGCTTTCGGCACCGCTACTGCCATCTTTCAGCGAGTTGAAGTACTACGCATGTGTGCGTCACCAAGTCAGGGCCCTCTGTCAGGCACTGCGGGCTCCTGACCGACACAGAGGCCTCATTGTTTCAGGGTTCCCAGTCCCGACCACTGCAACTCGCTTGACCAACGCAAATTTGACCCCAGTCTTCCCCTTGCTTGGGAAATGGCCTAGCAGGGCTAAGGCCGACACGGAGCAGTGTTCGTTGTTGTTGGTCTGTGACCAAAATAGAGGCACGCATTGTCCTCCGGGCTCTAGTTCTAGTCTAGTCCTATTCCCGCAGTCTCTTGCACCTCAACGGTGCAAGAGACTCTCCGACCGGAGACTTTCCGACTGAGAGCCCGGCCCTGAAGACAGGTGACCGGGGGAAACGCGCCCGGAATGTCAGATCTGACGCTTGAGTAACCTGATGGCAAACCCGTCACGTGTCATGGTCGTTAAGTCTCCACCAGAGCGGTGTATCTTCACGAAATAGGCTAGGGGGCTGAGCGAGGAACCCCTTGCCTTAAATAAAAAAGTTTCTTTCCGGATTTGACCCACATTCATTTCAACGTAATGGAGTTGGATTTTTACCCAACTGCATAGAAAACGGGATGAAGGAGACTCGATAATGGTGGGACAGGACGTGTGCCAGGCGCACCAATCGCTGAACATTAGCCCGCGCAGGGATCCTGATGTGGGGCATGCGCTGAGCATCCGGTCGGGGCTGCCTCTCCACGGGCCTCTCAACCCACTCGTGGCGGACGCATGCAGCGTGCCACAGACAGGCGGGGCGTCGCCAGGACGCAGGGTGAGACAGGAAAGAGGATAGAAGTGACGGATATTCTAGCACGGTTTGGTTATTCGGATTAGAGCCAATTCGGCCTGAAATCTGTCATTTCAAGGCAATGGGATGAGGCGGAATGAATAACGGTGGGGTAGGACTACATGCGCCTGCGGGCCAACCGCCGAGCCTTACCCCGCGCAGGGACTCCTCTGCGGGGTGTGCGCCGGTTGCCCGGTCAAGGTCAGCCTACCCCTTGTGCTTTTCAAATTTGAGTGCGAGGCGGGTACGGGTATTCAAAACCTAAAAGCGGCAGTTCCAGACACTACCCAATACTATTATTAGACCTAATTTGTGGTGAGGTTTCGCCAGAGTGTGTTTTTGGGATATGGTCCAAGAGTGAGACAGTCGTTTTGAGGACGCTGAATGCCTGTACAGCGATTGACTGCGTTTGGGACGTACCTTTTCGTTCCCAACTCAAAATACCTCGACTCGATAGGCGGATCCTGGGGGGGGGGGGCACGGGGTCATGCCCCCCAAAATCTCTGATCGTATGTTTGGGCCACACAACACACACACACACACACACACACACACACACACACACACACACACACACACACACACACACACACACACACACACACACCAAAACATTCCCAGAACTTCATAAAAGTTTCGTCTACTTACCGTCTGTTTGAACTTTGATGGTGTGGTATCAAACATTTCTTTCCGTTTCGGAAAAAAACTTTATGAAGAAAACTTGGCAGCAATTTGAAAATCAAGCCAAAACGCATGCTGACGCGGGTTAGTCCTACTCGGCGCAAACATCGTGTTTTATAAGTGCACTGGACCTCGGATCCCACACCAGGCAGCTGGCGACGAACGGTTGCCGCCCCCCCCCCCCACACCCTCCAAAACTCCAGGCCAGATCCGTCCCTGCTCGACTCTATCCAAGACTTATCTTATACTTCTTCTTCTTCTTGGACTTCAGGACTGTTTGTTTCCAGCACTTATCAGATAAGCACCTCTTTACGCTATATGCCGTCATTTGTTGCCAAAAGCTTAACATGGATGTCCACTCGCATCACTGAAAAGGAAAGCATGTAGCGTTAAGGCATCTGTGACAACTTATGCAGAACATCTGTCATACATATTTTAGCAGGTGTGTAAGGCCAAATGTAGCGTTGTTTCTCACGCTTCTCTCTCAAGTTGCACTTAAGCGTGATATCTTATATTGGTTTGCAGTGTTTTTTTCATCACTCTTTTAGAAACCGCAATCTAGAAGCCTACGTCCGCCATTGCGCTCCGTCTTGCGCAATATTAAGACTTACATCCAGCAACGTTTTTAGTGGAGTTAAAAGGCGCGCAGAGAGGACTTTAGAGGCCTTCCCTCCAAACCCTCTCTCCCGCATGATCTAGTGGCTAGGGTACACGGCTCTCACCCGGGTTCGGGTGCCTCCCCTGGCCTCGGGTGCCTCGGGAACCCGGGCCTCACTCTCACACACCCGGGTGAGGCCCGGGTTCGATTCCCGGTGCGGGAAATAGAGCAGGCGTTTTCAGCGTGCACCCCAGCACAGAGCGTAAAATTGAGACTGACAACTTAGGTATCATATCATGACAACACTTATCGATCAATTTTATGAATTCGTTGAACAACCATTCAACTATGGCCCGAGGAATATTCTCCGTGTGTGATATTGGAGGTCATGGAGGAAGCTGAGTGCGCGCACATAGCTGTGAACAAGTTCTAATTGCTTTGCAAAGCTGGCAAATCAATGGATTCTCGTGAAGGGCAGCCGACTTCCCAGCCTGTTTATTGTCTGCAACACATGATTTAGCTGGGGGGGGGGGGGGGGGCATTTACATCATTCAGACGCCATTGATGGACAATGAACTTCTTGGACTACAAAGATGGACAGTAGCCTTTTTTGGATGGAAGCCTTTCCGTGCACGCACCTCCTCCTGCCTGGTTCATGGGCTAGAATACAAGGCTCTGACCGGAAAGGCCAGGGTTTGAGTCCCGGTGCGGATATGAAGGTTGTGTCTTGTTGGGGCATAGGTCTTAAGTGTTGCCTGCATTTGCCCGAACTAACAAGCTCTTTCTTTGGCCGCCGGCACTCTGCCCCTGGCAATGCGATACATTGGTCTGGTAGGCATCTGCCATGTCAGGAAACCATGCTTCACTTGTGACAACAACATCCTAGAAGCAAGTACAATATGGTTACAAAGAGGTACAAAGTGCCACTGTGCCAGTGCATACCACTACGGGTTTAGCCTTATGTGTTATCCGCTGAAAGCAACCAAGGCAGAGGACTTCAGTAAAGAAGAGTGGGCTCGTCCCTTTGGACCATTGTAACACCTTGTTGAGACATTGCACATGTTTAAAGAATGCAATTTTCATAGATTAAGTATAGTTTCCTGACACGAAAATTTGGACAATGCTAGCAGGTGCCTAACGTGCCGGAGTATTAAACTACAAAGGGCATAGTGACGTCAGTTTGACAAAAGCACGTTCCTGCAAATACAGAACACAATTACCATATAAATCACAACAAGACCACGCGTTTCATTTCCGTGCTGGTGTGCGCACAGAAAACAGGCACCTTGTTTCCCGTACGGGGAATCGAACATGGGCCTCACGGGTGAGAGCCGTATACCCCAGCAACTAGACTGTGCGGGAGGCGAGTTGTTACTGATGGCCTATGAAGACCTCACTGCACGTCTTTTCACTTCCATAAAAAACATCAGTTGACGGACACGGGTTCTCGAAACCGGCGACGCGTATCAGCAAACGGTAAGTTCGATGAAATGGAAATATTCGCGGGTGTAACCAAACAGAAGGCGATAGTGATTGCATTCAAAGTTAAGAGGGGCATCAAAATTTTTCCGATCCGGATTAGCCGGGAAGATATATGCAATCTGTTCTCGCATGATGTCGGCAGGACTACTTTCCGAATCACTTTTCAGCATTTGCATGACTTGAAACTAAAACTTTCCGACAAACGCCAAGGCGGGTGTTCCAAATTTGTATGAGATTTAACTGAAATCGCCATCTTGAGCATCAGTGGGTGAATTTTACAACCCTACCCTTCTTAAGACCTAAAACGCTCTAGTATCTGAGCTGCACACCCGCGAACATGCGCAGACTGTTGGGTCGATTTCTATTGGCTCTCAACCAATGTTGCGTAAGCCATGCAAAATTCTAACACGGTTTGGCTATTTTAAATGTAGTCCCCCTGGCCAGCAATGATCAGCACAGTGTTGCGAGATGAAGAAGACTGGATAATGATGGGACAGGACATGTGCCAGGCGCACCGATCGCTGAGCATTAGCCCGCGCAGGGACCCCTCTGTGGAGCATGCGCTGAGCGCCCGGTCGGGGCTGCCTCTCCACTTATGTTATCTGATATTGCTGCTTCTTGAACTTCAGGACTTTTTGTTTCCAGCACTTATCAGAAGTATGTACAATATGCTTACAAAGTGGTACGAAGTGCCACTGTGCCACTACATACCACGATGGGTTTAGCCTTATGTGTTATGCGCTACAAACAACCAAGGCAGAGGACTTCAGTAGCAAAGGGTGGGCTCGTCCCTATGGACCATTGTAGCACCTTGTTGATACATTGCACATGATTATAGAATGCATTTTTCATAGAATAGGCATGGTTTCATGACACGGAAAATTTCGGCAATAATAGCAGGCGCCGAACGTGCCAGAGCATTCATCCACAAAGGACAGAGTGACGTCGGCTAACGCAAGCACGTTTGTTCCTGCAAATACAGAATGCAATTGCTATATAAATCAGAACAAGACCACTCGTTTCATTTCCGTGCTGGCGTGCGCGCAGAAAACTGGCATCTACTTTCCCGCACCGGGAATCGAACCCGGACCTCACGGGTGAGAGCCGTGTATCCTAGCAAATAAACGAAGCGAGCTATTTGTGATGGCCTATGAAGACTTAGCTGCACGCATTTTCACTTCCACAAGGACATCACTTGACGGTAGTCTTAATATTGCGCTAGACGCAATGCAATGGCGGACGTATTCTTCTAAATTGCGGTTTCAAAAACAACGACTTGTTGGAAACAACTACAAACCAGTATGACATGTGCAGCCAATTTCATGCCAGATTACCGTCTGCGTTAACGCTATAATTCACGTGTGCGGCTGTCCACTGCCTGCGGCACCTGCTCTTTCATTCAGAGAAATGGAACAGATATGTCATTTTGGAATGCTGTTGTTGAAATGGCAGCTGCCACCCAATCTCCCTTTTTTGCTCTTACTGGAAGAAATACGAAAGATCCCAATCACTCAAAACAGTGTGCCCCTACAAACAACACGTTGACCTGCCTAATTTTAGGTCATTGACCTTTCCTGACGCTTAAACAGGCCGTGGAAGATGGCTACGCAGTCATTGTTCCGAATAAATTCACTAGAGAAAAGCCCTAGAAACTGCCTCATAAACCAAGCTCTTGATAAATAGTGCAGGTCAGTTGTGACCTTGGTCTGACTTCTTTTCTTATTCACAGGTCAATGGATTTTGTGTCATTGTAACTTCGGTTGGTATTTTGTCCAAGAAATTATTTCAGATGAGTATGACTTCCTTCAACATTCCGTTGTTAGATCATATTCTACAATTACCTGGAAATGCCTCTTCGCTGACGGCCTCGGCATCATTTTGACCTACCATAGGGCAGAGAACTTGTGAGGTACATACAATGTTTACGTCAAAAGATCTGCTTTTCCATTCTCTACAGCTGTACAACATTTCGCGCGGCTACGCCGCATCGTTCGCAAATCATTTTGGAAAACCTTCGGGTGGATTCAAATTGACCCACACCTGGACGCATACTGAGGACGTAAAAAACATGGTAGATTTATTTGTCATGTGCATTTTCTCAGATGAGTAAGGCCAAATGTTGCGTTGTCTCTGACATTGCTGTCTCAAGTTGCACGTTGGTTGCACATTAGGGTGTGTCATCGAGAGGGTGAATCTCTTGGAATCAAATGAGACAAAGTTTTTCCTTGGCACACGGATTAATGATAAACTTCCAGGTCTTTCGCACCACACCGCTAATGATATTCGTGACGCAAGAGCAGTTTTTCCCTGGTGCGCCATGAACGTCGTGTTCGATACTAGCGGCACTTATTTTAAGCACTGGTATCATCCTCCATCAAGCCTCAAACTTTCCACCTTCCACACTACTGGTACCTGGTGGATTAGGTGTGACATGTATATTGTGAAGAGCGCTCGTAAAACATTGCCAAACAGCTTTTTAACTGACTTTTATTAAAGACCATTAAATTTTTGTAAAACCCAAAGCTGTGCAGTCATGAGAATGCTCCAGCAGACCAGGCTAGGTCTTAAGTTTTCGAACGCTAATGCATCAGAGTGATACTGATTTGCAGTTTATATTCCTGTTTTGTGGGTGCTATGGGCTTATTAGTTTGGTTTTTCCGGTACTAAAAAAAAATATTTGATCAGTTACTTGCATAAGCATGCCCAAGGCTACACGGTCGCGCACAAAACATATTTTGTGGTAGGCCACCCGGCTCCACCGTCCCACCACCAACCGCCGACTACAGGAAGGCACTGAGCTACATCAGCCTGCTGAGCGAATCGAAGAGGAATCTCACTAATACTATCCTCAAGACCGCGCCGGCAGAAATCAGGGAACTGTGGACCAATGTAGCGATCCCTGTTCATGATCTAAAATACGTGACAAAATTGATCGAGAGGGATTGATATCATCTCAACAGAGCCATCAGCAAGAAAGCAAAGGAAGAAAGACAGTAACACAGCAACGCCGTCACTGCGAAATTCAACAAGCTTCTCGATGTCGCGAAATGCAAGTGCAAGCCTAAGCGAAGCTTGCCATCCCCAATTGTCTGCACAGTGAATCAAGAGGATGTTGCCTTGAACGATCAGTGCAAGCACAGGAAGATTACCCTGGGGTCATATGACCGGAATACGACTGTGACTAGGGAGGCTCGCGAGGTGCGGAGGATGGCCAAACAACTGCAGGGGCGTCATGGTTCGACCGCCAGTGAGGCGGTGTCTGCTGCTGAGCCTGTGTAGCCTTCCCCGCCGGTTGCTGAGCCCGCGCCGCCTGCTTAGCCAGCGCTGGCTGCTGGTGCTGAATTCAAGCCTGCTCCGGAACTAAGTGGTCTCAGCGCTGGCGACTCAGCCGAGAGCACGGATTCCTACACGGTTCCGTACATGGCAGAAGGTGACGACGACCCCGATTGTTCGTTCCTGTTGAAACCGCTGTCACTGTAGATTGTAACGTTAACGATCTGACTAACACCGCTTTGGCGTTTGACAGCTACGGTGGCTCTAACTGCGCCGCTGCTGCTATGACCAATGCCTTCCAACAAGACAGCAGAGACGGACTGGCTATTTGAAATCAAATATCATAGATCCTAAGAAGATCTGCTGCGCAAGAGACATAGCAAGAAAGGGGACGGCTCGTCAAAATGCTGAAGTAATCCACTAGTCAGGTTTGACCATTCTCTTCTCCGACGGCCGCGAAGGCAGGAGCTACATGAATCACACGTAGCCAAGCGAATCCCGTCGAAAAATATGTGATTGTCATTGCTGGGCCAGGCAGCCGCTTTGTGACTCATTTTACGTCCGAGATCGGCCGCGCCCTGCACTTGCTCAGCGATCTACATTCCGTGAGCCCGCAGTGCGACGGTCACATCAATGTGCGCGGCTGTCATGGCACGGCCGTCAACGCCGAGATGAAAGGCGCTGTGTTCCGGCTGTTTGAGCTGGCCACCGAGCCACCCGTACACTGGTTCATCTGCCAGCTGCGCGGCAACCAGCTGAACCTCCTCCATCTGCTTCTATGCTTGGACGGCACGAAATCGGGATCGAGTTTTTTTGCCCATCGGCAAACCTGCACCGGAGAGTTCTGGGAGAGTGACGTTATTGCATTCAAGCCTATCCCGGGCACGTGCCAAACCTGCCGGTCGACCTCATTCAGCAGCTGAGCACCAACTAGTGCTGCTCTACTTTCTGGCCTCCGGCGCTCAAAACGGCTCTGTCCGAAGCGTGGCAGCCCAGAGGCGAATCGGACCATCGAACCATGTCAGGTGGATATGAAAACGCATGTTCTTCGAATGTATAACAATAAGTGTTTAAACTTTATCAAGTATCAATTGATACTTCATGTGCTTAATGTTCAGCATTCACTTGTTGCAATACATTGTGTCAAAGTATTTCGAATTATTTGCTTGTTGGCTCATGTTTACTTGTGTATTTGTTGATATCCATTCTGTTGCATTTAAGGACTCTGGATATCGGCATAATTACATGCACTTCAGGGGGGGCAATGATTTTTGTACGATTTAATGACCGATTCGTAACAAATTGTTCTAATATATTCGGTTTTGCTTTCGAATGGTTGACACTGGCCACTCGCCTGCTCCTAGTTAACATCTCTATCGAAACCTCCAGCAGCGCTCTCAAGGGCCTCGTCCAGTGCAGTGGTCGGCCACTATGTGCCGGTATAGTCCGCCTTCCGGCAGAACGCCAGCTGCGACTTTGGCTTACGCAGCCCGTTCCGGAGCATCGCGCTACCTCGCAGGCTGCCGCAGCGCACATAGGCCATGGTGCAGCCAGTCCTCAAGCGTAACGGGTACTAGGTCCGTCCGGAAAAGCTGCTGCTGGACGTGGTGTGGGATGAGAACCGCATGGTCCGCGAACAGGTGGTTCCGATCGTCGCGCAGCTGGTGAGCAGCGAATCAAGAGTCTTCTTCAGCCTAGGGTCTTCACCATCCCAGCGATAAACTTGTGAACCGTGAGGTACATCAACATGATCCCCTGGCACGGACAAGTCACACAGCCCCCACTGCGAGACCCAGCGACTGCGAGCTGCGAAACTAAGTGCAGTCTCCACTGGCAATCTGGCCATATCTGGCTCACACAAGGAGTGCGACCAGCGCCGCACCGCCGAGGACGTCTGGGGCTGGAGGTGGAGCTTGGGCAAAATGTGGAGCCCAGTTGCGAGGGTATTTCTGCTACCGTGCGATCTTCGCCAACCTGCGCTTTGGGTCACCAGTCTGTGAACAGCTGCTGTTTGGGCCGGCGCATCGAATACGCAGGCTCGGCAAGGAGCAAGATGTGTGTAGTGTCACACTACCTTTCCCCCTCTCCCCACGTTCATGGTACAGACCGCATACCTTGCTATACGTATTAGGTTGTACACCAGACAGTATATTCTGAGTGATATGCTATGTATGGTTTTGTTTGCACCACGTGAGCTGTCTTAGAGCAGTGAACGCTTAAAGCAATACTAACCAACGTACTCATACGAGTTCATACTCAACAGTACATAAATTTTCCGCCATAGGGCAATCAATCGGACATTGCTTGATCCGCACATTAGACCTTAGACCGGGGCATTCTCGTACGACGGCTTAAGGAGCGCTCGGTGGAATCGTTTCCATACGCAAAAGTATTTTGTAGCGCTTACCGCCCACGGCCTGGTGTTACCTGCGACAGCGAGCGGTACTCAGCGTCAGGTGACTGCAATGCCGGGCGTCGCTTTAAGGCAATATTTCTATCGGCTCGCGCGTCACGACTTTAAGTTTTTGGGAAAAGCTTTGGCAATGCCGTGTACTTTTGGACTACTGCGCCAGGGAAGTTATTTGTCCCGTTTGGTTTTGTTACCGATGACACACGCTATTGTACAGGTCGTACTGGTTTGTAGTTGTTTCCAAAGCGTCGTTCTTTTTGAAACCGCAATTTAGAAGAAATATTCGTCATTGTTTTGCGTCTTGCGCGTTATCAAGACTACCATCAAGTGATGTCCTTATGGGAGTAGAAAGACGTGCAGGGAGGTCTTCATAGGCCATCAGGGTTAGCTCGCCTCCCACATGGTCAAGTGGCTAGGATACACGGCTCTCACCCGTGAGGCCCGGGTTCGATTCCCGGTGCGGGAAAAAAGATGCCAGTTTTCTGTGCGCACACCAGCATGGAAATGAAACGAATGGTCTTGTCGTGATTTTGTGGTAATTGTATTATGTATTTCCAGGAACAAACGTGCTTGTGTCAGTGGACGTCACTTTGCCCTTTGTGATTTAATGTTCTGGTACGTTAGGCACCTGCTATTATTGTCCAAACTTGTCGTGTCAGGAAACCATGCCTATTCTATGAAGATTGCATTCTATAAACATGTGCAATGTGTCAACATTGTGTTACAATAGTCCAAAGGGACGAGCCCACTCTTCTCTACTGAAGTCCGCCGCCTTGGTTGCTTTAAGAGGATAACACATAAGGCTAAACCCATAGTGGTATGTAGTGGCACAGTGGCACTTTGTACCACGTTGCAAGCATATTGTACCTGCTTCTGATAAGTGCTGGAAAAAGTCCTGAAGTTCAAGAAAAAAAAACTATTTAAGATACGTCTTGGATAGAGTCAAGGTATTTTGAGTTGGAAAAGAAAAGGCACGCCCCAAACGTGGTCAATCGCTGTACAGGCTTTTAGCTTCCAGAAAAGGACTGTCCCACTCTTGGAGCATATTCTAAAAACACACCCTGGCGAAAAATCATCACAAATTAAGTCTGATAGAAGTATTGGGTAGTGTCTGAAACCGCCGTTTCTAGATTTGCAATACCCGCACCTGCCTCGCACCCAAATTTGAAGAGCACGAGAGAGAGGGGGACCCCAACCGCGCGGCCGGTGCACACCCCACAGAGGGGTCCCTGTGCGGGGTAAGACTCGGCGGTTGGCCCCCCAGGCGCATGAAGTCTTGCCACACCGTTATTCGTTCCCCTTCAACCCATAGCCCTGAAGTGATAGATTTCTGGCCGATTTGGCTCTAATCCGAATAACCAAACCGTATTAGAATATCCGACACTTCCATCCTCTTTCCTGTTTCACCCTGCGTCCTGGCGACGCCCCGCCTGTCTGTGGCAGGCCGCATGCGTCCGCCACGAGCGGGCTGAGAGGTCCATGGAGAGGCAGCCCCCACCGGGCGCTCAGCGCATTCCCCACAGCAAGGTCCCTGCGCGGGCTAATGCTCAGCGATCGATGCGCCTGGCACATGTCCTGTCCCACCTTATCGAGTCTCCTCCCTCCCGCAGCACTGGACTGATCATTGTTGGCCAGAGGGACTGTATTCCAAATAACCAAACCGTGTTAGATTTTGCATAGCTTTCGCAACATTGGCTGAGAACCAATAGAAATCCACCTAACAGTCTGTGTATATTCTCGGGCGTGCAGCTTAGATACTAGAGAGTTCTAGGTCTTAAGAAGGGTAGGGTTGTGAAATGCACCCACTGACCTTCAAGATGGTCATTCCATTTAAATCTCATACAAATTTGAAACACCTGCTTTAGCGTTTGTCGAAAAAATTCAGTTTCGACTTCATAGATATCCTGAAAAGTGATTCGGAAAAGTAATCCTTTTGACATCATGCGAGATCAGATTGTATACATCTTCCCGCGTAATCCGGATCGGAGTACTTCTGATGCCTCTATTAAATTTGAATGCAACCGCTGTCGCCTTTTGTTTGGTTACGCCCTCGAATATGTCATTTCATCGAGGTAACCGTTTGTTTATATGTGGTATCGGTTTCCAGAAACCCGTATCCTTACGAAAGTCCGAAACGGTATTTGAAAGGGTGGTAATAATGACAAAAACTGGTAAAAGTCGCCATTATTGAATACGAAGCATGTTGCAGTGATACGGACTGGTGTTGCACTAAGGGATCAGGCACAGCTGTTTTAACCATGAGTGTGACTCTACGACGCACTAACTAACTTCTTGAACTCACTTTATTGGAAAGAACGGCTTAGAGAGACTCGGAAAGGCTTATTGAAAACCCGCATTGTAATGCTCTTCAGCACATAAATCCCCTGGGGCATCCCCATGGTGCTGTCGCCATGGAATTGGCAGACCTGGCCCGACAAGGCTCCGACCCCCATCCCCCTCTGTCTCCGTCCAGCTTGTAAAGCCCAGGGTGCCTCGATGGTGGACGAACTGGTGGGCAATAGCACGAACCAACATATGCACTCCTGCCACCGAAGTGACCGAATAATACCAGACTGCTTTTTCGTGTTGTATTCCCCCACCGTACGTTGCACGGACCCCGCCCGTGTTGTGCGGACAAACCTCCTGTTGCACGGACCCTACCGCCTGCTGTACGGATCCCGCCGCCGCTGTTCCGATCCGGCGGGAGACATTGCGGAAGTTTGCTAAGGTTCTGTTCTGGATTTAAATATGAATCTTACCATTCCACGTAAGGCTGTATCCACAGCCGCGTTTGACCAGCTGAGAGGCGACGAAAGAAGGAAGCTGACCTCTCTCACGACCCTCTGGTCGGAAACCCGATTCAGGCCATATTCAGCAAAAGTTCGCAGAAACAAATCACCAAGTCAGTGCAAAAAATGCAACCGGTTACCTTTGGACAGGCTACTGATCGTACGGTGCCTACTTCGATGGGAGCAGCGGACAAAAGGTGCGCAGGCCGCAAACTTTTTTGAGGAATAGTATATTGCTGATGCTCAAGGCTAAAGGCAGACTACTAGGTGGCGGCTCACAAAACTGTATTGGGAATGAACCAAGATCGGTCTGGTGTGTATTGCGGTCAAGTGAGCGATTGGCAGCAGGACATGAAGGGGACTGCACTATAAGACGTGGAGACATGAGGAATCGGGGAGGCGGCATGTTGCGTCGTGTCCCGTTGTTACTAGTCGCGTCTGTATGCGTGTCTCACGTGTAGGTCAGTGGTGTCACGTGCTGCCAACTGTATTTCCTTCTTTTTCGCGCCAACCTCTGGATGTTAAGCTTCTCCTGCCATTTTCATTCAGCATGATAAGCGACCGGGACTCAATCGTGCGCGTTGTTAGCTGAATGCAATGCATCGGTGTGAGAAGGCTCAGAACACAAACACTTTTCGTGAACCAGAAGAGCTGTGGGACACAGCAAGCTCCTGATGCAGGCTAACACGTGATTCCAGCAGATGCAAGCTCAAATACACAGTCTGGTTATTCGTTTTGGCGCGATCGAGATTTTGGCTCTAGCGCGCTTTTTTGGTAACCCTTTTAAGCGTCGTATTCTTTTTCGGCTGTGGTGTAATGAGTGCATAAGTTGGCAACACAAATTTGTACCGCAAAACATGCATGGAGAGGATGGCCCGAAGCCCGCACGCCCGTAGCCCGCTCTTTAGCACGCTCGTAGTCCGCTGGGCGAAAAGCGAGGATGGACTTATGCACCCAGAAAACGACTGGGAATATTCCATTATTATACTTGTACGTTTCATCTGATTTGGCAATAATATCATGGTGTTGCGTTGTTCACCTGGAATCCAGCATAATGATAACGCGGTCAATTTGCGCTGGTTGGATAAACGTTCTTTTCAAGGCGGGTACGGATTTTCGAATGCGAGGCGGGTGCGGATATTCAAAATCTAAAAATGGCAACCCGACGCACTACCCAGTGTCATTATTAACATAACCGGTCCTGAGGTTTCACCAGAGTATGTTCTCAAACTGTGCTTCAAGAGTGAGACAGTCTTTTTTCGGGATGCTGAAACCCTCTTACGTGGCTGACCACATTTGGACGTGCCTTTGCTTTCATAGTTCAAAATATCCCCACCCTATCCAGCACTTATGTCCGAGAACGTCAACCACGACGGGTCTGGGTCCCACCCTGACACACGAATGGGCCTGTCCTTTCGTGGGTCTGTTTCAGCTGAGATGTCCAGCCCACTGGTTCTAGTACAAGATATATTTCACGGCACGTTACGAACAGCGGTTGTGAGTGAACCGAGAGACGTTCGACAACGACTGAATGGCACGTGCAACATGCTCTTCACGGCTGGAGATCGAAGGTAGTGATATTTTAACGTAAAGTAGTGACTCGATGTACATAAATGGAAATAGATTACATCCGTGGAGGGGTAAATTGGTTAAATAATATATAGTCGAAATATTCATATCAAATCTTCCGAAGCAATTTTTGAAAAATCCAACAACAGCGCGTTGCAGAAGCATCGGTGGTTCAGTGGTAGAATGCTCGCCTGCCACGCGGGCGGCCCGGGTTCGATTCCCGGCCGATGCATTTTGACCCATGATAGAGGGATATGCAGGGACAGAGCCTCCTGTCTCAGAATGGAAACAAACATGGACACGCTTCCATTAACATCATCAACATGATTCCGTGTTTCAGAGCAACGACTTGTGACATGGGAGCAGTCAATTGTTCACGAGCATACACCTGTTTCTTGCTTTTGATTTGCTCAAGTGTACATTTTCTAGTCAAGTTCCTCAGCGATTGCGAAATTCTGCTTACGCTCCTGCAGAGAAACATATCCTGATGAGCCGATGCGGGTGATGTGATAGATGGATAACTCTCAGAAAAGTTTGCAATTGGCTGAATGGCTGACTTAAACCACATAACTGAGAAAGCTACGTAGCTTAAAGAATGTTAACTGCTTAAGACGCGTAGAAGTAGGCCGCACCCTTGGAAGCGTCGTAAAAATCTGGATGGCATAACTACTCTGGCTTTGCCATGGATACCTAAGTGTGCAAGGGAAGTCTGCGGTAATTGTGAAGGTGCATTTGTGTGGCCAAAATTATCTGATCTCCGGCAAATTGGGCGTGTTAAACACAGATTATGATGTGAGGATAAATAAATGCTGGGATGATGGGTGATACTTTGAGCAATCCGTAATTCCCTACGCCGTAATAAAGCATTGTTCAACAGCGCATAGAAAAACAGCCAAAACGAAGCAAGTGCCTGTGGAATCGAGGGAGGGTGACGCGTGGCAAACTAACCACATTGCCGTCCTGTCCCTTCCCCCGCCCCCCCCCCCCCCCCCAATAAAGAATAAAGAAGAAAAACATCCACAGTAGGAAACGCTGAGTGATTGAGCCAAGGCCCAAATATCTCAGGTAATCAGGATATATCCTCTTTACATTGGATGTCACAGGCGCCATGTCACGGTCATCACGCGCGAAGACAAAGATTTTTGCATTGGTCACCCGCTGGATTCGCGGCATTTGGAGGTGGCCTCTTATGTTTTCCTTGCGGCTGCAGATGTCTATGACAACCAGCACACCACTGTGACGTCATCACTTAGTACCAAAGCGACGTGTGTCTGTCTAACACGTCATCCAGACTCAGTGTAGTGGGGAGCCAGCCGGCCAGGTGCTTCTGAGCCAGCAATCGTCCGCAAATCACCATCTCGGTAGAGCAACGTTTACCAACCGTGATTACATTTTTTCAAACCGCAAAGAAATCGTGTCTACGGTCCAGACTTATGAACTAACCGAAACAAAAATAAAACGCACTATCGTCTCTTATAGCATGCATTTTCAAGCAGCCGTAGTCGAGTTTGGGAAAATCTGCTATTCGCATCACACTTGTTGCACTATAGGTTGTTTACGATGGTAGTCAAATGATCATGAACAGCGTATTTGCTTAAAGGTGGGGTTTCTCGTTTGTGCGGAGTTCTGAACTGAGATAGCCATTTTCAAGATGGCATTCAGTACATGTCACAGACCTGTCCTCTTCAGAGTTTGAGACACTGATTTTATGGCTTGACTGCGAGACCTTGCAGCAGCAGGTCCGCGTAATGGCTAAGTTGTAGCGGACCCGCGCGATAAGCAATTTGCAGCAAACCCGCGCGATAATCAGGTTGCTGGAGACCTGCGCGGTCACCAAGTTGCAGCAGACCCGCGCGGTAATCAGGTTGCTGGAGACCTGTGCGGTCACCAGGTGGCAGCAGACCCGCGCGGTAACCAAGTTGCAGCAGGCCCGCGCGGTCACCAAGTTGCAGCAGGCCCGCGATCACCAAGTTGCAGCAGACCTGTGCGGTCACCAAGTCGCAGCAGACTCGCGCGGTCAACGAGTCGCAGTAGACCTGCGCGTTCACCAAGCTGCATCAGCCCTGTTCACCAAGCTCACCAAGCTGCAGCAGAAGACGTTCACGGAAGCTACGCTGCGGTCTGCACCGGGCTATGGTCCACACGTTAGCAGACTGAAGCTGCACCTCATCAGCAGTATGCCCTAACTCAAATACCGCATCACCAGTGCGGTCGCGTCGCAGTTCACGTGCCGTAGTGCTGGACTGCCCCCAGCTGCGGGAGCCGGCTGTTCCGATCCCCTCCCGGCTCCAGCTCCTTTCCCAGCTGCAGTCACATCGGCCTCTCCGGCCTTATCTGCGCCTCACTTGGACCAGCCTCCTCGGACTGTCAGCATGTCTGACCGCTCCTCGGACGAGGCTTACCCTCTCACCGCGCGTCCCGGCGGCGGAGGGTCCGAGGACCGTCCTCCCAACACGCGCTCCTCTGGCGGCGACGTCTGGAAGTATTGCAGGGTCGCCATAGCCAGCTTAATGGTCACGTCCGAACGCCTGGCGGCCGGAAGAGGAAGTATTGTTGTCACTGCTGACAGCAGGTGAAGGGATGGTAGTTGGGAGAGAAAGCGCTGCGAGATGGGCAACCAGTGGAAGCTGCATCGTTTGTAAATGGCGGTAAGAAATGCACTGTGCTATGTAAACGTTGGTAGGAAAGACAGTGTGCTGAAATAATTTGCCACAAGTGCCCGCAGGGGCACCGACTTCGATCGGTGTAGGGGACTAGCGCCCCCTGCGTTCCCAGCTCCAGTAACTGGTGGACAGCGCAAGCTGTTCCTCTCAGGGCGTAGCGACCCTGCCGGCACGTGAGCTCCTGCTCCTTGTCCCGCCCGCTCCCTCCCCATTACCCATTTTCATGCATCCGGCCCACTCATCACTCCTGATCCTCGTTTTATCGGGGTCCCCGTGCCCCCTCGCCCTCGTCCCCGGGTTGATCGGATCCTGGTGGCTGAGGGGCGCGTTGTGCGGGTCAGTCACGGCGCGTCCCAGCACTCCACTTTGGCCAGGATATCCGGGGGCGCGGGGGCCCCACACGGGCCTAGCGGCTTGTCGCTCGCGTTGCGGTTGGGCGCTCCTTTCGGGTCTCCGCTTCGGGCGCCTGGCTGCGCGCAGCGGCTTAATGGGTCAAGGGGCGGTGGCGCTGAACCACGGTCAGGACGGGAAGGGGTCTCCCCGGTTACACCTGGCCGTGTGGGAGGCGTCGCTCGCCCCGTATAGCACCGGGGTAGCCCTGGCGGTGACAACCTCCCGAGGGAGTGATGGGCCGTCCCCCAGTTGGGCTCCGAGGTGGGTGGGGAGCTCCGGTGCCGAAATGAAAACCTCTTTTTGCATGGCGTCCTCTACCTCCAAGAACACCCGTCCTCCGAAAGGGGGGCGGACCTCGATAACCCCAGGGTGCAGAGGCGAATCTGCTATCCCCGGACCACGGATCCTCGTCTTCCAAAGTGACGAGATTAGGTTGGCGTCTCTGTCACCGTTTCAGTGAAAAAACGGCTGCGAAAAATTTGGAAAAATTATAAGATGTGACAAGTTCCGGGATGGACAAAAATAGAAGTTGAGTTTGCTAGTGACTTAGAGGCGAGTCGGGCTATGGAAGGAACTGAATTTTCGTACAGTGTTCGTGATGGAGCTGGTAAACGCGAAAAAACAGTGTCGATGTTAGCGACACCACACAACACGAAAAATTCGTCCAGGTGCGTTTTAAACTGTTCTGACCTGCGTGACGTTGACGAGAAAGAGATCGTGGAGGAGCTCTCGGAGTTTGGAATGACCGCCGCTCGACGGATTCTTGTCAGAAGGGGAGGAGAGTTGGTGCCCACGAACAACCTAGTGCGTTCAGTCGCCCCGACTTACCATCCGAGATACGTGTGGGATACGTCCGCGTAAAAGTTCCTCAGTTTTTGCCCAACCCCATGCGGTGCTATCAGTGCCAGCGATTTGGTCACACGAAACCCAACTGTCGAAACCGCGCTGCGTGTGGCAAATATGCGTCCCTCGAGCACATGAGCGAATACTGTACATCTGACAAACCCCACTGTGTCAACTGCGGCAAGGACCAGGTTCCGCACATGTCGTACGACCGTTCATGTCCAGCATACGCCAAGGAGAAGGAAATCATATCAATCAAAACTTCTAAAAACGTATCATTCCGTGAGGCTCGAGAACTTTATAACGAGGCCCACCCAAAAACATCGTACGCATCGAAAGTGAAAAGTTCGTTGCCGCACACTTACGTGATCGAGGACATGACGGCTGTTCAATTTATGGAACTGTCGAGGTCATTTGGCCTATCAGTCGTACCCTCAGCACGCGCCCTGGACTCGCAGCCAGCACCACAAACTCCCTCTCCGCTGATTGAGGAGTCGGTAAACACCGCTCTGCTGGCCTCCTCGGTGCGCGCCGGATCACCAGCGGGCGACGGTTGGATGACGGCTCGGCGTGGTCGGAGTCCCCGCGCGCCGCCGGCCGTTCCTTCGTCTGCGACCCAATCGGTCCCTTCGCTACAGACGCCTCTTGCCAGTACCTGTGAGCGTGTGGCAGAGACGTTGGAGCGTCAGGAGGCTGACAGGCGCGCCCGCGAGGCCAAGCGAGCGCGCTTGGCCGAACTGGAGCGCGCTAAGGCGGCAAGCCGCCTGTCCGGGGTAGACAAAGAGCTCGTCCCCCGAAACAGCACTCCAACTCCACGGAAGCCGGTGGAGGCCCCCGCTGGTGCCTCGCTAGCTTGTTCTCTTGCAGCCGTGGCGCTGCAGGAGACCAAGCTAGCGTCTGAGCATTTCTGCTCTTTGAAAGGATATGTGATGTTTCGTAACGACGTGTTGACGGAGAGCATTGCTCACGGTGGCGTCCTCCTGGCAGTTCACCATAGCGTGCCAGCGAGGAGCTTGAGCTTGCGGTCCACTCTGCAGGCTGTGGCTGTGCGTCTTTATTTTAAACATCGTCACATCACTGTTTGCTCACTATACCTTCCACCAGACATCGCTTTCCCTTTGGCGCATCTTAGATGTCTGCTGGCTGAACTGCCTTCACTACTTCTTCTTTTAGGCGATTTTAATGCGCATCACACCGCATGGGGCTGTGACGTCACCAATACTCGTGGGAGGCTGTGTGAGAATTTTGTCCACGGTACTTCACTATATATTTTAAAACGGGGGCTCGTTCGCATTTTACAATGCCATCCGGTCAGACGTCAGCGCCAGACTTGAGCCTCTCCAGTCCCCAGCTCGTCCATCACCTCGAGTGGAGTGTCGGAGATGACCCCATGGGAAGTGACCACTTCCCAGTGTGGGTCCGGCTTAAGAGGGGTGGAACGTTGAGCGTTAGACCACAACGCTGGAATTTTAAGGAAGTGGACTGGTGCGAATTTGAGACTCGGCTCGAGGAATCGTTTGTAACTGGGCCTGAGAGGGCGGTACCCTCGGTTGAGGATTTTACTCAGAGACTTTTAGAGTGTGCCAACAGTTGTATTCCACGCACGTCTGGCGCTCCCCGACGTACTCCTGTTCCATGGTGGGCGGAGGAGTGTCGGAGCGTCACCAGCGCGCGTAGACGTGAGTTTCGGGCCTTTGACGCCAGAAGCAGTATATAAAACCTAATAGCCTTCAAGAAAGCGAGAGCCTTTGCTCGCCGCATTGTAAGCGAAGCGAAACGTGCTTCCTGGCTCGCGTACGTGAGCAAGCTGAACCGGCTTACGCCGACATCGCACATTTGTGCCCTAATCAAGCTTATTTCGGGTCAGTTTTCGCCCATTGATAGCTCTGCCGGTGCTGTGTGTTAACGCTCAGGCTGTGACGCGCCCGTTGGATGTCGCGAATGAGGTTGCTCGGGCCCTGGCCCAACGCAGCGTAGGTGGTAACACAAACCCACAGTTTATGCGGCACAGAACGTGATGTGAACAATCTGCAGTGGACTTCTCAACGAGTGAATTGCATTCATATAATGACCATTTCGCGCTGGTGGAGTTGGAATCGGCGATCGCCAGGCTTCGCAGCGTGTCAGAAGGTCTGGACACTGTTCACAACGATATGCTTAAGCATCTGCCGCGTCGCGTGCTTCACGTTTTATTAGCGGTATTCAATTCGCTTTGGACCAGAGGGGAATTCCCAGCCTCCTGGCGAGAAGCTACTGTCGTGCCTCTCTTGAAGCCGGGAAGAAGTGGGCTAAATCCCTTACATTATGGACCCATTTCTCTTACCTCATCGCTCTGTAAGTTGATGGAGAAGATGGTTAATGTCCGTTTAACCTGGTTGTTGGAGTATAACGGTATTTCTACAAACGCACAGTGTGGTTTTAGAAGGAATCGCAGTACGGTGGATAATCTTGTAGTGCTTGATACTGCGATTCGTGAGGGATTTAAAGCAAATCGCCACACTGGCGCTGTCTTCTTTGGTATAGAGGGCGCCTATGACACCACATGGCGTCATGGTATTCTTGTCAAGCTATTTAAGTATGGTACACGCGGCAATATGGGCACTTTCCTTCAGAACTTTTTAGTTGACCGTTATTTCCGGGTCCGTGTTGGTAGCGCGCTCTTTGAGAGGCACCATCAAGTTAATGGTGTGCCGCAAGGTGGTGTCCTGAGCGTATCACTGTTTGCCGTTATGATAAACGATGTCGGGGTTGGGCTGCCACATTCTGTAGGTCGTGCCCTGTTTGTTGACGACTTTGCCATCTGGACTAGCGCAGCAAGAGCTTCATCGATGGAGCGCCATCTTCAGTTGGCTGGGGACCGTATCGAGAAGTGGGGCACCATAAAAGGGTTCAGGTTTTCTAGCAGCAAGACTGTAGCCATGCATTTCTGTCATAGTCGGCAGTGCGGCAATATGCCTGTCCGTCTGTGTGGCCAACGCATCTCAACGGAGCCTGTTGCTAGATACCTTGGGGTATACCTTGACCGCCGGCTAACATATGAGACACATCTAAAGACGCTACGTGAACACTGTTTTAAATCCTTGAACATTCTAAAATGTGTTTCGCGTACATCATATGGAGCAGATAGAAGCACGCTTTTGCTATTGTATCGCTCGATCATACGTTCCAAGCTGGACTACGCATGTTTTATTTATGACAGCGCGTGTGAGTCCACCAAGCGCGTCCTGGACACTGTCCATCATACCGCTCTACGCGTAATCACAGGAGCGTTCCGCACATCGCCTGCCACGAGCCTCATTGTAGAATCGCACGAGCCGTCCTTGTCAGCGAGAAGGGAAATGCTCGGTATGCGTTATGCACTTAAGTTGCGACAGTTCCCCTCCCATCCGGCATATAACGCAGTTTTTCGCGGCCTGCTGTGCATTTTCGTCACAGTGCACCTCGGGCACATGCCGTATCCTTTGGGCTCCGAATCCTCCGGGCCTTGCTAAGGGAAAGCGAAATTCCTTCGAAATTGGAAGCGGGTAGATCATCTGTCCACCGCTCCCTGGCGTTTGATTTCGCCATCAATAGATGCGTCTTTGACCGAAATGAAAAAGAATGTCGTCTTGCCAGGTATAATGAGGTCGGGGGCACTTGAGCGCATGGCGTTATATGACGATTACACACTTACACGGACGGAGCTAAAACTTCTGGCGGTGTGGGTTGTGCGTTTGTGAGCGGCAGCGTCATCCGGTCGCTTTCCTTGCCTCCACATGCGTCGGTGTTCATATTGCAGTTGGTAGCAATCACCAAGGCGTTGTGTTTCATTAAAGTCAGTGGCGAACCCTCACATCTGATTTTGACAGACTCTCTTAGCAGTGTTCTTAGTCTTAGGTCTTTTTATCCATCATGTCCCCTTGTACAGGATATTTTAGGACGTTTGACTCAACTGGACCAGGCCCGAAAGAAAGTTATCCTGTGTTGGATCCCCAGTCATATTGGAATCGCCAGCAACGAGGTGGCTGACGCGGCTACAAGGCGAGCAGCGCTGGCTCCATGTGTACTCTCCCACTCTATCCCTGCTAGAGATTTTTAACCTGCAACAAAAACATTTCTGCAGAACGAGTGGCGGCGTTGTTGGGATGTAACAAATGAAAATAAGCTCAGAGCAATAAAACCCAAGCTAGGTCATTGGTTTTCGTGCTTCCGCAAAATGAGGCGGGAAGAGGTGATCCTCTGCAGACTACGTATCGGACACACGTACGCAACTCACGGCTATTTGTTGCAGGGAGCCGAAAGACCTGTCTGTCATCGATGTGGTGCTGTTCTCACCGTTCGTCATGTGCTTACATCATGTCCGCGCCTCAGGGAAGAACGTCAACGATTCTTTGGTCAGCGTGACTCGCCCTTGACGCTCTGTGACATTTTAGGAGACAACTCGCTCCTTCCTGAATCTAAACAGGTCTTTTATTCCTTAAACATATCAGCTTCGGGAATCTTTACACGGTTCATTAGTTAGGTAAAACAACAATCGTTATGGGCGCCAAATGACCCCGCTGCAGTCGGCGTGCCCGAAAACACCAATCAACAACAAATTTACCACAAGTTAAGACGTACACACTGATACACATTCGCAACAGGGCGGCGGGAATATCAGACTGTCTTCTTGCCAACAACGAACAAATTGTTAGCGTCAGGTGCATATGACCAGCGAGCCGATTGCGTAAGATTTGCGACGAGCATGATGATGCATATGGAAACATTAAAGGAAATTTGTCTGGCCAGGATTAGAATCAGGATTATTCATTGTGCACATTGATTAAAGGAAACTTTGATATGCATCGATTGATGTAGCGGCCCCACCCATTCTCTGACTTGCAACTCGGCGAAAAGGCAGCTCCTAGCATATGTGTGCGGACATGAGTTTCGATTTCTCCAAATGATTGGAGGGCCAGGATTTTACAAACCGGCGAAAGGGGACAGGTATGAAAACTTCTCGCATGTAGTTCTCTCTCTCCCGCCCTCTCTCTCTCTCTCTCTCTCTCTCTCTCTCTCTCTCTCTCTCTCCTCTCCTCTCTCTCTCTCTCTCTCTCTCTCTCTCTCTCTCTCTCTCTCTCTCTCTCTCTCTCTCTCTCTCTCTCTTCTCTCTCTCTCTCTCCTCTCTTCTCTCTCTCTCTCTCTCTCTCTCTCTCTCTCTCTCTCTTCTCTCTCTCTCTCTCTCTCTCTCTCTCTCTCTCTCTCTCTCTCTCTCTCTCTCTCTCTCTCTCTCTCTCTCTTCTCTCTCTCTTCTCTCTCTCTCTTATCTCTCTTCTCTCTCTCTCCTCTCTCCTCTCTCTCTCTCTCTCTCTCTCTCTCTCTCTCTCTCTCTCTCTCTCTCTCTCTCTCTCTCTCTCCTCATTCCATCTCTCCCTTGTGAGCTGAAAGTCAAATTTACGTACAAGCTGCCATTCTCTATGCCTGCAATTGTTTATAAAAATATTATGTATTGAGAACATTTTCCACAGTGCCTGTACATGGCATTGTGTCCCTTTAGATTCATTTTTTCAACAGTAAAAGGCATGGCTAAACCATATACATTCCAATCAATTCAAACAAAACATAAGCACTCCTCTCGCATCATTTTGGAAAATGATTCTAAGCAGTTCTCGAAAGCGTTTAGGCACGTGCCCTCTTCTTCGATAATACTTCTCCCCGCTCACTTCATCAACACTTTACAGGTCCCCCCCCCCCCTCTCCAAACTAAGTCATCTGCTGCAGGCAATAAACAGGCTGGCGGAAGTCGGCTGCCCGTCACTTGAATCCACTGATTTGCCAGCTTTGCAAAGCAACTAGAACTTGTTCACAGCTATGTGCGCGTTCTAGCTTTCTCTATGATCTCCAGCATCACACACGGGGCTTGTCCCTCGGGCCATAGTTGAATGCTTGTTCGGCGAGCTCATATAGTTAATAACTGTTGTCATCACTTGAAACCTACGTTGTCGGTCTCAATTATACCTTCTGTACTGGAGTGCACGCTGAAAACAGCGGCCCCATTTCCCACCCTGGGAATCGACCCCCTGCCTCAAGGGATAGCACCGTGTCTTCTAGCCACTAGACCATGTGGGAGCATGGATGTCAGTGGGAAGGCCTCCGAAGGCCTCTCTGTGTGCCTTTCAGCTCCACTAAAAACGTTGCCGGGTGATGGTCTTAATATTGCCGAAGACGAATCGCAAGGAAGGCTGTATACTTCTAGATTACGATTTCTAAAAGAACGGTGAAAAAACACTGCAAAGCAGTATAAGATATTCAATTTAAGTGCACCTTGAGACAGAAGCATGAGAAACAACGGTACTTTTGGTCTGGCACACCTGTGAAAATGTGTATGGCAAATATCCTTCATAAGTTGTCACAGATGCCTTAACGCTACATGTTTTCCTATTGCGTGATGCAAATGGACATCCATGTTCAGCTGTCGGTCAGCGAATGACGGCTTATAGCGCAAAGTAGTTTTTACTGATAGCAGTTGGGTAGGTTGCGTAGGTTGCAAAGGAACAGCCGATGTAAGGGAAGCAGACACATCTGACTAGTTAGAAGGATAACCGTAGCGTGTCCTGCGTATTTCTTCAAGTTCTGGACAGGAATTTCTATTCCTGCATCAATTCCATTTTGGATTAAAGTGTATCAGCCGAAAATCGAGCCCGGGGCTAGGATACAAGGCTCTGACCGGCGAGGCCAGGGTTTGAGGCCCTGTGCGGATATGAAGGTTTTGTTCTTGTTGAGGCATATACATTAATTGCTTCCTGCGTTTGCCCGAACTAACCAGCTGTTTCTTAGGCCTCCGGCACCCTGCCCTAAACAAGCTCTTTCTCACGCCACCGGCACCCTGCCCTTTGTAGTGTGATGCATTGGTATGGTATGCATCTGCCATGTCAGGAAACCATGCTTGACTTTTGACAACTACATTCTAGAAGCAGGTACAATATGCTTACAAAGTGGTACGAAGTGCCACTGTGCCACTACACACAGCTATGGGTTTAGCCTTATGTGTTATCCGTTGCAAAACCCCAAGGCAGAGGACTTCAGTAGCAAAGGGTGGGCTCGTCGCTATCGACCATTGTAACACCCTGTTGGTACGTTGGAAATGTTTCTAGAATGCAATTTACGTAGATTAAGTATGGTTTCCTGAGAAGGCAAATTATGACATTCATAGTATCAGACCACAAAGGGCAGAGAGGCGTCAGCTTGACACAAGCACGTTTGTTCCTGCGAATACAGAATACAATTACCATATAAATCACAAGACCACGCGTTTTTATTCCCGTGCTGGTGCGCGCGCAGAGAACCGGCACCCTTAATTCCCTCACAGAGAATCGAACCCGAACCCTCGCGGGTGGGAGCCGTGTATCATAGCAACTAGACCATGCGAGAAGCGAGCTGTCCATGATAGCCTATGAAGACCTCCTTGCACGTCTTTTCACTTCCATAAGAACATTACTTGACGATGGTATCGATACTGCGCAAGACGCAGTGCAATGACGGACATACTCTTCTAAATTGCGGTTTCAAAAATGACTTCTTGGAAACAACTACAAACACAGTATGACATGTTCAGCCAATTTCATGCCAGATTACCGTCTGCGTTAACGTTATAATTCACGGTGTGCGGCTGTCCACTGCCTGCGGCACGTGCTCTTTCAGTCAGAGAGATGGAGACAGATGCGTCATTTTCGAATGCTGTTGTTAAGATGGCAGACGTCATCAAATCTCTCTTCTTCGATCTTATGGAAAAAATACGAAAGATCCCAATCGCTCAAGACAATGTGCCCCTATAAGCAACATGTTGACCTACGTAATTTTAGGCCATTGACCTTTCCTGACGCTGAAACAGGCCGTGGAAGATAGCTACGCAGTCACCGTTCGAATAAATTCACTAGAAAAAGCACTAAAACTGCCTCATAAACCAAGCTCTTAAATAATGCAGGTTAGCTTTGACCTTGGTCTGACTTTTATTTCTATTCCTAGGTCAATGGAATTTGTGTCCTTATAACTTCGGTTGGTATTTTGCCCAAGAAATTATTTCAGATGAGTGTGGCTTCCTCCAACATTCCGTTGTAACGTCACCTTATACCATTACCTCGAAATGCCCTTCGTTGACGGCCTCAGCCTAACGTTGACCTACCATAGGGCAGAGAACTTGTGAGATACACATAATCTTTGCGTCAAAAGATCTGCTTTTCCATTCTCTACAATGGTACAACATTTTGCGCGGCTACGCCGCACCGTTCGGAAATTATTTTGGAAAACCTTCGGGTGGAGTCAAATTAACCCACACTTGAACGCGTACTAAGGCATAAAAACATGGGAAGTTACTTGTCATGTGCATTTTCTCAGGTGTGTAAGGCCAAATGTTGCGTTGCCTCCGACCACTGCTGTCTCAAGTTGCACGTTGGTTGCACATTAGGGTGTGTCATCGAGAGGATGAATCTCTGGGAATCTAATGAGACAAAGCTTTTCCTTGGCACACGGATTTATGACAAA